>NC_057346.1:40895484-41514330 GCF_016509475.1 Prionailurus bengalensis
TATCTTTTAGGATAAATTCCTAAAAGTATGCTAATGCTGAAATGCATGATGCTCATCATTTACTCAAGGAAGCCCCTGTTGTTAGGTCATTTGCTAGGTCGTATTTTATTTTTCACTATTATAATTCATGTACAGATGAATAACCTTGTAACTACATCTTTTTTTAAATTATCTTTTAGGATAAATTCCTAAAAGTAGAGTTGGTGGGTCAAAGCGAATAAACGTTTTGAAAGCGTTTGAATCAACTGCCGTCCACAAAGTTTCTACTAATTATATACCCACCGGTGGTTTCTGATCCCTATCTTTGACTAAATTTTTACAGGATTTGTATTATTGTTGAGGAAAATGAAAAAGTAAAAAACAATACACAAGTTTATCATCTATGGAGATGGCAGCAGACCTTGTAAATAAAAATCTTTAAACCATTCCTCATCGTATTTTAATGATTTGACTCGACAACAAAAGGCCATGTTTTTGTGGTAAGACAAAACACTGCTGACAGAGAGATGGTGCTGAAAATGTTGTTGACAAGACAGATTGTACATAAGGCACAACCTTAATTAAATTAAAATTTGTCCACAAAATCAAAGTCTTCAGCCTTGAAAAGTGCTGTGGGATTTTTCAATGAAGTGTCAGAACATAACCTTTAGCTCCTCAAGTAAGAATATTTTCAGGTGGATGTGCTGTCAGATATTAGTCATACTTTAATCCAATATTTAGACTTATTTACTCTATTTACTCTTATTTACTCTAACTCAGCACAAAGAACATTTAGGGTCTCTAGAAGACTAGCTACCACGAGTCTCCATTTGGACTGGGAATTTGAGTTTTGCTTGGAAAAGGCTTTTCACCTTCAAGAAAGTAAGACTCCAAGAAAGATTCCCTACATCAAGGTGACCAAGGTAAAAACTTTGGAGTCTGTGTGCACACCCACGTGTCCACAAAAGATCATGCGTAAGCAATGTAGGCTGGTCCAAAGTCCACTTTTTAAAATGGGTCTGATCCACTGGAATTTCTCTCCTTTCATGCTGAAGCTTTGTGGAAATTTTCCTTTTGGGGGATCTCTGTCTCCAAGTCAGAGAGAACGCTTTCATATTATTTTTTTTATGTCTCCTATATCCGAATATAAAAAGTAAGTAAGGGGCATCCATCCATCCAGACAGAAATCTCATTCCTACTACCCCAGAAGAAGCACAGCCTTCAGTAACCTCCTAATAAAATAATGAAAGCATACAGCTCACTTATTCTTTTCTCAAGTGAATGCACTCTTGACTTTCACAGCTGATTTGATGTTTACCAAGAAAATATTTTTACTGAGGTTGCACAGATAACTGCACATCTGATACCAAAATAGCTGAATTTATTCCCTTGGCAAAAACACATTCTAGGTAATGGAAGGGAAACACACACCAAACAAAGAAGATGGATCCAGGTCTAAGTTTAGCATTGTTGTTGTTCTTCCTATTTGTGGGCTAAAAACCCACAATCGCATTTTATTATGACAAGTTTATAAAAGCTTATCATGGGAAAAGCACCCCACAGAACTTCTGTTCTCTTTCACCCTTTCAAGGTTAAATCTCACAAAATTGCTTTTTCCTTTGGCCAGTGTTGTCAAAATCGCACAGACAATGCCATACGTAGGTAATTAAGTCAGGCTGATTAGGTTATAGAGACTATACATAAGCATTAGAGCACATGAATGAAATCCTTGAAACCACCTTACCTTTCTGCACAATGGAAACAATAAACTCTTTGCTTTCCTATTTAAAACCAAATAAGCAACTACAATAGTGCAAAGAAACCCAGGCCCAGAAGGAGGAAAGTGTATGGTTTTCCCTAATTGAGTTTCTCCCTTTCTCATCTTCTATAGATATGTTGGATTGTTTTCCAATTTTCATTCGCATTTCATCCTATTAAATGGTTCTAACCTCTGACACACACACACCACCCTGCATTCATCTTCTATTTGTAATTGAGACGAAATGTGCCCACTGGCTCTGCGGACAGTACCAGAGGCACTGACAAGACACAGGCAAATAGTAACTCACTCTGTTAGACCGGCTTTGCCAAGAAAACAAAAGACAACTCTTCAAGTAGTTATAGCCCTTCAGCTAAGGTTGCTTATGCACAAGGCCTGCATTTTGGGTAAATATGTTGACTTGCACTAGGAAAGTCAAAGAGGAGGGGAAAACTGTGTGATGAGTCTGTTGCTACTTTTATGCTGCAGATAGGATAGCTCTTTCTGAATGTCTAGGTTTAAACGTGCTTAGCAATTCCAAGCTGTGTAAATAGCAATACAGGTAAATGTTAGTTTTAGAACAAATTATTGAGATTTGTGAACAAATTGCTATGCAGTTTCCTCAAGACGGAGATGAAAAATCATGTTGATTTTTCTCCTGTTGGTAAGAACATTAATTGAGACACGGCCCACAATGTGAGGCAAGTAATATGCACAGAATCAGAAACCACTCTTTTAGGAACTCCAAAATAAAGGGAGTAACAATGTGGTATCTGTATTACTGTTGAAATTCAAGATAATATAAAAATTATAGTATGATACTATATTAGCATGCTGTTTAAAAATGTGTGCAAACATGGGGCGCCTGGGTGGCACAGTCGGTTAAGCGTCCGACTTCAGCTCAGGTCACGATCTCACGGTCCGTGAGTTTGAGCCCCGCGTTGGGCTCTGGGCTGATGGCTCAGAGCCTGGAGCCTGCTTCCGGTTCTGTGTCTCCCTCTCTCTCTGCCCCTCCCCTGTTCATGCTCTGTCTCTCTCTGTCTCAAAAATAAATAAACGTTAAAAAAAATAAAAAAAAATAAAAATGTGTGCAAACAGGGGCACCTGGGTGGCTCAGTCGGTTGGGCATCCCGCTTCGGCTCAGGTCATGATCTCACAGTCCGTAAGTTCGAGCCCCGTGTCAGGCTCTGTGCCGACAGCTCAGAGCCTGAAGCCTGCTTTGGATTCTGTGTCTCCCTCTCTCTCTCTGCCCCTTCCCTGCTCACACTCTGTCTCTCTTTCAAAATAAAATAAAAACATAAAAATTTTTAAAAATGTGTGCAAATAGTCGAATGAAGGGTTCTGAGGCTAGGTACAGACAGTGTATGTACATTATTGATAAATATCCAATATCTAAAGGAAAGTTGCTTCACTAAAATAAAGATGTATGAGACTGGTATCCAGAGGGTCTCATTCAACCCAAGCAGTTCTAGGTTAAACTTAGGATAGCTTCTTGGTCAGATAATACGGATAAACTAAGATCAAAGAGAAAAGACGGAAGGTGTCCAAAAAACGATGGCTCCTGGATTCTCACGGGACATTGCTATAGCCACCCTTCCTTCTTTCGTGCATCTAACTCTTCAGAGTCCAACAGAGATGAAATTCCAGGTCCCTATGGAAAGTTGCAACAGAAAGGAACAACACAGGAAAGGTAGTAGTAAAAGAGACTGCAGATGTAGCCTGGAGTTTTGGGAGATCACTCCGGATTGTAGGTTGCATGAAGGAATTCTTGAATTAAGGGCCACTTCTGACCAGTTGCCTGCTCAAAACTTAGGCATGTTCTCTAGTCATAGAAGTATTCCTTGAGGAGTGGGTTTCATCACATGTGATCTTTCTTGATTATGGGATTAATGTCTATCTCCCCACTGGACTGTAATCCCCCCCCCGCCCCCCGCCAGCGCAGAGAGGATTCTGCCTGCCTTACTCAACACAGACTCCAGCACCTACAGGGCACCTGGCAGCTTGTGCACACAGTACATGAACAATAAATATTTGTTGAATGAGTGCATGGTGTTTCTATCACCAATGGAGTTTGGATGATTGTGCGCGAAGAGCCCAGCCAAGAATTATTATAATTTGTTACATCCATCAACAGTGTGCAACATGTGGCAACGAGTTGAAAACAAAACAAAACAAAACAAAAAAAAATACACCTAGTTCTCAGGAGAGTGGAAACAGGAAGAGCTGCTAAAAGCAAAGTTTAATTAAATTAGCATGAGGCCCAGCTGAGAGAATCTAAGCTTGTCACCAACTGGCACCGTATTCACATAAGCCATACAAAGCTGCAGCAGTCGTGGGTCTGTAACCTGGCCTCGCGGCAGAGGCAGCACAGAGAAGGCAATGCGGCACAGCAGCAGCGCACTGGCACTTTCAGCTTCGGCTCCTCAAAAATGCATCTGCTGCACAAATGGGAGCTGGGACCAGAGATGTAAACGGACACCCAAAGTCACGAATCAGTGTACCATCTGCTCAGTCTCCAACAGCAAGTCTCAGCAAGTCCAAGGACAACTATAAAAGGGAGCGCCAGCCAGAGTCAGTCTCTGCAGAAAAACCTGGCCTGGAAGTGATCAGACGGGTGCTCCAGCGTCCAGAGCCAATTCAAACAAGGTAGCAAGTGAACGTGGACAACCTCCACTGGACGGCCACGGCCATTTCCACGAGGCTTTCACTCCTCTCTCCACCCTTGTCCCCTTCCTCTCCCTGCCTCACAGAGCATGCAATTGCTCTATGTTGTTCCCTCTGCCTGGAAGAACCACCCTCCCCCACCTCTAAGACAGAAATTGAGCACTTCCTGCTTCCTGAAGCCATCAACCTCCCAAATAGACATGGCCATTATTTCACACCGGTATATTTATATCTACCATTATTATGGCATTTAACACACTACTTTGCAATTTTCTTTATAAATTGGATACCTCTGTGAGTCTTTTTTTTTTTTTTTAATAATCTATACCCAACGTGAGGCTTGAATTCACAACCCCAAGATCAAGAGTTGCATGGTCCACTGACTGAGCCAGCCAGGTGCCCCTCCGCGAGTGTCTTAAAGGGGGGCAATGTCTTATGCATCTTCTGTGCTTTCTGCCTCTGACACATGTAATCACTCAGCAAATGTGTACTGGATGAAAGGGAAATAAATGTTCCTGAACTGCAGCCATTCACAGAAATGTCCTGCCAGGGAACATGCTAACAAGTAAATCTTGTCAGGAAGACTTTCGAGCCCACCAGGATAACTGTCCTTGTACAAAAAGAAATTAGAGCAAGGAAGAAGAGGCAAAAGTGTAATATATGTATTCTTAGCCAGTTAAGGGAATGCTTCAAAGACATGGCCAACATACGATTTTAAAATCAGCCCTAAAAAAGCTTTATTTTATTGGGCAGAGCTCATCAGCCATTTGCCTGATTTCCCACAGAGAATGAATACTAAACTCCAAAGTAACAGTTGTTCACACCCAACGGACCTTTGGAATACCTTCCTTCTGTTTCTGCTCTCAGAGCTGAGCCCCGAGCAGAGACCAGAAAGGTTTCAAATGCCCCTTAAACAAATAGGCGTAGTCGCTGGGAAGCATCCAAAAGAGATGAATGGAAAAAAAATCACAAAAGTAAGTTAAACTTGTTCCCTCCATGCCTGCGTCTGAGCACTGACCTCACAAGATGTCTGGCTCGTTGGCGGAATCGGTATGCTCTCCAGGCCTCACACGGTATTTTTCATGGCACAACTTGGCTTTTGTGTGTGATCTGAACCTGACAGCTATGGGTGTTTTAAAATGAAAAACTACAACTATTTAGCTTCCATTACATAATAATTCACCATCTCCAATGGAAATGTTCAAGTCACTTAGGACTCTGATTTGGAACAACGTATCTGTTTTAATTCAGATGACAGCAGTAATTCATTTGGACAACACGATTCATATAATGTGCTTCTCCTTTACCATAACCTCTGCCGTTAAGAAATGACACCGTTTCATTGGACCATCTAAAAGAGTAAGAATAAATCCTTTTACATATATGAGTACTATAATTTACCCAATGCAGAGAATTTTTATTCCTACAGGAAGACAAAGAACACATGTGCATTATTTTGAAAATTACAGTTAGTAAAGATCACTTAGTAAGATGCAAAATCAATTTAATAGGTCTGACTTGTGTATTTTTTAAAATGAAATGCACCAGAATAGGAAACACTGGAATGTGTCGTGTGTAAAAAGGATGAACGGTGCTTTGTAAGTGTGACAGAATGTGAGGGAGCAAGCATAGTGTGTTGTGACACAAAACGTATTTAAATATATTTCTTACTGAGGGTCATGGCCAAAGCAGGTGGAAAACAGCTGATGAATTGACTAGAAAGACCTGATTCTGGAGTCAGGAAGTACAGTGAAAATACAGGTGAAAATTCTAATTTTATCTCGGACATTTATTAGTGATGTCCCCTTGTGCAAGTAATAACTTCTCCACCTGTTTCCTTATCTATGAAGTGGGGATGACACCTCCTGAAGGTACGTGAGTCTTAAAGAATATATATAATATGTTTAACCCACCTACTATAATGCAAGTAGTAGGGAACACTAATTGTTTAGTATTTAAACGTTTTAGCACAGTGCCTGGTACACAATAAGCACTCATTAGATGTTAGCAATTACGGCTGTTAACATTATTGTTTTAAAATCGTTACTATTGTTTTATAAGGCAATGTGAGTATTATAATCAGGAATTTTCATGAAGTTGCTAGATTCCAATATCACTTTCCACGTCCTGTGGGTAGAATGAATGAAAGCAGATTGGAACTTTGTTGTTGTTGCCACACTTTGTGATTCAAACTTCTTGACATTCAGCTGACAAATTGAATCCTGGCTAACACTACCAAGGGAATGTGAACTGAGCACTACATCAGGATTTCACCAGCTGATCTTCAGCTGACTTCTCAGGTTAAAGTAAAGAAGGACGAGTTGGTACAAAAGGTTAGAGCGATAACAGCTACCTCTTATTGAGTGCTTATTACACTGTACTTAAGGCAATCTATTTTATTTTATTTTATTTTATTTTATTTTATTTTATTTTATTTTATTTTATTTTATTTATTGTTAATATGAAATTTATTGTCAAACTGGTTTCCATACAACACCCAGTGCTCATCCCAACAGGTGCCCTCCTCAATGCCCCTCACCCATCCTCCCCTCCCTCCCACCTCCAATCAACCCTCAGTTTGTTCTCAGTTTTTAAGAGTCTCTTATGGTTTGGCTCCCTCCCTCTCTAACTTTTGTTTTTTCTTTCCCCTCCCCCATGGTCTTCTGTTAAGTTTCTCAGGATCCACATACGAGTGGAAACATATTGTATCTGTCTTTCTCTGTATGACTTATTTCACTTAGCATAACACTCTCCAGTTCATCCACATTGCTACAAAAGGCCATATTTCATTCTTTCTCATTGCCAAGTAGTATTCTATTGTGTATATAAACCACAATTTCTTTATCCATCCATCAGCTGATAGACCATTTAGGCTCTTTCCATAATTTGGCTATTGTTGAAAATGCTGCTATAAACATTGGGGTACAAGGCAAGGGAATTAAAAGCAAAAATGAGCTACTGGGACCTCATGAACATGAAAAGCTTCTGCACTGCAAAGGAAACAATCAACAAAACTAAAAGGCAATCGACAGAATGGGAAAAAGATATTTGCAAATGACATATCAGACAAAGGGCTAGTATCCAAAGTCTATAAAGAACACACCAAACTCCACACCTGAGAAACAAATAATCCAGTAAAGAAATAGGCAGAAAACATTAATAGACACCTCTCTAAAGAAGACATCCAGATGGTCAACAGGCACATGAAAAGATGCTCAACGTCACTCCTCATCAGGAAAATACAAATCAAAACCACACTGAGATATCACCTCATGCCAGTCAGAGTGGCTAAAATGAACAAATCAGGGGACTATAGATGCTGGAGAGGATATTTTATTTTTTTTTAAATGTCATTTATTTTTGAGAGAGAGGGACAGAGTGCAAGCAAGGGAGGGGCAGAGAGAGAGAGAGAGGGAGACACAGAATTGGAAGCAGGCTCTAGGAACTGAGCTGTCAGCACAGAGCCCGACACAAGGCTTGAACCCACAGACCACAAGATCATGACATGACCTGAAGTCGGATGCTTAACCGGCTGAGCCACCCAGGCGCCCCAAGGCAATTATTTTAAAGATGAGGAAACAGGTGTGAAGTTGAAGTAGCTTTTTCATGATCACGTTATTAGTAAGCAATAGAATCAGGCTTTGCTCTCATGTCCATTTGGCATGTCTTTTTTTTTTTTAAGTTTATTTTTTGAGAGCGCGAGAGTGGGGGAGGGTTTTCTTTTTTTAAGTTTATTTCTTTTTTGAGTGTGGCATGTCTTGAGAACCTTAACACAGTTAAGTGTATCACGATCATCAAATGCAAGCATCCACCGATGGCAGGCCTCAACTTTTAGTATCCTTTCGGTCTCATCTGAAGGCTCACTACCCATGAGCTCCCTACTTCCCAAGCCTTTGCACGCTACCAATAGGCAGTTGTGATTACTGGGTTCATATATTTGCCTGTCTTCACTCTCACTCCTTGAAATAACACAGCTTATGCACTAAGCCTCTTCTACTCCACAAGTCCTAAAACAATAAATGAATTTATTTCCTTTCTACCTTTTCCCTTTTGGAGTCAACATTCTGAGTTGTCTTTGAACTTCACTCTCGTGAGATAGCTGTTATCCATTTCTTCCTATACTATCGATCTTCTCCTAGATGGTACTGAGTCTGAAAATCTCCCTTAATGCAATACCCCTGACACATGTGGCCTGTTTGGACAGAGCCGTGGAAAACTGGTTCATTTAAAACCCACACTTGTCTATCACTGTCCTCAGAGGCTGCATTAGGCTTCTTGGAAAGAAACCATCTCACACTCTGCTTCATCTCCAGCCTCTGGTCACTAAAATATCCAAGTGTTTTTCATATGAACCGCTGGGCCATCTTTCCATCCTGCATTTGTATAATCACATTTTTGAGCCTCAATTAAAGTTTTATTTTTATCCCTGTAATATTTTCTTGCCTTGCTCTCGGCTCAGCTTTCCAGCCTAGAGAGGTCACTTCAATTCTTAATTCTGTCTTCCATAAAATTAACTATTATTCTCAGGAGTATATCACATGCGAATGTAAAAAGCATGTGGTTACATTAGACTATAATAAGTTGACAGACTATTAGAGACGGATGGAAAAATATATAGATACACACAAAAGCATCCATTTTTGCTTCTCTCATTAAATTGTAAACTCCTCGAGTTCATGAGCACCACATCCTTCTCCTTTTAGTACACTGTGTGGGCACAAAGGTCACCATATTCATTTTGACTGAATGATTATTAATTTGCACATGTCAAAATCCACTGCTAGAATTGATGATAAGCCAAGAGGCAGGAGAGGAAATAAAACGCCACACATCTGAAGTGCAGGTTCAAAGGCAACAACTGGCACGTGTTGCTTCCCTGAACCCAATCAATCATGGAGTTGACAGAAAATGGAAATTCATAGTAGGAAAGAGCCCCACAGACAGACAAAGAAGAGAGAAAGAGACAGGAAGAAAACATGCATGTGCACATGGATACATACACACACACACACACACACACACACAGACACACACACACGCACACTCACACACACACAATTGACTGGTGAAATTCCTTAAAGTAGTTGCTAGAAGGCTTTCACACATGAATACCACCATTTAATGGCATTAGGTCCTTGACTTTGTATTACTATTAATAGACAGCCTATTAGGGTATTGCTATTTACGAGCTTCCACAAAGCAACATGATTTCCCAGTAGTATATTACCATTAATTGGTAAAAGGCACTCTAGGAATACCAGTCTAAGACAATAGCTCAGCCACAATTAAAACAGAATTGCATTTGCTGACCTAGACGACAAAGCAGAGTGTGCCTGGGAAATTCTCTGCAATATTTTATATCCTGAACTAATTAAAGATCACATTCCCCATACAGCCAGAAAGCAAACATGAGAAATACCCCCAGCTGAAGACTTTCTACTTTGATGGTTACTATAATGAGTTCAGTCCCAAAGGTACAAGACAATAGAAAGCAGCTTCTGTCTGAAGGTTGTGGAATGAAACCCTGGCTTCCCTTCCTTTTGGAGAAATTCCTTCCTGTGCAGTATCAGCCCAATCCAAAGACCACAGTCCAATTTTTAAAGGGAATGTGGTGGGGGAAACTGATCTCATTCTAGCCTGCTAAATTTCTTTAACAGATTTAATGTTGACAAAGATTAAGAATAGCATATCATCATTGCCAGACTGTATGCTGAATGAATTTCATTTATTAACTTAGGAGAGTCTTCCCTCATCTAAAGCAGGCAGCAGACTAAAAATGTTTTTACTGCATGATTAAAGTATCTTTACACAGGCAGCCTTAGGCACCCCAAGTTATTGCTCTATTGCCTAGAGGTAAATTAAGGTGATACTTTTCCTTTTCCCCATCTCTAATAGGATTGTACATTCTGCTGCTGGCAAAACCGATTACACTATTACCTAGTGCAAAAACCTCATTCCTGAATGCTGATGTGTGTTCTGTCACATTTGGCTTGAAAAAATTACCTCTTACTACTTTGTTCTGATAAGGGGGAAACTTGAGGGAAGGATATTTTCAGGAAAAGAGAGACAGAGAGAAACATAAAGGAAAAATGTACATTAGGCACTGAATGTGAGTTAACAGATGTCACTATTTTGAAACATTTCATTGTATTTTTTGCCTCCAAATTTCTTTTACAATCTGCCTAATCATGGTGGCCAGCATTTTAGACCATCAATGCTGTCCTAATAGATACAGATATTTTTAATCTCCAATACAAATATGTTCCTAGAAGAAAACAGATACCTTCTAAATAATAAGATATCTCAAACTAAACTAAATTATATAACCATTTAATCTAAAGACATGCTATCGAGCCCCCCAAAAATCTTTGGGAATTGATCCTTTAATGAAAAATAAATATGTAATGTGTGTGATGAGTGTTAGCATTTTAATGTCCATAAGACTTTTTAATTCCAGACAACAAATGTATATTGAGCATTTATTACATTATAGGCACTGTATCAGTCTGTGGATATAATGTGGAATATGAAAGCCCAAGGAAGCTTAAAGGCATTTTGAATTTCACAACATTATTTACTCTATTACAGCAAATTCCTTATGTTTCAGTACAGTCCCAATCTAACACCAAAAATTTCTACGTCCATCGGCCCCCTGACACACTGTAAAAAGAATGGATACTCTACATTAACACCCCAAGTTTCAGATGATTTTACAGGCTCTTTTAGTTCTATGCTAACACTCTTCTGAGGAAAGACATCCCTTGTGCATTCTCTTCGAACACAAGTTAACTACCTTTCTAAATTTTTCAGCATTTAATATTTCAAATGATGGTCATTTTCAACAAAGCAATCGCAGCTCTGCTCATGCACAAGACGACTCAGGATGACATGGGGAACAACAGAGACAAGTTCAGATGTGACAGCTGCACAGTCAGCTGGACACACTCACTCCCCAAGTCCTTTGCCTCCATGAAGCATTCCAAAGCCAGGTAATTATGCATGGATTCCCAGCAAGATTAGGAAGTGTTCCTATCAGGAACCCATAAAATAGTTCTTGATTAATCAAAATCATTGATGTTAAATCCACAGATACTGAAGGTATACTCTGCTGGGTACTATTTAGCAAAACTTTATTCAGTGTCATGTAAAATTAACATCTGAATAGTTAAGTGACATTTGCACTTTATATTATGTGGAGCTACCACTCCAAAAATGACTAGGTCGGCTCACACCATTTTGGGACGTTCCCAGTCCTTATCTTCCTTCCCTGCCCCCCGCCAGCACTCACAGACTATACAGCCACTTTCCCTTTGTACATATCTATTCGAGGCCACAGGTCACGTAGTCATCAATTCTGTGTGTCAAGAAGACAGTGGATCTTCAACAAATGTTTCCTAATTAAATGATACCGAAATAGCACAAAAAGAAAAAGACAAAGTGAATATAAAAAGAAAATAGCACCGATGACTACTACTCTATAAACATGGGAAGTTTAATGTTATTTTTTAACAGTAGGTTTTCCAGCTATAGTAAGTAAAATGCTAGAGGGCAAGTTCTTTGGGGGCAGAAGCAGGTCTGTCTGCCCCTTCCTGCTGCACAGCTGTGCTCCCGAGGGCATTGCAGACTGCTCCCCGCACAACAAAGGCCCTTCCTAAACAGCTGTGCAATGAACTTAAAAGTATTAAAAGGGATGACAGAACCAGATTCTCTACTGCTCATGTGTGTTTTACCCGTAGAAGAGTCTCCATTGTAGGCACACTAGCTGTATTCAAGATTGCAAGTCATACAAAGCTGCATCGAATTGCAGAGCAGGAGAGAGAGAAGAAACTTAAAAAAGTCCTTTAGTCCACCTTTTGCTTTTAAGTAAGACCTTTCAAAAATGACCACAACCTGGATTCCTTTACAGAGCATCCTTGTCCTATTGATCCATGGTGTCTGACCAATTGAAGCCGTGTCACCTCAATAATTACCAGATGATGTCAGATCATAAAATCCGGAGACAGACTTGGGTCAAGGTCTGCGCTGTCATTGACCAGCTGTGTGACCTCCAGCCAACAACAAAATTTCTCAAGAGCCTCCTCGGTTTCCTCCTTCATAACACTGAGGTGAGAATGACACCCACCTCACAGGGGAGTTAAGACAGAAATGTATGTGCAAAAGCTGCATCCACTTTAGTTTTTATCTGGGTAAAATTTTCCATGCTAAAATATTTTTTTTCCAGCCAAAGCCCTGCTCTAGGCACCCCCTGGTAGTATTTAAAATGCATGGACATTAGCATTGATTTGCATTCCCTCTATTAAAATAACCCTCCCGATACAGATTCATTTATCTAACAAAAATGCTCTCAGGCTTAGGGGCCAGGCAGCACAGAGCCTGCCATGGTCCCTTCTCTGATGCTGTGAGAAGGCTGGAGAGAGGGATGCAGAAACTTAGCATGCTGCTGTGGCAAAGTGCAATGAAGTGTGACCCTAGAAACACACTTATTTCATTATGGAAGAAGCAGCCCAGGGTCCTATGGAAACAAGCACCAGAGAGACCCAAACTAGGCTATAGAATTCCAGATCAAGTCTAGGAAAATGCTACTGAATTCTATCAGCAAAGTCAGGTTCAGTGTAAAACATGCTCAAACCAAGCAAGGAGCTGAACATGGGCCAGGCTGTGGCATTCTAAGTGTTAACATAATCACTGTGAAGGGTATGGAATATGGAATAGATGTGAATCATTTTTATGATTATCACCGCGAATGTCAGGCTGAATCTTGACCGTCTCCCAGCTCTGGAGTGTTGCCTTCAGTGCTCTCTTAAGACTCTCCCCAACGGCCCAGGAGGGTCTCTTCAAATTCAATTCTCAGAATTTAAAAGACTAAATCCCTTCCTCCATTCATAAAGTTGTTTGCAAGTCTAATATGTTCCTTCCTTCCTTCAACCCAATCAGGAGTTAGCAAGTGTCTACTGTGTGCCCACCACTACCTGAATTAGAACTCCAGTGTGAGTAGAACAGAGGTCCTGCACTCGTGGGGACAGCCTAGCAGAACTTACAGTCACTGTTAGAGTAGACAGTTAGCTGGGTTCTAATCAGACACCTGAAGGCCAGCAACGGGAAGTCATGGCCAACGATGAGGAAGTCAGAGGCCTGTCCTGGAGGCACTCCACAAGAAACCAAATCAAATCAGACAGGACCAAGATGGCTGACAAAGTATGTGCAAGTTTATATTATTCCTACATCATATTATATGAACATAGTAAAATCTCCTCCCCAAGTGTGCCCTGACAGGAAACCCTTGACCAAATAAGGAAAAGAAAGCTTGTAACCTTACTTCCAAAAAATCCCTGCCTCAGTTAATGAATATTCCACCCCCTTGTTAACAACTGTCCATTAAAGATAGAAACCCAAACCCTAGGGGCACATCTCTCCCTTGAACTCAGCTGCTGTCATATCTCAAGAGTATACCTTCACTTTAATAAACTTTCCTGCTTGTGCTACTTACCCACTGTGATGTGTCTGTCCTTGAATTCTTTCTCATGACTAGACCAGGAGCCTCTGGCAACATCTTTTGGATGAGCTGGATTGAGGCTACCGGGTGCAAGGTCTCCCCAGTCCACCCAGTAACACTGCCACAGATATATGACAATGAGGTGAGTCAGTCATAGCCAAGGCCATGGAAGTGTGCGTCTAGCAAAGAGAGGCACGTTACAAACTGACTTGAGTAGGTGTCACAGAAGGTATCACAGAGGAAGAACATGTGATCTGGGTTCATAGGGTAAATAAGATCACAAAGTAGGAGATGGGCGGCAGGAGAAGAGATTTTCTAAGAAGCAATAGAAAGGATGATATGTTTTTAATGGAGAAAACCAGGGTTAAAAACTGGGCACGGGGCAGCACCAGTGAGGTGGAGAAGCAGGGGGAGCAGAAGGCAAAGGTCAACAACACAACGCTACATTCATGCAACAAAAATTTATTGACTGTGTGCCGGGCACTGGGGATAGAATCATGAGGAAAATCTTCATTCAGCCTCAATATTCTTTAAGCAAAAGGCTACACATGTATAATCCATTGGCTTTTATTAAATATCCATTTGTCAGATGGGACAGCTGGACAGTATGGTTCTATGTTGGCAGAGTGCCCCTAATCCAAACCTTCACCAATACTTTGCACAACAGACTTAATTGATCTACAATCCCCAAATTTTTGCATTGAAAATTGTCAGTGTTCATCTTGTGTATGGGTCAACACCAGAGAAAATAGATGTGTAATGAAGATTTTATATTACCAAAATAGAAACCAAAAAAAAAAAAATTGGAAATGTCTCTTGAACTCTGAGTTAAACCAGCTAATTTGGTTCAGATAGCTAAGCACTAATGAGTGAATCATCCCTAGTTCATGCAGCTCACACTATAAAGAACTCTGTTAAATTACTCTATCCAAGAATCTGAAAAAAATAGTGTACTGGATGTCTAGTTTTACTACTCTCTCAGAACCTTCTAGTGGACATTATGTCTCACTGGGGTCGAATGGACATACTCTCCAATATGAGCCTGGACTCCACTGTACTAGCTACAGGGAGATTATCTCCAGTGATGACTGAAGAGACGAGAGCCTGTGATATAAATGGCATGAGGAAAGTGCCATTGAACAGAAACCACAAACTTCCCTGCTCTGAAAACTTTTCAGATGTCTGAGGAAACAACTTTCAAGACTGATCAGTGGTTTGCTTTCTGCTTCTTTTCTGCACACGGGCAAACTACAGATAATGCATTCCTAAGCTACTTTAGAGAAACAATGGAAATCATGGTGAAAAATCTCTTCAATTGTTTTGAGCCAAATCAGCCAGTCAACATTTGTTGAAGATTTCATTGTGTACAAATTGTTGCAGCTGTCTGATCTTACTGAAATAGGCATTTGGGAGAAGATGCACACTGAGCCAAGAGACCTGGATGCTATCCCCAGCTCTGTCACCAATTACTCCTGTGACCTTGGATAGCTCCCCTCACTAAGAGCCTCAGCCACTTCACCTATTCATGAAGAATATCCTCTGCCCTGCCTACCTTGCTGGGTTGCTAGGAGAAGCAAATGAGATGAGTTTACAAAAGCACTTTGGAAAGTATAATTTGCTAGACAAATACAATGATTTATTATTAAATGGAAGAAAGGACCTATCCTTGAGGAGGTTATGGATCAGTAGGAAAAAAAAAAAACATACTAGATTGTTGATTTTTTTACATTGCAAAATGGCATAGATTTCTTTTAACCTGAGAACTTCAAAGAACAACATCAAAAATCCATCTCCTAAACCAGTTTTCATGCTGCCCTGAAATTATGCTCAATGATATCTCATCATTTAAGCATATAATTTATGTATTAGGATTATTAATGTATTAGAATTACCGAACCCTGTGGTCCATTCCTGACTAGATTTGGGGACCTGAAATACAGAGTTTTTTAAAGATAGAAATTGTATTTTCCACATGTTGTGTGAAGGCTTGCAGAGTTCGGACAGCTTCACAAAAACACACAGGTATTTCCTGACAACCTGGAATAGAAGATACAGGATAATGGCAAGAAACACAGGTGCTACATTAGGACTAGTTGCTTTTTTTTTTTTAAGTTTATTTATTTATTTTGAGAGAGAGAGAGACAGAGAGCATGAGCAGGGGAGGGGCTGAGAGGGAGAGGGAGAGAGAGAATCCCAAGCAGGCTCCACACTGTAAGTCCTGACGCAGGGCTCCAACTCATGAACCTCAAAATGATGACCTGGGCGGAAACCAAGAGTCGGATGCTGAACCGACTGAGCCACCCAGGTGTTCCAGGACTAGTTGGTTTTAAATCTTCATTACTTATGGGAAATTCTGGGCAAGTCATGTACTTCCTCCAATCCCCAAGTTTCTTCGTGAGTATAATATGTATGATGACAGAAGCTCTCATCTTACAAGACTATTGAGGGCAAATTGAAATGAGCAAATGTATGGAAAATGCTCACCACAGTGCTTGACACGAATGGCAACAACAGGGTAGATGCAGTATACGGGGACAACGCAACAGATACAGGCAAGGGACACGGGAAGTCACTCCCACATCGAATATTCATGAAAGTTCATGGAGTGTCTACTATGAGCCAAATGCACGATCTCTAAGTAGAAGATATGAACCAAAACTGAAACTGAAATTTAGCATCAGAGAATGAAAACAATCTGTATGAGGTCACAGAGCTATTAAGTGATGGGATGAAGGTTGCCCCCAGGCCTGTGTGGCTCCTATTCATTCCCCTAGACCACTCTCCCAGCCCACCATGGGCTCTGGCTCCGCCTCTGAAAACCCTGGAATCCCTGGTATCTTTACTTCCTATGTGGTCAGTTCCCATTGGCACTGAGAGGAGCATGAAGTCTAAGGGATCTTCTCACAGTCCCATTCCTGCCATTATCCTTCAGCATGTTTCTGTGGCTTTTTTGCTTCACTCCCAGTCTCCTTAATTTGATGCATCAGGACACACCCACTCCACACTTACATTGTACCAGTTGCTGTGGATTCAAGGAAGATTCATTTTTCATGGCCCCTATGCCCTAAGACCTCAAAACCTTGCTGGGGACATGCATGAAACTAACCATGCAATATAAGTATTACAATAAAAATGATCACACATGCTATAATTAGAGGAGGGAGCAAAGTTCTCTGGGTTGAGGCTTGGAAATGACATTCTTGTGGGTGGACGGGTAATCCACTCAGAACGAATGGAGCATTCACATATTCAAGGGACAGTAAGCAGTACAAGGTGCTCAGGAATAAGGCCAGGAGCCAAATGGCAGGAACTCTGGGCATAAACAGGAAAATTCTGTCCATCTCTGGGGGTCTAGTGCAAGCAGACACCCACAGGCCAAGGCAGAAGCGACTGAACCAGAGAAGAAATTCTCGGTGCTCAAGCTGGGATTGGAGGGGACATAATCAGGATTGGTGCAGATGGGGCTGAGACATCTCCATCCATGGTCAAAACCATCTCTGAGAAATGTCTGGAGATGTCTAGAGGTCAAAGCAGAAAAATAAATTTCACCTTGGAGAATGACAAGTCATCTGAAATCACTGAAGCTTAAGAGACGGAAGGATCTCTGAATATTTTGCAAAACTTAAAGAAAACAAAGCCAAACAAAACAAAAACTGTGTAATTCCCCTTATTCTCACCCCTGACTTTTACTTAACCTCCTTTTTTTTGCCAGCAGTAAAATCCACAGAACATCTTGGTGATGACTGCCTGAGGGAGAGGGGAACCAGCATTTGTTCAGTGTCTACCGTGTGCCAATAATTCTACATGTTTTATTTCATTTAGTTCTTGAAAATCCTTAGGTGATGCTCAGAGAAGTTAAGTAACTTACCCAAGGTCACAAAGCTCAGTCTTAGCCACTGCTGCTGCAGGGTTGTTACGAGACTGAGATGGCAGGATTATGCATTAACAACTGTCTTGGCGGGCTGGTGAGGGGGTGTCTTCACCATGAGCACCAAAGGGTAGGAATGCATCTTGTCAACCTTCATATCCTCCACAGCAGAGATTCCAATGCTGTGACACTGTCACCACCACAACAGCAGTAATAATAAAGCCGATATTTATTAAGCATATCTACTCTCACTGTTTTAGATTCTTTGCATCCCATCTAATCGTGAATACAACCTTGCTGAGTGTTATGATCTCCATTTTAGAGATGTGGAAATTGGAGGCCAGAGAGATGAAGGCATTGGCCAGAAGTCACACAGCAAGGAAAAGCTGAAGCCAGGATTCAAACCAAGGTCTGCTAGCGCGCAGACACACACACACACACACACACACACACACACACACACACGCACACACACACAGAGTTAATCAATACATTGAAAGTAATTTATTTTACCCGAATTGAAGCTGTGGTATAATACAAAGGAGGGAAATCACCTGTGATATGTGTATATACATATATATATGTATATTGTTCAAAGGCACATAGGCTAGCAAAGTGCACTGGCTAGAGACCCACAGCCCTGGATTACTACATAAGAACACGCTGAGTACCACTTCTGCACACTGCTCCATCAAATTTCTCTGGCACTTAGACCACGCAGGAGACACTAATGGGGGCAAGGAAAGAGTGTTCAGCTCAGGTGTTCGAGTGTTCACCTACATGTGATTCAATTCGTACTGACACCCACCGAGGGGAAACAAGCACAGGTCCTCAAAGACCTGACATTGGGCTTGATTATCTGTCTGTATCATTACTGTAGAGTAATCTCCACATGATCCTCTTAAGAACTGGTGATGATATTCACAGGCTGTCTGGCAGAGAGAATTATTCCGGGGAACAAGATAAGTTTACAATCCAACTCCCAATGTGAATTACTGTCGGAAAAAAAAAAAAAAAGATCTTAGCACATTGCTCTTCGTGTCATCCTGCTACTTCTTCTCCCAGAAATGCTACAAAAATGCCAAAGAGATAAAAAATTCCTACTTGGGAGGTAAACTTCAGGCCTCCCTCCTTATGCAAATGCCACGCCCTTTATCTGGAATGTCCTTTCCTTCCCTTGTCTGCCTGGAGAATTTTTCATTGTCTTTTAACCCCCAGTTCTGGGGGCACCTGCGTGGTTCAGTCGGTTAAGTGTCTGACTCTTATTCAGTGTCTGACTCTGATTTCAGCTCAGGTCATGATCTCGTGATTCATGAGATGGAGCTTTCAGCATGGAGCCTGCTTGGAGTCATCTCTCTCCCTCTCTCTCTCTCTGCCCCTCTCCCGCTCATGCTTTCTCTCTCTCTCTCTCTCTCTCTCTCTCTCTCTCTCTCTCTTTCTCTCTCTCTCTCTCCTCTTTCTCAAAATAAACAAATAAACATTTTTTAAAAACAATTACAAAATAAACCCCAGTTCTTCCAGGAAGTCTTCCCTGACTCCACCAGCTACAGTAAGGTTTCTCAACCTCGGCACTATTGACATTTGGGCCATATAATTCTTTGTTGTGAAAGGTAGGACAGTCTATATATATTGTAGTGTTTGGTAACATCCCTACTCTCTAGCCACTTAGCTGTCAATAGCACCTGGCCAGTCGCAACAATAAAAGTTGTCTCCAGATAGAGTCAAATGTTGAAGCAGGGGCAGGGGCAGTCATCACCAGTTAAGAACCACTGAGCTAGACTATCCTTGGGCTGGTTCTGTATCTTGGTTACAGTGGCCCAGCCTTAAATCTTTTTTTTTTTTTAATTTTTTTTTCAACGTTTATTTATTTTTGGGACTGAGAGAGACAGAGCATGAACGGGGGAGGGGCAGAGAGAGAGGGAGACACAGAATCGGAAACAGGCTCCAGGCTCTGAGCCATCCGCCCAGAGCCCGACACGGGGCTCGAACTCACGGACCGCGAGATCGTGATCTGGCTGAAGTCGGACGCTTAACCGACTGCGCCACCCAGGCGCCCCGTAGCCTTAAATCTTAAGTAGAGCAATAACTTATTATTTGTTTGTTTTTTCGAAGATTTTTATTTTTATTTTTAAGTAATCTCTATATCCAACATGGGGCTCAAACTTACAACCCCAAGATCACAAGTCAGACGCTCTACCAATTGAGCCAGCGAGGCACCCCTACAGCAATAAATTCTTGAAGGTACTTTCTAGTTCCATGTTTCTCTGCTAATATAAATGAAGGTTAAGATCTAAAAAAGTAAAATTTGTACAGTGAGTGCTCCACTCTGGCAAACTCAAGGCCTCGTACTTTATTATTTACAATCTTCTTCACAGAAGAGAACTATGCCTAAGGACAAGAGAACGATTATTATAAAGACCCGAGTTCAAGCTGTATAACCTGATCTTAAGTTTTCTTATCTACAATGTTCCTACTCTCATGGAGCTAATTTTGACTTTCTTATAAGGTTTAAGTGAGATATACACATCAAGCTGCCTAGCAAGAACCCCTTTCCCCTTCCACCCAAAGGTTAGGAATGGATTAATGTGTGAGAATATGCTTTGTAAATTGTAAGAGCTAAACCGTTGCAAAGCGTTACCATCGGAATTTTAAAAATCAGGAATAAAAATTGAGCTTTCTCTTCTGAATGTAGCATTCAAGCAAATTCAGAAAATCCCTGTGAGGACAATGTGAATTAGAATAATAATCACAGGTAAAGAACACTTCACAGTTTATAAAGTCCTCTCACACACATGATATATTTCAGTGGTCCCCACTGCTCAGTGCAGTGTTACCAAAAAGGCAAAGAGACAGCCTAAGAGACCTAAAGACTCTCCCCATGTTCCCAGAGCTGGAAAGTAGAGACTCAAATCCAGTTTGCAATAACAGACCTCTTTCCAATGAACACTGAAGTAATGCTTTAAACACAGAACAAAGAGCCATTCAGCCCAGGCTTTCTGAAATTTGAATTACATTCCTATATGCAAAACTAGGTAGACAGTAGAGACCATTAGAACTGATTATGTCGACGGCTATCATCATTAGTTGCATATAAGCCAGCATTAAGGATCTGTAGACATAAAAAAGAGCTATTTCTTTTGTCAAAAGCAATTATAATTAATTCTCAAAAAATGTGTACATTCAACCCAAATCAGATGAAGGAATAAACCAAGGGGAGAGATGGGCTCTTTCCAGTTCTGCATGCAAAAACTCTTAATTAAACCCAGACATGCAAAAGTAGTTTCAGAAGAAAGGTTAATGAAATGAAGTAGGGAGGGAGAAAGTCTCCAGAGAACCTTGTAGACTTTGGTTTTCTGGGCCAGCTCTTTTGTTGCTCTCAGGATAAAGTAAAAAAAAAAAAAATCTACAAAATGCATTTCTCTGTCTGGAATGAAGAACAGAATGGAGCTATGCTCCAACACACTGCAAAGTGAGCTGTGGTATAATGTATGTTTCGGCACTTCGACCTGCCCTGATGAACAGAAGCCGAGCTTGGGACACACAGTACTTGACCTCAGAGAGACGCTAATATAGTTTGGTTTAGAGCAATGATGTCCTATTAGCATCCAGTACATGTTACTACTTTGGAAGGCACTGAAGTGAGAAGGAAAATCTCAAGAAGGGAAGATGCTCACGTATTTGACCTAAGTAAAATTACTCAAGACTACCTCTTCTCTAAGCTCCGTGATAAAAGCAAATTATATCTGATGGCACAGAGTCCACTGGAACCCAAGTTCAAGGACAAGCCTAATATACTCTCGTATGATCTTACCACAACCTAGTGGGCAAAGGGTGAGGCTCAAGGACTGGCACAATTCGGGACTGAAATACATTGCAAACTACATTCCACCCAAGTGGAAAAAATACACATTTATCCAGGAATAGGCCTCCTGGAATGGGGTCCTGACTCCATTACCATTCATTCATTTATTCATTCACTCATCAAATATACACTATATCTTCTGACTGTCCATGCTGTGCAGATACTGCAGAAAGCACCAGGGTTGAAATGAGAAGCAAGAGTGGTTCCTACTCTCATGGAGTTTATAATCTACAAGGGGAGATGGACATTCACACTAACAAATGCAACATTTCAAGTAAAGGAATATGGTTCTATAAGAATCACGACAGTAATAACAACACAAAAAGCAGCTACTATCACCATCTACTGAGAGTATCCTAGGTGCCTGACAGGTTCTATGCATTTAAATTATTTGATTCTTGGGGTGCCTGGTGACTCCGTCAGTTGAGCATCTGACTCTTGATTTCGGCTCGGGTCATGATCTCACAGTTTGTGGGATCGAACCCTGCGTTGGGCTCTGACAGTACAATGCCTGCTTGGGATCCTCTCTCTCTCCCTCTCTGCCCCTCCCCCACCCATGTGCAGGCATGGGGCTCTCTCTCTCTCTCTCTCTTTCTCAAAAGAAATAAATTTTAGGGACACCTGGGTGGCTCAGTCGATTAAGTGTCTGACTTTTGCTTTTGGCTCAGGTCATAATTCTGCAGTTCGTGAGTTTGAGCCCCGAGTTGGGCTCTGTGCTGGTGGTGTGGAGACTGCTTGGGGTTCTGTTTCATATTTCTCTCTTCTCTCTCAAAATATATAAATTAAAAATAAAAAAAAAATTAAAAACATTTAAAAAACCATTTTATTTTTCTAACTTAATGAAGTAATCTACTACCACAACTTCATTTTAATGTAGAAGGTATTAATTTTCCTCCTTTGATGAAGTAACTACACTCAGTGTTATGCTTTAGTGTTGAGAAAATGGAGACAGAAAGAGGTTGGTTTGTCCCAAGTTCCAGAGATGATAAATGGTGGAGCTGAGATCCAAACCCAGACAGATGGAGTGCAGAGGCCACACTTTTAACCCCCAAGTCAACGTATTACCGAAACTCCTCACCCAGACTAATGCCAGAGAAGGATTTGCTAAGGAGGTAACACTAGAGCTGGAAGTGAGTATGAGTCCATCAAAGGAGCACAGAGTTCATCTGTAGGGAAGGAGGGGTTGTAGGCAGAGAAGGGAAAGTGAACAAAGGAAAGGAGGCCCCTGTGCTTGGGGAGAGAATAAGGGAATGAAGGGAGATGGGCTTGAGTGGCTGCAGGATCAGAGCATTTGGGTCTTCATCTTACAGCAGTGGGAAGTTACGGAAAGGCTCTTAGGTAGCAGTAATATGATTTGTGTTTAAGAACTCCTCTGGCTGGAGTGTGGAAAATGGAGCAGAAAGGTTCAGAGGGTATATGAGAAAAACAAGTAGGATACAGTGCAATTGTCAAGGGTCTAGGCCAATGGTTCTCAAAGTGTGGTCTCTGAACCAGCAGCATTACTGACCCCACAGAGGTTCTTATAAATTCAAATTCTTGGGACCTACCCCAAACCTACTGAATCAGAAACTCTGGGGATGTATTAGTCATCTACTGCTGTGTAAAAAATTACTACAAACTTAGCAGCTTAACACAGCCTATATTTATTATTTTGTCATTCCTGTGGGTCAGGAGTCCCAGGCACTGCCAGGTGGGTCCTCTGTTCAGGGTCTCATAAGGTGTCAATCAAGGTGTTGGACAGTCTGTGTTCTCATCTGGAGGCTCAAGTGGGGAAAATCTGCCTCTAAGCTCATTGAATTGGTTAGCAGAATTAATTTACTTGTTATTGTAGAACTGAGGGCCCCAACTTCTTGCTAGTTGTTATCTGGAGGCTACTTTCAGGTCCTGGAGGCCACCTGCAGCTCCTAGAGGTTGCCCACAGTTCCTTGTCACACGAGCTTGCTCCACATGGATGCATACCTCATTAGGCCTGCAGTGTCTCCAGAGCAAATCTGTTAGCAAAACAGTCTTATATAATGTACCATAATCATGGGAGGGGCACCCTATCATGTTTGCTATATTCTACTAGTTAGAAGCAAGTCACAGATCCCTTACACAAAAGGAGGGGATTATATCAAGATATGAACACCAGGAAGCAAGGACTGTGGGGGATCACCTTAGAGTCAGTCCACACAGACCCTGTACTCTGTGTTTTAACAAGTCTTCCAGATAACTGTGCAGCATACTCAAGCTTAAGAACCACTAGTCCAGGGGTACCTGGGTGGCTCAGTCAATTAAGTGTCCGACTTCAGCTCAGGTCATGATCTCACAGTTCGTGAGTTCGAGCCCTTCCTGGGGCTCTGTACTAACAGCTCAGAGCCTGGAGCCTGCTTCAGATTCTGTGCCCCCCTGTCTCTCTGCCCCTCCCCTGCTCATGCTCTGTCTCTCTCTCTTAAAAATAAATAAAGATTAAAAAAATTTAAAAAAAGAACCACTAGTCCAGATTATGGATTTGAGAGACATTTAGAAGGAAAGACCAAAAGAACCAGGAGCTGTAGTAGCTGTCTGACATGTGCAGTTTAACAGAATGGTCATGAGCATAGGCTTTGGAGCCAGTAAGATGCAGGTTCAAGTCTCAGCCACTTTCTAGATTGTGTGGCCTCGGGCAAGTTATTGAACCTCACACAGCGTCAGCTTTTTTTTTTTTTTTTTTTTTTTATTTATTTATTTATTTTGAGAGAGAGAGAGAGAGACAGAGGAGGGGCAGAGAGACAGGGAGAGAGAGAAACCCAAGCAGGCTCTGCGCTGACAGCATGAGATCATGATCTGAACCGAAATCAAGAGTTGGACATTTAACCTACTGAGCCACCCAGGTGCCCCAGCTTCAGCTTTCTTCTGTATATCACGGCATTCCCATAGAAACCACTTCATAGAATTTAGGGTTTTATAAGAGTTAAATGGTCATCAGTGTAATCTATGTCTGGATGTCTGACACAAAGGATGTGCTCAGTAAATGTAGGCTACTGTTACGAACATCTGTGGGATTCAGTTTCTTCTGTAAAATGAGATTAGACCATATAATATAAATGACTCCTGATTCAAGAATTCAAATATTATAGATTAAAAAAATCCTGCTCTTGAGAAGGGTGTATTTTTTTCTCCATTACCTAGAATAGCAATGGCAACACTAAATTATGAGTTGCTTTTTTTGCTGTTTAATTGTTGTTGTGTTTTTAATCTCCTATGGTACTGGAAATGAGCCACCACCAGGCTCCTTTTGTTTGCTAGAAAAACATCTTCCATATGGAACTTCCTGAATGGTTGGTATACCCTCCAGGGCTCAGTAACTATACTTGCCTATATGTATATATATATGTGTATATATATATATATATATATATATATATATATATATATAAAGCAGATTAAACTGAGCCATACAAACACCCTAAGGGAAGTTTCTAAACAATTATTAAGTGGGGATCCTAATCTGTGGAAACTTAGGTTTTTGGCACTTATCACACGATACTGTAATTGTCAACTTAATTTTCTATCTTCCTTACTGGACTAAAAACTCCTTGGGGACAGAGGCCATATATCACTGCACTGGGGAAGGGGAGGAGAAACTTCTTCTGGAAAGAGGCAATGAATGACTCTTTTATTCCCTGTCCTTCTCTCTCCTCTGTTCTGTCCTGTCCCCTTCCTCTTCTCCAATCAAGGTTACACTCCCCCAACATTTGGAAAGAGCTCTGCACTTAGGAGAACACCTGCCGGGAGGAATCAGAAGGGAGCTGGACACTAGGGCAAGATCTTGGTAGAATATACAGGAAAACTAATTTTAACTTCCCCTCCAGGTCTCTGTGCTCCAAAAGGTAAAGGTCAGGGTTCATCTTTGTGTAAAGAAAACTGTTTTGTCTAGGGAAATCCCTTGAATGAGTTTTGCAAAGGCAAAACAAAGACTCAGGGAACAGGGATGAAGACATGAAACTTCTAGAGGACAGCAAGCTTACAGTTATCGGTTATAGAGTCCTGGTCATGTTATTTGGGGAGGGCAAAGATGAAAGACACAACATCTGGGCTTCTTTATTGCACTTGATTATAGAATCTGGCACAAAGAAAGCGCTTACCAAATGCTTAGAGAATAAACTAAAGAATGAATGAAACCAAATTCTGTATTATTTCTCTTCTACTTGGTACTTTGATCTCTCATTACTGACTATTGACACAGGAGAAGGACATGGCCCCCAAAACTGGCAGACTCGTGTGTAAAACAAAAGCACAGCAAAATGTCCTTCCGAATCAGGCACCGCCATCTGCCTAGGTTGGAAAGTATAATTTAGTAAAGAAACAGGCAGAACACGTAGTTCAGAGAATGTTAATACACAGTCAATAAAGTAACTAACCAATCCGTAGTAACAGCCCCCCAAAGGACAATTCTGGAGTGTTTTATTCCGAGAGCAAATTAAAGCAAAACAAAGATGAGTCTACCAAAAAAAACAGCAGACTCTCCTCTATTTCACATACGAGTCCTTAGAGGAATTCATGGAAATTATCCATATCTTTCCCATATCTCCTACCTACTACAGTGTATAGTGTCAACCTAAAAATCCCTTTGTTCAACAGCTACAGTGTTACGAGCCTTACCTTCTATTCCCTGCATGCAGAATATGTTCATAATTAATTATTCATGAGCTACCGGTATGAATCTACGAAAAGATCCACAGTTTTGATAAGGTTGCAATTAGCCAGTTATGCAATCAGAAGCCCTTTCATCAACTCATTAATGATTATTTTAAAACAGTACACTTCTTAGGGTACATGAAAGCTGCGATTTTATTCTTCATAACCGAGAACTGTTTCCATGCCTTTCTGATTTGCTCCAGCAGCGGACAAGAATTCCCACGGGACCTGTGGTTGTTTAGCACGTATG
This sequence comes from Prionailurus bengalensis, assembly GCF_016509475.1. Classification (NCBI taxonomy): domain Eukaryota; kingdom Metazoa; phylum Chordata; class Mammalia; order Carnivora; family Felidae; genus Prionailurus; species Prionailurus bengalensis. The sequence goes on from NC_057346.1 coordinate 40,922,019, forward strand.
AATTTGTGTGCTTATGTGTGGGGGGTGGCAGGATGGGGACAAATGTTTTCATCCCCATAATATATACATGACCATAGAATTAGCTGTTCAGATGCTAATTTGGTGTTTGGGCCCTTTCATTTTTGTGCAGTTTATTGGATTTGGTGTCCCCATTAAGATGATGAACATAAGCCAGTCTGTCAATATGTGGTCCAATTATTTCAAATGTCTAACTACAACTGCAGTGTGGTCCTTTTCTGTCTCTAGAGCAGCATTACTTCAGAGATGACTTCTCTGGGCTTTTCTCAGGACACTGGGGATGCTCCAACCTCCCTTATGTCTTCCAAAGTGAAATCTGCCAATAAGCAGCTGGGGTGTAGGGGAGACAAGTCAACTTCTTCAGTCCTCAACATTTATTTAAAAAATTACTACATGCCACAGTTTCCAGAGAGTAGGTAGTGAGCCCACATATAACCCAACACTAGGATTCCAAGGAGTTAAAATACCCCATTTGCATTACACTATTGACTACACATGACACCTACAAGATTCTTTTTAATTTGAAGAATTGCTTTAGTTGGAGTCAAGGGATATTTTAAATGATCCATTTTGGGTTTTTTTCCCTTACAGGAGCTCACGTATAAGCTTACGTCCACATTCTTTGACCTGTATATCTTATTTTCCAAAAATTGCAAACAGGATAAACTGTTAGGTTGTATAAATATATATGTGAAAACTTGCTCATTCCCTTTCAATGCACACATACTTCCAAAGACATTTCTCAAAAATTACTCGTCCAATTAACTTCTTTATGAACAAATAAATTCTGTTCACCTATAGACAAACTACAGTCTAGCAACCTGGGTGTCTGATTTCAGAATATTATTAACGGTGGTTATTAGCCAGGAAAGCAATGTAGAAGCAAACATATAGGGTGAAATTTACAGTTATTGCTCTGCAAAGAGATAGCAAGAATGACTCAGTCTTCTAATAGAATTTACATCCAATAAGCTGTAGGGTTTAGATTAAATGATTTGATTTTTTTTTCTGTAGCTCAGTAATTTACATAAGATAAAATGAATGCATTTTTATTATCAGCTTTCATCATCCAACATTTTAAATCTTTGTTTTTCCTTCTCTGAGGATGCCTAATGAAGGCTATATTCCATTGTTCCCCAGTAATTTTCCTTTTCTTTCAGGTCTATTCCCTTTTGACTTGCACGCAATCCCTGTATTTATGCACCCGGTGCTAACAGGAGCTCTCATCAACAACATCTTTTAAGCGGTATCTTCCAGAGGTTTCTTGGTTTCTTTCTTTCTTTCTTTCTTTCTTTCTTTCTTTCTTTCTTTCTTTCTTCAAGTTTTTTTAATTTATTTTGAGAGAGAGAGCACGCGTGCATGTGAGTGCACGAGTGGGGGAGGGGCAGGGAGAAAGAGAGGAAGCAAAGCCCAAGCAGGCTCTGTGCTGTCAATGCAGAATCCGACACGGCGCTCAAACCCACCAACAGTGAGATCATAATGTGAACCAAAATCGAGAGTCTGATGCTTAACCTTAATTGAGCCACCCAGACACCCCTCTCTCTTTCTTATACTGGTCAAATACTAGTGAAACTTCTAGACATGGGTAAATGTTGCCCAATCTGAGAATTCTAGCCTAAGAGTTCTAGCCTAAGAAAGGAAATAAAATAGAAAACCAAAGAAAAAATAAAACTGCTTAGGGAGAAAATATCACAATGGAGCCTGGTAAGTAACAAGAATTTTTTGTATAATTCATGTAGCCTAGACATAAGGCCAGCTTGGGGGCTCTATGCCAAGAAGACATGCCTTGGGACAAAAGATAATCTTGTAGAAAATTGATGCAGTTGTTCACGTTGAAGAAGTGACAGAACTCTGTATGCCCCTGACTACCTATCTGTCTCTCTAGCCAATGACTAGGATCACTAACATGGATGACGACATGTGGCATACCCCCCTCATCTCAGTATATGGGAATAGTAGTACCTGCCTCCACTCGGCAAAGGAGTTGGGAATTGCATCATGGTGACAGACGATCGCAACTTGAGTTCTACGACTGAGCGGACAAGTCAGTTATTGAACTACTGTGAGCATCCGTTACCTCATCTGTAAACATTTGACAAATAAATAAACATTATCCGTGTGTCGGATTATATGCAAGAGTCTAGGTCTTTCTGGAAGAAAAATTTCTATCAGATTATGAGTTGGTGAGAGAAGCAGATGTATCTTCCACACACATCACTGTACCTCTACGGGTATAAATGGAAGAAAGGAAGCAAAAATTGTGGAGGAAAATATAGGTGAGGCCAAAACATGGATGAGACAGGATTCATACCCAGACAGACCTCACAGTCTAACCAACAGTGAGCCAAAAAAATAAATGTTAGAAAACAAGTTTGTTGAGAAGTAATGCAAGAAAATAAAAGGTAGAAGTAGTATTTGCTGTGGAAAGCGGGGAAGATTAAGAAGGAGCTGGATCATGATGCAAACACAGAAAATTTCCAGACAAATGCACTCCTCCCACAGGATGCCCAGAAGTCATTCAAATATTGTATTTTCTGCATACTGTAGTTCATGTAGCTCATCCAAACGTCGGCACAGCATGGTGGTTATTTCTGCCATATAAATTTTACCAAATGACGTGCTAGCGTCTCCCAATTCATTTACGTGACTGCCCCCACTACCCAGTTATACCAGTATAATTCTAATCATCAAAGAGTATCTATGACTCTTTCCATATTGTACATAAAGCAATTTTTCTTTACTCCTCCCCCCCTCCCGTTTTATGATGACAGCTGCTCTTTGCGACTGCTTCAGAGATTGCTGGTCAGCTGGAATCTGTTGGCTCACAGCAAAGGCATTATAAATCCAAGAAACCTGCAGGGAACTCTCCCTCTCCCTCTCCCTCTCTCAGACCTAGGTAGGCTCTGCCTTCTACCAGGAATGCAGCCTCAGCAACAGAGCCCGATATGGAGTTGAAGAAGGGGCAAACGAGAAAACTGACTGCTCTGGCTTGTCTCCAGATCTGAGGGCTCTTAAAGAAGAGGTTATGGCGACTTCTATACCAGGCTGCCAGAATGGCAGAGCAGAGAGGAATGTGAAACAGAAGCCCCAGCTGAGAAAAGAGGATGCATTTGTACAAAACAAGTTAAATACTGATACAGACGTGGTGATGGGAGCCAGAAGGGCAGCGATGGCTATAAAATCAGAAAGACCTTGGTTTCAGTCTCGATTCTGTTTCTTACTTGTTACATAACTTTGGGGAGTTACTGAATTTCCCTAAGACTTGGTTTCCTCAGCTGTAAAATGGGGAAACTCAAAGAACCTGCTTAAGGGGCATCTGGGTGGCTTAGTCAGTTAAACGTCCAACCCTTGATTTCAGCTCAGATCATGATCTCATGGTTTGTGGGGTCGAGCCCGCCTTGTACTCTGTGCTGGGATTCTCTCTCTCCCTCTCTCTCTCTGCCCCTCCCCCCCACCCCCAAACTAAATAAATAAAATTAAAAAAAAAAAAAAGAACTTGCTTAATAATGTTGTCATAAGGATCAGAAGGGAATACTATATATACGTTCCCAGCAGGATCCTTGTTGCATTGGTAAGGACCCAAAAGCTGCCAACAGCTACTGCTGTTATTATTAAATTTATAATATCCACTCTAAGAATTGTTTTTAATTTTTTAAATGTTTATTTATTTTTGAGAGAGAGAGAGAGAGAGACACCGAACGTGAGCAGGGGAGGGGCAGAGAGAGAGGGGGACACAGAAACCGAAGCAGGGTCCAGGCTCTGAGTTGTCAGCACAGAGGCCAATGCAGGACTTGAACTCACGAACCGTGAGATCATGACCTGAGCCGAAATCCCACGCTTAACTGACTGAGCCACCCAGATGCCCCTCCACTATAAGAATTTTAATGCACAGAGATACACGCATAGGTGGAAAGACTACCTACTGTAATAATGTGGAAAATGATGAAAAATGGAAAACAATCCAAATGTTCACTAACAAAAGCAGGGCTTATGGTATCCTTACCGTTTTTAAATGAATGAGATCTATCTTTGTGCACGGCCATGGCAGATGTCCAAATGTATAATTAAGTAAAAAGACCAAGTTCAACAACACTAACAGTAGTATCATTCCATTTCTCTAAGTAAAATTCATTTTTTAAAAATCTGAACAATGTGTCAAAGTAATTAAAAGTTGTTATCTCTGTGGAATGAAATAAAGTGAAAATTATGCTTTGCATATTTGTGTGTTTTAACAAATTATTTGTAATGACTTTTTTTTTACTATTATTTTAAGTCGCAGATTTTGAGATGCTGAGGTTTTCTTAACAGTCTTATTCCCAAGAGTCCGATTCCTACATGTCCCACTGGGTGCTAGAATCAAATATCTGGTGTTTTTCTACTTCCTGGCCAGCAACTTAAGGCCTCCCATGCTCTGCAATCTCACGAAGGAGAGAAATCAAAAAGGTACAGTAATCTGCACAAGAGCTGCAAATATGAGACACATATTTTAGACGTTGGCTCAATTCATTCATAAGTCAGTTTGCCTCTTAAAAATCCTGAGAAATTTTCAGAACCAAGATAACGTTACTCTTCAGTGTTCCTAGAATAATACCAAATGAATAAACCAAAATCCACCTTCAACTATAAACGCTCTTCAAAACATTTTTTAAATAAAATAAACTGGACTCGTGCACAAATGTACTAAAATAAGTAATACACCCTTCCCTTGAATGTATAACTTCCTATAACCTCATAGCTTATGCTCTGCTTGTTTAAGGCTTGGGATTTGATTTCTAAAGCAATAATGAAAAGCTAAAAACATCACGGGATCCCAATATATAATATAAAGAGGCAAAGAGTCTACACAAACATAATTTTCCTGACTATACATAATTTAAATATCATGAGTGCCCAGATACTTTATTTAGATGAGCCAGGGATGAAAACAGCAGGACTCCAGTTTAACTGATTGGAATAATTTAGTGTTTTCTTTGCAGTGCATACTCACAGATGGGACATCAATTTAACAAATGCTACAATGAAGCTAGGATTACATTGACAATCCCGGTCTTCCTTCCTGATCATCAGTTGAGTTTCTTAACCACGATGCACTCTCAGTCATCCATTTCGAGGAAGAAACTCCTAAGTGTACAATAGCATCTTGTCACTGGTCTGGATGAACAAAAGGGACTGAGTATAATAGTTTAGCAGCTTCCCTAAACTTCACTCCACAGCAAATGTTTTCAGCAACTCCTTAAACATATTCTCTTAGCACCTCATCTATGAAGTAATGATTTCACTCCACATGGTTTATTTATTTGTATGTTTTGGTTACACAGCATTCAATGAACGTATTTATTAAAGTCAGAATCAACAACTGGTTGCCTCCCCTTGTGCCTATAACTAAGCATTTACATTCACTTAGAGTCATAATAAAATGTGCTTTACTTCCATTTACATGACCCTGGAGCCCTTCTGATCTCCTAAGAAAATCCAACCTACATCATACAATGCTACTGAAAGAGAATGCACGGCAGATTAGCTACCTTTTGCTGGTAATGTTGGAAGAAACGAGAAAATTGGTTTCATGTGAACTAAGCACAGACACAGAACATAAAGTCAGTTGTGCCTCTTGCCTTTCACCTTGTGGGCTGCATTCAGATAACACCAACAACACAACTCGCCAGTGTAGTTTTGGTAGTGGGAGTCCTCTGAGGCAAACGCTTCCCTTAATTCTAGACAAAACTTCTACTATTACTTCACTTCATAATTCAAGGTATACAGAGGCAGCTGACACCAACATGTATCAACTCCTTAAACTTACTCCCTTTAAAGTCTGTTTCTGGCACTGTTTGAATGGCCTCCTATTCACCGTGTTGGTAAGGGAAGAATTCCTATCTTCGGGTCATGGACGTGGCTGGTACATGACACTTAGCAGTGGACAGACAAGATAGACAACATTTCATTAGTCACATAAACTCAGAGTCAGGGGAGGAGGATACTGGATGCCATGCAGAGCCTCCTGGGGGCTGTACTTGTGAACACAGGGAACAACCAGCAGCCATGGAAGGCAAGCTTCGTAGTACCAAGGGGAGTGGAATGCCTGGTTTCTCACAGTACAATGTGACTAGCTTATCTGAGCAATTCTGTAGGCTCGCCGGGATTAGCAGGAACTGTGCCGGGTCCCTCTGATAAGGGGGGTCAGGGGGAATGTTTGACCAGGGGACCTTATCTGCATGAACAGAGTAGGAGAGGAACTTCCAGTTAGGCCATTCGAGGCCCTCCCGTGTTTACTGGATTCTGTGAATGCAGCATATAATACTCAGCCTTCATCACAGCCCTTCCACCAGAGGTCTTAGCACTCATAAATATTTACTAAAGGAGAGTGAATGAATGAACGAGTTGAGAGTGAGAGCATTCTAAAACTTTGGGGTATACCATGACCTTGAGCAAGACACTGAACATGTTAGCTGTACGACAGTCATTTATGAAACCTCTAAAATGGGAGTTGTAATATCTTTTCTTCTAATTTTTTTAATGCTTATTTATTTTTAAGGCAGAGAGAGACAGAGCATGAGCAGGGAAGGGGCAGAGAGAGAGGGAGACACAGAATCTGGAATAGGCTCCAGGCTCTGAGCTGTCAGCACAGAGAGCGACACGGGGCTCGAATTCGTCAACTGCGAGATCATGACCTGAGCTGAAGTCTGATGCTCAACCAACTGAGCCACCCAGGCACCCCTGGAGTTGTAATATCTTTTCTGTTTATCTCAGGAGGTTGCCTGAGGGAAGAAAATCACTACCATACGTGGGTAACCTCCCAGTTCCATCAAAAGACCTAAAAGACCCTCTACTGAGTACCGGTCACACCCGGTAGCCACCTCCCTCGTATTCCAGGCACACTGGCCTTCTTTCAATAGGCAGCTTTGCAGCCTTTGTACAGGAACAACATAAGCTAAGATATACTGTTGTATTTTTTGAGAGAGAGAGAGAGAGAGAGAGAAAGAGAGTGCACATGCACATGTGGAGGAGGGTAAAAGAGAGAGAGGGAGAGAGAATCCCAAGCAGGTTCCACACTGTCAGCATGGAGCCTGACATGGGGCTTGATCTCAAAACCATGAGATCATGACCTAAGCCAAAATCAGGATGCTTAAGTGACTGAGTCACCCAGGCATCCCAAGATACAGTCTTTACATGCTTCCAGAGCACCCCAAATTTCTTCTACAACTCATCTGAAATTGTTAGTTTATTGTATATTTTCCAAATGACTGGCACACAGTAAGTGCTCAACAAATGTCTGGGAGCGGAGTAAGTGAATAGAATGTGATAACAACTAAAAGCATACTCAGAAGTTAAAAGCACTACACACAATTGAAAAATCAGATGACTTTTGCCTCCACCTTTAAAAATTTTTTTTTGGTGTTTATTTATATTTGGGAGACAGAGACACACACACACAGAGCATGAGCAGGGGACGGGTCAGAGAGAGACACACACACAGAATCCGAAGCAGGCTCCAGCCTCCAAACTATCAGCACAAATCCCGAGGCAGGGCTCAAACTCACAAACCATGAGATCATGACCTGAGCCAAAGTCGGCCGCTTAACCGACTGAGCCACCCAGGCACCCCCTGCCGCTGCCTTTAATTATGGGAAGAGCCCACTACCCCCTCTTTCAGTCTGTCTCCCCTGGCCAAGCCTCACAACTGTGGGGGTGTCAGCCTTCCAGTCGGGGGAAAACCTGATCTGTGGGTGGCAGAACTCATGCCTTTTTATCTTTCTCTGTCCAAGAGCTGGCTTCTGCCACAGCAGCCATATGAACCACCCATATAGCAAGAGGGAAACTTTCAGTATTAACAGATGACTATTCTTCTCCAATGAAAGAGAAATTTAACACAGCCACAAAAGTCCATAAGAAACCAGTTCTCCCAACTGTTATAGATACAGATTACCATGAAAATTTCTCAGTATTTTTAAGAGTCCTACACAAATTGAGGAATCTCATTGGTGGAGATGCTGTGAAAGTCATCTGGTCTAAAGATTCTGTTTATAAGATGAATAAATAGATGCCTAGAAATGACTTGACCAAAGTTATATCATTAGTCAGCGGGAGTCAAATTCAAGTCTCTAGATGTATAGGTCCTTTCATGCATTTCCTTCAGTGTTCTTTTCTGTGTGTGTGTCTGTGTGTGAATACTAAAGTGGGCAGGTTCCCATACTGACCAGAAGCAAGTTAACATAATTTTTTCAAACTGGACTGATAGGAGTTAAACAATGTATACATTCTTACAAATGTTTGCAGGTATTTTTGCCTCCAAATAAGGTAAAACCTTTTTAACAGGGTAAGTCCCAGGGCACCTGGGTGGCTCAGTTCGTTGAACAAATGATTTTTTATTTTGGCTCAGGTCATGATCCAAGGGTCATGGAATCAAGCCCCATGTTGGTGGGTTCCAAAGGTAAGTGTGGAGCCTGCTTAAGATTCTCTCTCTCTTTCTCTCTCTCTGTCTTTCCCTTTGCCCCTCTCCTTCTCTCTCTCTCTCTCTCTCTCTCTCTCTCTCTCTCTCTTTCTCTCTCTCTCTCTTTCCCTTTGCCCCTCTCCTTCTCTCTCTCTCTCTCCCTCTCTCTCTCTCTCTCTCTCTCTCTCAAATTAAAAATAAAAGGGGTGCCTGGGTAGCTCAGTTGGTTAAGCATCTGGCTCTTGATTTTGGCTCAGGTCATGATCTCAATGTTTGTGAGCCGAGCCCTGTTTGGGGTTCTGTGCTGACAGTGCAGAGCCTGCTTGAGATTCTCTCTCTCCCTCTCCTTCTCTTCCCCTCCCCCACTAGGTGCACACTCTATCAAAAATAAGTAAGTAAACATTTTTAAAAAATCATACAATAAGATAAAAAGAAGTGCAAATCTCAGGCTGCCCCTCAGACCCATCACCAGATTCATCAGAATCAGATTCTGCATTAAAAAAAAAAACAATAACAAAAACAAGGTAAGTTCTTCCTACTGAAATTAAATGAGTGGGAAATATTTAAAACATACAGATTTAATTATTGAGCAAGCAACCAGACTATACAGGTTTTTTATTATTAGGTTGAGCCACCCAAACTGCCATATTGGGAGGTCTAGTGTCAACATAATATTACCAAGTTCATCCAGTTCATGTGCTACATGTGAATGGAAGTAGAACGTCCAGTTTCTGCCTACAAGAACTTTGTATCTTCTTGGGAAAAAGTAAAAGATCTATAAAAAAGAAAACTAGCAATCCAGGGCAGTAAAAGGGGTAGGTTGACCCAAACTGTATAGCATTATTACAGATGTAATGCCATACACTTAAAGGTCAGTGAAGTATATAAATAAAAATGATATGTTTTTTTGAATAACTATTTTTTAATGTTTTTATTTATTTTTGAGACAGAGAGAGACAGAGCATGAGCAGGGAAGGGGCAGAGAGAGAGAGGGAAACACAGAATCCGAAGCAGGCTCCAGACTCTGAACTGTCAGCACAGAGCCCGACGTGGGGCTCAAGCTCACAGACTGTGAGGTCATGACCCGAGCTGAAGTCGGATGCTTAACCGACTGAGCCACCCAGGCACCCCATGAATAACTATTTTTGACTATGTCCTAACAAATCACCATCTCTTGAGTCTTAATGACATGGCTGAGTCGATTCCAATCACTTCCAACTACTAAACTTGAGCCAGTCCTGTTACCATTGCTTTTCCAACATTATCTCATTGAATACTCCCAACATTTCCAAAAGTTAGATATTACTATTGGTCTCATTTTTTGTTGGAAAAAATCTGGGTTTCAAAGATGTTCACAGACACCCCCATGAACCCTCAGCTGGTATGTGGTAACACTCCAGGCCTACAGGCTACAACCTAAGCAAGGGGGTTAGGATTCATGGTGTAGGCAATAACAGATAGTCAACTAGGACCAGCTGAGCCAAAGGACAACAATGGTGGAATTGGAAGAAAGAGCTAAATACCAAGCAACATGCTGAACTCAAACCTACAGAATATGGTACCTGACTAAATAAAGAATTTTAGTAAGGTTTGTTTTTTCTTTTTTAAAGAGAAAACAAAGACTCCAGTATGTCAAGTCTGGGTAATGGGGAAAATGATGCTATCATCTATAGAAACTTTAGAGTCAAGAGTAAAGCTGGTTCAAGAGAGAGCCCAAGTGATGAATTCAGTCACCAGCTCAAAATGTTCTCTTCAAAGTAAGTATCTTGAATATGTAAATATCTTGAACAGTATTTTCCAGGCCTAAGAAAGCATTTTAGTTTTAAAATGTTTGCCTGGATTCACATAGCCAGTGCTTAACCTATAGCTAGTTGCCTTAAACAACTTTTCTATAAGGTAATTTTTCCCCCAAGGACACTTCAGGAAAGAAATGTGCCTGGCTAGATTATTCATAGGTATATGAGGCCTTCTAGCTTCTGTACTAAAGGCTATAACCAGGGACAGTACCACTGACTTCTAATGAGCCACATGGTTTCGTACGCCCATGCCACGCTGCTATTAGGACAGACCTCCCCGAGCATTCTCTTGTAAGTTACCGAAGGTCGACGCTGATCGTGACCTGCATACCCTGAGCCGTCTAACTGACCTCATGTTCTAATACAGACAGAGAAGAACTCAGTGAACCTTGAACAAATTCAACCTATACATTCACTGGGCATCTGCTCTGGGGTCTGGCACCAGCTGTGTTAAGTATAAGAGCTAGAAAGCTGAATAACACATTTTCTCCCTTCAGGAAACTCCCATCCAAGCCTGCACATAGACAAGAAAAGAAGTAAGTGCGATAACACACATTAAGTGCTACAGGGAATGTAGATTTAAGGACTGAGGAAGCAGTTGATTCCAGCAAGATAATAAATAAGCTTAGGGAAAGAACATTTAAACCGAAGTAGAACATTTAAAGTAAAGACGTATTTATAAGAGCAAGTGCTTACAAAAGGATAGGTACAAGAATTATCCAGGAAAGAGAGGGGAGCCACAGTCTGTTGGGGATTAGGTCGCCTATCTCATCTTGTCCCTTTTTATTCAATGCCCTAAAGTCTGACGGTTTGTATTTTTAGAATGTCGTGTTTGCCACTTACATCGAGCATGAACAAAAACACACTTCACACCAGAGACCCCCAAATGGTGAAATCTACATTGTCATCTGCTATACAGAACCAACAGTCTCAAGTTACCACAGAAATCCCGGCGCTCTTCTGTGGGAAAGTATTTTAAATAAAGCTGTCAGACAGTCTCAATTAAAAATAATAAACGAAAGACCAATTATGGTCCCTTTGGATTCACTAATAAAGTTCATCAATGAACTTTCCATCAGGTATTTGGAAACAAAAAAGGTAGCATATGGAGGAATTTTCAGTGCAATTAAAGTATGCCATTTACATTTTACATTAGTACTTTCGGCTGCTGGCAGTCTGAAAAATATGAAGTAACTGGTTACACAAAAGGCCTCAAGTGGTGGTCCAGGCGGCAGAAGAAATAAACAAGTAGAGGAGAATGTCACAGCAAATATACTTGAAGTGGGCAAATTCCTATGGGTTTCCAGAGCAAACATAATTAGTTGTTAGCACTGCTGTACTACTTTCTTCAACTTGATCTTCCAGTGAGGGGTACCCGTAACACCTGGCACATTTTAGCAAATGTGACTTTCTTCTCCAGACCCCATGCTCTTCTGGTGTCCTAGTTTATGAAGTCTGTGGACTTCATGAGGGCAGGGCTTAGGTTTTCATTCTCACAGAGCTGTGTACCTACCACACACCCCACTCAATGTGTTTTGACAGAGTCTGTGTATTTAAATGTCTTCCATTTAAATACACTCTGAGGGAATCATCCGTCCCCACTTTCTACAGCATCTCCTGTACCGCCTCATTCTGTGCGTTCTGCAGGCTTACAGGGATGCAGTGTGTGGTTTATGTGCTGCTCTGCTGTTAAGTCCCTTAAAATTCCAAACCCTCATTCTGCCTGTGTAGGAAGATATAGCCCGTGGAGCACACAGGCAGATTTGACTTTTATGTAATTCTTCTCACGACCCAAATGTATTCAGATGGTTTTGACGAATGCGTTTGAAACAGGGTTGACACCATAAGAGGCTCTTGGATACTGAGAACAAAGTGAGGGTTGGTGGCGGGTTGGGGAGAGAGCAAAGTGGGTGATGGGCATTGAGGAGGGCACCTGTTGGGATGAGCACTGGGTGTTGTATGGAAACCAATTGGTCAACAAATTATATTTTAAAAACATGAAATGGGGTTTACATAAATGAGAGATATCATCAGTCTGACGTTTCCATCTGATCAACTCCTTTCAGCTGAACTTGTCTGGTGACTTCAAGAAAACAATGGTGATGGAGCCTACACAAAAGAGGGAAAAGACTGTCCTCTTTTTTACCTGTCTTCCAAGTCATATGCTCAGTACTCCACAGATACCTCTTTACTGCCCAGTCCAGTCACTGTTCCAATCTTGGAACCCCCTCCCCTCCCCCAGAGTGCACGCATACACATTTGTATACACACACTCACTAATCGCTCCTGGTGGCCTGGTGTCTCCATTGGACATGTGAACCTTGAAAGGGAGTTGATTTCTCACTTGAGTTGTCTCATAAATCACTTAACCTTCCTTCTTTGCTTCACATTAACCTTTGGTCTTTCATTTTTTCCTTTTCACTTGATTTTATGACCTGCTCTCTCAATAAAGGCCTTTTTATAAGGATTTTATGGAGATGCCTCCCTAAAAATAAATTTCATTTTGTATTTGACAATGATGATTCTAGCTCGTATCTTTAGATTTTACATAACACACTTCAAAGGCATTGACAGAAATAAGTGAACTCATAATAATCAAAACTTTTAAGAATTGGGATATTGTCATGTATTCTTTGTTATGCTAAAGCTTTTTGTTTTCTTGTTTTATCTTCCTCTGGTCAACAAATGACTGCTGAAAAAGTAACAAAGAATGTCAGTATTTTGTAAAGTTAGGAACTAAAAACTGTAAGGCTTTGTCTCTGTATGGGGCATATAGCCAGCTTTTCACTCATATAAATGTAGGTTTTCTCTGAGCTCTTTCACCATCGCCCTGACCTTGGGCTTCCCACAAAGAAGAAGAGTCCAGAGAGGCATCCTAGGCTGTGTCCATGTCCATTGTTCATCAGTGACCCAAAGACAAAAAATAGACAGCCCACACAAAATAGCCAGCAGCGTGCTGCTGGGATATGGAGTTCTCTGCCAGGAGATGAACAAAGTGACTTGGGAGGGGTCACTAGAAACATCACAAGGATAAGAAAAGATGCAGAGAATCCCAGAATCTCCATAGAGACAGGCATAAGCATCCCAGAGACTAGAGAGACACAATCCCCAGATTCAAAGACCGCACCATGAAAATGGGGAGACGTACACATACAAAAATAGCCTTTGATCAAGCAAGACTCACAAAGATGGGACCTAAAACGGCCATCCATTCCAAGTGGGGCTGGAAAAGGAAGACTTATTTAAGACCAGTGGGCACACAGGAAGGGCAGTGCTCCTGGTGCAGGTCACAGGAATGACATGACTAGTTGTACTTCTCTAAGTAGAACCAACAATGAATGGAACTAGTGAGGAATAACAAACACCTTATAAAGACAGCAAAGCACATTTTCAGGTACGTCGGTATCTCATCCACCTTTCAGCTTCTTAACCGTCTTTTGTCACCAGCCTAGGAGTCATCTGATAGCCGTACCCTTGGCACTACCTATAACTCAAAAGGAACACTCTTCTCTTTACCTTTTCCGTTGACAACTCCCACGCAGACCTGGATTTTTAACTCCAGGTTCTGATTTCTGCCTTAGAAAGCCTTCTGAAGGCCCCTGGCTTATAGCAGCCATGCTGTGCTAGACATCCAGAGTCTCCTGTTGCCACTGAGATGGACGCTCATCATATCTTGACCCCGTGTCTGAGGCCTCTGGCCTCGGCCACACTCTGGGCACCTGCAGGGCAGGGGCAACGATGCCCATCCCGCCGGCCCCGTGTTCCCAGCACAGAGAACACATTCACTCATGAGTTGTGCCGAGTTCAGGTAGTATCTGTGCCGTTGCACGACTCTCAGACCCAGAGTCAGCCGTAGTGACTCCAGGATTTCACAGGAGTTAATCTATCCTTCATCATTCTTTATATTTTATACATACCCTTTTTAGGGATCATGTTTGTGAATCTCCTCTACTGTGTCTCCTCCCGTTAATAAATTTCCAATAAAGAAATATGTCCCTGGCACAGCCACTCCTCCTTAGCTGAGGGCTATTTCCTGGGCTAGGAGCCTATTTCCTGGGCTAGGAGCCTCCCCGATGCAAAATGACACTGTACTTGTGTGGGAACAACCACTAGTGAGCCTCAGGGCAGAGTTTTTAAGAGACCGTTGGAGTAATCCAGGAGAACCTCTTTCAGCCCAAAGGAAAAGGCTGCTCCTTTAACTTCTGACAATCAAACATTATATACTCCAGTTAGATTTAACATCACCTAACAGCATGGTATCTGTGCCATGTTCGGGATTCCCAGCTTCGTGAGCATGCTGGCATCAGAAGCGTCCTTAAGTGACAGCAGGTACAGAAAATCCTACGGGTGCCTGAGGGGCTCTTTAACAGTCTTTCTATACATGAGGCCCATGAAGAACTCACAGCATTCAGGACTAGAACAGCAGAAATGGCATACATTCTCTATCTTATGTGAATTTCTTGCCAGAAAATGTTCACATGGTGTTTCCTCTGTGCCAGGGTTTGCTGACCAAAGCCCTCTCGATCTCCTTCATGGGACAGAAAATACATGATGACTAGGATCCTGGATACAGGAGTTAGTATTTCACCTCAATCAAAACCAATGAAAGCAAGTGTCTCCCAGGCACTTGGAGATGCGGGAAGAAGTCCTAAAATGCAATCTGCTTCTGCCTATATTGATGCCTAAGACGAAGGAATCAAAGATGTATTTATTAAATGTGTAGGCGACATTCCAATAGGACAAATGAGTGGAAAGAACTTGAAAATAATTGTCATCAACTAAGAAAGATCTTTTTCCCAGAGGAAAAAGATGAAATGATGACTCATTTCATCTCTTCCTCATTTTCTTTTCTCTGTCTCTCCCATACCCACCCGCCTCCTCTGCACATCCTCCTTCTCTCTCTCTCTCTCTCTCTCTCTCTCTCTCTCTCTCTCTCTCTCTCTCACACACACACACACACACACACACACACAACTGAGATTATTGCTAATTCCAATTAAGTTAACAAACATTTACTGAGCACCTGCTCCATGGTAAGTACTGCACCAATTAAGTGTACAAACATGAAGAATATAGTCTGTAACTCTAAGAAGCTCATAATCCTAATTAGCGAGATAGATACACACACAAAGAGTCACAAGTGAGGGGCAAAGTGTGCAGATGTTGATATGCACAGGGACTCAGGAACACCAGGAAGAAACACTGAGCAACAGGGAAGACTTTCCCCAGGAATTTACACTGAAGCTAAATCTTGAAGGATAAGTGGGGTTTGCCAAATAGATAAAAGAAAAAAAAAATCAAACGTGCAGAAGAACCAATTGGAAGTCATTGACAAATGGGAGAGGAAGCAGCCTTCTCAAAATTGCACAATATGGCCTATAAAGTACAGGAGCTGGGTAGGAGCGCAGGGAGGGCTTAGATCGGGACAGCCTCCAATACCAAGCTAAGTAGCAGAACGTCATCGAGAATCTTTAGAAGGGTTTATCTGCGGCATTGGCATGCCTGGATAAGAGCTTTACCAAGATGCCTCTGGTCACAGGATAAAGGGGAAGCAAATGGAGGTGGCAGGCAGTCTGGAGGTCATGATGGTTACATTCCGTTTACACTGAAGAGTGGATTCAGACTCTACAAAGGTGTCAGTTCAGTTTTTACGCAGAAAATTCAGTGGCACAAGGGCTTCGGGGCCCTGTACATTGCCCATGATAGACACTCAACAACATGCATTGACTTGTATTACCTTAGCCGGAAACACTTAGGGAGTCTACAAGGGCCAGGGAGTTTTTAGAGTGAAAAATATGTTCTATGGTCTGAGAAAATACCCTTGGCTGTTGCCAGTATCTTCAAAATGCTTGGTGGTTACCATAAGGCAGTCTAAACCAGGGAGTGTGGATCCATCCATCAGGTCAAACCTGTCAAGACAGGTAGAAAATATTCCAAATTAAGCTATGGAGACCAAGTTACCAAACTGCTGTCAGAAATGGGGTGGTCGGTGCCGGGAAGGGTAGGAGGAATGGAGAATCACTTTAGTGCTGGGGGAAGTAAAGTTGTTCATTTATATTTCAGAACACCAAAAAATGTAGAGGAGTAATATAACATACACTCTGTACTGCTCATTTTGCTTAAGAAAGAGCTAAAACTTCACAGACATAATTGAAAGCTGTGTGCAGACGTTCCACACCATTTCCCTCCATACATCACCACCATGAATTTCTCATCTTCATGCACGCATATTGATATATTTATTCAATGTGGATATCTCCAAAAATAATATAAAATAATTTCTGTATGTTTTAAATATTATTTAAATGATATAAATAAACTACAAAAAGCAGGCTTTTTTGAAGCCTCCTTTTTCTCTCAACAACATGTTTTTTTCCAGATTTATTTGTACGGAGGGGTGCCCAGGTGGCTCAGTCAATTAAGCATCCAACTCTTGATTTTGGCTCAGGTCATGATCTCACGGTTGTGGGTTCATGGGTTTGAGCCCCGCAGCGGGCTCTGGGCCGACAGTGTGGAGCCTGCTTGGGATTCTCTCTCTCTCCCTCTCTCTGCCCCTCCCCCACTCATGCTTGCTCTGTCTCCCTCTCTCAAAATAAATCAATAGACAAACAAGTAAACAAACAAACAAAGATTTATTTGTACTGATAAATGTAGCTTTGGTTTATTCACTTCACATATACACAGATAGTATTCGACTGCACTAATATACTGCACTATGCTTCTTCATTCGTCCAGAGGTGGACTTATAAGATGTTTCCAGCCTTTTGCTATGAGACGCAACACTGTAATACACTTGCATGAGCTTCCAGGAGAGTTTTCTCCAGCACTGATTAGCTAAGTGCATCTTCTAATCTCCTTCAGGAGATACATAGGTGAATTGTTTTCCAAAGCTGAAACAATTTACACCTTCCCCAGTAGTGCGTGAGTTTCTTTATAACCTCAAAACCACTTAGTGAGAGCCAAATTTCATTTCTGCCAACCTTATGGATGCGAAATTTTAATTTGTTGCTCTGATTACTACTAAAGGTGAGCACCTTTTCATGGTTACAGACCATTTTGGTTTATTGTTCTGTAAAATGCTTAGTCAAGACATTTGTCCATTTTTCCATTGGACTGTTTTTTGTAGAATTTCTTTTTGCATGTTGATCCTGATCCTTTGCTTAAAAAAATATACAAAACATATTAGGGCTATGTATTAACGCTTTTAAACCACTCTTATACTCCTTGATCAAAAAAATCACACTTAATGCATTAAAACTAAGAAAGGAATAAAAGCTATGTTAAAAGATTTAGGCTCCAAAAATGTTCATCAAAGTATTGTTTATAAAAACAAATATTACAAGCAGTATACTTAAATAATAACCATAAAAAGAAAAACATGAAATTCTCCAGCAGAGAAAAGGGATTGACATATCCATACACTGCTTATGCAGATATTAAAACCAGCATTTATATGAAAATGTTTAATGTATAGAAGAATGTTAAAAATACATAAAATGAAAAAGGCGAGTTGCAAAAATTCTCAAAGAAAAATATGACAGCAAGTGAAATTATTGTTAGTTTATAGGTAAAAGTAGATTTCCTTCTTTTTATTCCTATATTTTCTTTAACATTTCTACAAATATGAAATACTTTAGAGCTATGCACATAAACATAATAGGGAGATTCTTTCAGAATTAGACTATCAGGAGGAAAATTAACCTATGAGACAATTTTGAAAAGCGCCAGATTACAAGGAACAGTGGAGGCACCAGATAAGACCAGTGTGTCCACGATGCATATCCCCAGGCCAGAGATTTCAGCCAAACCCACAGAAAATGATCACCCTCAGATCACTGCTGTCTCACCTAATGGAAAATAATAACCCGAGAAGTTCTGTGGGTTCCACATACAGCAGGCCTCGGTGTATCCCAAAGGGTTTACAATCTAAGTAAGACAGATGAGACAATTAAGACAAACAGACAAGGAATGGGAAAGGCAATTTGTACCCCAGTCATGGAGGAGGCATATGGTTTCTATGTCTATGCTTACATTTCAGGACAGTTTAAGGAGAGTCAAGACAGAGTTGAGCAGAAAATACAGCTAGAACTGAATTCTGAGGGTTAGAAAATGAACATATTTTATGTGGCTGATGGTAAAAAGACATCAATTCAGAATGAGAACACCGACTTTATTTTTTTTTAATTTTTAAAAAATGTTTATTTTGAGAGGGAGGTGGAAGGAAGAGGCAGAGAGAGGGAGAGACAGAGAATCCCAAGCAGGCTCCCTGCAGTCAGCACAGAGCCAGATGCAGGGCTCAAACTCATGAACTGTGAGAGCACGACCTGAGCAGAAACCAAGAGTCAGACGCTTAACCAACTGAGCCACCCAAGTGCCCCGAGAACACCAATTTTAAAATACCCAGATCCCAAAGTCTGATGGTCTGGGTCATTGGTATAACTGTTTTGAGTTTATAAAATATTTGCTTATAGTTATCCAAACTTTTCAAAGAATCAAGGTCAAGTGTGGAACAGAAGAGAGAGAATATCCTTCATAGTCAGACAGAGCTGAGGGCAGTCTGGGGCACAATCCTCAGCCCCTTTGCCCTCAATTTCCCCCTCATCAGAATGGTGATATAGGACAGTATCAACCCTGCATGGCTACTAGACCTTTAGTGATCGTGAAAATAACCCTTATGTGTGGCATGGTGGAGGCACTCAATCAATGGAAAATATTAATCCCAGGAACACAGCAGTTTCTTCTGCACTTAGAACTGGAGCATCAACAGATAATATGCCCCAGACATTTAATTGCTACAGTATGTAAACTGAGTGAAACTTCTAAAGCTTTGGTTGCTAGCTTACTAACACCACCACTTGTTTTCAAGCTTTATTTTTTCTATTTAGAATATATTTTTTCATCTTAACCAATCACAAAGTAGGACAATTTAAAAGCTACTTTATAAAAAGGAGTCACCCATAGTCAAAGGCAAAAATGCTACCTCCTCCTGTTTCTTGCTCATGTAGAATACACAATTAATATTTTAATCTAGCTCCTAAAATAGTATCCAACCATTTCTCTGGTTTTGCCAAGAAGAGACAGATGGCGAATCAGCTTATAAATCAGCCCCCAAAATTCTTGAAGGCAAATAAGTGCTTTATAAATCAGGGTTTTAAAAAGGGCTCATTTTTATAACAGTTATTACTTTGAAGCAATCTTTCCCTAATTATCTTTATAAACATTAAATGGGGCTAATTTATGAGTTCCTGAACAATTTGGGGTTTTTCAATGAAACAATCAAGATCCCACATGCCTGCTTTTTCTCTTTTAATCATCACTAACATATACAGTGACCTTGATCGGTCCTCTGGTCCGTTAAGCTATGACCCTAATAGACAATGAAACCATGCTGAGAAATTACTATTCAGCTTTAAAACTCGGAATATATTTGAAAATGACTTTGGAATGATAAGACACCTTGGTAGTTTGGCTGTGGCCTCACATCCAGGAGAAAGAAATGATCAGGGGAGAAAAATGATTTATAAAGATTGGCACAAAACGTCTAAAACCCCTCACAACCTCCAACATTTTTGACTTTGTGCTGACCCTTCCTCGGTCTCTCAGACAGAAAGGGGTAGGGTATTATGCTACACCTCTCTACTTGAATCTACCAAGAGCCAGTGCATTATAGATTCTATAAGAAAGGGTATATAGACAGAACTCTCTAGGACTTCTATCAAGTTCATAAAGCACCAAATTAGGCCAACCATATTCCAATTTGGTACATTTTATTATAATAAAATATATACTGTTTTCTAATTAGAAAATGGAAGGTTGGGATGCCTGGGTGGCTCAGTCGGTTAAGCATCCGGCTTCGGTTCAAGTCATGATCTCACAGTTCCTGAGTCTGAGCCCCTTATCAGGCTCTCCACTGACAGTGTGGAGCCTGCTTGGGATTCTCTCTCTCTCCCTCTCTCTGCCCCTCCCCAACTTGTGCACACACTTCCTCTCTCTCTCTCTCTCTCTCTCTCAAAATAAATGAATATACTTAAAAAAATGAAAAAGAAAATGGAAGGTCATATTTCTATAACAAGGCACAACAGTATGGACAATTACTATATATAGTGATTCTTCTGTTATTACAGGGCTACAATCCCTGTTCTAGCCACAGTTCTAAAATCCCAAAAGCTCTGAAAACTCATTTAACTGCAAAACCTGATCCAACCAGAAACCATTTAATGATTAAACCCAACCTGATCCAATGTGAGGCTATTATACTCAGTTCACCAGAGTGGCTCTCCATATGTTTTGCCACTGAAATATTAAAGTATTTGATTACAAACTGCTGCCCTGGACCCTGCTGAGGATGTCACGCATATGTCACAGTATATGCACCCTCCATATTGCCTTTTAAAAATTCTGGAGTATTCTGAATTTTGACCCCAAGGATTTTGATAGAGGGCAATGAACCTATGTTAACATTTGTATATTCTTTTCTTTTAACAGGGGAAGAGAAAGAAAATGCTGCAGTCCTAAGGCTGGAGAAACAGTGAGATCCCAGGCAAATGTTAAAAATTGCGATGCCATTGCCTCCAGACTAGAGGGCACGGTGGTAAGGTTGGCCCTCACCAACACTCGTCAAGTGAATGGCTCATTCTGGGCACATGAAACAGGCGTGTTTAACTCAATTATTTACAGGTGAAGGGATAAGGGCACTGAGGATGCATGAGTGGGCTGTCATGAGTTTGCATCTTTACACAGAGTAGGGACTGAAGCTGGGATCATGACTTTTCTGTTTAACCCAAGGAAGGGAAGGATTAATGGAAGAAACAAGATAATAATTACAGGGTCCCCAGTGTGCACGGGTGTGCATGTCTGTGTGTGTGTTCGTGAAAGAGAAGAGTTATACTATGCATTAGACTATACATGTCAAAAGATATTAAGGAAGAAGTCAAAGACATGGCAATCTGGCCAGGCCAAGTGGACAGGCACAATGGGAGGGAACGCTGAGAGATGCCAGGGGCAGAAGTGATGGATTTGAATCATCAGAACCCAGAGATAAAACTCTAAAACCTCAAGATCCAGAAACATTTTCTTCTTATTTATATACACCACTCAATTTCCGCATTTTGATTGCTTGTTTTCCACTTTTCCTTTCTTATTTTCTGGCTTAACCGAGTAATTGATGACAGTAATAATCATATAGATAGTACTCTACAGTTTAACAAATACTTTCATAACATAAATTTTCTTTTCTTGAGACAACAATGTTCCAAGGACAGGTATTATTATCTCTTAAAAAGAAATTTAGACTCAGAAAGTGAGTTCAAATCATCGTTTGATGATCCCTACGCTGGATATTAATTAAGCTAGTAAAGCCTCAGTTTTCTTATCTGGAAGATGAGAACAATAATATCTACTGTATAGATTTGTTAACAGAATCAAATGAGGTGATACACATTAAAGTGCTTTTCAACACTTATTAAAACTAAAGCCCCATAACAAGTGCTTGTGACCATGGCGATTACATCTGTGACCTTGCTCATGGTTTACTCTCAGGAATTATCTCCAATCTTTTCTCTACTCTTCCATCAAAGCCACACTTGTTTTTTGAAGACAGTGCTTTATAACATGGCCAAAATCAGTACTAGGATGCTTCAACTCAATTTTCACTTTAAAAATAATTCTGATAATTGCATTGGCTTACTATGAACTTCCTGGCATAAAGCAAACCATATTCTAGCAAGACACTCAACATTTAAAATGCAATTCCATTAGCTTGCAATTAGTAGTTTTCACACGTATAGGAAAAATAAATTGATTTAGCACCTTTCTCCTGTCCACAGTAATACTGAAGATTTTTTTTTCCCTGCTGTTATTGTACCCTGGCTGCAAATATTAGTTACCCTAACTGCATATCACGTAAATCAAATAAATGCTCCCCCCCCATCCTCTCCCTCCCCTTAATCACGTCGGCAGCTGCTCTGGTATGTTTCAATGGCCATCCACTGGAACTCATTAAGAAAGCATTATGTATAGTAAATTAAAATGCAAGGTCTATGATCTGCAGACAAAAAGATGACAAAGCTTATCAAATACATGCTTTGGCCTTCTCATTAGCTCCCAGGGTTTAAATGGCATTGTCCTCTCAAACAGGTCCCAGAGCACTCTTTATTTGTTGTGAGTAGAACAAAGTCAGACGAGCTTTATATGCCCGAGATATTTCAACATCCCAAAGAAATAATTTTAAACAGAAATCGGAGCCTTAGATTAAGTCTTGGGGATATTCTAAGGACCGTTCAGAAGCACTTATTTTTCCTGTTCATCTTTTCAATGTTCTTCCACAAGCATCAGATTCACCCACTTTAGCACTACTGGTCGATCCATGATCATCAGATGCCATGGTATTATTTCTAGTGAGAAACAGTTCCCACGTGGGCCTTTTAAGAGGCTCTACATGTACTTCTGCGGAGGCATCCATGCCACGAAAGCTGTTCCCTGACCCTCCCTGGTGGATAAAGGGTTTCCTGCTAATGAAAGAAGGTAGGCATGGAGGAAGCCCCAGTCATCCTATATGAGAAAGAAAAATGATGTAGCTGGGGATACTGACTTGGAAAATTAAAATCCAAGGGGATATGACATCTTTCTTCAGATATTTCAAGATGGCGACTTCAACCAAGATGAGACTCACTCTACAGGGACCCAGAGGAATCTATCCACAAGGAACAATAATTACAATACACAATGAGGCAGGCTATGACTTGCTTTAAGAGCGAGCACCTGTGACAGTGCTGTGTGCCTTTTAGATAACCAGCACCTGCAGGGAATGTTAAAGGAGTCATCCTTCCACCACATAGGACTAGGTGATTTTTGTGTTTTTTTTTTTTTAAAGTAGACTTCATGCCCAGCACAGAGCCCAGCATAGGGTCTGAACTCATGACCCTGCGATCAAGGCCTGAGCTGAGATAGAGAGTCACATGCTTAACCAGCTGAGCCACCCAGGTACCCCAGGACTAGGTGATTTTTATTTTTTTTTTTCAACGTTTATTTATTTTTGGGACAGAGAGAGACACAGCATGAACGGGGGAGGGGCAGAGAGACAGGGAGACACAGAATCGGAAGCAGGCTCCAGGCTCTGAGCCATCAGCCCAGAGCCTGACGCGGGGCTCGAACTCACGAACCGCGAGATCGTGACCTGGCTGAAGTCAGACGCTTAACCGACTGCGCCACCCAGGCGCCCCGGACTAGGTGATTTTTAAATGCCCCTCCAATTATTACACCTTTCCAACTATTGGGTGCCATTCTTCATTAAAGCACTAGTCATCCTTTGCTCTTGTAATGGCAAACTTGAAGATGACTATTGTCTTCATATCCCCAGCTTCTAACACAGTGGATGGTACACACTTATGAGACCAGCAGCCAAGCGTTATTGAACATTTACTATGTGCTAAGTATGTGACATTCATTGTGTCATGACATTCCTGTTGTCTCACCAAAACCTCAGTATGTATTATTTCTTTGTTACAAGTTAGAAAATCAAGACCAGAGAATTTAGACCATTGTCCAAAGCCACACAAACAGGAAGGGGCTGAGAACTGCAGTTCAAGCCCCTGTTCTGCTAACTGTAAAGTCCCAGTGTTGACAAGCCCCAGTATAGATTTGGGTCCCAAGTGCCTGTGTAAGAGGAACCTGGGGTGCTTGTTGGAAACAGAGATTCTAGAAATTACCGAGAGAGGCTGATGGAGTGAGTCTCTGTGGGACCCAAGAGCTGGTATATTTTAACAAAATTCCCAGGTCAGTTTTGACCCTAATAAAGATAACTACCATTTATTGAAGACATTAATTGCCAGTTACTACCCTAAGTGCTTTACATGGGCCATTTCATTTCTTTTCGCAGGAACTGTATGAGGTAGCTTCTAGCATTACCTCCATTTTAAAGAGAAGAAACCTGAATCCGGATTTCAGAATCTTCCACAAGGTTACACATGCTGTCAGCTAACAGAGCTGGAAACGGTACATGGGCCATTCTTCCCCCAGAACTAGGGCTCCTCACCATTGTGCTACATTATTCCAGAGACTATATTAGCAAAGAGTACATAAGTTTGGCCAGTCGTACACATTTGTTAGGGATTTTTAAGTGCTGGCACAGATATTTGCTCCTCTGTGAAGCTTCCCAAAATACTCATGAAAAACAGACTTCCCACTCTACCATGCATTCAAGCACATCGAAACCCCCTCTGTCACCCCATGAACCAGCAAGGATGGGGCCTCTCCATGAACGCCATGCAATTTGTGGATCTCGGTGCTTAGCACAGTTCTCAGCCCACAGAAGACACCAACATGTGCTTGTGGAACGAAAAAATAATGGGCACAAAAGGTGCCAAATGGACAAAAGATTTGGCTGCAGGAAAGTAGTATTTCTTTCTGAGACAAAAGAGAACATGAAATGTTGGACAGGGAATAAGACAAATACTCTTTTAACCTTTTATAATCTGTCACAATTTCAATTCCTAAAGCACAATTCTTTCTTCTTGCAGCTTTGCTGAGATATAATTACAAAGTTAACATTATGGAAGTTTAAGGTGTACAACATGATGATTTGATATATGTTATATATTATGAAATGATCACCGCAAGAAGGTTGGTTAACACATCCATACTTCATTTCATATATTTACCTTTGTGTGTGTGTCTGTGTGTGTGTCTGTGGTGAGAAGTTTAAGATCTACTCCCTTTGCAACTTTAAAATATACAATACAGTATTGTTAACTATAGTTACCATGCTGTACATTACATCCTCAAAACCTGTTGATTTTATAACTAGAAATTTGTACCCTTTGACCAACATCTCCCCATTTCCCCGACCCCACAGCCCCTGGCAACCACCAATCACCTCTCTGTTTCTATGAGTTTTTTTTTTTTTTTTTTAGAGTTGACATAGATGATTCTATATATAAGATTCTATATATTTGTTTTCCTATGTTTGGCTTATTTCAGTTATGCAGAATGCCCTAAGGTCCACCCGCATTGTTGCAAAGGGCAGCATTTCCTTTTTTTGTGGATGAATACTACTCCATTCTATATATGTATTTTCTTTAGATATCTACACATACACAATTTCTTATTCATTGGTCTTTTCCAATCCACAGACACTTAGGTTGTTTCCACGTCTTCGCTATAGAACACAATTCCTAATGAAAAGCATTAACCAAGGGGAATCAGTCACTGCGTCAGGATGTTAAAACTTGAAAGCTAATGAATAATTTAGATTTTGAACTCTGCAGCATGAGCAAAGGCGTGACTGGCAAAGTGTTCCCAAAGCATCCTGGGCTTTCTCAGAGAATAAAAAGGGTGCGGGAGTTCTCTAAGTGGCCCTCCACTTTCCTCTGGGTTCTGTCTTCCCCTTGGTGTTTGCTCATTTGCTTTCACCTTCCTCTGCCATTTCTAAACACAGAAGGATGATGAATCTGCCTTAACACTCCAGATAAAATCTCCCTAAAGCTGAGATGAGCTGGCATTTTCTTTATAAGCCAGGGCAAAGAAGATTAACTGAGAAAACATATACAGTATAAAAAACACGCGCTATGCAGGGTATGGGATTCTGGTCCCAACACTCCCGGCGATACAGCAAGGAGCTTTCCTGAGCCCCAAATCTCTTTTTGGACAGATTGCCTCAGTTCCAAAGGGTGAGAGTGTCACCAGGTCATCCCCTTCTTCTTCTTGTTCTTTTTTTTTTCCAGCCAGGTTGGTTTCTGCCTACCACACGTCACTAAAGATTAGCTTATGTCACAATATTGACAGAGCCCCCATGCCAGGCACAGGAAACACAAGTGAAGAGTCAAGACCCGTTCTTTGTCCTTGTGGACTCTTCAAACTAGAAGGCATTCCAGCACATAAACAAGCATTTATTCTACTGTAAATGATCAGTACTGCAAGAGGAGAAGCTGAGATGCGGAGAGGGAGAGAGAGAGAGCGAGCGAAAGCTGCTCAGAGAAGATGACTCCCATACTCCATCACTCCTCTAGACAGACTTCTGATCTTAACCTTCAGAGACCTCCATAACCTGGCCCCTGGCTCTGGCTCTGACTCTGCCTCCTCTCTCCTGCACCACCTCCTTCACTATACCCCTGTCCCACTTGCCACTCATTTGCTCACTGAAACAGCCAACCTTTTGTTTTTTCTAACTTTGGCTCTTCAGCCAGACACCATACAGTGTCCTTTGCTTGGAGTTCTCTCCCTTATCCCGTATTGTGATGGCGTCTTTCCATCAGGTATCAAGGTAAATGTCAGCTTCTTCATGAGGCTGTTTCTTTTTTTATTATTTTTTTAAAAGTTTATTTATTTACTTTGAGAGAGAGAGAACAAGCAGGGGAGGGGCAGAGAGAGAGAGAACCCCAAACAGGCTGCACACTGCCAGTGCACAGCCCGATGTGGGGTTCAAATCCACAAACTGTGAGATCATGACCTGAGCCAAAGTCAAGAATCAGATGCTCAACCAACTAAGCCACCAAGGCGCCCCCATGAGGCTTTTGCTAACCCCTCTGAATTGGGTTCTCCATCCCTACACTTCACCATGCTTTCTCACTTCACCATAATGTGCTTGTTTTTTCATGGTGCTTTGCATTTTGTAAAAAAAAAAAAAAATTATAAAAGTTTTTACACTATTTCTTACAAATGTGTTTACTCTGATTTTATAAATATATTTAATCTGATTTTGCCTATCATTACTTCCAGACCATTAACTCCATGACTGTGGGGACTATGTGATTTCGTTACATTACACGACCAGGCTTAGTGGAGAGCAAAAGAGAGTGTGAAGCAGGGACAGGTGGGTAAAGCTCCTATCTCTGTCCTCTTACCTCACAGACAAATGCAGAGGACCCTCCTAGGGGCCAGGAAGCGTGAGACAAGTAAGGTATCTGCCCCAGGTGCTAAACTGAAGAGGGTGCCCCAAAAAACCCACAATTGCATAATCATCCATAGATGGATAATGTCCTAATGTAATATTTAAAAATTTTTGCAATGCACGATAAACAAAAGATCAAATTTTAACTAAAGATAGGGCCAGGGGGCACCTGGGTGGCTCAGTCAGTTAAGCATCCAACTCTTTCTTTTGGCTTTGGTCACGATCTCACGGTTCAAGAGATGAAGCCCTGCATCAGGCTCTACTCTGGCAGTGTGGGTCTGCTGAGGATTCTTTCTGTCTCTCCCTCTCTCTGCCCCTCCCATACTTGTGCTCACATGCTCCCTCTCTCAAAATAAATAAATATTAAAAATATATATATAAAAACAAAGATAGGGTCAGTATTACTAGTTTTTCCTATAGCCATAGGCTCCTATATGGCTAAGTGAAAGATGGCCCTTCAAACAATTCTCTGGTTCATACAGCTCAGAACCAAAAGGTTTCTGGATGACTTCACAACACATCTGCAGGGCAGTGAGGATGGTTTATCAAGAGAGGAGTGCCCTTTGCTACTCACAGAAAAACGTCTTATATCATAAAGCTTCCCATTATATGTCTACACCGTAACTGTACTTTAGCTAGATGACACCCGTAACATACATCTAATGAGCGTAAAGGTACTGGGTGTATGTGTTGTTGAGTATGTGTTGGTGTATGTGTTGAAACAAGTACGTTTCTGCAGGGTATTAAGGTCACTGCCCTTCAGCATGATTCTAAATGTCATCCGTTTGTCTTACAAGCAATGGTGGTTTTAGGCTGGTCGCAAGCTCTGTATCATGGGGCCACAAGCAGGTACAATTATACGGCCTAATGCGGTTTTCAGAAGATCTTCAACAGCATGTGAATGCTCTCTTGCCTGTTAAAATACCACAGTTAAAAAAGTGAATCCAAATCAACAAACACTGTCACAGATAAGGAAGCAGTACTCCGGGTCCATTCATTTGTGGGATTCTGACAGCTGTGTAATTAGTCCGGCCTCGCCGCCGCCTGCCTGTGGGTTAGAGCCGGACCTGTACGGAAACATGACAATGCAGGGATCACTGCTATGCTTCAGCAGAGATCTGATTTCCCAAATGGCACCTCCCTTTGAAAAACATCACTCATTCACTAGAAAATAAAAACACATCAACAAGCTGCCAGGGACCAGGCAGGAGCTTAATTATCTGCCCTCTCTTTAATATGTGGATTCAATATTTATGCTTCCATTTCTCTAACCTCTGATAGAGATACAAAATCTATTTCCCAGAACTCATTTTACAGGGCATTGCTAAAATTAAGCTGTGCCCAACTATCCAAAGCAGGCATCACTGGAGGAAAAAAGAAGAACCGAGAACAGCTGCTTTTTAAAGCTGGCTAATAAATAGGTCTCTGGCAGCAATAAAGCCTGGGCTAAAGACAAAACAAAGGAAAACATATTTTTTCTCTGCCTTGCACTAGCCATAGCCCCTCTTTGCTCAATATCACACTTTGAAGGAGCTCCAGGCATGCAGACGACGCACGCAAAGTTAAAGATCAACCAGCATTTGAAGTGATGGCAAAAACACGTCATGTCCTGCAACAGCTAGATTCCCATTTTGATCCCCAGGGAAATGTGGGTTTGATGTTTGGCCAGATACAGGCACGGTGACATCAAAACACTGTTGGCTGTTCCCCCAATTAAGCAAGTGAGGCGACAGCTCTACTCTCAAAGGGGCAGGAAGTGAATGAGACTACATCTGCTCAGATTCGAAGAGGTTTGACCAAAATTACCCGTGTAGGAGTTTACATTCATTCAATTGTCAACTGCTTTCGAGCACCTCCTCTGCTCCAGGCATAGACGGTGAAGTCAGAGAAAGTTTTGGAGAACGTGAGGAGCTTGCTTAACGGAACCTGACAATAGCCCGGGAACACGGGCAAGCAGAGAGCATTACCACCGTAATAAGAGACTACCAGAATACTCTAAGGCTCCGAGACATAGTCAGATTTAACCAAGCTGCAAAGCTAGCAAGGAGCTGAGCCAGGCATGGAAAGCCACTCCTCACTTTTCATCATTCCATGCTCTTTTGCCCCATGGGCACTGTAAGAGCAGCTCTCTGGCCCCCTGCAATGCTCCAGGGTGAGGGGACGCACCAAGCCCCCCAGGTGTCTGAAACGGCTCCAACAAGCTCTCTGAAGAGCCAACATCCTACCCGCTCACAAGCCCCAGGGCTGCCTCATTCAGGCACCTGTGGTCAAACACAATCCTTGTACGGCCAAAGGGCCGTATGCCAGCAGACCAGGCTGCAGAAAGGGTCAAAGGATTGCAACACAGGACTGGCTGCATTTCGAAGTTGTCTGTGCATGCCTTTTTGATATGGGGAAACAGAATCCATGGTCTTCGCACATTGTCAAAAATAGATGTAGATTTTGTCCACATTCAAATTTAGCAAACCATAGTCAAGTGCCAGCGTTTGACCTCTGGAAGGCGAATACACTGTAACCTGATGAATCTTGTTGAATGAAGGCTACACGCTAAACACTGATGGTATCGTAGCCAGGACTCCTGTGTTCTCTATGGGACTGGGTGCAGCTCAGCCTCATAGGCTCAAGACCATGCAAAACCAGTGTTGCCTCTTGTCATTTCTCTCACTAGTATATCACACGCTATAAAAGCCTACCACATAAAACATCTTTAGAGAAGCCAATGCAAAGCCATCCATCCTTAAAATGACAGTCACGATGGCTGACACCACTTTGGAAACCTAGCAGGTAAGGGACATAAATGAAGACAAAGGTCACTCTGCTGTGGCTGGGAAGGAGGATGGCAGAAATAAGGGGTGCAGATAACAGCACTGGGTTTCTCAAAGTTTCATGACAAATTACAGAAAACAAGCAGGACCTCATTCTTGAGCGAGCATTCTTCCCTACTGAGTAAATGGCAGAGAAAAATACATGTTATGAGTCTGGAAATTTAAAGAAAATGTTTCCATGGAAAATGCTGTTGAATAAACCAATGTATACAGAGGCGAAGAGTACAAGTAAATGTCAGAACCTGGAAAGAGCAAGGGAAACACTGCTTCTAAATATAACTTAATGGGCATTATGGCATTTATTATTTATCAGTTAGTCCTGCATGGTTCTACATAGTGCTTCAAGTCCCCAGGGCAAAAATACAGTAAAATTCCATTAGTTAAAATATTCAAAAACAACTGAGCTGGAATACTACAGGCTCATCATAGCACTGCTTATGATAGAAGAAAAAAAAAATGGAAGCCACCTAGGAATGGGTCCCGTGTTGGGAAAAACAAGAGATGTTCTTCTAGTCATCAGTGGGAGGTTTTGAAGAAGAAAGTGAAACTTTTTTCTTAGCCACTAGCCAGGTGAGAGAGAGGTAGACTATTGGCTTAATTCTGGCCCAATGGCCTAAGATATTTCAGTTGCTCATTTTAATGTATAATTACATTAAATTGAGTCTTATTCTAGGAGATTAGACTGATTTGGATAAGACAATTTTAGATGAACTTTTTTTTAAGGCAAGGATATCCACTGATGTTTGCTGATCAGCTTTTCTGCCCCATTTCTCTGGGCAACCTTGGTGGGCAAGGGTCCTCTTTGAAAAACAACTCACAGGCAGCCACCAGAAGCTCTTCAGAGTGATCGCAACCTTGAAGATGCACTATCAGCTTCTCAGAACTCATGGGTCCAAGCCATGGCAGATCATACATGCTATTCTCCTGTCCGGGACTCTCCCATTTCCTCTTGACCTATCTGTATTTATCACTCACAATACTTGCTCTCTAGATAGCCCAGCTCACAGAGGGTGTTCATAGACCCAAAGGGAAAGGGCTCAGGGAACTGGCACTGGAGAATAGACCTGACTGCTAACGGAGGTTCTTTCTAGTCTGCATCTACAGGAACTACAGGCTCTGTTTTGCTTGTCCTGCCTGCTCTCTCCTATAATATATTTTATATTCCACCTGCCCTCCACTCTTACATTTGCTGCTTGGGGTTGCCTTCCTCCTGAGTTCTCCCTCCCCTGCCCAAGAAGTGGATGACAACTCCATCTTGGCCCTTATCTCCCAACGACAGACCCATGGCCATCGTCTTTACTCAGAAGTGTAGGTCAAGCAAAGCGCTATAACAAGTCGCATCCATTTAGGTATAAGATATTCTCATCATACGGCTGCTTGCCATGACAAATACACACACACACACACACACACACACACACACACACACACACAAAACCACTTACACATCCAGCAGTGGGAACTGGTGAGTGAACATCCATACAATAGAGTAGTATTTAGTCATTAGAAAAATTGTTGTTCAGAGACATGTATTCACATAAAACATTCACAAATTGAACTAGAATAATAGTTACAAACAATATGGATAGTATAATTCCATTTTTAGAAAATCCATATATGCATACACAAAGACAAAGATATGAAAAGCTATATACATCAAGATATTAACCACAGTTATCTGAGTGGTATCACTATGGGCCTCATTTTTCCCCACTTTGCTTATCCATATTTTATAATTTATCTACAATGTTCTTTCATTGTTTTTTAATGTGTATTTATTTTTAGAGAGAGCACGCATGTGAGTGGGGGATGGGCAGAGAGAGAGGGAGAGAGAATCCCAAGTGGACTCCATGTTACCAACACAGAGCCCAATGCGGGGCTCGTGAGATCATGACCTGAGCTGAAATCAAGAGTCAGACGCTTAACCAACTTCAGCCACCCAGGCACCCCTTACTGCTTTAATAATAAGAAAAAAGTTAAAGCATTTGTGTTTTTGTTTTTTAACTGCTATTAGGGGAAAAAAATGATGAGAAGATATCTGAAGGTGAAAAGGTTGGAAATTACTGGTTTGGGCTAGTTACACCACACATGTGGCAATAAGTCACAGTTTACTTATTATTTCATGTGCAAAGTATGCTTCCCCAGTGAAACTATAAATTCCCGAAGTAATAACATGATTATTATAGACAGTAGCTAATTAGTGCTGAGTATTTACCATGAGCCAGGTACCATTTTAGGTACTTGATATGCTATATTTATTTATTCCTCACAGTGACTGATGAAACAGATACTACTGTTATCTACACTTTCATAGGTGAAGAAGCCAGGTGGTCAAGTATTTGCCCAAAGTTGCTCAGTTAAGAAGTACTAGAGCCAAGATTCTAGTCTAATTCCTTCAGAAATCACAATATCACGTAGAACTGAAAAGTGGAGCACCTCTGTAGCTCAGTCGATTAAGTGTCTGAATCTTGATTTCAGCTCAGGTCATGATCTCACGGTTCATGAGATCCAGCCCTGTGTTGGGCTCTGCACTGAAAGTGAGAAGCCTCCTTGGGATTCTCTCCCTCTCCATCTCCCAGCCCCTCCGATCTCTCTCTCTCTGTCTCTCTCTCTTAAAATAAATAATTTCTTTTTAAAAAGAACTCAAAACCAAAAATCTTCATTTGCAGATTCTCAGAGCTCTAGGGTTCAAACTGCACCACTGCACACATGGAGCATTCTCCCCCATCTGGAGCACCCTTCTATATTATTTGTATTTATTTCATTATTCCTGTCACACAAAGCTGAACTAGAACACCATTTTCTTCAAGAAGCTTTTCCATATTTTTAAGTAAAAAGCAGGCATTGATACATATTTACTAAATAACAGAGCAGTGAATACATTTACTGAGTACTGGGTTAAGAGTTTACATCTTATGACACTGCTCTATAATTATTCCATCACACAGGGAAGGACTCTGAGAGGTTAAGTAACATCAAGATCCCTAAGTAAGGAGTGGGGCTAGATTTAAGTCATGTTAAATCTCACTCAAGAGTTCACATTTTAGGGATGCCTAGGTGGCTCAGTCAGTTAAGTGTCTGACTTCGGCCAAGGTCATGATCTCACGATTTGTGGGTTCGAGCCCTGCGTCAGGCTCTGTGCTGACAGCTCGGAGCCTGCTTCAGATTTTGTGTCTCCCTCTCCCTCTGCCCCTGCTCACTCTCTGTCTCTCTCAAAAAAATAAACATTAAAAATTAAAAAAAAAATAATTCATATTTTACACTACCATTCAAGTAACAAAATTTCTGCTGAGTAGTGGCCCAGTGAAAGAGACCATATTCACCAAACGGTATTCTTTCCTCCCCAAAATCGTATCATATAAGCAAGCTAGCAGAAGCAGATAATTGTCAATGTTTTCCCTGTCTCCTTGATTTGATTTCCCAGATCACTACTTACAGGAAGACTTGCTTCAGCCTGGAAGACACCAGCCCATGAATTAACAGCATAACTACCGCATGATATCAGCTGACACAGCGCAGGAGTGAACAGGTGTCCTGCTAGAGGCAGATTAATGAAGTGACTGCAGCAGGAGCCTGTCAGAGCCACAATTTCAGGGAACAGAGAAAGTCATCATGTTGAAGCTGCAAGGCGTAGATACACTGAAACTACACTCAGAATCATTTTGACTCTCCAGGACTAGGTTCAAACTATCCCCCAATTTTAAAATAGAAATGCTATAATCTTCACATTCACAAGAAGAAGAAAGCATTTGAACACCATCCTGGTGTCAAGGATATTATTCAGAGATATTCCCCCAAAAGGGCCCATTCTCCTTTAATGGTTAGTCTACAGCCATCCCCCCCCTGACTGTGCCAGTGTCAGCTGATCCCAGAAGGTTGCAGATTCCTGGATGTAGAGGCACATAGGAATCCCATGCTCTTACAGAGCATGTATAAAACTACTTTTATAATTTGGATATATTTTATTATTAAAATTATTTTCACACGGGTTTTTCTTTTGCCCTTTTCACTGGAAAATTTAAAATTACATATGCAGTTATATATCTATTGGGTAATGTGGATTTAGACCATGAGCTCCACAGTCATGCCCAAGAGTACAACAGTTTGTTTTCCTTAAATGGGCATTTGATGGCTTCACATGTTACTTACGGTTAATAGGTGTTACATTAAAAAGCAGGGAGAGGCAATAAAATAATGCCTTGGCCAATAAACTCCCTCAATAAATGTTAGCTATTTATATACACAGTTTTTATCATATTGAATACGGTTAGTCAAAACTTAAGTTTAAATAAAGCAAATTTCTTTACCCAAGACTTCACAGAGCTACTACTCTATGTTTATGTGGATTCTGATTCTCAAAGATTAGCGGTCAGTGATTCTCAGACTCATTAGATCATACTATTTTCATTTAGTTAGTTATTTGGGTAGTTAGTTAGTTGAGCTGCTTGTAGAACTCTTTTTTTTTTTTTTCCCAGAAAAAGTCTGGGAAATGGCTCTACTCTTAATTTGGAATCTGGAGAGGTACAAAAAGATGAGTCTTCGTTTTAGGAGCAGAGAATTTGGAGTGTGACTAGCACAACAAAAAAGACCCAAAGAACAGGGAGGACATCGTACACTGTACATAATAGTACATGATCAATATTTAACTTAGAGCATTCGGTTTTATTAGTGAACATATGAAAAGCAGCACTTGAGCAACAAATGGCCAAGGACTTCTAGTAATCTCTAATCACCTGTTGGTCTTACTACTGGAGACCTGATGATTTCCTTGAAGGTGTCTGAAGTCACTGTAAAATCCATGGTTTTCCAGTCACAATGATACTCTTTTTTTTTTTTTTTTTTATCTTCATGAACAGTCAGACACTATCACTTGCATACGTTTTGGTATTAGTTCTAACATGAAATAAAGGCTAGTGTGAATCCAGAGGAAGAATTCATCATTACAGGAGCTTATCGGCAGACAGCATTTACAGATGGAATGCTAATGTTCACTGGGTAAGAGTGTAGCTACTATCTAATCTTTCAACTTCCATTGGCTAAAAGCAAACACCCATATTCAGAGCAACCAATAGGTAAAAAGAACTGTATCTTAATTGGTTGTCCTGCCTCTCTCTCCTTCCCTTCCCCCCTTCCCTCTCTTTCTCTATGTATCCTTAAAGAAATTTTCAGAGAAAACAGTGCTGTAAAGAATCAGAGTTGTCTGAAAAAAAATCTTTAAAAAGACATAGACTCAAACACATCTGTTGCACATTTTTTAGGCACGTACTTGTGACCAGTCCATGCTAAACACGGTCCCAGGTTAGGAACATAAAATGTAAATACACAATTACCATGGTCTAAAAATCGTTTTTGTTGCAAAAAAGTTAATGTAGCCCGCAACTGACTTTTTTCTCCCCTATAAAGGAGTTTCTCAGTTCCTGCCTCTGTTCATTAATTCAGTTGCCAATTATTCACTTTCCCTCTCTTTCATATGACATGTGCTACCAGAAAAATAACGGGAAAAATGCATTACAAAATTTCAGAGAAACATCTACGTGCATAGAAGTAACATCCAAATACTGCCGTGCTGACATAACTAACGTTCACTTCCCCTCATTCAAAAAGGTTTGCTTCTTCGTTCTTTAATGTCGTTCATAAATTTGGTCTCCAGGGACTGCTGGCTGCTGTTAATTACGCATATCAAGTCCCGCTGTGCCAGAGGAAACTTAATTATTCTAATTTTCAAGGTCATAGAAATATCCAAAGGTGCTAGTTTGACAGTCCAAAGAATAACGCTAGCTCAAGGGAATCAGAGACAGGACTTGTTATGAAAGGCTGGTTACAACCTTATCCACGAAGCTCTGCTGAAGGTTCACTAGCTTCACAACCTGAATTAAATTGCTTAGGACAAGCTCCCCCAGAGTGACCGGACAATGAACCTGGCCGTAAATAGGAAACATGTCTTCGCCACATTAGGGGAGGTCAACTCTCTTTCCCGAGTCCCTCAAAGCCACAGCTTCTGCCAGACAGGCAAGTGCTTACAGTCTCTTTCAAAACCACTGAAACCTTCCTGCTTATCCACTGTTTCACCCATGAGGACAAGAAAGAGGAAAAAGTATGAAAGAAAGTATTTTGTAGAATTTTAAATAAAAGCTGTTCGACAACTTCCGGGAAAACTGTTTGTAGGGCAAATTTCAAGAGACTGACCAGCAGGGATCACGATTCTATTTTAAAACTTCTTGGCTTCTTGAGGAATACATGTCTGGGAGCCCAAGTTTACAGGATTCTCAATATTGCAACTAAAGCTGGCCATCCTGAACGACTGGTTTCTAAACAATGTAAATCTATCTATTTAATAATGTTTTGAGAACGGGGGTGTGCCTGGCTGGCTCAGCCAGTAGAGCATAGGACTCTTGATCGCAGGGTCATGAGTTCAAGCCCCACACAGGGTGTGGAGCCTACACAAAATTAAAAAAAAAATTAAAAATTAATAAAAAATAGTATTTTGAGAATATAACCTGTAAGATTTGTATTACCAATTCAGCATAGCCATAAAGGCAAAGGGCAGTTTAGGTTCCTAAAATCATTACCTAAGACGTAGGCAGACTTTGGGATTCATGGCTTCTGGAATACAACTTTGGATTCACAGGAAGAAGACACAATTCCAAGTTCCTGTGTCTAACTCTGGGTACAAGATTTACCTCTTTCCTCCTTACTTTCCAAATCTCACAGGCGCTAATTGTTTCCAGCCGTGTATGGTTCATAAGACCTGTATGGGAACCAGAGGCTGTGAGAGTTTGTCTCCTTCAGGGCCTCTATGTAGCTCACACATAATGATGTTCCAGGAAGCCTCCTAGCAGAATCGTACCCATAAATCCCTCCACACACACACCCTCGCAAACACACACACACACACACAGCCACAAGGAAGCCAAACTCTTAATATGAACACAATTGAAGAGCAGGGTCCCACTCTGCAGGAAGCCCTGAGAGCCACCCTTAAAGAAAATGTCATTCAGCCATCCAATTCCAAAACTTTAAACATTCCATTAAAATTTTTAAATACTAAACATCATGATAATCACATTGTGAAGGAGAAGTTTGTTTTAAAAATAAGGTCTGATGATGGAGAGCACACCCTCAGCTGATGTGCCGGTGCTGAGTACATCGGGTCAGGGGCACCGTGCACAGACAGTTGTCCCAGCCCACTGGTATTGGGGCAGCATTTGCCTGGGGCTAAGGAGATAGTTATAACTGGGCAAGACAAGGCGTGGGGGAGGAAGCTGGTTTCCAAACAGTCAGGGGTCCGAAAACAAGTCTTTCAAACATGGGCTTTGGTGTACCACCAGGTCATTTCTGGAGGAAAAGGTCCAGTGGTCAGGATATCTTCCTGAGAAGCAAGTGGCCTAGACTGTGAAAGATAAGGCCACTAGAACTTTCAACAGAGAGTTAACAAAAAGCACCGTGGTTTCAGCATACCTGAGGGAGAAAATCCCCACCTATCATTCTTGGATAGTTTATGTAAAATCTTGTTTTGGATTCTAGAGAATAAATGACGACTCACAGTTCTGTCCTCTGTCAAAATTCTAATGTTTCACTTTGGAGAAAATCTCTAACTCTGCCGAAGGTGGAAGAGTACAAAAACCATATTCAAATGTCAGCTCCACAGCTGCACAGCTGTTGAAGATTTTTGCAAGTTATCAGGTCTCCGTGTGCCCCAGTTCCTGCATCTGAACTTTACTCCACACTGGTTTTCATAAAGACATATTTTCTGTAAATAAACTCCTGGCCTCTCTCCAACCCTTGACTCATTCCATTCATCTCTAGGAGGGGGGATTCACTGGCTTAGCACATTTGGGGAGAATAACTAGATGCTCTCCAACCAGACCTACCCCTCTTCCTCTTGGGGCTGAGCTGCCCACAGTGAAGCCCATTCCAACTGCCCATCCCAGAGCTCAGGTGCGGCTGGGGTCAGGGGTAGAGGCGAGAAGGCTTCCACTGATGTTGTAACTGGTGTGTACATCTATCTAATTCTGGGATTCAACCTTTGCAAGCTCGTTTGGCTATGACACTAACTTACACCTGCCAACGTAGTGTCTCTACAATAAAGATGATGTTTTGGCCTCCATGTTTGCTCTTTTGCTTTACTTCTCAAATTGTCCAGAACTCAGGCTGAGGAGATTGATTCTCTCTGTGGATCTCCCTCAAGCACCCCCAACAATCTGGAAAATAGGGACTGGGATGTTGCAAGGCTAAATGAAGAGGCACGTTAAGCTGCCTAGCATTAAGCCCCACCCAGCGTAAAACCGCACTAAATGTTGGCTGAATGAAATCTCATACTCCCCGCTGCACTGGTGACCGGAGCAGGCTGGCACCACAGTGCCAGCCAGGCACACACGCCTCCAGACTCAAGACAGAGGGCGGCACGCTGCCCCTGGGAACTACCTGGGTAGCAACATCTGTGCGCCTTGTAGTACATTTTCAAATAACAGCAGGCAAAACTTAGCAGAATTCAGAGATCAGTGGCTCTAAACTGGGCTTAGTGACAAGTCAAATCCCCGAGACTCAGAATGCAAAAGAGCAGAGAGAAAGGAAGCATGAAAGCACAGTTGTGTTCCTCCAGCACACTTTCAGCAGGCAACAAGGACAATAAATTAATGAAGGTGGAGGGAGTCCAGACCTACCCAAAACCCCAGCTGTGGTTAGATGAATTTATCACAGAGAACGAGAGACACAATTGGAATCCTGAGCAAAAACCTTTGCTAAAAACTAACTCACGTTCTAATCTCAGAAATGTGTGCCTGTTTAGAATTTTATTCTGCCTGCAAATGTGTTTGTTGCTACCCATGACAATAGGGTGCAGATTTTGCATCTTAAAGATTAGTAAGGACGATAAACAAT
The DNA here is from genome assembly GCF_016509475.1 of Prionailurus bengalensis. Taxonomy (NCBI): domain Eukaryota; kingdom Metazoa; phylum Chordata; class Mammalia; order Carnivora; family Felidae; genus Prionailurus; species Prionailurus bengalensis. The sequence goes on from NC_057346.1 coordinate 40,960,854, forward strand.
TCTTAATATATAAAGTAACTATTCCTACAACTCTCATTTTTTTTAATGTTTATTTTTGAGAGGGGGTGAGGGGCAGAGAGAGAGGGAGACACAGAATCTGAAGCAGGTTCTGAGCTGTCAGCAGAGAGCCCAATGCAGGGCTCAAAATCACGAATAGTGAGATCATGACCTGAGCTGAAGTTGGACACTGAGCCACCCAGGTGCCCCTCCTACAACTCTGATTTAATAACAGAACAGGTCCAAGACTTATCATTCATAATGTCATATATTTATCTTCCCCCAGGAAATTAGAAACCTCTCAAATAAAAATGCACATAAACCCAGGTGCAATCATGAACAAAAGAGGGGACAAGAAAAACTGTTGGCCATTCAGCCCTCCAGAGGTAGATTATGATAGCTAACATTTACTGCATGTATTTTTTTTTGCCATATATTGTCCTAAACAGTTTCAAATTAATTTACTTAATCTTCACAACAACCCGAGAAGGTAAGCGCTATTCTTATCCCCATTTTACAATTCAAGGAATCAGCCACAGAAAAGCAAAAACTTGTCCAAGGTCATATAACTAAGTGGCTAAACCAGAAGTCGAACCCAGGCCACGTGGTCCCAGAATGACTTTGTTTGACCACCTTCCACAAGCCCTCCCTCGGCTCTAGAATGAACTCATACAGATTCAAGTTGACATGAACCTATTTCCGAATCCTGCCTTCTGGTCCCTGTGTTTGCAAGGTTTTATAAGGCAAAGCTAAAACTGCTCTGGGTAGGCCTGAAGACCCTTCCCTCCTACTGCTCATGGGATTAGCCTTGGGTGAAAGAAACCATTCTGGTGTTTTTCTTTCGACTTTTCCTCCAGAAACATTTCCACAGCCCTGAGTAGTGGTCCTGGCTCACAGCAGTAGATGGACACACATACATGAAGACCCTTGTTCTGGTGACGTTACACAGGGAAACCTCACCCAGACTCACCAGAAGTGTGTCTTTGTCACTTTCCAGGTAGGACCAGAGAAACTTTTCTCTGTGTCACACTCTCGCTGGGAGACGCCCATAAAAACCTGCATTCTAGCTTCATACAGTTTCAGATTGGGGTAAATCAAATTTTCCGTGTAACACTGTTCAGCTGTTCCTGGGCGTTCCAGTGGGCTAGCCTGCCACTACCTTTATTCTGCATCTAATCTCTACCTGCAGGTAGATATTCTTGTCCCCACTTCAGAGAAAAGAAAACTGAGGCTCAACAAAATTAAGTCGCTTCCCCGGTGACTCAGGGAGTGAACACTGGACCAAGGTTATTCCTCCAAATGAGCATAATTCTGAAACGTGTGCTGGAAACCACTGCCTGTATACATCTATACATATACATATATCAGGCATGTATGTGTATATGTGTAGCATTTCCAGTTGGTTGAAGGATATTTTAGTGACAATTATTGGGTTACATTCAATGTTTACTGGCTACCAAATTTGTTTTGCAGTATGCCACGTTCTGCAGATTTACAGGAGAATTTTAGAAAGGGCAGTCAGCTTCAGAAAGCTTGCACTCTAGGTGATTTTAGGCAACAGAAAGCATTACAATGCTAAGACATAAGATCATAAATCCAGATATATCAAGGGACCATGTGCAGATATTTACTTTGATGGCTACCTACAACTACTTGGAACTATATAAAAAAACTGATTATGGAAAACATATATGCCAATTTGCAATGAGATAAAAACACCAGGCAGTCAAAGACTAGAAGAGAGTAAGCAAAAGAAAAATAGCTTTTGTGTCGGGATGAGATTATGGATATAGTCTATGGACATATGGATATCTTTATAATTTAATACATGAGAAGTTTATTAAAAAAATCTACTATATACCAGGAAATCATAATTAATAACTTTTTTGTAGGTGAAGACAAGAGAACTGTATAAAGGGACCAATTACCCTAAAAGTATTTATTTCATACTTGCTGGCCTTTAGTATGTTGATCAGGAAGTTCGTTCTAACCTGAGATTGGTTAGGAAACCTAAAAATCAAGCTTGCTAGAATTAGGTCTAAAAGAGTATAAAAAAGATTTAGATAAGGGCCCAGGGAGGAGTTGCTGGGTAAGGTTTGGGTCAGTAGAGAAGAATAACTGTTAAGAGCATGGGCTCTGGAATCAAACTGACGGCCACTTCCCAGCCCAGGCACTCGGACCTGGCCTCAACTTCTTCATCTGTGAAGTGGGGAAAGTAGCATATCGCACAGAGTTGTTTTGAGATTATGAATAATAGCATTCAGTATCATTCCTGCCACAGGTCAGTTATTATTTTAACATTTATTTTAACTTTCCATATTTTTTTTTCTTCCAATCTGATCTTAACTTCTTTGGCTGGGGATCAGTGATTTCAGGTCAATGAATTGTTGCACGTACATATGACTGCACAGGTGTATTCCCCAAAGAGGCTGATTACTATATTCATAAGGAGGAATGATTAGCAAACAAATGAATTAGTTCAATTTACACTTCAGTTGTGAACCACATAATTTGTTAGCATCAGACCTTTTGCCCTAACAGCAGGTTTTGAAAAGAGAAAATACTGATTAACCTGAGGTCATTACTACAAAACACCAAACCATGAAATTCCACATCTACTGTGAAAATCACTCCCAGTGTCCTTAACACTCTCATCACTGAAATGTCTAATGAAAAACAAAACAAAACAAAACAAAGACCAAAGGAAACAATCACAGACCAGAAGTGTGAACCAGCTCCTTGCTGGTGGCATTATAGGTAATTTTTCCTTGTTGAAGACAGTATGTGCATACATGCACACATTTATGTGTGTATCATGTGTGCATGCATAAAAACAAATATTAGGCCATTCTCAATTTGAAAAATCACATATAAATCACATATAAATCATCTCAAACATACAAACTCCTGTCCCCTGTTCCAGAGCTCCAAAGACTTATGAACCAGAATTTCTATGAATCTGTATTTTTTTAATATGGAATTTATTGTCAAATTGGTTTCCATACAACACCCAGTGCTCATCCCAACAGGTGCCCTCCTCAATGCCCATCACCCACCCTCCCCTCCCTCTCACCCCCCATCAACCCTAGATACTCAGATGATTCTAAAGATCAGCCAGGTTGGACCATTACTGACCTGTGTGAGGGGTCTTCCTTTGCTCTGTGAATAAGGAGCCAACGAAAGATTCGTTTTCCTTTCCTGAAAGGAACCGGTTGGAAACTCTTCTGGAAGGACAGTGTACATCAGTGATTCTCAACTTAAACTTTATTAGAATCTCCTGCAGAGTTTTGAAAAACACAGCCATCCAGGTCCCATCCCTAATAATGCTGACCCTACTTCTCTGAAATGGTGTCCTGAGCATCAGTCTTGTTGAAAGGAGGAAAGTAATTCTAAAATGCACCCATATTTGAGAGCTACTGACTTAAAACAGTGTGTTAGCTTCATAGAGCTGCTTCAACAAACTATCACAGGCTGGCTTCCACAGCACATTTTATTTTGTCACAGTTCTGGAAGCTGGGAAGTCCAAGGCCATTGCTGGTTTCTTTTGAAGCCTTTCTCCTTGACTTGCAGATGGCCATCTCCTCCCTGTGTCTTCACACCGTCTTCCGTTTATGTGGGTCTGAGGCAAAATTTCCCCTTTTTATAAAGACACCAGTCAGTTTGCATGAGGGACCATCCCAAGGGCTCATTTTAATTTAATTTGCTCCAAAGACCCTATGTCCAAATACAGTTATATTCTGAGATACCAGAGATCAGGACTTCAACATACAAATGGGGCAGGGGTGGGGGGCAGAATTCAACCCATACCAGTCTGTGACTTTAGAATTTTTATTGTGTACGTTAAACCGATAGAACACTTTCCTCCTAAGACAGAAACCATCGAAAGGGTGCAGTCATTATATTTCAATTACACACATTCTGCTAATTTCCTGAAGATGTATCTTTGAGAAAGGAAAGGGCTTGTTTGCTGATGACTGCCACAGATACACTGAGCACTCTTCTCTGACGTCTGTAAACTGCATCATACATTCTTAAAAATCAGTGTGGTTCTAATAACTAACACAAACTATATTTTGCATTATCTTTTTCTTTTTTAAAGTTCATTTATTTATTTTTGAGAGAAAGAGAGAGAGAGAGAGAGAGAGAGAGAGCACTGGGGAGAGGCAGAAAGAGAGGGAGCACAGAATCTGAAGCAAGCTCCAGGCTCTGAGCTGTGAGCACAGAGTCTAACACAAGTCTCAAACTCACAAGCTTTGAGATCATGACCTGAGCCGAAGTCAGACGCCTAAGCGACTGAGACACCCAGGTGCCTCAGAAACTGTGTCTTTAAAGAAAGCTAAGTTTCCTCATGTGTGAAATCAATGATCGCACTGAGATGTTTTAAGTGTTAAATTAGCTACTAACACATAAAATCACTTTGTAAAATATAATAAAATAAGCAACTCCTAACTCCTCCTTTTTCTCCTTCTGCTCTCTTCTTTTTCTTCTTCTTATTGTTATACGACCAGTATCAGTATGACACTTCGGAACAAGTGATTAAAAATAAGGAGCTCATTGAGAAATAGCATCTTCCCACATACGATGGATTGATTTCTTGCAAAAGCCCTTCAGGAAATATCTCAAAATGTAATGTTTTAGAATGAAAATAAAATACGTGCTTCCTGCTAGACTGGCCTTGGTGATTTGAAATATTAACTGGACAATTCTCATGTGTAAGAGACCACATGGCTATTCATCTTTGGTTTTCAACTTCTGTTCTCAGGGCCAAGTCAAGGGCTTAAATCATATACTGGCAACAGTTCAAAAGACTCCAGGAGAACCTGAACATTTCTATAAAAACAAAATAAAAAAAAAGCATGCTGTGTTAAGTTGTTAGCACAAAACACATATGCCAGGAATTTTCTCAGTAGCTCTGCAAACATTTGACAATACAGTGCATATAGCAGGCACTTGGGGACTTTCGGCTACCGACATCCCATCTCTGCTCCCCAACAGCTGTACCAAATTAGGAAAGCTTATTTTTAGAAACAATAAGCTAGGAAGAACCTCTCCTCTGTCAAAAGACTGGTTTGCTAACTTGATTTGCCTCTCACTGATGAAGGAGGTCTCAGAATTACATCTGTAGGTTTGAAACACAAACTCGTGCAAATGTACAAGACATGAAAATATTTCTTGACTAAACCTTCTATTTTATTTTATTCTTTGAGAGAAAGTTAGGGGCAGAGGAAGGGGGGGCGAGAGAGAGACAGAGAAAGACAGAGAGAGAGAGAGAGAGAGAGAGAGAGAGAGAGAGAGAATATCTCAAGCAGGCTCCACACTCAGCAAAGCCTGATGAATCAAGACTCGGACACCCAACCAACTGAGCCACGCAGGCACTCTTTGCCTAAACCTTTTAAGTAGTAATGTTTACAATTACAATAAGACCAAAACAGACATAGAGGAAGAATCAACTTCTGGCAGGTCAATCAAGAGACAGACCCTTATTTGTGTTTGCCTATCACTATACAGTTTTCAAAAGGCATTTATATATATCACACTGTTTCATTTATTAGAAATAATTTTTGAAAACAGAAAAGAAAGGAAGTTTTATCTCCATATTAAAGGCTGCTGAGGCTCAGATCAAACACCTCAGTTCAAGTATCTCAACTAATAGGTAGCATTCAGAAACAACTGAACCTGATGCAACTTGGGTTTCTTTTTACTACACGAGACACGGACCATTGCCTGATGAGCTTCCTCAGACAAGGAGGATGCATCCTGCTTTTTGGTTCAGTAGTGAAGAAGCTTGGCCACGGTCATGTCTCATTTTCCTCTGCCATCAGCTTTGCAGGAAACTCTAGGTGTCTCTGCCTCACGGCTGCTCTGTGAAGTACATTATCCTTATTTGTCAAGTAAATTTTAAGTTTCTTCAAGACAGAGAGAGTCTAGATGCATTTGTTTTATTTATTTATTATTTAGGGTAGCATTGCACATAGCAATCTGAATATATGCATTGCACATAGCAATGTGAAAATATGTTTCCTAGGTTTTGCATCAAAAAAAAAAAAAAAAAAAGGCCAGGACCTCGATACCTCACAGAATGCCTAATTAAAGAGGTATGCTAACTTGTAAAACATCTCATTTGTAAAGTAACCCCGAGTCATGAACGTGCAGGCAGAAGATGGGAAAGTTATAAGTAAAGTAAGCTTCTGAGGGATCTCTCTAGAGTTTGGTCAAGTTTTGAACCCATACCCCAGAAATTGATGAGGTTTTTCCCACTACACGCAGAGGAGTTTACCTGCCTGTAGTGTCTGGATCTACAATTAATTTGCTTGTTACTATCTATATTTCAAATCCTAACCCAGGTCCACTTCTGTCAAGGGACAGAAAAAGACAAAGACTGTTTCATTCATGGCAGTTTAAACACAGACGGCCCTAATTGGCATGAGATGCCACTTTCAGTTTTAAATCAGTGGGACAGACAACAGATTCCCCGGCTCCTCATGGGGAGCAATGAAATGAATCAAGCAGCTGAAGACCGATATTAAAGGCTGGCACCCACTGTGGAGTCCCAATTGGTCATACTCACCCCTCCCGAACTGGGGGTCAGCAATAATTCACAGTCACTGCTCAAATGCTTGAAGAAGTATTTATTATCTTCCAGACACAATTTACTGCTTTTGATTATTCATTTTTCATTACTATGGAAAGCAAGATTAAATTGTTTCAGAAGCAACTGCTTATATTAATCTTTCAAACACATGTTCCACGTAAAACTCTGTCAGGAAAATGGATATAATTCCCGCTGCCAAAACAGCCATAGATAAAGGTAAAGGAACACTAAATAAAAATAGTTCTAGAGTCCAAAATGAGGTAGAAAAACAGGAGCAGACCGAGAGAGAAGATACAAAGTGGAGGATAGCAGGGTGGGTGGGGGTGGGGAGGAAACGCTTGAGAGTTCATTTATTAGACCCAGCAAATTTATTCTATGAACATTTTCATTTCAAAAGTAATTTAAATTAGCTCTTATTTAACTGTGAAATTATATTACTTCTCTGTTTAACATGCAATAAACTTAGGAACTTAATAAACGACAAGTAGTGAGGTAGGAGTCACGCCACATCTCTGAACCCATACAAATTGCATCTTAGCGCCAGGAGAGATTGGAAACAACCACCTCACTGTACACAACAGGAGCCTGAGACCCGGAAAGGTGAAGGGACCTCTCTGGGATGCAGAAGGGGTTAGATCACATGGCTTGGTAAGAGCAGAGACAGAACTGGAACCAACCTACAGAGCAAGCCTGTTCCATTACACCACTCAGGTTAACACATATTTAGATAGTTTGGGGTCTGAAAGCACAATTATTACTATCCTTTGGTAAAAAATTACTGTCCTTTTGACTTTCTCTCCTTATTGAAATTCTCCCCATTATTGACTCCCAAGTCACTAATGGAGTTCTACTTGGTCTCTGCCCTCCATTTCTTCGGTTGACACCTCCACCATCGACTACTAAGGTAATGGTGGCACTTCAATATTCTATTCTCTTTCTAATTTACACGCTAAAGGTTATAATTACAAACACCACACACCACCTGAGAATTTTTATTCTAGTCACAGAAGCACCCTCCACCTATGCAGGGCAAACTGGAAGAGCCAGCCCCTGAAAGTCATTCTCAACCAGTGAGAGCTGTCGACACAGGTTCCTTGACCCTCAGGTGAGATAAATCTGAGGCTGTTGCAAGCTATTTCCCAGAGGTTCTGGGAGAACCCAACATACAACGTTATCTAAACGCCATGTTGTACATCTTCAGTTCTGCACTTTGACTGGGGCCATTCTCTCCATCCAGAAAACCTTTTACGCACATCCACCTTATCAAAGTTACCTACCCTTCAGGGCTCAAGACCAGGCTCACCTCTACCAATATTCCTTAGGCAATCAACCAGGAAGAGTTGCACCAACCATAGAAATGTGTACCTCTCAACAGTACAGTCCAGCACATCTCATATATAAAGTTTACATGTATATTTACTTTGACTATAATCTGGGGTCTACATTATGAGCTCTGGGAGGGCAGACACCCTGTCATCTCTGTTCTCACCTCCAACAGAGCAAATGTACTTCTATGTGGTAAGCATTCATTAACTGTCTGTGAACACAGGTGAACTTTAGAAATATCCCTATTGCTGGAGGGGTTGTGGGAGGGGGGGTGGGCTAAATGGGTAAGGGGCATTAAGGAATCTACTGAAATCATTGCTTTACTATATACTAACTAATTTGGATGTAAATTTTAAAAAATAAGAAATAAATAAAAAAATAAAAAAATAATAAAATTCCCCCCAAAAAAGAAATATCCCTAAATAAAACCATGTGTTTCTTACTGAAAGATTCTTCCTTACAGAGTTATTTTCTTATCTTACAGAGAGCCCTGGCTTTCACAATGTGGAATTATAATGAATACACCTAATAAGGAAGAGTAGATGAAAGAAAATGCTGAAATGCTCTCCATTCTCTTAGTTTTAGATCAGAGGCACTAGAGCCTGCCTGTTACAAAGAATTTAAAAACATATATACTCACATCAATGGATAGATCATCCAGACAGAAAACCAATAAGGAAACATTGGCCTTAAATGACATGTTAGACCAAATGGAGTTAAAAGATATTTACAAAACATTCTATCCTAAAACAAGAGAATACACACTCTTCAAGTGCACATGGAAAATTTTCCAAGACAGATCAAATATTTAAGAGGACTGAAATCATATTGAGCATTTTTTTTCTGATCACAATGATAAGAAACTAGAAACTAGTTACATGAAGAAATTTGGTAAATTCACAAATACATAGAGATTAAACAACATGCTACTGAACAGCCAATGGGTCAAAGAACATATCAAAAGAGAAATTTAAGAAATACCTTGAGAAAAATAAAAATGGAAATGTAACATACCAAAATGTATGGGATGCAGCAAAAGTAGTTCTAAGAGGGAAGTTCATAGTGATCCATACCTAGAAACAAGGAAAGCCTCAAATAAACAACCCAACTTCACACTTCAAGGAGCTAGGAAAGGAAGAACAAACAAAGCCCAAAGTTAACAGAAGGAAGGAAGTATCAAAACATTAGAGCATAAATAAATGAAATAGAGACTAAAACTAACAGAAAAGATGAATGAAACTAACAGCTGGTTCTTTGGAAAGATAAAATTAAAAAACCTCTAGCTAGACTCAATCAAGAAAAAAGGAGAGAGGACTCAAATAAATAAAATTAAAATTAAAAGAAATGTTGTAATTGATAGCACGAGAGCACAAAGGATCATACAAGACTACTATGAAGAATTCTATGCCAACAAATTGGACAACCCAGAAGATATTAATAAATTCCTAGAAACATACAACCTACCAAGACTGAATCATGATGCAATAGAAAAATCTGAACAAACTGATTACTGGTAATGGAATTGAATCAGTAATAAAAAATTTCCCAACAAACAGAACAGTTTCACTAGTGAATTCTATCAAACACTAAAAAATATTAAACAATTATTAATACCAACACTTCTCAAACTCTTCCAAAAAATAGAAGAGATGGAAGACTTCCAAACTCATTTTACAATGCCAGCATTACTCTGATAACAAAACCAGACAAGAATGCTACCAGAAAAGAAAATTACAGGCCACCATCTGTGATAAACATAGATTTAGAAAAATCCTTAAATGGATGCAAACTGCATTTAACAATACATTAAAAGGCTCATTCACCAAGGTCAACTGGGATTCAGTCCAACAATGCAAATATGATTCAACATCTGAAAATCAGTAAATGTGATACACCACATTAACAAAATGAAGGATATAAATCATATAATCTTTTAGGCATCTCAATAGATGCATAAAAAGCATTTGTCAAAATTCAACACCATTTATAATAAAAACTCTCAACAAAGTAGGTATAGAGGGAACATATCTCGACATAATAAAGGCCGTATATGATAAGCTTATAACTGATGACAAACTCAATGGTAAAATGTTGAAAACTGTTCCCCCAAGATCAGGGACAAGACAAGGATACTCACTCTTGCCACTTGTATTAAACATAGTATTAGAAATGCTAGCCAGAGCAATTAGTCAAGAAAGAGAAATAAATAGCATCCAAATTGGAATGGAAGCAATAAAATGATCATTATTTGCAGATGACCTGATACTATATATATAAACCCTAAAGACACCACCACAAAGCTGTTAGAACTAATAAACAAATTTAGTAAAGTTTCAGGATACAAAATCAATACATACAAAATTCTGTTGCACTTCTATATACCAATAATGAACTATCAGAAAAAGAAATGAAGAAAACAATCTTGTTTACAATTTCATAAAAAATAATAAAATTACTAGGAATAAATTTAACCGAGGAGATAAAAAAACTATATTGAAACTATAAGACAGTAAAGAAATAAACTGAAGAAGACACAAATAAATTCCATATTCATGAAGTATAAGAATTAATATTGTTAAAATGTCCATACCACCCAAGGTAGCCAAAGATTCAATGCAACCCTTCTCAACATTCCCTTCTTTCCAAAGACATAGAACAAATAATCTTAAAATTTGTATGGAACCATAAAAGACTCTGAAAAGCCAAAATAATCTTGAGAAAGAACAAAGCTGGAAGCATCATGCTTCCTGATTTCAAACTATATCATAAAGCTGTAGTAATTCAAAGAGCATGATATTGGCTTATAGAATACAACACACAGATCATTGGAACAGAATCGACAGCCCAGAAATAAACCCACACACATATGGTCAATTAAAAAGAGAAAAGAGCCAAGAGTATACAATAATGAAAGGACAGTCTCTTCAATAAATAGTATTAGGAAAATTAAACAGCCAAATGCAAAAGAATGAAACTGAACTATTATCTTATACCACACACAAAAATGAACTGAAAATAGGTTAAAAATTTGAATGTAAGACCTGAAAGTGTAAAACTCCTACACAAAACTATAGGCAGTAATAAGCTGCTTGACAGAGGTCTTGGTGGTAATTTTTTAAAAATCTGACACCAGAATCAGAAGCAATAAACTCAAAAATAAACAAATGGGACTACATCAACCTCAAAAGCTTCTGCACAGCAAAAGAAGCCATCAACAAAATTAAAAGGCAACTTAATGGGTGGGAGAAAATACTGCAAATCATATTTCTGATAAGGAGCTAATATCCAACATATATAAATAGTTCATATAACTCAATAGCAAAAACAGATAACCCAATTTAAAAGTGGGCAGAAGACCTGAATATACATTTTTTCCAAAGAAGACATACAGATGACAAGTACGTGAAAAGACGCACTACATTACTAATCATCAGGGAAATGCAAATTGAAACCACATTGAGATACCACTTCACACCAGTTAGAATGGCTATTATTGAAAAGACAACAGGGGCGCCTGGGTGGCGCAGTCGGTTAAGCGTCCGACTTCAGCCAGGTCACGATCTCGCAGTCCGTGAGTTTGAGCCCCGCGTCAGGCTCTGGGCTGATGGCTCCGAGCCTGGAGCCTGTTTCCGATTCTGTGTCTCCCTCTCTCTCTGCCCCTCCCCTGCTCATGCTCTGTCTCTCTCTGTCCCAAAAATAAATAAACGTTGAAAAAAAAATTTTTAAAAAAAAAAGAAAAGACAACAAAAAAGGTTAGTGAAGATGTAGAGAAAAGGGAACCCTAGTACAATGTTGGCAGTAATGTAAATTAGTGCAGCTATAATGCAAAACAGTATGGAGGTTCCTCAAGAAATTAAAAATAGAACTACTACATGATCTAGCAGTTCCACTTATAGGTATTTATTTGAAAAACAAAAATGAAAACACTAACTCAAAAAGATATATGTACCGTCATGTTCACTGCAGCCTTATTTCCAATAGCCACAGTACAAAAACAACGTAAGTGCCCAATGACGGATGAATGAGTTAATGAATTGTGGCATAGTTATATAATGGAATATTACTCAGTCATAAAAACGAATGAACTCTTGCCAGTTGCAACAACATAGATGGGCCTGGAGGGCATTATGATAAATGAAATAAGTCAGACAGAGGAAGACAAATACTGTATGATCTTTCTTAACGTGGAACCAAAATATAACTAATTAACTAACTAACTAACTAACTAACTAACTAAACAAATAAATAAATAACCAAGCTAACAGATATGGAGAACAGAGTGGTGGTTGCTAGCAGCAGGAGGTAGGGGGTGGGAGAAATAAGTGAAATGTTTTCTGGCACTTTTTCTTAGTTGAATACATTGGCTTATTCTTTTTTAAAAATAATCACATCATGTATACAATATCTATCTGGCATGCCATAGGAATCTCATGAGTGTTAGCTGCATTCCGAGATGCCAACTGAGACTCACATGAGACCCTTGTCTATGCTCCTCCATAACATGACTTTTACAACTCTCCAGTGGTCCAGCCAATTCCCAACTGTTCTCTGTCTGAGATAATGTGCTAGGGATGTGTGAGAAGAAAAGGGGATAAGAAAGGCATGCAGGAGGATTTATTCCTGGTGCATCTGGACAGAGATCATATCTCCTCCTACCTCCTCCTACATGCACATCATGCAGACTCCATTTAGATACAAAGGAGTAGGACTGGGTTTCTGGGGAGAAATAGAGCCTAAAAATAAAATAGTTTTATGTTTTGTTACTTTGAGACTTTTTGTATATGTTTGTGCAACAAAGGCTCCTTCGGTGAAGGAATTTAGACATCAGAGAATCTAATTATACAACATGAAATCCACAGTGAGATTCTTGATGCTAACACCAAGAAAGGCTCTCCCACAGTCAGCCATACGCCAACACAGGGACTTCTCCCTCTATCTATGTCTCTATCATAGACGTAACCTTACCCAGGTCTGGGTCCCTCAGGTTCCTGAAGTTGGTACAACTGTGCACCCAACCAGCTTGGTTATGGATCTGGCAGTTTAGCCACATTTTTCATCATGCTACAATCTCCTGGCTCACCCCAGTAGCTCCTCGGTCTCACCCTACCCCCCATAAACTTGGCAGCCCAAACTTATCTCAGGGAAAAGCACCATCTAATCTAGGCTGATAAAATACCATAAATGAAAACATTAGGACAACTTGGCCTTCTCAGTTCCTGCACTTCCTTTACATTCCAACTGTGTAATCTTGAGTCAGGATATGATTTCTGCATCAAGGCAATAGTATCCTAGCTAGTCTCAAGTCCTCACTTCGTATTTTTAAGCTAAAATTGTGTTTCGGCTACAAAATTTAAAAATTCAAACACATAAAAGTATTAAGAACACACACAAAAAACAGCCTATGTTAGAGAGATGGAGAATGGAGACGATGGCACAGAAACATGAATGCACTTAGTGCCACAATGGTGCACACTGAAAAATGGTTAAATGGTAGGGGCGCCTGGGTGGCTCAGTCGGTTGAGCGTCCGACTTTGGCTCAGGTCACGATCTCACAGTTCGTGGGTTCGAGCCCCCGAGTCGGGCTCTGTGCTGACAGCTCAGAGCCTGGAGCCTGCTTCGGATTCTGTCTCCCTCTCTCTCTGCCCCTCCCTTGCTCGTGCTCTGTCTCTCTCTGTCTCAAAAATAAATAAAAACATTAAAAAATTTTTTTTCATTAAAAAGAAAGACCTGGAAAAAAATGGTTAAATGGTAAACTTCCTGTAACGTACATTTTACTATAATAAAAAAAAAAAAATCAACTATGACACAACCACGCAGAGATAACCACTGTTTCCATTTGGGTTTAGACCCTTTCTGGATGCCTGAATGAAAGTATAGGCCTTTACACACATACATATATTTTTAAAATGAGATCACAATAACATAATATTTTATACCTTCCAAATTATTTTAGCACTATCTTAGTGACTGATGCTGATAAATAATACCATTTTTAATGGCTAGATAATATTAAATTATACAAATGTATCATTATTTAACCAAATCACCATTATCGGATATTAGGTTATTAATTTTAAGCCATTGTTTCTGTATACTTTACTAAAACTAGAATTTCCAGGACAGAGGAAGGCAATTAAAAAACTTTTAAGTTTTCAACATACACTGACAGATTAATCATAATTCCACTTTTTAAAAAGAACCTGCCCCCCGGCCCCCGCATATATCATCACCCTATTACTCTCCCTTAGCCTCAGTCTAATTGCCTTTCTATCTGTCTGTCTCAACACAGCCATTAAAGCCAGCTAGCAACCCCTCCTCTTTCCCCCAGACTAATAATTGAAGTTTAAATTCCACGTCCTGGCATTCAGGACCGTCCATGATCAGGTTTCCACTATTTTCTCAGAGTTTACCTCTCCTTTCTTGCATTCAGACCCCACACAGCCAAGCCAAGCTGGATTACTCCCAATGTTCCCATTAAGACCCTCAATTCCCTGCCTCTGTGTACGTCCTTCCTTCCTGGAATATCATCACCCACCACTAACACCTGTTGAAAACGTGTTCCTTTTTCGCCCTGCGGCTTGGAGTGGATTTGTGCCTGTCCTTCTCCATACTCCATCACAATAATAGCTAACGATTACCAAAGTGCACTAACCAGGGGCAAGCATATCTCACTTAACTTTAAAGCAGCTCTGTAAGCTACACTGAGATAATTTCCCCTTTCATACAGATGAGGAATATGAAGCTTGGAGAGGTTAAAAACCTTGCTCAAGGTCACATAGTTAATAAGAGGGGGAGCTGGATTCAAACCCAGTCCTTCTGCCCCCAGTCACTATGTACTTCACAGGTAGGCAAAACTTCAGCTTAGCTTTAAGTGTTCTCACTGGTAAAATGAGTGAAAGTAGGTTAAGTAACCGTGAACGTATTTTCAACTCTAATACGCTATGAGATTTTAAGAGTTTTTTAAATATTTCATGCATCTGAGTTCAAGCCTTTTTGCATCCCTCAAAATAAGGATGAGGGTTTATTTGCTGCCTACTCAGAACATTACTTAAGTAAATAAGATTTTGTTCTCGAAGTTCACTGGAGACAGGATGAAAAATCACAAACAACACACCGGATAAGTGCGGTTGCTCTTACTACTTCTCAATGATCAATCCAATGACAACAATGGCAGCGTAAATATTAACCCAAAATGCAAAGACAGCACTGAAAATAGCATCGGGGAATTAGTGTCATAAAACTACTTTTCATGCAAGACTGAAGTTTTCAGAGGCTTCCATAGCAATTGCAAAAATATGCCTCCTCGTGATTTTTTCATTTGAGGGCTGCTGTGCTCAGGAAGCAAAGCAACACAGAACAGGAACCTGAATATCAAAGTGGGACTGTCAGAAATTGGGAACTCAGAGGCCAAAATGGAACAGATGGACCTCAAAGCTGGCTCGGGGCATCAAGCCAGAAGCTTCTCTTGATGGGACGTTGCTCAAGGATCTGAGAAGCAGATGGTCCTCTTTGCCCATTAGAAGAGTGGGTGCCTAACGCCAGTCCAATCACTCAGGTGACAAGGAACCGGGCTCTGAAGAGCCAAGTCCTTGAAGTTATGCGAAGCTGACAGTCAGTGTCTGAACACTGAAAGGTGGGAACCCACTCCTTCAAGAAGGGATGCTTGTCAAAGCTGAGATAACTTGGAGTATTAAACAGAGGACAAAGAGCCTTTCAGAACCGTGAATAGCTAGGGTGTGTCACAAGTGAAGGAGAGCATCATCAGATTGCTTTAATTTACACATTTATATGTTAGTAATCTGGGAACCACTGAACTGAAAAAATGACAGGAGGTCAGAAATGGTATTTTATTCAACTTTATATCCCCAGCACTTACCACAGTACTAGACACAGAGTAGATCATGGAAATACAAATAAAATATGAAGGGAGAGAAAATTTTAAAGAATAAAGTCCTCAAGAACTGTGTTTTCACCTTTGGCTGTTTGTTATGATTCTAATGTCAGTTAGTACCAGTCACAGTACAGACACTGGGGAAGAGCACTCACTGTGGCACTGATTTAGAAATCATTTGGGCCAGGGGCGCCTGGGTAGCTCGGTCGATTAACCGTCCAACTCTCGGTTTCAGCTCTGGTCGTGATCTCCCAGTTCATGGGATCGAGACCCACATAGGGCTCTGTGCTGACAGCAGGGCACCTGCTTGGGATTCTCTGTCTCCCTCTCTCTCTGCCCCTTCCCTGCTTGCATTCTTCCCCACCTCTCTCTCTCTCTCTCTCTCTCTCTCTCTCTCTCTCTCTTTCTCAGAAATAAACTTAAAAAAAAAAAGAAATCATTTGAGTCATCCATTAATAAGAATACAAATAGCTTCACTTAACAAATACTCAGCATATTCCAAGCAATGTGTGAACTGCTCGAAGTACACTATGTTTATACAATCCCTGAAACAACTTTGAGAAGTAGATGTTACATATCTATGCGACAGAGGAGGAGTCCCAGGGCATCAGGCAGCTTGTGTTACACAGCTAGGCAGTAGTAGAGACTGATCTTAAGTCGAAATCTATCTGGTTCTAGAACCAGTGCTATGAACCAGTATCAAAGTCTCCAGAATGGGACAAAGCCTCTAGATTGGCAGAAGCAGGAGGGATTCACGTCAACTAAACCTATTGTGGTAATTCGTTCACAATATATATAAACATAGAATCATTGTGTTGCATACCCAAAACTAATAGAATGTTATATGTCAGTTATACCTCAAGAAAAAGCAGCAGCAGCAGCAGGAAGAGGTGGGCGGGATTCCATGTCCTTGAATCCTACTCAAGGTCTTTCCAAATTGCATCATGATCAAGGGCTTCTAGAGTGGTAATACAAGCTTGCCTGACCACATGATATAGAAATAGGGCAAACTGAGGGTCCTTCAGACTAGCTGCTGCTGAAGATTACATTCACCACTCATTCATAAAGAGTAGAAAGAACCACATAGGACATGAGCCCTTACTGTACTTTGGCTGTCAACAGAGATGATATAAACATACATGTTTACGAGATTCTAAGGGAGCTCTCCCTTACGAGATTCTAAGGGAGCTACAGATCCCCTTCGTCCTCCTGGTTAAACATCACATTTGTGACACACTGCCAGTGGGGACCATGAGAAGCCCCAGTAAGGCAATTCCACTGCACTCTACCTTACTTTCCTGGACTATGAGTTCTCTGAGTTCCGGACTCAGCAGCCTCCATTACTCCATTGTGAGGGGAGCCACCCCAAGACTGATAGTGCCTCTCCTCTGACCAGCATCCTCTGAAGTTTAACCTTCTCAACCCAAGTTAACGGCTTCCCCTATGAAGTAGCTTTTCGTTGCCACTTACAAGTAGCTCACCCTTCCTTGAAGGTCTCCAAGGATGCTGAGGATTGGGCCTTCTCTGGCCAGTGTCAGGACCCAAAGCAAGCAGGGCCCAGTAGTAATGCCATATCCCTAATATTTGAAAGCAACCAGAAAGAGATCTTTTAATCCCCCCACACACCCCTCCCCAAAAAAACAAAACAAAACAGAAAAGCTTCATTCACAAACTGTTTGCTGCAGCATTATTTACAACCATGGGAAATACTTAGAAAACAATGTGAAGAGGGCACCTGGGGGGCTCAGTGGGCTGAGCATCTGACTCTTGATTTTGGCTCAGGTCATGATATTCAGGTCTGTGGGATCAAGTCCTATGTCAGGCTCTGCACTGAACATAGAGCCCACTTAAGATCCTCTCTCTCTGCCCTTCTCCCCTGCTCACGCACTCTCTCAAAAAAATAAAAATAAAAAATAAAAAAGGAAAGAAAACAATGTGAAGGTCCAACAGGGAAGAACTCTACACAACTTAAGTGTGACATGCCCATATGTCATAGTATTATACAGACCATAAACCTAATGTTTATAAAGCACTTATTGTCATTGGAAAGTATTACCTTACGAAGTCACCTGACAAACACAAGGCATAGAAGTATACCATCGCATACCAATGCGATCATAAATAAATTCTCAGAAAAAAGATGGAAGGGAAAAAACAAAAGGGCATGATCACACTGCAATAGGATCAGAATTATCACTTTCAACTTCTTCTCTGTCTTCATACTTTTTCAATAGCTCCCAAATTTTCTATACTTGGCAAGCAATCCTTCTAACACTAGAAAAAAATGCAAAATTTATGGCATTCAGCCCTAGGTTGACTGTCAGGTCAGCAACGAGGAAAGGACAAGAGTTTTGCTTTGACATTTTTGCTATGGAACTTTGAGGAACTCTTTCTCCTTCTTCAAAGATCTTACCAAGGCCAAATTTCGGCTGAGCGTTTACCAGCTACTCTGTTGGCAGTCAAATGTAAGGTAAAGATGCCTAATTGTTAGTTCCTGCCACTATATAAGAATCAAAGCTTTCACAACTCTCTGGACCCTTCACAGACCCTTCACAGTTTAACGTGGAACAAGAGAAATGGCAAGTTGCTGAATACTTATAAAGTATTCTTGTGGCAATTTCTGTAGGATAAACTGTGTCCCCAGAAGGCAAGCTATTCAGGAACATCTTTCTCCAAATATTTCATGAAATTTTCATAAAAACATTTTATGAAATACTCAAATAACTTTAAATACATTTACATAGGGGCACCAGGGTGGCTCAGTCAGTTGAGCGTCTGACTTCGGCTAAGATCATGATCTCACAGTTCATGGGTTCAAGCCCCACTTTGGGCCCTGTTCTGACAGCTCAGAGCCTGGAGCCTGCTTCAGATTCTGTGTCTCCTTCTCTCACTGCCCTTCCCCCCCCCCCCCATTCATGCTCTGCCTCTCTCTCACTCTCAAAAGTAAACATTAAAAAAATTAAATGCATTTACATATAGTTCACATCTAGTTAAAAAGCTATCTAAATTAACCAAGTGAGATATGAAACCTTTTTTTAATCATTTTAACAAGCCACAAGGTCACAACGGCAATATCCAACAGGTTCATTGCTAATAACTAGGAATGTAAGTAAATAGCACAACAAAAGTCCTGGAAAGGTGCCCAGCCTCAGCACAGCCTCTGGACACTAAAGAAAGCTGTGTATGTGTGTTCATCCATTGCCCGTCCTGCTTAAGTGGTATGATGGTTCATTTCATATGACAATCTGGCCAAGCTATGGTGGGCAGTTCTTTGGCCAAACACCAGTCGAAATGTTGCTGGGAAGGCATTTTTTATATGTGATAAAGTGTTAAATTAATAACCTTTGAGTAAAGCAGATTATCTTCCATATATGTGTGGCCCTCATTCAATCAGTTGAAAGCTTTTTAAGCAAAGACCGAGGTTTCCTCAAGAAGGAATTTTCTTCAAGTCTGCAACATAGAAACCTGGCCTGAGTTTCCAGCCTGCTGCCCTGCAGCGGAATGTGGATTCCAGAGAGGAGCGCCAACTCTTAACCTAAATCTCTAGCCTGCTGCTGGCCTGAAGTATGGATTTCAGACTTGCCAGCCACTACATTCATGTGAGCCAATTCCTTAAAATTATTATCTTTCTCTCTACCTCAGTGGGAGATATCTCTCTATCTCTCTACGTATATACATCATTGGTTCCATTTCTCTAGGGAACCCTGGCTAACACAGGAAGAGTAACCTTATTTCTTAGTAGTTTAAGGCAGTCCTGGTTTACACCTGTTGTTTCATGTAATTAAGAGCCACCTCTTTCCCTCTGAAATGTGTCCTGGCTGGGATGAAAAATTACACGATCACTTTACAAGCGGAGTTAAAGACAGATTTATGGTATTCCAAAGTAATGAGATCCTTCCACTTACAATGTTGTTTTTCAAACTTCTTAGAGACACACAATAAGAAATATACTTCATATCACGAAACAAAACTGACCTTCATGGGCGGTTTTATATTGTATAATGTGCCATTTCAAATGCTCTCTGCAACCCAGTAATTTCACTTCATGATCCATGGATGGGAGCATGACTCAGTTTGGAAAGCACTGACTTAGAGGAATGCAGGGCTGACCGGCTTGCAGTGTTTATTCCTGTCTCAGGACACACTGGTGAGAGGGAGGGGAAAGAGGGAAATATGCGTATCAGAGATTTTACTCTGTCTGTATTCCACACAGTCTTTGGTTTTGTTTCCCCTAAACGTAAATGAAGGAAACATGAGGCACCATGTAGGAATACAATTCTAGAGTGTTTTCCGGGAGTGCATCTCCAGCTTCCTGAGTCCTACATACAGAGAGGAGGGAGAATGGGCGATACCAGCATCCCATTGGGTTGCACTGCCTCTAACTTCACTCTCCTCCTGCCCCATTTAATTCCCTGGCAGGAGGACCCATAAAGTCCAGTTCTGATCACTAGCCACTAAGTAAATACCTCCTGTCTGCCTGTGCCAGGCACAGGCAAGACATGACTTCCCCTGCCGCCAAGTCCCTGCAGCTCTCAGCTGCAAACAGAATAAACTCCAAGTCCCATGTTTGTATTGCAAAAAGGTCCCAAAAGCTTCAGGATAGATTTGGCTCAAGCCAGAGGGGCCCAAGTTTGATATGGCACTTTCCCATCAAGCGTTGTTCTTATTGAAAAAGTGAAGGAAAGTCAAGGTGGCACAGGCAAGAAGCAGGGAGCAGGAGTTCAGGAGCACGGTTGAGTTCAGGAATGAATGGGCTGGTACTCACACAAGGAGGAAATAGCAGTGTGAAAAGAGGCTCCCATGGAGGAGAACTATCCTGATGGCACAATCCAATTTGACCAGCGAGCCCAAAGAAAACGTGACATAAAGATTTGCTACAGGTGGGCAAAGAGCATAGGAACAGCTCTCGAGTTGCAAGGTCTGTTAGATCCGCTTTCAAAACTCTGACCTGTCGCACTTGCTGGGTGACTCAGACAAAGGTTGATTCACCCTCTTAACTCAGTATCTTCATTTGTCCAACAGGGAGGAGAAAACAGCAGCTATGGGAAAAGAGAAGCTCTAATGATGATTGCACAGGCTTGGCTTGCCGTGGGCCCTCCGCCTGGGGACTGGGTAAACACTTTCCCTCTCATCTGTATTTCACCCACCACCCCCTTATAAATGGCGAGTTAACTCAGCTTCAGAGAACAAAAACACAAGATATGGCCAAGAGAAAAGAGAAATGCATCTCCAATGTTTTGAGGTAGACTGTCACTCAATAAAATGCAAGCTATATTTTTAACCAAAAGACAGTGTTTCCCGAAAGCTTTCCCTTCAAGTCTGTTTAGAGACAAAAATCTAAGATCTCCAAAAGTTGCTGATGCAAATTCCATAAACCCATGTAAGCACACAATTGCTCAATTACCATACACACGGTCACTTGCCAATAAAACAGGAGGAAGCAAAAAAAAAAAAAATTCAGATGCCTTATGCAGGCTTACACTGCTTCAGCAACAGACTGGAAGGGGCTCAACAGAGAATTATACATCAAATTGAAACTAATTAATATAGGACCAGACATTTTTTTCTAGTTAATTTTGTTGACAACAAGAGCCAAGTGAATGAAAACTGAACCATATCTTCTGTTCTAAAATATAGAAAATGTTTTTAAATGTCTAGGCTCTCAGCAGTTAGAAACCATTAAATAGCAAATCACAGGAATTGATACAATTAAATTCAAAATGATATTCAAGTTACAGCATAAGTGAACTCTGACAAACAAAAACCTGAAAAAATTATTCTTCAAGATATACTGAGATAAAATTAGTTATCCAAATCTGAAAGAAGATTTTGTTTGTTCTTTTGAAAGACACATTTCTGTTGAGTTATGCAATATCAACAGGCATGAAAATGATCTGAGACAGGAAAACATCAGTTCATAGAAAATGAGAAAGTTAATAAACGAAGTCAAACTGGGTATTTTATGAGCTCTGCTGAAAATACGATTCATAGAAGTAAAATACCATCGTTATGACTGAGCATAATAAAACCGATTACTTGTCTTAAAGGCTATGTGTGATAGAAATCATTTAAATCAATTGAGTTACTGTTTCTTAGCAATTTGATCAAAAGGAAAAAATAGTGTAATTGGAAATCAAGTGCTCCTCTGGGAGCATAGAAACAAGGCAGCTGGGTTTCTAAGTGTACTTTAATCTGTTTGTGTATTTTCCTCTTGTTTAAAAAAAGAAAAGACAGGAAAGATTTACTGAATCAGGCTGCCAAAGTCTGGAATTGGTAGAATTTAAATTATTAGTAAGGGTTTAGTTAAAACGAACAGTTCGCTCTGCCCCCACGCCCCATCCAAGGGTGGAAAGGCCCACCAGAGCCTATTCCGGCCAAGTCTTCTGGAACTGCTGAGTCCTCCAGAGCCAGAACTTGGATGTGAAATCCCACTAGGTAATAAAACTGGGTGGGAGACGAGAGCAGGGGCTCTACAATGGATTTGTCAACCTCTTTGTTAAAGGTCAAATAAGAAGTATTTTGTTATTTTTAATTTTTAAAAATTATGTATTTATTTTAAGTTTATGTCTTTATCTGGGAGTGGGGGGGTGGGGGAGGGACAGAGAGAAGGAGAGAGAGAATCCCAAGAAGGCTCCATGCTGTCAGTGCAGAGCCCGACCTGGGGCTCAAACCCACGAACCGTTGAGACTACAACCTGAGCTGAAATCAAGAGTCAGATGCTCAACTGACTGAGCCACCCAGGCATCCCAAACAGTAAGTATTTAAGGTTTTATGATTCACATAGTTTCTGTGGAAACTACTCATCTCTGCGCTTGTATGGCAAAAGCTGTGTCCCATTACAACTTTATTTACAAAATCAGGTGGCCAGCCTACACACTAGACTCTGCTCATCCCTGTGCTTACAATCAACTACAGAAATCAGAATGGGCTCAAAATCTAAATGAACTTTGCGTGTTTCTCCTGCTTCATCCACCATAAACAGAATGATCTTTCGTGTAAACCAAGCTTCTTTCCCCCTTCCTTAAAGACTCGAAGAGGTGAGTACTCCTGGGGTCTACATGTGATGTTGTCATTTAGCCAGAGGGATGGCAGGAAGTCTTTCAAATAAATTAAAGAGAGTACAACTAAAATTGACTCACTAGCTCCAGATTGTCACTTACTTCATTTACGGCAAGTCAGGGACCCTGGCTGTGGTGACAGGTACACAGCTGGAGATAAACAAATATACACTAGTAACACCAATCATAAACATAGAGTTATTTGAAAGGCAGAAGATAGAAATTCAAAATTCCTCCATTGGTTGGCTAATCCAATATGAAGATAAGCACTATCCCAACACTCCTGGGGATTAAAGAAATTCAAAGTCCAGAAGAAATATAATATACTCTCCTATCTCTGCTTTATATCTTATAATTAATCTTCATAGGGATCTTCAGTGTTTTTAAGCCCCACACTCTCTCCTTCAGGCACCCTTACAAATGGGGTTTAAAAAGCTGGGGTCTTATGAATTTCCTGGATCTTTGTAGGTCAATATAAATGCCCAACACCTGCAACCGATTACAAGGTTTTCCTGGGAGCCAGGTCTTTTGTGAAAGTCCCTTAACCTTTTAAGAGTGCTACACGGAGGGGCATGTGGGTGGCTCAGTCAATTAAGCATCTGACTCTTGATTTTAGGTCAGGCCATGATCTCATGGTTTGTGAGTTTGAGTCCCACATCAAGCTCTGCACTGACAGCATGGAACTTGTTTGGGATTCCCTATTCCCCTTTCTCTCTGTCTCTCCTGTGCTCACGTTCTCAGTCTCTTTCTCAAAAGTAAAGAAATAAGCATTAAAAAAACAAAAACAAAAACAAGATGATCTCCCTCCTCAAAACAAACAAACAAAAAAATGCTACATAGAGATGAAAATAACACCTGGGCACATCACCATGAAACATAAGAAAATTTAACAGGATTAAAAAGATGACATTATCAGGAAAGCTGTTTTTTAATTAGAATGCGTACATAAGGAAAATAAAATCCAGTGGTCACAATAATGGTTCTGATTTCCAAGGGAGTTCCCATAGAAAGCACTAAGAATTTAAGACAGAATATGGGGCGCCTGGGTGGCTCAGTCGGTTAAGTGTCCAACTTCGGCTCAGGTTATGATCTCACTGTCCATGAGTTTGAGCCCCGCGTCGGGTTCTGTGCTGACAGCTCAGAGCCTGGAGCCTGCTTCGGATTCTGTGTCTCCCTCTCTCCCCGCTCCTCCCTGTTTGTACTCTGTCTCTCTCTCTCTCAAAAATAAATAAACAATAAAATTAAGATCGAATATTAATTGGAGATAGGGGAACAAGAAGCCTGCATTCAAGGGCTTTCTTTCATTCAGTGAATACATGAGGAGTCTGGTGAGTAAGGCCAAAGTCTCTTCTAAAACCTCCTTTGTTTTGTTCATAATTTTTAAAAACTAGATGGATGTTTGGCCAATTAGGTCCAGATATTATAAAAACATTCTTCTCTCTGCGCCCAATGGTGTGCTAAAACTATAGCAGGCATGTCTGTGTTCTGCAGACCAAAAGTATTGTGAGGGCAGAGGCTCTATCTTTGTTAGTCACCCACACCAGTAGGGCATTTCTCAGCAAAGTTAGGTCAATTAAAATAAAAAAAAAAACAGTTTATTTGAAAAAGAACTTGGATTCAAAACAAAATCCAAACAAATTCCCTCCACAAACCCATATTAATGCACCTGTCAGGACAGGCAGGGATGAGCACTCTTGGCTGGTGAGCTCCCCGGGGCAGTGGGGTCAATGAGCACTTCAGACGGGTCCTGGGGCACCTTCTTCAGGCACAGGGAGGCTGACTTGGTCTAAGTTGTGTTTTTGCGAAAGATGCTCATCACCTTCTGATGACTTGGCGTGCAGAATCATGCTTGGAAAGGGAGTGAGGACTGGAGCAAGGCACAGAGGCTACGAGATGCCTGGTGCTATTAGGAAGGAAAGGTTTGCTTTCTCCTTTGGAGGGAGAGGAAGTTGTTGAACTCATTCACGGAAGTTTGTTGCTGCCGTTGTTGTTGCAATTATTTCTATTATTTTTTAAATCAATGTCTCTGCTTAGGGAAAGCTGGCTTTTTGGGGGTAGGAGTTTACCATTATGTACAACACATTGACTAAGTGATGAGTTTACTAAGTGGTATGGAATAATACCTCAGTTATCCAGTATGAGGGAATTTTCTAGACACATGAATTATTCTCCCTGATGTGTCAACATTTATTAGGAGGTGTTTTGATAGGTGAAGAAATCAGATTTGGAAGAGAATTTGATACTTATACATACAAACAGCTCATTTTGATCAAGAGAAAGGCAAGACTCCACTAAGTGACACGCTTAAGGCTACGACCCCAGTCAGTGACTGACTGACAGAAAGCCACAATTCCCACTTCAGAATTCCCCAGGCACTCACGCAATAGGTATTCACTGTGCACCTGCTAAACCTGCTATTGTTTTCTCTCCTAAATTAAAAAAAAAAAAATGGTTCTCACCTAAGTTTAAGGACAGCTATCTCTTAAAGATCCACAGGGAGCAGTAAATAATCCACCATTATCACTAAAGTCATTCTATCACTTCAGTTTGGTTTTTTTTAATAATTTTATTTCTAAATATTCTTCCCCATCAAGAGAGATTTAAGAATGGGGTACATGAAGAGCCCATCTATGCAACTTTGCTCATGCTGTGGGTCTGACCAGCATGTTTTCCCTTGTGTATCTCCTCTTCCCCTTCCGGTGAGCTCCTGTCCACCTGTCAAATCCCTTCAGATATCAGTTCCTCTCTGAAGATGTCTCTGGTTCACACACTCCCTCAGGAAAGTCAACCATGACCTCTTGCATGCTAATTGTTTACCTTGTGCATTTCTGAGGCTACCCTCGCTCACCACGCTTTTGTATTTTATTGTACTGTATTATTTTACTGTAGGAGTGTACTTGTTGGTTTACCTATCTGTCTTCCTACTTCCTGGTACTTCTGGCAGAACAGAGTCCATTTCTTCCCATTTTGGTATTTCCAGAATCCGTGTGATACCTAAGAGGTACATGATGTTTAAATATTTTTTATGATGAATTTGAGTGTGTACAATTCAAAATTGAATCCCTACAATGGGTTTAATTATCTAATGAGAAACACAACCCTGTCATTAGCTGACAGTGAACTGTTCCCCACAGCTGTGACTTAGAAACAGCTTTCATAATATGTTAGCATTTTTAAATTTTTTAAAAACATTTTTGTTTATTTTTGAGAGAGACAGAGACAAAGTGTGAGCAGGGGTGGGGCAGAGAGAAAGGGAGACACAGAATCCAAAGCAGGCTCCAGGTTCTGAGCTGTCAGCACAGAGCCCAATGCGGAGCTCGAACTCAGGAACCGTGAGATCATGACCTGAGCTGAAGTTGGACGCCCAACCGACGGAGCCATCCAGGTGCCCCAATATGTTAGCATTTTTAAAGCAGGAACTGAGCAACAACAAAAAAATTATGACAGATTCTTAAGAACTATCAAAACAGTAGGTCAGACAAAAGGAATAATGACTAGAAAGTCATTTCTAAACCTACAGAACCCAACAATTGCCTCAATATCTTTTTACCCTCCATTCCTTTGCTTAGCCCCGAGATTGTTCTGCATGGCTGGTATTTTCCAAGGCACACATCCAAGCGGCCTTGGCCAAGTTCCCCAGGACACTGCCTAACCTCCGGCATCTGTCCTGGTCCCATCCTCTGCCCCAACCGAAGCTCAGACACATCAATCTTTCTCAGCAGGATGTAGACAGATCTGCACCTGCGAAGGGTGCTGGAGGAGTGGGCAAGAGAGAGTCTTATCTTCTGGGTGTTTGCCCTCTGAACTGGGACCTAATAAGAAGCGCATCTCAAAGGCAACCTCATGCCTCACTAAAATCTCATCCATTAGGCAAAATTTCTGGGTGGGTTGCTAAAATGTTAACTGCCTTCAAGGGACCGGTGACAACTGTTTATGTGAACTGTTTGCATCTCCAGCAGACAGTCTTGTGCAGTGGATAAAGCACTAACAAAATTGAGAAATAATCGGATCCAGGTGGCCTTGCTCTTCTTACATAACCTGAAGTAAACACAGCTTATCCATTTTCCTAATTGGAGAAAAATGTATAAGAAACACGAATTGAATTATTTGTTTGCATAAATTATCATTAACATTAACATAGAAAGTTTTAAAAATAAAGCTTCAAGGGATCCTGTCTGCGTAGAGATGGTTTGCTCTGAATTTTAAGGAACAGGATTCAAAACAAAGCAAAAACTCTATACTAGAAGATAAGTACATTTACCCATACAGTTATTCACATCCTTTCTCACCTTCAAGGTGGTAGAGGCTAAAACAAAGCACAGTCCAGGGGCCAATTTCGACCTTGCAAAGCCAATGGTACCAGGGAGACCCCCAAAGTCACTACTAGACTCCAGATGCTTCGAACCACCTGCCGGTACATGGACTTAATTCCCAGTGATACTTTTGTTCCTTTCTGACATTACAGATGTCTTTTTTACAACTATGATAGCATCTTCCTAAACCACAGCCATTGATATTTGAAGCATGGAGGCAGAATATGGTGTAGTGAGACTTCACTCTCCCAAAACTGTGGCCAACAGGAGATAAATAAAATGAAATTCTGCTGCCCTGGTGATGATGCAAGAGGACAGATTAGCTAACGGCATGGGGCATCTGTTCCCACTCTAAAGATTCTGATTCTATACCCACTCTGATTTGGACATGACAAGAACACACAACCATCTAGGAATGCAGGACTCAAGGCATATAACCAGCCAAACGGCTGACCAGTCCGTGGAATGCCATCAGCACTCTTTGCTCAATAAATTAAGTCCGATGAGAATGCATTTTAAAATGTGAAATGGCAGAATTATTCTAGGCTTGTAACTCACAAAGATAACAAGTTAAATAGACACCACAGTTATTCACACTGAAACTGGCAGAAGAATCTATTTTTGCCCCAGAGCGTCAGGAAAAGAAAGTTTTGTATTTTTCAATTGGGAATGTTCTGAAGCAAAGATGTCACCACAAAAATATTAAAACACAAGCCAAATTTATCTAAGTAAGTGTATTCTTTAGATATTTTTAAAGCCCAGATGCGAGAGGGTAGTGTATTTTGTTCTCTTGCGGAGAAAATTGTGCTTTTATTACATGCAGCTCTGTCAAGCGTGTTTCCAAGAAAACCATCTAAGCCCATGTGTTCTATTTCTCATGGGCCAAGAGGTAGCAGAAAAATACAAAACTGATGTAATGCTTTAAAAAGGAGAAATTAGAAAAGACAGGCTAAAGTTACAATAAGATTCTATGAAAGTAACTACATTTTATTTTGCAATGGAAAACCACCGGTGCTGGGGCTGGACAAAAGCAAAATCACCTAGAAGGTCTAATTTTCTAATCAACTTCAAGTATCCTGTATTAGCTGGATCACCAAACCAAGGAGCATCTCTCCAAGTCTCTCCTCAAACACCAGACTGTCACTTGTTCACTAGTTTTCTGGGGCAGTATTGGTTCCCTAAGAGGTTTTCGTTCCCTGCTCATAAATCGAGGGCATGGGGAATGACCGTGCTCTCACCCAGCTTGTGTTTAGACAGGTGAATTCTGTTGTAAGCAAAATGACTTAACTCAAAGCCTAAGGATAGAAGGCAAAGAGAAATGGCAAAGATCAACAATGGTATGCCGACATGCAGAACAGGGTGGGGGAATCATAAGAGCTGAGCCTCACTAACTGAGCAGTCACTCATCAAAGAAGCATACATGCCAGGGCATTCTCAGACCTCCTCACACAGAATGCAAGGCAAACCAAGAAGACAGGTGTGGCGTCATCTGCGTCTACAGCAACAGCTGAAAAGACAACCAATGCCAAGTTACCAGCATGTACTCACAGATCCCACAGTGACAGGGATATTGGGCCAAGAAAACGGCATCTCCTTCACAGGAGGCCCTACTGAGACGAACCACACCTTCACCTCAGTCTACTAAGAACATTTATTTATCTAGTCTTCAACACACTGAAGACTCCTGGGTCAGAAATTTTCCTCTACTGCCTGTCAACATGTATGGAAATAATGTTCTTGGCAACAATTCCAATGATTATATAGAAAACTCTTAAATTTTCAACTTTGTGCTGCTCAGCAAACCCATCTCATACTATCTATTTCTCTTTTATTGCTTTTAGTTCAAGCAGGAAAAGCAGAAATTCTAGGCATCCAGTAGAGTATGAAGGGGCCTCTGGTGGCAAGATACAGTATGAGGAAGGCCAACTCAGACTGAGAAAACTCTCAGAAAGGAACCCTTCTTCCATCCCCTACCCACAGAAACCTAAACACAAGAATGTGATGAGAACACAGACACGTAGTTAGAGAAAAATGTGGCCCCATTTGACAGTTACTATCTACATACTCTAGCCAAACAATTACTCATGGTGGATTAAAAGTCACATTTGAGACCAGTCAATACACATACTTAATAAACTACCATTTGCTGAACACCTACTGTGTTCTTTTACATACAGTAACCACTTTACCATCACAATCAGTATCATGAAATGCAGATACTTTTCTCCCTATTGTACAGATGAGGACAGGCCACCATGCTCAATGTCTGACCTACCGCCCCTATAAATGCGTTCTCAAACACAAAGGCTCCTCTGTTGACATTAAAAACTGCATAGATTCTGGGGCACCTGGGTGGCCCAGTCGGTTAAGTGTCCAACTCCTGACTTCAGCTCAGACTATGATCTCACAGCTTATGAGTTCAAGCCCCATGTTGGCCTCTATGCTGCTGGTGTGGAGCCTACTTGGAATCCTCTCTCTCCCTCTCTCTCTGTCCCACCCCTGTGCACTCTCTCTCTCTTTCTCTCAAAATAAATAAATAAACATTTTTTTTTAATTGCATAGGTTCCCATCAGAATAGTTGGACGTTTACTCTTTTAAGAAAATCCAGGGGTGCCTGGGTAGCTCAGTCAGTTAAGCATTCAACTTCAGCTCAGGTCATGATCTCACGGTTCATGGGTTTGAGCCCGTGTAGGGCTCTGTGCTGGCAGCTCAGAGCCTGGAGCCTGCTTCAGATTCTGTGTCTCCTTCTTTCTCTGTCCCTTTCCCACTCATGCTCTATCTATCTCTCTCTCTCTCTCAAAAATAAATAAACATTAAAAAAAATTAAAATCCAACAAGATGAAACAACACATTTTGAGTTTTACTAGTCTCCATTACAGCAAAGTACATTAAGATACAACAAGGAATGTATTTATGTGGGAACCATTATAGTTACTGAGTCTCCAAACAATGGCTGGTACTGATATGGATCTAAGTATCCCATGTGAACAATCTCCAGTCTCCCATGAGCCCAAGGACGATACGTTAAAAATGGTACCCTATACTCTGCTACTTCTCTAGGTAAATTCTCATGAAGGAAAATGACATGTGGGGATTAAAATATCCATTCACTCTCCTGCAGAAGCAAAGACATCAACACAGCACCACTTTGGTTTGGGTCTTTGTAACTCTGGAGAAAGATGGAAAATTTGGGGAAAGCCCAGACAAGAGCAGTGAAAATGATAAAAGGGTTCAAAGGTAAGAAAATAGGCTGAAGAATGAGGATTAATTAGCCTGAGGAAGAAAAGACAGTGAGGAACTTATTATTCTCCTTGATATATAGGAAAGACTATTACACAAAATATGATCACCGTGATTCACTATTTCCACTGAGAATGAAAACAGAGGAAACAGCATGATGGGAAAGCATGATGAATTTAGATTACATATAAGATAGATCTTTCATTCTAAGAATTGGAGACCATAAACTTGGAGGCAGTTTAAGGACTGTGCAAACTTCGCCTTCTGGCAAAGCCGATTCATATTCTTTTGGCTTCCCTTGCCCAATGTAAATGCCACCTCCCCCAACAACCTCTTTATTCTTTCTACATGGAATAGAACCAATCTTTCTCAAATCTGAGGGAGCATCGATATGTCCTGAAGGGCTTATCAAAATACAGATTCCTGGGCCCCAGCCCAGAAGAGGTTCATGTGGGGCCTGTGAAATCGCATTTCCAGCAAGGAGCAGGCCCATAGACACATTTGCAGAAGAAACAACCTCGACACAATCGCTCCTTACTCTTCCTTCTCATAAAAATGCATCTGAACTTCCCAAGCCATTGGTCATTGTTCCTATAACTCAGAATTTCATGTACTTTCCTACTAGACTTTGGTCTGATTCAACTTTGATGTCTCTACGGTCCTAGCACGATGCCAGTAACACGGCGGGCTTATGAAAGACCATCTTTAACATGTTCATTTAAAAATGGGTCATTCTAACTCAACTACACATCTTCACTGCCTTTATCATTTCTCATGTATTTCTTTATCCTGTTTCCTTGCCTAAGTGACTCCACAGCTTTAAGACCCGCCGGTTTATGCATATGAAATTGTCACATATACCAACTGTACCTCACGTTCAAAATGAAGAAAAAAAAAATCTAGTGTGATGTATGAAAACTTCCTTCCCACAAGGTTTATTTTTCCTCATTAGAATAGACTTTTGGCTTATGTCCCCAAGACTATATTCCAAGAAAATGGCAGGAAAAGAGCCATATTTTTTATTTATTGTTTATTTTGCCTGGTTCTGGCAGGGAGGCCAGGGAGGTCAATGAGCAAATAAGGACCTGGCATGTCTGGAATCACGCTGGGTGCAGCTGAAGTCTGGGCCAGAAACTGATCTGGAAAATTATTCAGCAAACTCACCCCTCCCTCCCATCAGCTACTAAGCTTACTTATTGGCTAAGAACTAAAAGCAAAATATGACACAAGAATTTACACAGTAGCAAAATCAAGAAACCTCTAATGAAAAAGAAAAACAGGGGAAGCCTCTTGGGCTTCAGGTTAACTCAAGGCGACCCAGAAAAGGTAAGTGTCAGATCGTATGCCCGGCTCTGGGACATCATAATCCCTCAGGTGCCTCAAAAGCACGGTGAGTGCTCCACTCTCCCCCCCCCCCCCAACAGACAAGTCCCAGAGTGATTATTCGCACACACACCATAAAAAAAAATTCAAGTACAGTGAACTTTTAAACAGCCACATAACGCAATCTGCATGCAGGTGAGAAAGCCAGGGCAGTAAAACGTACAAAGGATTTCTGGATTTGTGGAATCCCACACCTGCGGTACATCTGATGATTAAAAAAAAGAAATCCCTGACCACTCTCCCACAAAGCAGATATGGTCATAATCTTTAAAAGATCCTTAAGTAAGA
The DNA here is from genome assembly GCF_016509475.1 of Prionailurus bengalensis. Lineage (NCBI taxonomy): Eukaryota > Metazoa > Chordata > Mammalia > Carnivora > Felidae > Prionailurus > Prionailurus bengalensis. The sequence continues at coordinate 40,992,942 of NC_057346.1, forward strand.
GAAATCTAAAGAGTGGGCTTTTAAAATTATTACTCCTTACTTCTTCACCCTTGTTTATTCTGTGCCATTTTTCTTTTCCTTTTCCTAGAATCAAATAATGCATGGTCTTTGTTACCTCTTCTCACAAATGAATAGATGAACCAATGCTCCAGCATGATTTAGCAGTCAGAAAGATTATGTCCATTCCACTACACTCTATTCAGGAAAATTAAAAGACCTGTTATCCCAACCGCCAGTAAAAAAAAAAAAAAAAATGCTGTCTGAGGCTGGCAAAACACAGAAGAAAATAAAAAATATGACTCTATGCCGTAAGCACTACCCAGCAATCACACTGGCTCATAACTGTGAAATATGGTCATTATCTTACGGAACTGATCTAATTTTGTACTCAGTGCCCTAAATAAAGGGTTTCTTTTGAATACCAAATACAAGAACCAGGACCAAAAAAAAAATGATAATAATTTGATAGCACTTTAAAGCACAGCTTACTTTCCACCCTCCTGACACACTAAATAGCAAGTGACAACCTACTCCAGAGGTTGAATGAAGGAAAGAAGATGCATTTGCTGAGCTGAGGAAATGCCCCAGATAAACTGTTGTGGAGGACTGATATTAGCTCATTAGAGGGCTTAATACATGGGATGCAAACAGCATAGTTAACGGAAATCTACATAGGTATTTATTAGAAGGCAGCTGGAATAACACATGATGAAATTCTTTTCTTCAACACAAAGAAATGGAGGGAAAAAATGCTTTATCTCTTTAAAAGTGTCAATGTTCAGACTGTAGTGATGTATATATATTATATATACAAAAACTTCATTAGTTCCAGTTAATAAAGAAAGGAAATATACTGTAGTGACATTTATGAACATCCACCCTCAAATCCTGAATAAGGAGAATTATATACTTGGTCAGAGGAATTTAATTTGAAATGCCACAAGAAGAAAGCCCAGAGAAGATGCAGAATCATTTCTCATGAGACTTATCTGCAGTGAAGGAAATAAAAACAACACTTCTACACACAATGTTTAATTCATTAACAGTTGACAGGATTATTAAAGAAAAATATTTAAAGAGCAGAATTTTAAAATGGAATTCTGCTGAAAATTATTCCATTTTATTTTCTCATCAAAGAGAGCCCTTAACCTAATCCCATAGTTTGAAAGAATGGAATTAAGGTCACTCTCTCATTTACTCAAATCATTAAAAATGCCTTCCATAATGCCACTCCTTCCATAATTTCCATTGGAGTTAATGTGCTTGCTAATCCTCCCATTTTCTCAACACCACAACTTACACAGAGAGTCCGTCACACATTCTGTATTTAAACCATGCTTCTGAAGATTTGTCTGCCCTCCCAGAATATGATCCACCAATCACCGAGAGGGACCTCAACACCACAATGTGCATGTGAACCTGGAACCCAGCCTCACCAGACAAAGAAGGACAATATGTGAGTGGGCATCATGGGGCGAAAGAATGTGGAGGGCTGGCATGTGGCAAGTGGACATTATGGGTCCTGCCCTGGGCGAGATCTTCCACACACTTATTTAATTCACTGTATTCTCCCAACTCAAGCTGTGATTATTACTCCAATGGCATTTGTAGAAGAACCAAGATTCCTAGAGCCTGTGCAACTGGCCAGAGTCCAAACAGCTAAGCAGAAAAGAACTGGAGTTCAAAACCTGAAGCTATCCCACTGCGGTGGACTGAACTGTGTCCCCAAAATTCCTATGCTGAAGCCCTAATAGCCAGTGTGACTGTATTTGGAGATGGGGCCTCTAATGCAATAATTCAGATTAAATGAGGTCAGTAACTGTGGGACCCTTATCTAATAGTACTGGTATCCTTCTAAAATGAGATGAGATCTCTCTTTCTCTCTCTCTCTCTCTCTCTCTCTCTCTCTCCCTCTCTCCATGCTTAGAAGAAAGGCCATGTGAGGGCTAAGCAACAATGTACAAACCAGGAAGACAGCTCTCCCCAGAAACTGAATCCTGCTGAAACCTTGATCTTGACTTTCTGGCCTCCAGAACTGTGAGAAATAAATGTCTGATGCTTAAGCCCTGCAATCTGTGACATTTCGTTCTGGCAGCACAAGCCGACTAAGACAACCATCCTAAAGCCCCTTGCCGCCACCTTGCCTCATGGGTTAAAAAGGTTCGTTCCCCCTCGATTTCTGCAGCAACAGCCTCCTTCTGATCCTCCTGGTCTTTCGTTGTCTCCTTATTAGCTGCATCCATATGAATAAAATGTATGATTCCGCAGGAGGCTCATCATAATTTAACAGGAATTAATGTCCTCTTATTATAAAGGACCCTACAAGTCGCTGCTTAACAGTCAGCAACAACTGGAATTAATTCGTGTCAGATGAACATCAAGAAAAATCCATTTATGACCCCGAAGTCATGAAATTTAGCATAATTACACATGCTCTTGTTTGGGTAATTTTTTCTCTCCTCATTAAATTAGGTGCCTACATTAGATTTCAATCTGATCAGTCCTGACTTATTATAGGCCTCTAATCAAGGGCATTTCCTCTCAAATCAACCAAGGATTATGCAGGCAAACGACACTAAACAGAGGAATGAAAGCTAAGGTACAAATCCCTGAAAAACTGAAAAAAAAAAATAACACACTGTCGACATCAGAGAAATATATTCTCAATATTTATTCACGCTTTCCCTCAATAAATATTTATTAAATACCTACTATGTGCTAGGCAGAGTTCTAGATGTTTTGGAGACCTACGAAGTAATAATATGTGAGCATTATTTCTTCTCTCCACTATACCCCCATCTCCCAGCACGACAGCTGCAAGTGGTTGGTATCTGATCCCTCACCAAAGGGGGACAGATGAACGCATTTTCTCACAAAGTACCCCTTAAGTGTTACTAGTCAACCTCTATCGCCCTATCTTTCTCTTAAACACACAATCTGCCTCTCTCGCTCTCTTGCAACATCTCCCAAGTAATTTTTCTATCAAATAAAATCACCCGGTGTAAGCCTGAGCAGAGATAGCACCCATGAGACTGGTCTCTGGCAGCTAGAAGAATTTTCAACTTCAGAAAGTTTAGCCTTCCGTAGCCCTTTTCTCTGCCTCCCTCCAGGAGTCGAGCCTTCTAAGATATGAAAAGAAACTTTTAAAAGTCACATGATAACGTGAGGAAGCCATAGGGCCTCTTCAGTCTCTGAAGGGTGGATTCTTTGGCCACTCAGGTAAAAGGCACATACCTGGAGAAGTCTGTCGTCGCCTCTATGGATGCATCTACGTAAACCACATTTGATATCGCAGTCGCTTAGACTCTAGAGGCACCTGGAACCTGCACGCTGAGGATGTACTATGATGTGCTGTTCCTGGTTCTTGGAAAAGGGGTTGAAATCAAAGTGCTCCTCCAGGCTAGGCTCACACAGAGGAGCGTATGCTTGGAAGGACGCCACGTAAGTTATCTTTCCCGTTGGAAATAATTCTGGAAGTCCACTGCAGCCTGTACAGCTTTCAGGCCAGCAAACTAATGGGGTTCACGAAGCAAGGAAATTAGACTGTTTGGGGAAATGAGATGCTATTCTCTTGCTTACTCTAATGTTGGAGGCACTAGGGTACTTATTTGAGAAAGGGAACAATTAGTTACGAAGGAATTTTTAAGGATCCCTTAGGTGCTCAAAGTACAATTAGAAAGGAAGTGTATAACGTGCTACTCAAATATGCTTTTCTCAGGGACTGGGGTAACAAAAGGAACCAGAAATAAAATAGTTCCTGCTTTCTACACTACTAACTCCTAAAGCAGTTTATTTCTCAAGGAACGAGACAATCTCTGTAGAAACATTAAGACAAAGTCATAGAATGCATGGCTCAAACGGTTAAGAGTCCTTTTATAATTCTACTGCTGCCAGATTAAAAACCAAAAATGGAATTCTTAGCAGAGACTAAGAAGAATATATAAGCAGAATTATATAAATCAAGCAACAGGTACTCATGAACCTTTCTTTTTTTAGCTTTTGCAATAACAAGGCATATTTCAAATTTCAAGAATATTTCTTGAAATATTCAAAGTTTCCAAAATGTTAATATGTTTAACTAGGAAACTAGGGAATGTCCAAAACAAAAAAAGAGCAAACTGTCACTGGTCAGAGAAAAATTTTAAATCTCTGCAAATTACCTAAGGACAAAACATTCCTAGCCACTTCCTTTCCCTACTTTCACTACCCCTCAAACATGTTTTTCTAAGAGTTCTCCAATTGGTTGGTGGATCTTTTTTTTTAAGTTTATTTATTTGGGGGGGGGGTGAATGAGTGGGGGAGGGAGAGAGAGAGAGGGGAAGGGAGAATCCTAAGCAGGTTCTGTGCTGATAGAGTCCCAGCATGGGGCTCGAACTCACCAACCATGAGATCATGACCTGAGCTGAAATCAAGGGTCAGAGGTTTAACCAACTGAGCCACCCAGACCCCCCTGATTAGTGGATCTTAATGTATGAATGGGAGCATCATTCTCATGTCATCCTCAGATACCACTCAAAAGAGTATCTGATGAGACCACATTATAGAGCAAGTTCTTGCCAACGAATAAACCTCTTTGGTTGCATAAAGTCTTGCGAGAGGCCATGCCTCAGTGTACTTCACAGCACAGCAGTTACTGTTCAACAATGTTCGACCTTTTGCTTCTCTAGAGCATCATGGGAAGGCAACAGGAAGGCTCCCACCATAAGAGTGATACAAACATACACATGAGGAACCTTTACACCTGTCTGTCAAACAGGAAAGTTCTGCCTGGAGAGAAATGGCCATGAAGTAAAACAGAAAGAGGCAGTAAATGGAGCAACTGCCAGTCAGCCAGCTTCATGCACCTGCCATACTGGCTTCTGAGGCCATGACCCACACACAGTGGGGTCAGGCTTTGACCAAACACAGATGGAAGACCTCCTACGCCCCCTGAGCTCTCAGTGAGAAACAGTGCTGGGGATTTAACAAAGATGGATCATCTACTCCGTTATCCAGGGTAGTTTATGTGGGATTACATTCTCTCAGCTCTTTGTTATTCTTCCTCTTGCCTGACAGAATTAATCACTCCTTCTTCTGGGTCTCCTATACATAGTCATACATTCCACCATATAGCACCTGTCACAGTGTGTATTATGACAGACGCATCTGTCTTTCTAGTTGCAAAGCTCCCTAAAACAAGCAACATGTCCTTTTAATACTTGTATTCTGGCTGGTAGCACAGGGACTGGTATAGAAGAGATGATCGATATTTGTTGAATAAAGGAATGAATGAATAAATTCATACATGAAAGTTCTAATACTGTTACTTGTTTTTCTTTAGAGTATAAAATCCATAACAAACTTATTTTACACAGCTCCTCAATACAAATTTTTCCCTCCATCAGGAGCAAACTGACCAGGACCTACAAATTCCCACCTCTACGTTTTTAACAATGCTGTGGTCCTGACCTAAAGCACCCTCAGAAATCAGTTCTACCTCTGCAAATGGAAACCCTAAATTTTAAGGTCCAGTTCAAATCTAACTCCTTTATTTTATTTCCTAGACCTCATCCCCTGGCTTTCATCTCTGTATTTATGGTCTATAATATCCACATGACAATCACATGTTGCAACGCTTTGTATTTAACTTGCTTTTTCTGGAAGCCTTCTCTGTGTTCCAAAGAGCAATCTTCCTTTTTATGGAATAAGAGGGAGTAAGACTGGCTCAGGGAAACCCAGCTAATCAGTGAGGAATCTAGGAATGGAATAATTTAAGAAAACACTGAGGATGGAAATTTAGAGACTGGGTAAAATGAAACAAAGAAACAAAAACCCAAATAGAAGATCAATGTAATAAGACATCTTGCTCTGGGGTGCCTGGGTGGTCAGTCGATTAAGCGTCTATCTTCGACTCAGGTCATGATCTCACGGTTTGTGAGTTTGAGCCCCACATCAGGCTCTGCACTGACAATGTGGAGCCTGCTTGTGATATTGTCCCTCTCTCTCTCTCTCTCTGGCCCCCTCTCAAAATAAATAAATAAACTTAAAATACGTGTGTGTGTGTGTGTGTGTGTGTGTGTGTGTGTATGGATTATGTACATCTTGAAAGTTAGGTAAATTTGCATGTAAAACATGGGTATGGCAACTTGTTAATGAAGGAGGCAAGGTTGTAGGTGGGAAGAGAGTGTAAGAGTTTTGACTTTTCAATCATTATTTCAAACAGTTCTGTCTTGTTCTCTCATTTTCTCTTAAAAGATATGTTACATCTTTTACACTGTCCCACAGTTTTTGGACATTATTCTTTTTTCTCTTTAAGTTTAAGTTTTATTGACTTTTCAGTTTCACTGATTCCTTCTTTTTTGGCTATGTTACATCTACCTGAGACTATCAAAGGCATCCTTTATTTCTGTTACTGCTTTTATTCCTATCATTTCTTTTTTATTCTTCCTTAGAGTTTATACCTCTCTGCTTATATTCCACACATGAGCTTACATGTTGCCTACTTTTTCATCAGAACCTTTAACATATTAACCATAATTATTTCAAATTCTCTGTTCATTGCAGAATCTGTATCACATCTGGGTATGGCTCTGCTGACTGCTTTGTCTCTTCAGACTGTGTGTGTGTGTGTGTGTGTGTGTGTGTGTGTGTGTGTGTTTGTGTGTGTGTGTGTGTGAGAGAGAGAGAGAGAGAGAGAGAGAGAGAGAGAGAAAGAGAGAGAGAGAGAGAGAGAGAGAGAGAGAGAGAGAGAGAGAAATTCTTTTACCTGCCTTTTGGAATGCCTTATAATTTCTTACTGAAAGCCAGACATGTTGTACAGGATAATAAGAACTGAAGCAAACAGGCATCTTTAGTGTGAGAATTTATATTAACCTGGCTGGGAGATGGCCTGTGTTAATGCTTGTTGTGGCTACTGGTTCTTGAGGCTTCAAATTCCAATAGTGGGCTTCTTTGTTCCTCCCTTCTTGGCTTTGGGGATTCCTTTTTTTCTGCTTCTGAGAGACAGGCTGTGTTGTGCAGTTTTTTTTTAGCTGCACTGCACTGTTATTATTGGAGGTTTGTTAGTGTCGTGGACTGGTGTGGGGGAGGGGGTATTCTCAAATTCTAAGTCTCCATCTTAGTGGACTATGACTATGTCTCAGGATGTGACTTTCAGTATTTTCTTCCTCTCCAGAGCAGAACTTTACTTCTATCCTGCCCCCGTCCCCAGGCCCTTTCCTGGCTAAAACATTCCCAATATACTTCCTTGAAACTCTCTCCTCTATTGACCATGGCTTCCATTATTGATTTTTCCCTTAGGTAAAACAGGAAGGCTGGAGGCAGCTGAAGTGGGGCCTATTTTCTGTTCCTTTGGCTGGAATAAGGTTTCAGAATTGCCCTCTGGAGAAGTAACTTCCCCTGGAGATGAGAACTTTGTTAGGGCTTCTCCCTAGTCTGAGAAGGTTTCATGACGAGCGCCAGGTGGGAAGTTTACTTGGATCCTTTCCCTGAGCACCTGGTGGGGTTCCAGACATACTTGTCAAAGTATAGTAACCCACTTAGACCATGTTCCCTAGGTGCTTTTCAGTCTCCCACTTGTCTGCATTCAGCTTCCGGCAATTTGTCAAAATTACCATTAAAAATTTCCTCCAAGTTATGTCATCTGGTGGTTTCTGTGCCAGATAACCAAATCTCAAGAATATCAATTTCCAGTCTGTCCAGGGTTTTGTTGTTGTTATAATGTTGGGAGTAACAGCTTCCAGCCTCTTCCCCCATGTCACAGCTCAAGCTAGAAACCTTTTTCTGGTTTTTATCTTATCACGTTTTCTATTTCTTCTTGGGTCAATTTTAGTCACCTATATATTTTCAAGAATTCTGTCCATTTCATTTAGATACGACAAATTCTATGTGGCTTCACTGAACAGATTGAAAGGTACTGCTTGCAATTTCCTATTCATTTTTACTTTGTTTTTTTCTATCTTTCACTTACCCAGTACCTTTTCATATATTCTTAATTCTCACCACAAGCCTGGAAAGTAAGGATTTAAACCTCCAGTTTTTAAAGAGAAAACAGAAAATCAGAGAAGAAATGGTTCAAATTCAGAAGTACTCTAACTGGTATCTTCAAACTGACATGAAATCAATTTAGTGAGAAGCAGCCAACATTTTTTAAAAATTTTCTTTAACGTTCATTCATTTTTTGATAGAGACAGAACGTGAGTGGGAAAGGGGCAGAGGCAGAAGGAGACACAGAATCCATAGCAGGCTCCAGGCTCTGAACTGACAGCACAGAGCCCGACGCAGGGCTCGAACTCACGGACCGTGAGATCATGACCTGAGCCGAAGTCGGATGCTTAACCGACTGAGCCACCCAGGCACCCCAGCAGCCAACATTTTTTAATGAGAGAATGGAATATACATTGAGGCATTATTTAAAGGTTGGCTGTTGTTAGGAGTTAGATTGTGACCCCCCCCAAAGTGGTATGGGGGCACCCTAATTGGGGGTATCCCCCACTGAGAACGTCAGAATGTGACCGTATTTGGATTTAATGTCACTACAGAGGTAGTCATAACAATGAAGTTATTAAGATGAGTCTTAATCTAATATGACTGGTGTCATTCTAAAAAAAGGGGGGGTGCAGAATCTGACACAGAGACAGATAAGCACAGAGGGAACACGATGAGAAGACACAGAGGGAAAAGACCACCATGCAACTCGCCTGATGCATCTACAAGCCACAGATCACCAGAAGCTGGGTGGGGGCAAAGCCAAGAATCTCCTGGAGTCATCAGACAGAACACAGCCCAGGCCAACCTTGATCTCCAGAACCGCGACACAATAGATTTCTATTACTTTAAGCCATGCAGTTTTTGGTACACTGTGGCAATGGCCCTAGGAAACTAATACTGTTTCATGAAAGCATCTGTGGAGCGTGTGTGGGTGTGGATGTGGGTGTGTATTCTGGGCCACAGCGTAAATTTAATTCCTACCGTGGATTGTGGTCAAAAGAAGTCTGTAAAACACCATTCCATAACACAGGCAAATCTACCGCCATTGAAATCTAGCCCGGCGATCCCCTTAAAACAGGAAGCAGGCAAAAGGAAATATTCTGGGAAAAGGGAAGAGAGGTGGAGTGTTTGCAGGGTGGGGGATGGAGGGTGGTTCCTGAACAAAATGAGCTTTTCTGGAAAGGTGGGTGAAAAGAGCGGCACAATTAAATAGACTAAGCTGACGATCTGGTAATTTACTGTGTGAGACCAGCCATGTGTCTCTTGCAAGAGAAACAAAAAAAAGCTGGTTTTGGCAGGTATTTGGGAAAAGGTTTTAGCCAATCCACTTTGCATAAGTAAGATGATTTAACCCAGCCCAAGCTTCAAAAGAAACTATGTGAGGCGTGTTAATGATATTGGGAACTCCAAGCAGACAGGGAGAAAATCAGAGTAATGGAAAAGCAGACCTTAAGGGACCCATGCGCTGTTGACAGCAGACGGCAGAAGATTGCTTAATATTCTTACACAATTAAACTAATTCCCTTTAAGCTTCCTTCACATACCGTAAACAAGATCTCCCCATCCCTTAGAAATTAACTTTTAACATCTGGGCAAATGTATTGTTTAATGCCCAAATCCCAAAAATCCCAGTTGATTTTTTTTTTCTTTTTACAGGGGCCAAATCAAAGAGCACTTTGTAAACAGTTTTAGCCTTGTTATTGTAATGCATATTGTGACACAAGTTAAGTGGCACAAAATTCCTATAATACAGGGTTATATTATATCATTAACTAAGGAAACTTGTATTATAACCCAATCTCAGGTATTTGTAAATGTGTCAAAGGGGCAACAAAATGAAACCTGGGGCACCTGGGTGGCTCGGTCAGTTAAGCATCAGACTCTTGATTTCAGCTCAGATCATGATCTCGCAGTGTGTGAGATAGAGTCCCACCTCGGGGTCTGACAGTGTGAAGCCTGCTTGGGATTCTCTCTCTCTGCCCCTCCCCCACTGCTCGCGCGTGTGTGTGTGTGTGTGTGTGTGTGTGTGTGTGTGCGCGCGCGCGCGCGTGAGTGAGCATGCTCTCTCTCTCTCAAAATAAATAAACTTAAAAAAAAGAGGGGTGTCTGGGTGGCTCAGTGGGATAGGCTCAGGTCATGATCTCACGGTACATGAGTTCAAGCCCCACATAGGGCTCTCTGCTGTTAGCGCAGAGCCTGCTTCTTATCCTCTGTCCCCCTCTACCCCTCCCCCCTTTCTCTTTCTCAAAAATAAAAACTTAAAAAAAAAAAGAGAAACCTAATGACTTATTCTGTTATAAGAACAGGATGTTGAGATGAGATATGCCAACATGATTTATTCATGCTGCAGCTTTCCATCTAAGCACAGGACTTCCACAGGGTCCCTGGCTGTTCATTCTGGGCTAGGAGAGGGGGCCAATTCCTACTACACCCCAATACCCAACACTCACTGGCAACAAACCACTCCAGGCTCTATCCCTACATGTGAACTGGATCTCCCCTTGCCAGGATGAATGAGAATATGCAGACGGGCTCTTAAATTCTGCCCTCTCACCCATATAAAACACCTGTGGGGTGACAAGGGTTTAGGTAAGTAAACAAAGCATTCACACTCCAACACTACACTCAGTAGTCCAACATCTCCAATTCCTCAGAAATAAAGTGGATTCATGACAGAGTTTTTGAGAATTAAATGAGATGGTAACTGTAAAATGCCTGGCTCATGGATGTGCTCCGTTCCCCTCGGATTTATTACATGCAACTCAGATTTAAACTTACCCTTGTATCTGAGGGAAGCTGTCACCCCCTCCTTCTATAAACATTTACAGTGTCTCAAATGTGCCGGGGACTGACTACGTGTCAGTGTGCAACTGTTGTCAGGGAAGGGAGAAAGGAATGGGTACAAAGGTGAAAAAGCTAGTTTCCTTGGGCTGCCCAGGCTCGACAACTAAAGGGAGAGACACCCAGGTGAGTATACACGACACTGTGGTTGGTTAAACATTCCCACTGAAGGAGAAACAAAGAATCACAGATGCCCAGGACCAGAGAAGGTGACATTGAATCTGGGCCATAAAGATGCAAAGTAGGGAGGAAAGAGAAGGCATGAAAAAAAAAGCATCTTTGTAGAACAGTGAGAAATAAGGTAAAGCTAGAATCCAGGACTCTTAGCGAGCATTGGTAAGATGTAAAGCTAGTGTCAAAGGCCTGGGCCTACATGTGGAGTCTTATTTTCTAAATACTAATAAACAAAAAGCTGTCCATGTATACAAGAGAAGTGACAGTCAATCAGACAGGCTGCGATATTTTAACAAATATTTACTGAGTACCCACAGGGTGATAGGTGGGACTCTAAGTGCTGGCTAATGCCAATATACCAATACATATGGTTCAAATGCCTCCTTAAACTCTTAGTCTTAGTTTTACAGAGAGACAAAACAGGAAGTTGGTAAAGAATATAAAGGGTATATACGTAGGGAAACTATTATAGAGAAAAAAATATTTAGTACTTTTGAAAATATTGTTGCTAACAGCATTAAACTAAGTACCAAAACTGTTATTTATACCACTCTCAACTAATTTTAGAAAGGATTCGGGGTTCAGTCACTCATCCAGCAAATACTCAATACCTACTATGCGTCAGGCAGCACCCTTCTAGCCAATGAGGGTGCCAGAAAAACAAAACACAACATCCGTGCCCTGATGAGAGGTGAATTCTAGAGATGTGTTTATTGTGTTTTAATTTAAAAAATTGGGGAAAAGTACTAAAAACTTTTTACCCCTTTTAAAGATTCCAGTAGCCTTCATCAGTATAGGTAGGTACAAATACTCTATGGCATATATATTAAAGAACTTTAATTTAAAAACAAAAAACAAAAAACAAAATACTTACTTTCCTACTAATTGCAGATCATCCAAGAAACTCCGGAAGGATTGTTAACTGAATCTGAATAAAAGAGTTTTCTGCTTTAATTCCTTTTACATGTAGTTCAATAAAAGCTTAAATGTTTATAATCTGTTGGTGACCTGACCCCACTGTATCGCCTCCTAAATGCATTTTATTTGTCAATGTTATTCTTCCATTGAGTGAGTAACTTACTGGGTACCTCCTCAGCCCAACTCTGTAAGAGTTCCTAGGAGTGGAAAGGAAGAAAATATGTAGTCCTTACCTTAACAGGCTTATCACTTTTTTAGGAGGAAGATGGGGTGGAAAATAAAACATACACATCTTAAACAACTAGAAAGCAACCAAGAGCAATTCCTGAAATACTGCAAGATAACAAATCAGTAGCATATAAAACTCATGTGTAGGTGCCCATGGAAAGTAGAATCCTCCCCGACCAGAAGTTAAGAAATTCTCTTCTGCCCTATAGGAAAAACAACTACTTCTAAGTGAAGTCCTTCAATGTTATTCTGCTTTAGGGATGCTTCTCACCACAACAAGCCAGTAGATCGGGTCTTGGAAAAATACTGTAGTCTTTGGCGTTAATTAATCCATAAATTACACTATCAATTATTGTGGAGCCGAAGTAAATTCAACATTATTTTTTACTACCTATTATTTCTGAAGCCAAAATTGCAAGGCATCCCATCCCCTCCCCTCAGTTATCAAAGCCAAGCAAAGTACAAGCTGTGCTTATCCCGACCAAGATGTCGGCCATTGATCTATGATGCCTCACCCTTAAAAGACTTGGTGACGGGGGTGTTACTGCTGATGAGAACATATGGTTTGGGTGGTTTGGCAGGCGAAACCCTGGCGGAAGAGTCTCAAAGCATCAGCAGATGCTGCCATAGCACAGACATCCAAATGGTGGCATAATTGCCGCTGCTGCTTTGATGCCACATGTTTCACTGTGATGACAGCAATGCCTTTCCCTGAGAGGCTGGTGGCAAAACAGAACCCCTTGCCGATCCCCACAGACAAACATACGAACATGAACGTACACACACGCGTGTGCCAGTGTGCCTACACATGCATACGTGCACACACCAGATCATATGTCTACCTTGGTATAAACTCAGCTAATGGTATAAACTCAGCTAGAAAGGGAGGAGCGAATGCAGAACTATTTTGTTCTTTGCTGGCATAATTCTGATATTTAGGTCCCATTCAGATAACAGGAAGTCACCACCAGCCCCCCACCGAACTCACAGCTAAAGAAAAGATGGCCTGTTAGCAACTGAGAGATGGAATCAGAGCCCCCTGCATCTCCCCGGCAGCCTCTAGCACTGCCAGGTCCCAAAAGCTCCTGTCACAGATCGCTCAGATTCATCTTCATCAGACTCATTCAGCTGGTCAACAAATATTTATTGATCACCCTCTATGGGCTAGGAGGGGAGGAAACCTCAAGAGTCACAACCTCAAAATAGCTGTGGTGCATTCTCCCTCCATACGTGCTGAATCACTTTCAGTCATTCACTCCACCTTTACTGAGCAGTGATGACCTGGCACTATGCTGAACCTGGAAGCATAATACCAAACAAGAGAGATGCGGACCCTGACTCTAGTAAAGCAGTTAGCGAGATAAGCCGGCCAACACGACACAGTGTGCATCACGCTACAATAAGGTATAGGCTGGTGTAAAGACTGGGTGTGTGTGTGGCAGGACTGTGTGTGAAAGGCAGCACACTGAGTCCCAAAGATAAACTGTGATCACCCAGGTGACTAGGGAGAAATACAGCGGACGCAGGGAGAACAGCTTTAGAGTCTGCCAGAAATTTTGTTCTTAAATGGGAAAATAATAACACTCAGTGGGAAAATGTGAGTAAAGAACTTAGGACTCAATATATGATAGTCATTATTGTCATCACTATAGTTATTATTATTAATAACAACAAGAATAGCAACATGTGCAGATGTGTAGAGGTAAAAACAAAAATACACGGAACATTCTGGAAAATTAACATGGTTCAATTTGACCGGAATATAGTGTGTGGGAGGTGGGAGGAAGGAAGAGATAAGAGAGAGGAGAAGGGAGGAGGGAGAAGAGTAGGATTATCTGAAGGTAGAAGTCTGAGTTACTTCCAACTTGAGCATGATGCCGAATGCCAATGGAATGGACACAGTTGGGCGTTCCAAGCAAGCACCCCCATTCCACTAGACAGGAATGTACCTTCCGTGTGCTGTGTTTTTCTTCATCGATGAAGAAGAGTACTAGCACACTTGTCCTGTGGATCGCAAAGCCTGTTGATGTTAATGGATCCCATTCCTAACTCTGAGGTGCCAAGGAAAATTCCAGAAAGGACAGGTACAAGTGAAAGAAAATGCAGTCACTGTCATGCTAATTTAGATAAATCTCCAAGATGGAGTGAATAAATGATCCAAAAGCACAAAACTGCCTAGCTGTCTGTTTTGAATGTCAAACATTTGCATAGTCCACATTTGTCATTAACTGAACGGGAAGTAGACAAATTAATGAGCTGACAGAATACAGATCTAAACCACATATAAATAATAAGAACTTACAGTTAAGCATACAAATTGTCTTCCATTGGAATTAAGTTACTCTGAAGAAGTGAGAAGAGAAAATAACACATTCAGTTCTGTTTTAAAGCACAGATCCAGAAACTAAGATACCGAGATAAAGAACTATATGCCCACAGCCTCGGGGCCAAAACTTATGGATGACCGACACAGATTTCACTTTTCGGTCAAAACTGAAATGAGGAGAATAAGGGTCCACACCACCTGAGAATAACCAGGCTAAAACAACTTCACGGTGGTGCTGGGAATTACATTCATTGGCAAGGCTGCAGGAACACACTGCGATCTTCAGCAATCTGTCCCCTTGGAGGAGAGTCTGGAGTCTGACTACTTGTGGGTCAAGCATTACCAAGGGTGGTGGAGTGGTTGAGGGAAGCTTGGTAGAACTGGAAAGGCACAAGATTTTGTCTCATGTAGACAAACCCAGAATTCGAATCTGGGTTCTACCTCTTCCTAGAAATGCAGCCTTAGGCCAGTTACTTAGACTCTGGAGTTGTTTTTGGATATTAACTGAATATAGGTCTGTGTAAAATGCTTCGTAAAGGATTTCACCAGGCCATTATCAACAAATAAGCAAAATCTAGCCTCAATGGCTCCCCAGTGTCCAGAAGCTAAAATCTAAACCATAACATCACATTCAAGACCCCATGCCAGATTCTAGCCCCAACCTGTAACTACAGGACGTAAATACTTCCATAGCACTAATCCTGCTTTCCTATGCCCATGCCTTTGCTCACTCTGTTCCACCTCCTCAAAAGCCCCTCTTACCCCCTAGTCCCCCCTGGCTCTTATCCACCCTTCAAAGTCCTGCTTTGATCCCATCTCCATCCAGGAGCCATCTTAGAATATCCTTCACTTCTCCTTTTGAAATATAATCAGTGCTAAACAGGTAAGAACTATGTGTCCCTTGTGAGGTGTTAAGTATCCTGGGTCTTGAAAAGGGCAATGTCCAAATGGGTGGTTCAAATCAAGGCTCAGGGGACTCTCAGGACATAGGGCAAGAAATACTGGCTCTAGTGGAGGACCCAGAAGCAACATGCATTCAAGCCATTAGTGAAGGCCAGAGAAGCAGTAGTGAGCAGCCCCCCAGGGCTCCTTGACACACATGACATATGGCGCCCATTCCAAAGGTGAAAGAGAGTAGGTTTGGGCTTGGCTCCCAGAGATGGCCATGGCTGGTGCTTGCCACACTCTCTACACTTGGCTGCACTTCTTTCTTTGGGGGTCCAGCCCCATCACTGCAGGCTCCAGACCCCTCCTCCTTGCTCAAGTCCTGACTCATGCTCCTCTTCTACAAGTCTTGGGAGGACGGAGAGGGGAGAGGAAAGCCCCTAAACCTCCATCCAGCCCCTTTCCAATCTATTTTCATGGCATAATCCTAGGGCCAGCTTTTTCAGAAACCTTCATTTTTTATTCTCAGGAGTCTTTTCTTCTGCCAACAAAAGTTAGCTCTTAAGGTTAAAAATGTTTCTTTTAAAACTCTCATTGTTGATGTGGACTTCAAAAGCCTACTTTGGAAATAAAATTTAAAAAACAGCTTTTTTCCCCCTTTGCTTTCTTTGCTTTTCTATGGACATGCCTCCTGCTTCCTCTGCTCCCTGCCTAGAATGTCCCTAATTTTCCACATGGCAATGTGAAAACCATCAGCTGGTCAGAAAGACCATACATTAGACAGAGAGAAAAAGAAAAACTCCAAATTTTTATATCTCAGGGTGTTACACTGCTGTAATTCCATAGGATTTAGGAGACTAAGTACTGGAAACAAACAGTCCTGACATTTACTCTGACGCTTACTAATACGTGATCATTGGCATTTAATGTCTCTGTGCTGATTTCATCATCAGGAAAAGGGAGAGGTAATAGTAGTCACTTCTAACTGTGACTGTGTGGATTAAATTATTATAAAATGCTTCATCAAGACTATCACATGCATAACGTTCACTAAATACTAGTTTTTATTACATACCACGCTCTTGACAATTTAGCATGTTCTGCCTTGAAGTATATCTAATACCAGGAATCTTTATTATTTAAATCTGTATTTATTTCACTTTCCCTGCATATAAGCCTTCTCTCCCAACCTAGAGCTTAAGTTGGTCCACTCTTTTCTCATTTGTAAAACAAGAATAGGAATAACTTGCTTGGTGAAGTTGTGGGCATTCATGGGGGTAGTATAATTTCAGGCCAGGGAACAGTAGCCTTTACTGTTACATCCCTTATGGCAAAAGCCAAGTGCCTAAAGAACACATCTACGAGCTTGGATCCATGCAAGGAAAGTGGCAGGCCTAGGAGATACTGTCAGTACCCCCATTGATAACCTAGTGACCTGGCCATCTTAGAATTCTTTGGATGACTTCCTGCTACGTCTCTGGGTCTGAGGGTTTTTTCCGGAACTAATTAAGCCACTGTGCCCACCTCACAGCAGATTCAGTGTGCTAGGCAATCAATCTCCCCCATGCCCCAGCAGCCCTTAACTAATGACTCAATGAACATGGCACCTCAATACCTCAACTCCTTCACCCTTGAACAGAATAATTCTGAAATGTGTTTTATACCATTTCCCAGAGTAACCTTCAGAATGAGCTCTAGTTTTTCACTGTGGTCAATGGCTAGTAATGTCCTTTACTGGTTGCCTTCCTTTCTTGAATTTCTTCCTCTCTCCCCATACCAACACTCTTTGCTCCCCTCAAATACCCTCCCTGACTTCAGCTTCTGGGAAACGCAAGCTAAAGTATAGGGGCTCCTATGTGTATTGGCCCACTGTTCATAGAGCTTCCACAAGGATAGTCCCATTCCTCTCTCCAAGTATGGTGATGCTAGTGAATGGGACAGTTTAGTGAAAAGAGTCTAAGAGTTAAAGCCTCATCTGGGTTTGGTCTTGGCTTTTACTTAACTAGCTGCATGACCTTTGTGCTATGGACTGACTGTGTCCTTTCAAAATTCACATGCGGATACCCTAATCCCCAGTGGGATGGTATTTGGAGATGGGACTTTTGGAGATAATTAGGTCATGAGAGCAGAGCCCCATGGGAACAGGTGCTAGACGAGAGACGGGAGAAAACTTGCTTCCTCTCTCTCACCCTTCCTCACCCTGCCATGTGAGAACATACAGAGAAGACAACCCAGAAATGGGGCTCACACCAGGACCTGATCATACTGGCGCCCTGATCTCAGATTTCCAGCTTCCAGAATGGTGAGAAAATAAATTTCCGTTGTTTAAGACACCCAGTCTACGGTATCCTGATATGAGAGCCCAAACTAAGACACCCTGGGAAAAGTTTCCAATGCTCTGAATTTTAATTTTCTTATCTATAAAAGTGGGACTAATAAAAACATCTATGGCAATTGGAGAATAAAATGAAAACTTTCCTGGGTTAGTATGCACTTGCTGGGCATGGCAGGGAACAGAAAGTTGAAAGATAGGAATCTTGCCCTGAAGAGGTTCCAGGAGAGTGTAGGAGAAAAGATACCTAACTGAAAAATACAATACAAAGCCAAAGCAGCAAAGGCATTCGAAGAAGCACAGATAAAATACAAAGGAAGTCCAGTTCAGGGAAAGGGACATGACCTTCACCAAGTACGCCATCTGTTTCAAACAAGGTAAAGGAGCATGTAGACTGCCCAAATTCCTGCCGAAAAGAATTTCTTAGCACTTTCCAGGCAGTTATGCTCTGAACCCCCAAACTATTCTGGATATCCTTCTATTACAATACTTATTCATTGCTTTGCATTTTTTGTTTGGAAACCTACCTTACACAGAAAATTAATAGGCTTCTTCAGCCTATTAATCCTTCCAGTCATTCCAGGACTACTAACCCCTCCTATTTTACATATGCAGCCTCTTATCCCCCCAGCAGGAAACTTCCCACGATAGCTGGTACACAAGAATAAGTCCTAAATAAATGTTGTTTTGAAACATGAGCTCAATTCTCTATCCTGCCATATCTGAAATCTGTAACTTGGTGATAGTTAAGAAATAAGTTATAGTCCCGACTTCATTTTTCTGATTTTTGCTTACCCACCATTTCTCTTCCAGGAAATAACTTGAACGGAGGCACTGAGCAGTCTAGAACAAATGGGCAGTAAGCATTACCTTCCACCCGCTCAGTGATGGTCAGGACATCAGGAGGCAACTCCCCTGAAGAGTGTATTAAAATGACCTGACCAAGTGTTGGGGTCTAAAGGGCAGCACCAGATCCAGCAGCTACAAGGTGAGAGCACAGTTCACTCTCAGAACTGGTATTTCCTTTACTTTCAAAAAAATAGATAAATAGTTGTGACATGTCCACAAAACCATGCTGAAATCATAAAAATTTCATTACCTTATCAGCTTGGAGCCAAAGCATCAAAAACTATAGTCAGTGCTCATCTATTTCTCTCTGCTTCTCAAAGCTGCCTCAAATAGCCTGGCAAAAAGCCCAAAAATGAAAATTAGCTGTTCAGATTAATTCCCTTCACCAGAGAAGATCTTTGTACAGTATTTAAAACAAGGACAGCGTACCATGGTTCTTTATTGACAGGGCAATTACTCTAAGAAGACAGAACTTAATGTAAGCTGGTAACTCCCGAAGCTACTTAATGAGGAAAAATCAAGAGATAATATATTGATCCAACTAAAAGAAGATCATCTGCATGAAGAAATCCTTGCTCTGTAGCACCGCCTCCACACTAGCTGCTCCTCTATTGCCATTCGTGTTCAGAAGCTCCTTCCGGTATGTCAGAGGCTTGTCACAATCCACTGGGACATCATCTTCCCACCTTAGCCTTGACCCTTCTCCTCTAGTGTTAATCTAAATAAAGTCTCACCATTCTGTGCTCATCAGGACAAGCCAAAGGTGGAGAACCATTAGTAGTTCCTTTTTAATCACCCCTCCCCCACCCTCCCCCACCCAACACACACACATCCATTGGTTGTGTCACACCTAGCAAATCAGTTCCTTCACCCCACCCTTACTCCAGCCCCTTCTTTCTGGATTTCCTATTAGTCTTCCTGGCTCCACCCCATCCCCCTACTCCACACATACATGGTTTTTGGCTAGTTTTCTAAAATGCAGCTCTAATCATGTCACACTCTGCTTAATAATCATTCAATGGCTACCAACCCCAGTCAGCATTGAACTTAAAGACCCATACCCCTCCTCACTTTAAATGTCTGTTCATACTGAACTAAGGATGATAACTCATCTTCCTAGTTTTTTCTTCTCCTCAATCTTTGCAAATGCTAATCTTGTGTCTTTGGTTTATAATGAGACCCACCTACCATGCAAAGCTAACACCTAGTCCCTTATTCGGACTTGGCTCCAACCGGACCTTCTGGGGTGAGGGGAGGGACAAATGCTTTGATAGCCCTGCCTCCAACACACACACATGTGTGTGAGCACATGCACACATACACACATGAGCTCCCACATCCTGGGCACTGTTGGCTCACAGCACATTATAAATCCCCTTCGAGTTTCGCTAACAAAAGTATGTCCTCTTGCTAATGGCTTTGGATCTGCTCAATCTGACACAGTTCCTGCCACTCCATAAGCACTCAGGAAATGCCTGGAGAAAAAAATGAAAAGGTTAAATGAATAACACCATAGCGTATTTCCCACTCTGTGATTTAATGATCTTGTTCCAACTCTGGTTTCTGATCTAACAGTCAGGATATACTGGGAACAGTTTAATCCAATGAACACAACAAAGAAACTTCCCAAAAGGAACAGCTCCCCAAGAGCTCTCCCCTCCAATTGGATACCAAGTGGCTCACTATTGCTTCATGAATCTTCACTTTCTTCTCTCCCAAGTTTAAACTACCCAACGGCAGTGACTGGCACCCATTCATTCAACAAACATCTAATGAATACCAATAATGTGCCATTCAATAATAATAACTAATTCTTATATGGTACTTACTCTGCATGCACTGGGTTCAGCAAGCCGCATTATGTTTTCAGTGTTGCTGTAGGCAATCGACTAGGGACCAGATACATAAACAACCACGTACAGCACGGGAAATATCCTGCCTAAACAATCATTCAGCGTCTTTTGCGACATGTATTCAATGCTCACTATGTTCAAAGTCTTTTAAGTGTATCAAGGCATTTTCTTGAGGAAGGCATCCCTATTTTATCAAAGAAGAAACGGAGGTACAGAGACATCAATTAATTTTCCCAAGTCCCACAGCTGAGAAGCGGCAAAAAGGATTTAAATCCAGGTAGCTGGTTCCAGAGGCACCTCCCCACACACCTTTTAAAACTTTGTATTTAAACTCCAGTTAGTTAACATACAGTGTGGTATTAGTTACAGCTGTACAATACAGTAACTCAACACTTCCATGCAATACCTGGTGCAGAACCCCTTCTTTTAACCACTAAACAAAACCATCTTCTTGCTCATTGCCTCAGAATAATGAGAATGTTTATCTCTGAGTGGTAGCAGTAAGAATGCGTTTTCTTTTCTCACTTTCTAATTTTCCTTTTTTTTTTTTTTTTGCTTATTCACGTTTTCTAGTTTTTCCACATTGAGCCACGTAATCTTGAACTTAATTTATAACAACAACAAAAAAATCTGGCTGATTACGCAGTGAAAACAGTTGCTACATTATAGAGAAAATGTGCAGAGATAATAAAATGCTAATGCAATGCGCTGTCTACAATCAGCAGGAGTCTACTTCCAGACTCTCCACTGTTGGACACTCGGGGACACAAGCCCACTCCCCATGCTGCCAGCTACCAGCTACAGCCACAGTCAATAAAGATGCTACCATAATTTAAATGCTCACAAGATCCTTCGTGAATTTAGACGGAAACGTGATCAAGAATAAACAGGAAGGCCTGGTGGTCGGTGTTGCTTTCTTAGGCGGAAACTACATGATTTCTCAGTGAGAACATTCAGGTTCAAGGTCTGCTGCCAGCACACGAAGTATGCGCTAGGTGCACCCCCACGCTCTGCTGTGCAGCCTGGAGCTCGTGGTTCCTCTCTCTGCTCTGTCTTCTGGGTGTGTGTAGAAATCTGGGTCACTCAATCACATGGCTGACCCACATTGACAGAAACCCAGCCTTCCCATCCTATTAGAGAAACAGCAGCTCTGTGGAAGCAAGCTTTATGAATAACTAAATTTACAGATAAGTCCGTTTTAATTAGCTAGAGAAGAAGACCCCCCACCTCACCCCCCGTCACTCCTTCTTCCAGACAAAGCCAATGCTGCTTTGTCTACATCAGCACATCCATAAACAGTTCCCGGTGTCTTCCAATGCGCTGATTAATTCCACTTTAAATTCCTTTTGAATATCGTTAATTTGCTTCCCCCACTCTTTAAATCTATACATCAGAAGGGCAGTGCTTTTGAACTCTCAATGTTCGAGGGATGATGGCAGTGCCTGATCTCCCCAATGCCTCAGAGTCCAGCTTCTGTGTGTGCTTAAATCCAGCTTGCTTCAGATATTCACAATGAATCACCACATCAAGGGGTCAGGGCTCGGGGAGGAATAGCTTAAACCAGTCGTGAGTCAAAGTTCTTTTCTGCAATTTCACGCTCAAAATCCAGAGACACACATAGTCCCACTGCCCTCTTTCCTTTTTCTAGGAACAAACTCTTTGAGAAATATAATTTTGTCACTGAAATGTGCTACAGGATTTCCCTTTCTCATTCAGGCAGTAACTCTCTGTTTCCTCCCTGATGCACAAGGGAGACAGATAAAGTATCAGGGCCACTTAGCAATAACGGAAGGAGGAAGCATTCAGGTAAGAAAGTGAGGGATGGGACCACCTGGATGGCTCAGTCAGTTGAGCCTCCAACTTCAGCTCTGGTGATGACCTGGTGGTTTGAGAGTTCGAGTCCCACATCGGGCTCTCTGCTGCCAACATGGAGCCCGCTTTGGATCCCCTGTCCCCCTCTCCCTTTGCCCCTTCCCTGATTATGCATGCTCTCTCTCTCTTAAAAATAAATAATACAACAAGAAAGAAAGAAAGAGAGAGAGAGAGAGAGAGAGAGAGAGAGAGAGAGAGAGAGAAAGAGAGGGATGACCAGTTTCAAGCATTCCGAGATTTTTGCTGGAAAATGCCCATCTCTGTACCCTTCCCCAGAATAACTGCTGCAGGGTTAAAGATGCCCACCCCCCACTTCCCGTCACACAAAGAGGGAGGCTGGTATTAATGACTTGTCACACTTATGTCTGCACATGTTCCTGTGGGGAGGGGAAACCTCTCTGTAAAGTGCATGTGCGTTTCTTTGTCAGGCTGTAGTGACTCCTGGGAAGTATCTGATAAACTGAGTGTTCCAGGGAAAATACCCAAAACAAAGTTCTGGTTCAAATTTGTATCTTTGGATCAAGAGGAAAAGGGATAGCTGGCCAAATTAATCTTATTTTTCTTCTCCTGTTTAAAAATATTATTTTCCCTTCTCTTTACTTCTTTCCTTTTTTAAAAAAAAAAATGTGTTTGCTAAACTGGTTGGGTGGGGGAAATTCTGTAGATCTAGCCTAGCTGGCTGTCAGCAAGGTATTTGACAAAATCTCTCATGAGATCCCAGGGGACAAGACAGAGAAAATGTGGGCTGAATGACAAGCCGGGAAAAGGGGGTTTAAAACTGATTGAATTTCAGTACACACAAGGCAATGTCAACCTGGAGAGAAGTCTCCAGTGGCTTGCCTCAGGGCTCTGAATTCAGTCTTGTATCTGTCAACATTTTTCCTAATGACTGGGATTAGGTCATGGACATCTCACCAAATTTTCACATGACTCAGAACTGGGAGGGACAAGAAATATGCCGGATGACAAAGCGAGGCCCTAAATGACTTCAATAGGCTAGGATGGTGTTTCTCAACGTGTGGTGTGCACATCACCTAGATCAGGATCATGTGACTTAAAGTGAGTCGTCTGGTTTACAGTGCAAATGCTTGCCCCCCCGCCCCCCCACCTGCTGACTCATGGCAGACTACTCTAAGAAACACTGAACCAGAACAGTCATTTGAAACAGTAGATCCTGACCTGTAGTCTGGTGTGTCCCCAAACATCCTTCTGGATACGTACACAAAAAAGGCCATCAAACTATGGCTATCTCAAGATTAGCAAAACCTGAAGGAAAAGAAACCAGAAAGCAGTTTGCTGCTTCTGCTGTTGTTATTGTTATGGTTTCGAAAAGGAAAAAAACAAAAAACAAAAAACAAAAAAACAAGCAGTAGCTCTCGAAATGAATTCAAGCTGGAGGCTGACAGAATTGGTGGCAATTCTGGGGGTGGTGGCAGAAGGATTAAAGCCAAATGACACTTGGGTGGAAAGGAAACACTTGGCAGTTTGACTTTTCTGGGTCCCGGTTGTGAGGCAGGAGCTCATACTGGTCTCCCCTCCGTAAATGAAAGATGCCCTCTGGGAAAGAGCACCTGAAAAGGTAACTACATGAGCTTGATCACTTTAATAACAACCAGATTTACCAAATGAAAACTGAATAAAATACTGCTCCTTCCAGAAAATGACACGCCAGCTGACACCACCCCCCATGAAGAATTTCAGTCATTTTTATATTTTAAATACCAGTTCTGAAATCCCCTTGTAAGGGCCAGATAAGACTTGGGCAACTTTCAAACGTGAGGAAATTAAAAATAAGTGGGAAGCCACCTCTTTTTACTATTAAATACTGGAAGCTGATATTAAAATCGGGAATCAGAGAAAACCCAGCTCCTGCCACTTTACATGCGGCATTTTGGGGAAGTCTGCTGTCTCCTAACATAATTTGCAATTGATTTGAGCCAAAGAGTTCAATTTTCTCCTTGATATTCTGGCATTTTATGAGATCAGGCCCTCTGAATGTAACTAGTACTACAATGAAGCAACAAAAACTCATAAAGCAAAAATTCTGTTGAAAGGACACAACCTCCTATGTTTTGAGAAAAAGACAACATCTCAGGTTTCCTTCCTTCTCTTTTTGATACCTGATAACTTCATCTTCCCATAGTGAATATTCAATATTTCAAAAATATTTCCCTTAAAGAAAAAAAAATGGAACAGGGTACTTCCAATGAAAGATCAATCCATAAATTTCCCAGACTGCCACTAGGATTCACCAAAGGAAATTTACAGTTTAAAATGAAAAAAAAATGTTCATCAATTAATTATCTTTCAGCTAGCTGCCTATCCGCTTGAACAAAAATATATGGGTTTACTTCTTTAAAAGTCAGATCAAAGGTACTTTAGAAAATTAACATCTTTCTTTTATCACTAAAGGGAAGATAAATCAAGATGAGGATTTATTCTTCAAACTCACCTCCTCGATTTATGATAACATAAAAGAAATCCCAGTCCCTAAGATCCCACCTTCTCTGTTAACACTGGGGTAATTGTATCATGTTGCACCCTGTTCTTTAATATGGCTACACTCCATGCTTACGAAAAATGAAAACAGAAGATAGAAAACACACCGGTGGTTGCCAGGTGCTGGAGAAAGCGGGGAATGGGGAGTTCAGAACTAGACTGAAGCAGCAGTTGTCTAACATTATTAATGTAATAAATGCCAATGAACTGAGAACATTAAAATGGTTAATTTTCGGGGCGCCTGGGTGGCTCATCTGGTTGGGTATCTGACTCTTGATTTCAGCTCAGGTCACGATCTCATGGTTTGTGGGTTCGAGCCCCACACCGGGCTCTGTGGTGGCAGTGTGGCACCTGCTTGAGCTTCTCTCCCTCTCTCCTTCCTTCCCCCTCTCGGTCTCTCCCCATGCACGTACACTCGTTCCTTCTCTTTCTCAAAATAAATAAATAAATAAAACTTAAAATGGCTAATTTTATGTTATGTGAATTTCACCTAAACAAAACAAAAACAAATGTAAAAGCAGGAAAATCCCAAGGTTGCCCTAAGGACAACATTTCATCAGCAGCTCACTGACAGTGAGAAGTCAGCTAGGAAAGGAGGGCATGCAGTGGGATTGTTTTACACCATCCACTCGTGAAAATGTGACTCTGTACCTTTTCCAACCTACAGAAGAATTCTAGCTACTAAACCAAAGACTGAAGCACCACCAAGAGGCTCTCCGTCCAAAGAGAGCCAGCCTAAGGGTGAAGGGATCTGGGTTTGGTCTCAGCTCTATGAAGAGAGCTCAACTATGCTGTGTATCCTTGTCTCTGAAGTGGGAATACTTATGCCTCACAGGGTGGCTGTGAAGGTCACATGGGCACCACCTCACATGATGGGGCATGCCCAACATGATTTCCTTTGGGCTGCTCAAGAAAAGAAACAGCTGTGTAAACTACAGTTGACAGATCAAGCAGATGGCCATGTTTCGCTGGAAGAGGATGACGGGCATACAGAACCCATTAAGGACCACAAAATGCCAAGGGCCACAGAGTAAGTGGAATATTCACGTACCAGCTCCAAACTGTTTGCTCCAGGCATTAGTGAGATGCACCATAAATATCAAAAGTTAACCACAAATGGGGATTTTGAAGGTGAGACACTGTTATGAGACAGGTGCATTGACTTTTGTTTTTAAATTTAACGTTTCCTACACATAATCCCTGGTATAAAATTTAACACCAATTATCTTGAGAACAGAACCTCACCTGTAGCCAGCCTCCTTAAACATACACACCTACACACACACACACACACACACACACACACACACACACACACACAGAATCTGATTACATGATGGCATTCCAACCCAACGACATTACCAAGCAATAGCACTATTCATCTTGTCTCTCATAGTTACTTCCTCTAAATGTTCTTCCAGTTAATGACCTAACCAGCTGGCCTTCAACCTCACCTAACCTCATAGCCCCACTCTAGGACATCAATTTTCCAGAACCTAGTCTGATTCTTGTTGAGCTTCTTCCTCATGTGGATAGAACGAAGATGCCTACGTGCCTCCACTCCAAAGACCCTATTCTAGTCATGTTAGCAATTCTGGAATGGTAGCAAACATGAAGTTCAAACCTAAAGGAAAAAAGCTTGATTCTTCTTCATTAGTACTTAGGATAGTTTTGGTCACATCTGTGAAGATTCTGGCCCTGACTACAGATAGATATGGACACCAAAGCCAAGAGCTGACCTGCAAATCTTTCTGTTATTTATCCATAAAAGTCTCCCAGCGATCA
The DNA here is from genome assembly GCF_016509475.1 of Prionailurus bengalensis. Classification (NCBI taxonomy): domain Eukaryota; kingdom Metazoa; phylum Chordata; class Mammalia; order Carnivora; family Felidae; genus Prionailurus; species Prionailurus bengalensis. Next base: position 41,019,472 of record NC_057346.1, read on the forward strand.
GAAAATGAACAGTCTTAACCCAAAGTTTCAGGCTTTTTTTTCTCATCCACAGTCCAGTGAAGCGATCTTGACAAAGGCAAAGACAGAATAATCCCCCTTGGTCTGGATTACCACCAAACAGTCTTCGAATTGCCTGATGTGTACAAAAGAGATGATTTCTTGATCATGGGGACTAAGTTCCTCACCCCATTCAACAGGGTAACTCCATCAGAAGTGATGTGTGCTACGTGCCAGAAGAAAAATGAAGCCATGGCTTGGTAAATGAGGCCATGTTGGATAACTGAATACTTTTGTGTTTAAATTTATGAGTGTCTGACAGTATTGGGGCAGTTGCTGTGAGAATCAGTAATGCCCATTACATTCCTTTTGGAATGAGGAAACCTGGAATAAATATACAAGGAATAGAAACATTGTGCTCTGTGCTGTATATAAAATAACTCATTTAGTACAAATTAACCAGTTGTGCAATAAGCTAAACACTATGCTTTCTCAAGAAGAAAGAATATTTCTTAGTGAACAAGAAGACTGAATGAAAGAGAAGATTGAATATATTTTAAAAATTTTTTTAATGTTTATTTTATTTTTGAGAGAGAGAGACACACACAGAATCTGAAGCAGGCTCCAGGCTCTGAGCTGTCAGCACAGAGCCCGACGCAAGGCTCGAACTCACAAACTGAGAGATCATGACCTGAGCCAAAGACAGATCCCCAACTGACTTAACCATTGAACCATCCAGGTGTCCCAAGAAGGTAGAATATTTTTAAGGAAGTCAGAAAAGCATTGGCTACAGACAGCATATGGATGGGAGGGCAGGAGGGAAGTGACAAGTCCAAAGACCTAACTTGGAAAAACACCAAAATACTTTTGCAAAGAAATACCAAAAGAGGTCAATGCATATAAAATAGAAAATGAAGGACTTGAAGATGAATATATTCGCAAAATCTTTAAGAGAGTAGTGAAATTAGAGGCCCTTGGCACAGTCAAAAGAGCATGGAACATCTTGTATGAAAAACTGTTGCCTGAAATGAACCCAAAGTTCCATACAGGATCTGGGAGGTATCACCTGCTGAAGGGGGACCTGCTTGGTGAGCAGAACTTACCAATAACCGGTTTATGGGGACTGGTTAAAAGATAGAAGAGAAGAAAGATAATAAGAAAAAGCATGTTGAGGACACAGTATGTCCAAAAATAGAAATATAAAGAGTCAGCCTAAGAACTGGCCAAGAGAGCATTAAACACACTGTAAGAGAAGAACAAGCCAGGTGACCAGAAAGCACTGGAAATCTGAGATCACTGAGTTTACAAGAAAGTGAGGGGCAGCTCTGAGGACATTTTGTTGGCTCTATTAGGGCAGGAAGGAAGAAGCCATAAGTTACTTACTAGGGGCTCAATGAGATGTACTGCAAATCACTGAAAATCAAATATATTTTTTAAATGTAAGCTGTGATCATTATTTTTGTCATTACCTTAAGTGGCTGGGAAAAAAATAAACCTCAAACTCCAGTATTGGACTGGATCATCTGTGTCTCAATTTCCTTTATCTACACATACATTATTCAAAGCTTTGAACCACACAAGAACAAAGAAGGTAATGGAACAAATCCCCACATGCTCAGAGGCGAAGCTGACGGCTGGGAAACATGTCTCCATCTAATCCGACCTTTGGAAAGGAATGAGACAGAGACAAAGAGTGGCAGCTAGATATACACAGCCAGCCCTTCCTACTCTTCCTCCTTTCAAAAGTACCTACTGAAGAGGCACCTGAGTGGCTCAGTCAGTTAAGCCTCCAACTCCTGGTTTCAGCTGAGGTCATGAACTCCCAGTTTCGTGAGTTTCAGTCCTGCATTCTGAGCTGCCAGCACACAGCCTGCTTAGGTTTCTCTCTCTCACTCTCTCTCTGCCCCTCCCCAACTCATGCTGTCTCTGCCTCTCTCAAAATAAATAAACTTAAAAAAAAAAAAGACTTCTCCCCTTTACATTAAAAAAACAAAGTACCAAAAACAACAACAACAACAACAACAAAAAAAAAAAACACCAAAGTACCTACTGAGCAGTGATCATGCACCAAGCTCTGACTGGGAAAGGCACAAGACACAATGGTGCGTACTTATTTAGAGAAATAAATCCTGCCTTCAAGGAGCTTACGATCAAGAAGGAATAAGACAAATACTCAGCTAACACAACTGGAAAAGTTCTACCATTTGCTCTCTGAGCAGCTGAACAGAATCTTAACGCAGACAGTACACAGATGCATAGTCTAAATAGGGTCTAAAATAACCGGATGACCTTTTTTATTTCCCATGTATAGCAGGAACACAGCAGAATTTTTAAAAATTATCCTATACAAATGAGTAAGTTTAACCACCAGCAATAACTCTTGCTCCTGGATGAATGCTCCTGAGAGAAAATATATTCAGACTTTAACGACAAACTGCTCAAATTGCCAGTGCTAAAATTCACACCTTCGTAAACACAAGAGGCAGCATGACATGTCAAGAAGGTATTTGGGCAAGTCACTAACCCCCACCCCCTGTAGCTCAGTTTTCTCATTTATAAAATGGGGAGAGAGAGATCACTCATAGGGTGCCCATAACAAAATAAGATGACACATGCAATCATCCTTTTAAAACTCTTCACCACTGGGACGCCTGGGTGGCTCAGTCGGTTGGGTGTCCAATTTTGGCTCAGGTCATGATCTCACAGCTGATGGGTTTGAGCCCCACATCGGGCTCTGTGCTGACAGTTCAGAGCCTGGAGCCTGCTTCGGATTCTGTGTCCGTGCCCCCCCCCTCCCTCCCCCTCCCCCCCCCCCCCCCCCGCAACCGCTGCCCTCTCTCTCTGCCCCTCCCCCACTCACACTCTGTCTCTCTGTCTCTTAAAAAATAAGTAAACATTAAAAAAATTAAAAAAAAAAAAAAGCAACTCTTCATTACACCACTGTGTGTTCTCTTCAAGTTGCTGCTGCCCGGTCATAAACATCTGTTCCTGCACATGAGCTCTTGCTGGATTTCACACATTTCTTCATACACATACAGTGCAGAAGGCATAGGTTTGAAATTTTGTAGCTTCAATATTCTTAAGCCTTTAGAGCTGCTTCCAATTGAAAGTCATCTTTTTAATGTCCACTGAAGGGAATTTACACTGTATTTATGGCCTGGACATAATCATTACCTTCCAATAAAAATGACTCATTAAATAAAAAGCAATTTTCACCCATGAGCTCTTAGGATATATTTGCTTACTTATGGAAATCCAATAGCCTCTTGCTCCATAATTTCTGCATTTCTCAGTACGATTATTTGGGGTTCATATGTCTATTCAAGAGTTGCCAAGTCAGAGCAACTCAGAAACGCTAAAAGACAGAAAACAGTAACAACGAACACCCAAGCAAACAAAAATGCACTTCACTTCCCAAAATGAGAGATTTTAAGATCCATCTGAGAAAGACAGATAACTCCTGATCTTCCTTCACCTTCTGTTGAGAAGCCAAAACACAGCAAGGCTGGTGTTTCCGACCTCTTTATTAAGAATCCCATGTGCTGACTAGGAAATATTCCTCTGCTACGAGATGAATCTTCTTGAGAGTGACAAGCCATCTACTCAAACCTGGTGGGCAAGCTCTGCATGTTAACTTAGCATTTGAGGTCCCCAGAATGACTGACCACTTGCCCAAGAGCCAACCCCACATGCATGCTCCCCAAACGGGTGGCTTTCCCAAGGCAACTCTGTCTGCCTGAAAACAGAACTGCCTGAAATAGTATTAGACAAAGCAGACAATTTAATTTTATGAAAGGGCTGCAAATTTGACCTCACAGCTGGAGAAAGTGCATTGTTTTGATCAGAACAAAAGAAAGCAAAAGCCTCTCTTTCCCCACCCACCTCAAGCTAAGAGGCAGCCAGTTGATCCCAGCAGAGAATTTTTAACACCCAGAGTTCACGCGCAGATGCTAAAGTACCACGGGGCATAGCTTTGCTCAGCACACCCTGCCAGGAGCCACAGGGAGATGGTCTGTGTTCGTTCATGTTTTTAATGGCTCCCTAATAATTTATAATGACAATGCTACTGTTTCTCATTTCAGTGTCTAATGTTTTAATGTTGGGTTTATTTATCTTACCCAAAACAACATAATAATTGCAGAGCAGAAAAACCACTTTGGGAAAAGGAGTGTTTGCACATGCTAATGATTTAATTTAAATAGTTCTGTGAATAAAAACTGAGGATGTGTGATTAAAAAAAAAGTGTGCTTTCATCTTTGTTTCAAATGTTATATATGATGTTTTTAGGTCAGTAAACAATAGAATGTAAAATATTAAGCTGTAAAATACCATAAAGGACAATCATCTAAAAACCTCTCATGTATAAGGTGCACAAATAGTCAACTTTGACATCGGCCATTCTAGTAAGAGGTGGTGTTGCTTAGAGCCAAGCCAGTAATCATACCTCTCAGTAATAAATATGGTTAATGATGACAACCGAAGGCATTAAAAACATCTTCTGAACCATCAACAGTAAACAGTACTCCTGTTTACAAGTTCTGAGTTCAAAGCTCCCTGACCAGCCGTGGACCACGGAAAAGCCATGTATCTCAATAAGTCTCACCTTCCTCAACTGTCAACGCAGGGCACTGGACTAACCATGCTCCAAAGAATCATCAAAGAGTTTTTAAAAATCCAGTTCAAGGCCAAGGTGATCCTCACCTTCAACAACTAAGGGAAACACAGCCCTCCAAGTTCTACCAGCCCTACAGTGAAGACACACAAGAGAAAATCTCCAGGGAAACATTCCATGTGATATTTCAGAGAGATGAACATGTTTGTGATCTCATAGAAGGAGGACTGTTAATTGGAGGATCAGACAACAAACTGATGGATAGACACTATGCAACATTATAGTTTGCCTCCTGTGTAGATTCTTCAGAGTGAACTTGACATTTTAGATCTAATTCAATCATGCAAGAAGCCCATGATTCATGGATTTCCTAACCACGTGTATCCAGACCTGACCCCCAAACCCATCTCTCCCCGCTTACTGAAAACCTTTCACAATGTCCCTGGAACTCAAGGTGTTTATGGAAACATTAGACAAGTTTTTTGAAAGTGTCCATGACCTGGATTTAATTTTCCATGTAAATGGGGTTCACGGTATTCTTGCAGAAATGGTGACTGGGGGTAATGGCACTGGAAACCAACATGAAGAAGATGGTTACACAAGTTGATGCACAAAATTAACTGGAGAAATCTGAGGTAATACCTTTCACTGGCCTATTTTGTATTAGTCAACATTTTTCTCAGGCTGGCTTAATGGGAGCTACAGTCTGTCCTGTAAAGAACATGAATCTTCCTGGGGCGCCTGGGTGGCTCAGTCGGTTAAGAGTCCAACTCTTGACTTCAGCTCAGGTCATGATCTCATGGTCATGAGTTCGACCCCCGAAGTCGGGCTCTGTGCTGACAGTGTGGAGTCTGCTTGGGATCCTCTCTTTTCCTCTCTCACTGCCCCTCTCCTGCTCTCTCACTCTCTCTCAAAAATAAATAAACTTTAAAAAAAAGAATATGAATCTTCCTGAGATCCCGAGAATTATGAACATTCGTGGTCTCATTACAAAAGTGTCAAACCTAGTCCTTTCAAATAAAAAATTGAAAAGGCTCCTCCCAGGTAAAATCCAGGGGGAAAGTCATCCAAGCATACCATGCAGTTGTGTACCAAAAACAGAGGAGGAGAGTCATAGCTTTTACCCTTGGATTTAAGTCAAGGTATCTTATAGGTGATGTATAATCAGTATGGAAGTTCAATGTCACTTTTCTTGCTCAGTGATTTTAAAGAAATTAAGTAGTTTCACTGTCATATTTATCTTTCTTTGATAAATTACATTCATGTGCCCACCTAAGGCATGCCTCCATGTATCGGCTATTACAGTATTTCAAAAAGTATTTGTCACATTTCTTTAAACTATGTACAATCCAAAATGTTGGGTGTTTTGTGTGGATCCCAAGTGCAGCATTCCACAATTCTTTCTTATTTGTCACAACTGTTAAAGAATCAAGTATGTGTTGCATGAAAAGATTGTCCTTTTCCTCTTAGTTTAAATAAACTCCAAGGTAACTGGACTTCTAAAAAAGAATCCAGTTCAATTATAATCTTAGCAGAAAGCAAACTAAATTACTGTAATTCCTTGACAGTCAGTAATTTACATAGAGTATGTGTATGTGTATTTATTTATTTATTTTTTCAACGTTTATTTATTTTTGGGACAGAGAGAGACAAAGCCTGAACAGGGGAGGGGCAGAGAGAGAGAGGGAGACACAGAATCTGAAACAGGCTCCAGGCTCTGAGCCATCATCAGCCCAGAGCCCGACGCAGGGCTCGAACTCACAGACCGCGAGATCGTGACCTGGCTGAAGTCAGACGCTTAACCGACTGCGCCACCCGGGCGCCCCTGTGTATTTATTTTTAAATAGGACAACACACTTGCACTTTTCTCACCCTCCTGATGAAGATGGAAGTCTCCGTGCTTCAGCAGCTGGGACATCACACCTGACACACCAGAAGTTCATTCCAATAGGTCTAAAGACAATACAGCTGACAATAATAAAAGTATAATTGCTACAAAACAGTACTCAGAAAAATGGGACTCCGGAAGGAAGACAGGAAATAAGTGTAATTAACGAGAGGGGGGAGTGAAAAACTTGTTTCTCTAATGGGGCAGACGAGCTGGAGTGAAAGGGAATTTTAGACAGGGTCCTTGACGTTAAGACTTTTGACTAACTGGAAAATACTTTTAAACAGGATACTTCTGTGTTTCAATAATCTGCATTTATAATAATTCTGTCTTTTATATTGTATTCTTCTACAGGTAGTTCACAATAGTTTTGTTAATCACTAAAAGTACTTGACTGAGTGTGTCTGAAGCAATCAACCAAGTTTGCTCACCATTTTTGTTGTCTGACCCCAAGTTGAAATAACCAGCTTACAAATATAAAATTCCTTCAGGACGCGATCCAGAGGTCATCTCCTTGGTGATGCATTCTTTGGAATCCATTACCACCTGTATACTTTCTTTCTCCCTTACTTTCATTATTTTTCTGCTTAGCGCTTAAACCCATGTAGCATATTACACATTATACTTATCTTGACTGTGATCTACTTCCCCATTAGAATGTTTCAAGGAAAAGGATTTTGTCCATTTGGCTCACTGGTCTAACTCAGTGCCTTGAACACTGCCCGGCATATAGTTGGTGCTCAACATATATATATAACATACACAAAACCTTGGTGTGTGAATGTAATTCATTCTGGAAACAGGCTTGGCTTGTAATTCAAAGCACTTGTATATCAAAGTGAATTTCAAGAACCATTGGCTCAGTTGCCGTGACGTGATGCTCGGCATCATGTACTACTGACATTGCAAGGCATTGCTCATTTATCAAATTAAAATCTATTAGAAATGTTTGCTTGTCTTGTGGAACACTCACAGTACAAGTTACCCACAATCCAAGATTTTACTGTATATGATATGTCATAACATATGACATTATATATTGTAATATCAAATATATACCATAAATTATGTAGAATATATATACTATGATATGTTATGTTATTTTGCATGATGTACTTTATAATAGTATATCATGTATTTATTATGCTGAAAACACTTTAGTCTATATTACATGTTCATTATATTATGTTATACAATATACAATGTATTATATGTATATACATTATATTATATATGTATATACATTATGTTATATAATATACAATGTATTTTATTTATATATATATATATATATATATACACACACACACACAATGTACAACATATATTACAATAAATGATTGGATATTGCAGATATTCCCTTTAAGCTCCTAGCAACGAAGACCAGTGAGAAAATGGGATGCACTGAGCGGGGTGAGGGTGGCATTTTTCTAGGAGGGCCTAGACATGCAGACCACAGGAGCAGTGTCAGGACAAGCACAAGGGCTGTGGAGTCAGACAACATGAGCTGAAGTTTTGGCTCTGTTACTTCCTAGCTCTGTGCAATCGGGCAAGTTATTCAACCTCTCTAAACTTCAGTTCCCATATCCATAAATCTGCGATAGTAAGAGTACCTGCCTCATAAGTTTAATGTGAGGATTGAGTGAGCTCAAGTATGTGAGACAGCCTGCAGAGTATCTATCTAGCAGAAAGACTCTCCATAAGGACTCGATGATGGTGGTGATGCTGATGAGGAGGATAAAGAAGGTGATCATTACACTGTGACGAGGAATGAAGACAGGACACTCAGTTCAGCAGACAAAATTCAGAAATCTCCCACATCTGGTTCCCTCTCTGCCTCCCTCTGCACTTCCAGCCCATGAATTCATGCAGACACATTTGAAAGAATAGCACTCAGCTGTCACACACATGCTCCCAAGAAAGGAGAGATACTAAAAAGATGTTTTGCCCACATCAATAGAAGAATACAAAGTGCTGGCACTTTTCCCTTGTAGATCTAAACACGCCAGGGTCCAGAGAAACGGGAGTCGTAATGCCTTGACAAATCAGAGCCTTTGGGAAATGTATCCTTCCGTGTGGTTGCATGTTCTAAGAGCATGTGCCCAGGTAGCCATCACAATCTTATGGGTTGAGTTTTGTTCTGCTTACGTGTTGTTTTGATGAAAACTTCCAAACGCACTGAACTTCGCTGCCTGAGCCCAATTTGCATGGTGCCGAGATTCACTCAGAGATTCACTCAGCTCGGGTGGTGATTCTCTACCACCCTCCAGGCCCCCACTTGTTCCCTAGCCTCCTGACAGGAACTCCCACTACTACACCAGAGAAATGAGCTCCCCCAAGGCACTGACTGGTAAGGGAGACCTGCCAACAAACACAGCTCCCCCAGCTGCCCAGGCACACCAAGCACAACCCAGAAGAGCTGAGGACTTAATGCCCAGGTGGTGAAGCTGATCCGTAAGAGGTCAAAAATGGGAAAGAGACAACAGAAGAACCGCTTGTCCTCCCCTCCAAGCCCAGGCCGAGCGGTCCAAGATGCAAAAGTTCTATGTTGCCTCCCTGGACACACACGGGGAGACTGAGAAACGTGCTGGATGTTGTTGGGAAGCTGTAACCAATTTAATAACGTACCAATTTATATTTGGTGTCCCTTCCTTCAGACCTGGCTTCCTTTTCCACAAGCACCCGTGTTCCCTTGGGATTGCACCCTTAATAAAACATTAGCTTCCACTGTAACTTTCGCCCCAGGGTCTGTTTTCTAGGGAACCGGGGCCTCTACAATGACTGGGGCTATTCAGTAATGATCAACTATTACACCGCATAGTAATGAAGCGAAGGGCTCCCTCTGGGTTTCAGCCCTTAAGGAGACACTTAGGGCTGTTTATCCAGAGAGTGTCTGAAGTGTAGTGATTAAGAGCTCAGACTCTGGTACTGGCCTGCCTCATTTAAATCCCAGCTCTACCAGGGCTGGGAAAACTCAGACAGTCATTTAAAATCAAGCTTTTGATTCCTCATCTGTAAGATGTGGATAGCGAGAGTACCCACCTCATGGAATCCTTGTGAAAAGTAAATGAGTTAACACTTCTTTAATGGGTAGCATATAACAAACACACAATAGGGGTTAGCTACTTATTTCTCTTGTTGTCTGATTACCAGGGTTACTTCTCACTGTTGTTATTAAGCCTTTCTACAGCAATATCCCCCTTGCAATTTCTAAAATACAGTAGGATAGATATCAGGAAGTCTAGCTTATTAGAATTATGTGCAAAGTAAAAGTAAATAAGGTCTGGGCAAAAAACAGGAGTTCAGGTATGTCAGTGCAAATTATTTTTCAATAGGCTATTTACAAGGTCCCCAACAGCAATTTTTTTTTTTTTGCTTACATCCTAGTTCTTGAGTGTATCCTACCAAATTCTGAAGTTCTTAATTAGCAAGGTATTATTATATGTTTTGCAGTCATGCTGTATGACTGTGGAATACAGAATTCTGACCTAGCATTAGCACCCTTGAGTGCCTACACTATCCTACTTAAGAAACACAAGAATTTAGTCATTATAAATGGAATTCTCACTCACTCCAATTCTGATTATTTGCCCTCTAGGCTAAAACCACTTACAAATAAGACTATACCTACACTTTTAGCAACTACAACAATGTTTTATGAAGTTGTTGTCCAAAAACATATCACTGTGTTTTCATTTCCAATTTCATGGGTTTTGTTTTGTTTTTATTTGAGAGAGAGACAGAGAAAGAGAGAATCTCAAATAGGCTCCATGCTCATCTATGCTCAGTATGGACTCTGACACAGGGCTCAGTCCTACAACCCTGGGATCATGACCTGAGTCAAAATCAAGAGTCAAGTGCTCAACCGACTGAGGCACCCAGGCAACCCTCCAAGCTCATTCAGTTTAACCATGTGGTAAACACTCCTTTAGAAGTATCCTCAAGGGTTGAGAAAGAAATACATGAACCACTGCCCAGATCTGGGGAGAGCTGTAGGATATGCATGAGGGCAAGGGTGGATTTTTAGGAGAAAACTTTTAACTTTGTGTTCCATTTCCATGAACTCATTCAGGATCTCAGGGCCTCATACTGCCTCAAGTCTGATATGATATCCCAAGTATAGAATTCCTTATCAAAACTGACATTAAGTCAATGTGTTTTTTAAATAATTGCAGGGCTTTATCAACGTTCTAGTCAATGAAATCAGAAGCATACTACCAAAGTCAGCAGGCCATGGGGATGAAAATTATCCACTTGTGAGATATGCTACCAATGTATACATTATAACAGTCATAAATTTGATGATCCATAATCAATTTTAATAATGATGTGGACATTATGGCTCAGCAAAATCCCTCGTGATTTAGGGGAAACCTCCAAGTCATGCTTTTAGGGTATAGATAATGAGTCTAAATGAAAGAACTCCAACAGTTGCTAGGACAGGTCTCAGAGGCCCCTTTCATTTGTTTCCGGATCCCGATGTATCTTACTATTCAATTCCCAAACGTGTGTTATGAAACAGAGTAGGCCCAAGGAACAATGCAATTGTCTCGCCAGCCAACTGTTCCAAAAAGGCAGTGAGCCCAAGACTCTAAACTTCTTGACCTTGCAGATTTCTTACTCTTCAAGGGCTGTTTTGGCTACAGAACTTCCAGAGCACTTCCTTGAGATACTGGGACACACCAGGGAACCAGATCCACTCACATGCAACCTTGATCTTATATCCTTTGCGTGGTCTATCTACTGCCTCAATAATAGCCAAGAGGGATAAAGACCTTAAACCTGGCCCGGGTGTCACTGGCACCAATCTTCAAGTCAGGACTAGCCTTTGCAGCCTGGTCCAGCTCAGTCACTCCCTCCATTGACCTTGAAGATTTACTTCTTTCAGAAAAATGTTCATTTACCAGCATTGTTAGGCAGATGCTCATTTAACATGTAGCTATCTGAGGCAAACCTTAAGCCCCAGGGAGGACCCTAGCAATATTCACATGGCTATACATTTTTATTCATTTTTTGCAAAAGTAATATATTTTAACCACAACAATTTAAAATTTCTTTCTCTTTCCCCTCCAACTCCTCTATTACATTCTGCATCATCAAGGAGAGTGGCTGCAGGCATAAGAGAAAATGGAGTTAAAGATACATTAGGTTTGCATTCAGTGGCATACATTTATGTGGTTCCCCATCAGTCCCAGCTATAGATAAATTGTCGCTAGCCGTCCAGTGCAGGAATGGCTTCCAAAAACACTCCTACCACCTACTGAACCAAGAGACCTGGCAGTCTAGCACGGACATGAAGGACTAGAACTTGCATCACTATATGAACACGTCTTGTGGTGGGCAGAATTGGGACTACAATTCCGGTGGGGGGAGGAGAAACCAAGCTCAAATGTATGGAGCCAGAGCTAGCTTGTGGAAAATTCCCCAGTCATTAGATATGTATGCTTGTAACTGGAATATTTGGTTCTTGCCTACAGAGTCATAATGAGAATTCTCTCCTGAAATGCAGCACACAAATTATAAACACACCATGATCTTTTTCTTTTGTTGATTAGATTCCCAGAAATGGAAATTACTGGACTCTTTGTTTACCGAGCACAGACATGTAGCAGTATTAACAGCAAATGTGTCTGTTATAGCTCATACGAAAAAGAAACTTGATCGAGATTTTTTTTTTCAAATTTGACACCAACGTAGAAAATTTACATAGCATTACCAGTAACAAGTCATGACCACAGAGTAACATGTCTAAACTCTCAACAATAAAAAACAAATTTCAATCAACTAGCACTGGAGGAAAACTAAATAATCTTTCTTCACTTTCTATAGAAACAATTACAGAACTGTTAGCCCATGAAGAGGCAATCAAGCCAAACATGCAACCAAAAAATGTAGGGGAAAGGAAGTATCAGAGAGGTATGTCAGGAGTTTAATCAACAAAATATAATATTATTTTTCCGAGTTTTGTGACATTTGTGGTATTTGTTGAGTTTTAAACTTAAGAGCTGATGTGACTTCTTTCCTCGGTTCAAACAAATGCAGTAATTTTATAGTCATGAATGTTTATATTTTTTCTCAAAGCAGGCAACCAACAAATGATACAAGGTAGGTACTTCAAGCCTTACAAAACCTGGATCCGTTTCTGGGGTCAGGCATTCCTTGACAATTAAGCCTTGCTTATATATCATCATCAACTCTCACTGTAATGCTCTGGTTATCTCTCATTCTGTCTTGTCTCCAATTGGAATTTGTAAAAATCATCCCACAATGCCAAAGGGTGATGCTGAGGCCACAATAAACATGATGGATGGCTAGCACAAGGCACTCACTTACTTTGTGTCACTTACGCATCACACGGTCTGCAATTACATGCTTTTCTGTCTGTACAGCTAGCCCTTGACTTAATCATCTCAGCATCCTTTTCGAGTGCAAAGCACCAGTGCCCACAGGGAATCAGGGAACTACAAATGTAGGAATGAGGGAAAAAAAACAGGTGGCAAGAAAAAAGGAAGAAGGGAAACGGGGAAAAGGCAGATTTTTAAGGAAGCAAGTGGAGAAAAAAAAAACTATAAAAGTTGTTTAAGCTGTATTTTATAGATATTGGGGGTGAACCACAAAGGCTTTATGTTTTTACCATAGTATCTTTGCGTGTGTGTTTGTACACCTCAATTTTTTAGCTTAATTGCTCCCACTTTTATTCACTCTGACTCAAGACATTTCATATCCATACGCTATTTTAGCTCAGTATTATTCTCACCACCATACTGCTTTTTAAAAGCAACTAGAATATTAACTATGTTATGCAAATGAAAATGTGAATTTAATCACAAAGAGTGGCCCTAGAGGAGCCACTAAATCCTCCAACGTCCAAAGAGAAAATTGGAGACTCCTATTATATTCAGTAAGTCATATACCGGTGCCCAGAATTTAATATAAATTGAATTGAATCCTACACAGAACTCTTTGTAGATTCTGTCTGTCGATAAGACATGCTTTCAGAAAAACTGGTGAGCTAAAAATACAGACTACAGCCCATTTTCGTTTTCATTTCATTTTCTTTTCAATGAAACATTATGAATGTAGTGGCACCACATAAATATTTATCAAACTCTATAATTCTTCCAAATGTAATGATAAATGAAAGTATCTTTCACGTGCATACAAAACATCTGCAAAAAACATTTTCAGAAGACTGATATGAAACGCAAGCTATCTGAAATCAGAACCACTAATAGATGAAGTCATCGTTTGATAGTTTTCGTAACCTCTGCTTACCAGGCGTCTCAAGTTTTACTCTCTGTTAATTTAAGAAATAAAAATAAGGGGCACCTGGATGGCTTAGTTGCTTAAGCGTCCAACTTCGACTCAGGTCATGATATCATGGTTTGTGGGTTCGAGCCCCACATCGGGCTCTGTGCTGACAACTCAGAGCCTGGAGCCTGCTTTGGATTCTGTGTCCCTCTCTTGCTCTGCCCCTCCCCTACTCATGCTCTGTCTCTCTGTCTCACTCTCTCTCAAGAATAAATAAACATTTAAAAATTTTAAAAATAAATAAATAAAAATAAAAATAATTCAGCATCACTTGGCGCTGGGGACCCTGACATGAAGGGCCAGGTAAGCCACTGAAAACTTCCATTATTGATATAAAAGGAAGACCAATTTCAGAGAAAAGAACCACACAGATTTTCAGGTCATTGGTTTGCCACACTATTTGTATTTCCTCTTCATCATGGTCATTATTTTTATCATTTACTAGTTGCCCAGGAATAACAGCAGCTCAAACTTGATATGCAACACAGACATAATTACAGATTTGGACCAACAATCCTCCATTAAAACCTAAATTGCCTTCAGCCAACAGTTAAGAAAAGGTCAAGAAGAAGGCCCCTGCTGAAAAGAGTCATAAAAACATGCTGTTCATTATTTTCCAGAAGCTTCTAATCCTCTCTCCCACCTGGCTTATATGATAGCTACTAAGTTCATCTGAATGTTGCACAGTCTTCAGGGATCCTCCGGGAAACATTTTTTTTCTCTTAAATAATTATGATCAAAAGTCTAGAGCTGAGGTTACAACTCCAGAGCCAAGAAAAGTTTCTGCTGTCACAGATTATAACTTCATTCCCTCCTTTGCTTGCTCTGATCCCAAGGGGAAATTTTCAGGGCAAGCTTGGGCCAGAATTCAGGGAATCTCTTTAGATTTTGGTGGGTGGAGGTAAAAATATCGCCTTGAAAAAAGAATGAGGATGGAGAATGCCATTTGGTCTGGAATGATCAGGAATTGCACCAAAGTCAGCAAATAACATCCATATTACTGCTCAGCTTGTCAAAGAGGAGTTAACAGGCAAGTTTGGGGGAAAGAAGCTGGAAAGATTAACAGCCATCCAGAAGATAAAATAGGATTTCTGGCACCTCTGAATGTAAGAAAAAGGAAGCTTATATTTTATTACATCATGTAAGAGACATGCTACTATGGGAATTACCCACCCCTTTAAAAATGTGGGCTCCATGGGGGAGGGGAAGGAAAAAAAAAAAAAAAAAGGTTAGAGTGGGAGAGAGCCAAAGCATAAGAGACTGTTAAAAACTGAGAACAAACTGAGGGTTGATGGGGGGTGGGAGGGAGGAGAGGGTGCGTGATGGGTATTGAGGAGGGCACCTTTTGGGATGAGCACTGGGTGTTGTATGGAAACCAATTTGACAATAAATTTCATATATATAAAAATAAATAAATAAAAGGGGCGCCTGGGTGGCGCAGTCGGTTAAGCGTCCGACTTCAGCCAGGTCACAATCTCGCGGTCCGTGAGTTCGAGCCCCGTGTCGGGCTCTGGGCTGATGGCTCAGAGCCTGGAGCCTGTTTCCGATTCTGTGTCTCCCTCTCTCTCTGCCCCTCCCCCGTTCATGCTCTGTCTCTCTCTGTCCCAAAAATAAATAAACGTTGAAAAAAAAATATTAAAAAATAAATAAATAAAAAAAAATAAATACGTGGGCTAGGGCTAATGGTTTCTTCAGTGACAAAAAGCTCCTCATTTTTCACACAACACAGATTTTCTCCTTCCCAGTTTTCATTCACCCCCTGTGGACTATCTGATGATTAGAGACTAGAGATAAAAGAGTACTGGGCTCAGCACTGGTGCTGGCCAACAACCCTTCAGTTGAACTAAGTAAACAAAAGCTACTCAGTTGTATTACCCTATTACGGTATTGTATTATTCTTCCCTGGGCCACCAGGAAATGTGTCCTTCTCACTGGAGAAGATCAAGGTACAGCATCACAACATTTGAGAGCCTGAAAGATCCTGGTAGCACACCATCCAGCCATATCCCTTCTTCCTCTGTCTGTTGGGAGATGGTCTTCAGCAAAGCAAAAACCGTCTGCTCATTGTAGACAATAGATGGAAAGCATAACTAGATGGGGACCCGAAGTCCTCTGGTTTCACTTTCTCTCCTCGCAAAATGAAAGCGGTTGGTAATTACTCTCTCTCTACCGTTTCTCCAGGCCTCCGGTGGAATGTGCCGACACACAGCACCGCAGAAACCGGGGTGGACAGGATTTGCTGGAAAGCACCAGCCTCGGAAATATTTTTAAATTTACAATCTGTTTTAGAAATCTTTACATTAAAAAAATATTGCAGCAGTCAGGGTCCTAACAGAGAACAGAAGGCACACACTCCAACAGGGTAATTGGGAAGCGTTTAGTAAACAGACTATTTACCAAGGTGTGGGCAGGGTTTAGGGGCAATGATGCGGTCTCTAGGGTCAGGAACAGCAGGGAGCTGTGTCTACCCCCAACAGAGATGCAGCCAGGCCACAGTGGCCGGGGTAGAAAGAATCAGAGGGATATATCCCCTGCCCTGACTCTCTTCTTCTCTACGTTCCCAGGGGCAGAACCAACAGATGTCAGGGAACAAAGAGCCCACTGGCCAAGGAACTGAGGCACCTGGACACAAAGCAGAAAGAAGGGTGGAAAATGGGTCTGGAGAGGTAAATGGGAGACAGCTAGTACAGACACAGAAGGCAATTACAAAGTTATGTTTACTTACTGCTGGAATAAATGATAATTAACTTTACAGTGTTCGAGAAGTGTGAGAAGCTTCTTTTGGGTGTCCGATTGAATCCAACCACACATTAGGTTTCCTAAGCCTCAGCCGATTCTATGCAAACATTTGGAATAAAGAGAGCATTCTATGCTCACATACATTGGAGAAATGCTGGCTGGAGTTTCAAATTAAAGAAAGGTAAATATAGATGCACATGTGTTGTGCACGTGAGCTCCCTCTCCTAAGACACCAGATGTATGAAAATAAGGAAACAACTGTGCCTACCTCGTGGCATGGCTGAACGAGACAGGAGTATCATAAAGCATTCTGCACAGAAGTTGGCACATAGACGATGCTCAGTAAATATCAACCACTGCGGCCATGGCCACCAGCATCACCACCTGCAGCTGCATTCTGATCTCTCGGATGGCCTGGGAAACTTCCCACCACAGAAGACCGAAGTCTTACACTTGTAGCTCTGTGTCACTAGGTGCCTGTCCTTGTCCTTACACATAAGTAAGCACATGATTAATGTTAGATTATGAGACAGTGGTGAGAACTGCTGTATCTCATGCCAGGATGCAGGCTGCATTGGTATGTAGTAATTCTTCCCTCCTCTCCATTCCTCCGTAAAAGAAACATTCTGTGCCCCACCCCAGTGTCAAGCCTGGCCCCATGGCCTGCTTCGGCTACCAGAATGTGGGTCAGTTTTGAGCAGCGGCTTGAAGAGGCACCACAAGCTTCCAACAGCCCTCCTGAGCCCTGACCTCCACCCTGAGGAAAACAGCACATCCCAGACAATGTGGGTACTCCTTCACCCGGGTGCTGGCATCAGCAGGCATGTGGGGCAGGCTAGAATTCAAACCACAGTTGCTACTTCAACTGTTCTGTCAGACTTGGGAGCAAGGAGAAGAGCTGTCTGTTTCCAGAAACCATTAGATTCTGTGGTTGTTTGTTACACAGAACTAATACAAAAAAACCTAATACGCATGCTTAACAAAGTTACTCTAGCATGCTAATGTGGCAAAGAGAGGAGCTCACAAGAGATTTAGAGCCTGCCAGTCCCAGCTCTGACAAACTCCTAGATATGTCACCCTGACTGAATAAGTCTCATGAACCCCCACCTTGCTGGATTCCTGTGACAATTAGAAACAGCACCCACAAAGCCCCTAGCATCATGCCGGCACATAATAGATACTTGGTAAATGAAAAAATATATATATAATGAGCAATAATGGACGGCAAAAATATCTCCCCAATCATCCATGACTAATGCACTGAACTAGAAAGTGTTGATCCCAATTAAAATATTTCCTTAACCTCAGATAAATAAAACAATGAAATCATTGCTCTAGTTTGCAGCTTACAAAAGAATCTAATAGAAAATCACAGTTGAAAAAAAATACAATGTGCTCTTTCTAAACCTTCTAAAACTTCTGAGTCGTCAAGAATATGAATTCCTGTTGTGTCAAAGAATAAGAATGCATTCTTTGTGAAGGAAAAATGATTAAATTGCATCTTCCAGACTAGTAATTTAAATTGTGATCAAATCCACTGTAGCTGGGGGCCTCCCAGTTAATCCATTTACTGTGAACATTATTAAACATTTATTAAATGCCTGTGCGTGGTAAAAAAATTTCAAAGGTATGGTTTTGTTCGCTGAGCACCAAAAAAAAAAAAAAAAAAAAAAAAGTCAAGAACATAAAACTACTAAATGGATCAACTAATCCCGGCATATGCAGTTTCACAAAACAGGAGCACAGCAATTACCGAAGCACAGAAATAGATTTTTGATCCATCGGGAAGGCATTCAGAAAACTATCACCACTAATGAATAATAGAAGATTTATTCAGATTGTAAAACTTGACTAGAAGGAAATTTATCTAAAAT
The DNA here is from genome assembly GCF_016509475.1 of Prionailurus bengalensis. Taxonomy (NCBI): domain Eukaryota; kingdom Metazoa; phylum Chordata; class Mammalia; order Carnivora; family Felidae; genus Prionailurus; species Prionailurus bengalensis. The sequence continues at coordinate 41,037,893 of NC_057346.1, forward strand.
ATGAGCTCAATTTCCTGCCTTTCAAAAGAATACAGAAAAAGATTTTGCAGAAAAGATACAATCTGGGAGACAGTCTCTAAGGAGTCCAAGTAAATGCAGGGTAGGGTTTCCAAGGCACCTATAGAAGGAATGCTTGGAGGGCTTAAATGAAGATCCCTGGGCTACTACCCCACACCTACTGAATCGGAATCTTGGGGGAAAGGGCCCAGGAATCTGTATTTGTTACCAAATTCTCCAGCTGATTCATGTGCACTCCTAAGTTTGAGAACCACTAGACAATGCAAGCCATTAAATAACCTTTGGCAGCTAACTTAAAGGTTCTTGAAAGACAAAAACCCAAACAAGTTTAGCCCACTCCATGCCAAAAGGACCAAAGGAAGACAATAGAGTCTGGACTTGAGACTCAGTAACAGCTGCAGGGCTAAACAGCCATTCATTCTGCCAGGAGTGCAGGCTGTGATTTTTAGCACTTGGAGGCAAAGAGCTGATGGAAGCCTCAACGGTAATGCAAACCCAACAGCACCATGGTGATGACTTCTGTTGGACATACATTGGCCAAAATTCTCCTCAACCCCAGCATCCCTCTGGCACATGTCCTGGCAATCACTCCTCGTCAGTTTTCTGGGCTTGCATTTTAAAATAAACAGAAGGGGAGAGGGGAGAAAGTAAGATGGTTAAGGATATTATTACATGGAAATTCTGAAATTCATAAAAAATTTCAACACCCAGTCCCATAATGTATTTTTTTCTATAACAGAAAGAAAAACACAGTTATACTTTCTAAGAGAGGGGGAAAATCCGTAAAGGGGGTAAAAAACTGCTACAATAGGGGCACCTGGGTGGCTCAGTCAGTTAAGCGTCCGACTTTGGCTCAGGTCATGATCTCGCAGTTTGTGAGTTCAAGCCCCGCGTCAGGCTGTGTGCTGACAGCCTGGAGCCTGCTTCGGATTCTGTGTCTCTCTTGCTCTCTCTGCCCCTCCCCTGCTCATGCTCTGTCTCTGTCTCTCAAAAATAAACATTAAAAAAATTTTGTTAATAAATAAATAAAAACTGCTGCAATAGTTTTAAAAATTAAAAATTCTCTGGGGAAGTAAATCAGAATGTGTAGGAATGCAAAGAAAGGAACACCAAGTTAGGCCAGAGGAGACAAGTGGGTTCTAGGTCCATCTATATCCTACTAACGGGTCTGTGACCTCCCACAACTCATTTAGCTAGTCCTTCACCCAAAGGGGATAATGTTTACCAGTGAGAGCATTTTAAGTAACAAAGCAATGTCAAAATATAAGTAGCGATATTATCATCCATGGCAAAATTTATTTTATACAATCCAGAATCTAATGGAACAAAGTCAGAGCAGTGAGTTGTTGTTTTTGTTTGTTTGTTTATTTTAAGTAGAGACAAAGGATACCAAACTCTTGGAGTCAAGAATTACAAGGGAAGTTATGTCATCAGATGAAACAATACATGTATTTTCTGAAATCACACGCAAGATGAGAACAAAATAACATGGTACCAGTAGGGAAAATCTAGGCTACTCTCACCATATTGCTGCTGCTCTTCCCTGCATCAAGCTACACCAAGACGAAACTTCCAAATACAAACAACTCAACGTGGCTGATGTAGTCTTCTAGGTAGCAGCGGTTAATGATTCCACCTGATGCCTTCCTGTTTGACCTACCTTACACACATCCACCTGAGTCCCAACGATAAGCTTCTCTCACTGGAGAGCCACCAACAATGAGACTGAGAGTTTTGAAAAAGAAAGGGTGACTAAGGGCCAGTGCCATCAGTCAATGTACCCAGGGCTGTAAGGACTTTGAAAACAGTTTAACACTTATTACCAAATAGATTTTAGATCAACACCAAATTCAAGTGTATCTAGGAACATGAGGAAGTCCATACATGTCTTTAAATGGAAGATAGCATAGAATACTGCAGTTACTTAGAGCTGAGTTTGAAATGAGGCTCCAAATCATCTATCTTCTCTGCGTATCAGTTCATGAATTGATGATTATTAGTTGTACCTCATGGGGCGGTTGGGAGAATTAAATAAGACCTTACTATAAAAGTCTTCATAAAATGTTGTGCCCACCTTAAGTATTCCATGAAGTCACTGGTAGCAGTGCAAAGTATTACTACAAAGTAGACACTCGGTAAAGATACTGCCCTTCCCTTCTCATTTTGTATTTCAAAAATGAAAATACATTCCAGTGGAATGAAAAGTGATATATAATAAAATAGAGTGTGTGGCTAAATCAGAACACAATTTTCTTGACATTTACCTTCATTACGGCTATGGAGACCAATTTTACAATTTACACTGGCCATAATTACAGTCCATGTATATAAAAATCACAGTTTAAATTTGTGATGGTACATTCAGTTTTGCAACTGCTATCCAATATTTAATACAATTCCTCAAATTCTTTTTCTATCACTATAATAACACCTGTTTTCATCATCACTACCTGTTTTCATCATCATTATCCTTACTGGGAGCAAAGCACCCAGTGAGTGTTGCAGTGTGTTAATATATATTAATGTACCCCGAAAGCTGTGAAGTGCTAATATTACCATTTACACAAGAATAGAGAAGACACAACCCCTGTCATGAGATGACTACAATCTGAAGAACACTAGAAAATGCACAGTGCTAATCATGAAACACACACACATATGCACATGTCCGGGCACATGTACATTTAAAGATAAATAATGACAATAACAAGAACAGAAAATGTGTGTGTGTGTGTGTGTGTGTGTGTGTGTGTGTGTGTGAATATAATGGGTGGGGGACAATGAAAATATTGGGGTAAATTTGCCCCATATTTTAAAATGTCTCTATACAACAATCAAGTCTTACAAATAAAATCTTAAAATCAATTTTTATCAGCAAAATCCACAACATGCCCCCTCTAGCCGATCACGAAAACACTGGCGGAAGCATACTGCCATATATTAATTGAGTATCCACAGTGTGAATGCCTGTCGTTCAAAGGCCAGATGTGCCTGTGAAACATGAAAGCAACTACTGCAATATCACTCCAGCAAAGCTTTCCTAGAAAGGGAAAGACTGGTGTATAAGATCCATCTGAAAATCCATTTCACACTTCTAATTTAAAGCCAATTCAAATGTAATTTACTTTATCAGGGCCTTTAATTTAGTGAAGGTCAGAAGTGCAATCAACAGAGGTGAAAATTACTTACGCTTATCAAAAGATAAGCTGGTAATAGTGCAGAACAAGAGAAACAAAACACAGGGATTCCCATTGAAAACCATGGTTAGCACCACTGTATAAACGTGTCTTCTCACAAACCGATGCATTCTGAGATAAAGCTTTTACTTGTGTCATCTCTGCACCGAATGCAACCTCATTTGTCATTCTATTTCAGTGTGAGAATATTCCTTCTTTTCTCCAATGTTACAATTCGTGAGAGGTGAAACAATACTTGTGGCACAAAATATTAAACTTACCGCTCTCGTCATCTATATTGAACCTTCCAAGACCACTGCCATCCCTGATGGAGTACTGGATCTCTCCATCCCTCCCAGAGTCCTCATCTTGGGCAGCCACCTGCAGTACACTTGTTCCAATGCGTGAGTTTTCTTTTACAGATCCAACGACAGCAAAGTCTGGGAAGTAGGGAGTATGGAGGTTTTCGTTGACATCCACCACCTCCACCTCAACAAAGGAAACAGATGACAGAGAGACCGGTCGTCCTTTGTCTTTGGCCCGAACAGTGAGGTTGTAGAACTGCTGCTTTTCATAGTCCAACTCTTTGCTCAAGCGGATGGCACCACTGGCTTTATCTATTTCAAATCTCCCATTATAGTCATTGACCAAAGAATAGCGCACTTGACCCCCTAGCCCAAGATCTGGATCATGGGTCTCCAGCCAAGCAATGACAGTGCCAACAGGGAGATCTTCAAGAACCTTCACACTATAGCTACTGGGAATGAAAGCCGGGGAACAGTCATTGACATCATCCAAAAAAACCTTAAGAGTGACAACCGAAAACAGCTGCTGGCCACTTTCTGCCTTGTCTCTAGCTTCTATTTTTAAGGAGTAGTTTGCTTTAGATTCCCGGTCCAATTGGTCGGCTACATAAATGATTCCAGTTGAGCTGTTGATAGCAAACTGCTGTGTATCTGTCAAGACTGAATAAGTCACTTCACCATTAGAACCCAAGTCTTTGTCTCTGGCTTCCACCTGAATAATCTCAGTACCAATACTTGAACTTTCAAGAATGTTAACTGAGTAGCTGTCCTGAAGAAAGACTGGGCTATTGTCATTAGCATCCTCCACATTGATGGTCAGCAACCTCCATGAAGATTTTTGTGGATTACCTAAATCGTAGATGGTGATATTAAGGAGATAGAGGTCTGTGTGTTCTCGGTCCATAGGCAGAAGGACTTTAAGTTGCCCAGTCTCCATATCGATATTAAAGCAACTATCCGTATTCCCATCAGATATTGTGAATAGCACCTTTCCATTAAAGCCAGAGTCGGCATCATAGGCTTTGATCTTCAGGATGTTAGCACCAACGGGCAGATTCTCCTTCACAGCCACGTCAGAAGGAAATGACTTGTCAAAATGTGGCCCTTGCCTATTAACTGAATAAAAGTCGAGAAATCCATCTTCCAGATTCAGTTTCCCATTTGCTTTTGCCTTAATGAGTAGCTTCTCTGCCAGCTTCTGAGCCACACGAGTTTCTCGGCAACTGAAGCTCTTTGAAGACACCTTCCCATGCAGGACTGAAATATTAACAGACATGGGGTCCGCAAAATTCTCTCCATCGGTTGCTGTAATCCTGAGGGCAAAATTACCATTTTTGATGCCAGAATTCATCAGTGACTTTTTAAGCTGTAAAACACCAGAGTCTGGGTTTAAATAAAAGAAACCAAGTTCATTTCCGGAGATGATTTTGTACTTTACAAGTTCAAGTTCATCAATATCAATTGCTGAGACAGCTGTGATGTGACCCCCAACTGGAAAGTCATAGGAAATAACTCCCTGGCAAGCCACTTTTTCAAAAAGAGGGCTGTTGTCATTGACATTTCCTATTCGAATAGTCACATTGACTTCACTTTCATGGCGGTATGGCGAACCCCAGTCAGAGGCTCTTACGATGAACCTGTAAATTTCTGGAGAGGATTCAAAATCCAATTCTTCAGTTGTGCTAATAACACCTGTAAACTGGTTAATGGCAAATGGTAACAGATTAAGACTGGCAATACTGTAGGTGATGTACCCATTTTCCCCTTTATCCTTATCAGAAGCTGAAACCATCAGAACGCTTGTGCCCACCGGAACACTTTCATTCACAAAAGCATCATACAGCGGCTGCTGAAATTCTGGGGTGTGGTCATTCGCATCTTCTATGCCGATGGTAACTTGTGCTTTTAAATCTCCTTCCTTGTTTGTCACGTCCAGTTTATAAACCTCCTTCTTAACAGTATTCAGTGGCTGTGCTGTGACAATCAGACCTGACCGAGGATTAATTTTGAAGTACTGTGCATCCTCACCAGGAGATAATTTGTATTCCACATCTAGCGGTTCGGGACTTAATTTTACTATAGCAACCACAACACCAGGAGGGGAAAATTCACTAATGCTCACATCATACATTTCTTTTTCAAATCTAACTGGGACACTGTCTCTTTGGGGGTTGGCAATGTGGACTATCCTTACTGCTGAAAATTTCTGAGGTGACCCCTTATCTTTTGCTTGAAGAGTGAGATTGTAGCCATAAGGAAAGCTCTCCCAGTCAACCTTCTTTCTCTCCTTAATCTTGTACTCATTCATCCACTTGCCTTCCTTAGCCAGGAAGAACTGATCTAAAGGATCCCCAGCGACAATGGAAACAGACTCAATCTCTCCATTGGCCCCTTCATCAAGGTCATCGACTGTCACCACAGCGTATGTCGGCTCTCTGTCCAGTGAGAAAGGAACGTGAGTGACCACGTGGATAGTTGGGGCGTGTTCATTTATACGTTCAATGTGAACATAAAGCTTCGCAGTACTGCTCACTCCGTTGTTTCCGTAGAGCTTCATCCCCCGGTCCACAGCCAAAATTTCCAGGTCATACCTATTCTTTTCGTCATAATTTAACCGCCCGCTTAAAGAGATGACGCCACTTGTGGGGTGAACTGAAAAGAGATCAACTTTGTTTTTAAAGTAGTAGTAGAATTCTCCATTGGAGCCGATATCGGCATCTGTTGCTGTCACCTGGGCAACGCTAGTCCTTAAAGGTGTGCTTTCTGCGATTGTAACAGAGTATGTTGTGGGTGAAAACAAAGGTCGCAGATCGTTCATATCTAAAACCTGTATGTTCACTTTGGTCCATGCTTCCAGATCCTCTCCTCTGACAGAACCTTTTACTATCAATAAATAATTGTCCTGAATTTCCCTATTCAATATGGCCGAATTGCCACCTTTAGTTCTTATTCTGAGGAAACAGAAGTCTGCAATGATGACTTCCTCTGCTTTGAAGAAGCCTTCCTCGTCTCCAGATACAATTCTGTATTTGACATCCCAGGACAGATCTATTAAGGTGATGCCCATTCTACCCTGGCTGTGGACGTAGGTCCGTGCTGCTGAGTTCTCATACACGGTAGCATTGTAAACGGAGTGTGTGAAGTGGAAGCCCAGGGGCCCAGTCCCCGGAAGCCCCTGGGAGACTGTGGCCAAAAGCTTGAGAAGCAGGAGAATGAGGCAAGAAGGAGGAGGCCGTGTACCCACACAGTATCCCATAGTTATATCCATCGTATCATACCTCCATCCTGGAATGGGGTGGGGGGGGGGAGAAAGAGAGAGAAAAGATAAATTAACCTACAGAAAAGTGGGAGAAGGTGTAGGAATGCACCGTGAAGAAACAGTGCTTTTTAAAAACTTCATTATAATTTTTTTTTTTTTTACCAAAACATCAATACAAGAAAAAGTCAGAAACCTCATCGTACTAGATGGCAAGAAATTCAAAGTCACTAGGGTTTAACCTGATGTTGTTTGGGTTTTTAAATCCCACTTTTACGCTGTTGCCGCAATTGTTCGTTGGGACAAGATTTCTTGCATTCCGAAGGTTAATTGAGAAATGTACTAGAAGCCTTAAAAAATGCATTTACCTGTCACTTAGAATTACCTGCTAGGCAATTATCCAGTGGAAATAGACAAGTGTACATTTAAAGTACAGTTTAGGGGAGCCCGGGTGGCTCCAACTCTTGGTTTCGGCTCAGGTCATGATCTCATGTTTCGTGGGATTGAGCCCCATGTCACGTTCTGTGCTGACAGCATGGAGCCTGCTTGAGATTCTCTCTCTCCCTCTCTCTCTGCCCTTTCCCACTCACACATGCTCTCTCTGTCTCCCTGTCTCTCTCAAAATAAATAAATAATAAAAAATTACAGTAAAGTTTAAAAGACAAAGGGATTGAAAAGCCACTAACTGCTTATCAAATAGTTTCTAGTGCATTCATATAGTGAAATACTACGCAGCTACTAAAAATAATTCTTTTAAAAATGTATATTTTCAAATATGGTAAGATATAATGCTAAGTGGAAAAAAAGATCATAAAACAATTCATGTGGGGGTATCTGGGCTTCTCAGTCAGTAAGCGTCTGACTCTTGATTTTGGCTCAGGTCACAATCTCGTGGTTTGAGTTAAAGCCCCTTGTCAGGCTCTGTGCTGGCAGAGTGGGGGCTTGCCTGGGATTCTCTCTCTCCCTCTCTCTCCGCCCCCCCCCCTTGCTCTCACTCTCTCTCTCTCTCTCAAAATAAATAAATAAAACATTTTAAAAATCAGTATGTGTGGTTATGATTCTATTATTACTTAAATATCTAAATGCACAATTTCAAATTTACATTTAAAAAGAACTGAGACACGTGGGTGACTCAGCTAAGCACCCAACTCTTGATCTCAGCTCAGGTCATGATCCCAGGGTCGTGGGACTGAGCCCCGAATCGGGCTCCACACTAAGTGCAGAGTCTGCTTGGGATTCTCTCTCTCCCTCTCTCTGCCCTTCCCCTGCTCACGCTCTTTCTCTCTTTCAAAATAAACAAACTTTAAAGAAGTAAAAATAAAAAGGACTAACTCAGTTGTGGGAGCTAGGGGTTTTTGTATTTTCTAATATTTTTCCAATTAATGTTGCTCATCAATGGTCACACAATTACCTTTATAACTGAACTTTTAAAAGAATTCTTATAAGGCATTATCATCTTTTGTTGTGCTGACTTCAAAACTGATCAAGATTTATGCATAATCCAGTACCGTGAGGCTGAATAAAGAAAGCAGAGATGACAATCCCTAAGGAGGTACATAATCTGAGTGATAGCCATGTGTGGACCATGCTACCCAGAACACAGGAGGTAAGAAAGATTTAGTGCCAGAAAAATCTAAATTATATGAGATTTATTTCTTAAAACTAATTTTAAAAATTGCTTCCACTTCATTTCAACAGTCACTATTAAATTTTCATAGTTGCCACAGCCCCATGACTACATAGATTAAGAAATAAAAACACTTCCCTATTTTAACCAATAAAATCTGTCCAGTATTTAAAACAGGGTGGATAAAAGGGCTAATTTAACAAGGAACAGCTAAGTCTATTGACACTCTCACAGCTCCGGTTTCTAGAATCCCCCAATTTGGAGTTCTTCCACCAAGAAACAGCCACTGCGGGACCCTCACATTCTCCTCTGCAGGGAATGTGGAGATAAGAGGGGACGGGAAACGAACGCTTCTGTCCACTCTCTGACTCAGGCACTGTATACGGCATCTCCCCTTTGTTGTGTTTAATCCTTACAACAGCCCTAAGTGGTTTTACCCACCTACGTGTTAGGAAACTGCAGGTTAGAGAAGTTAACCTGCACGGTGGGACCGCTGGCTCCATCAATGTTTCCCAGCAGGTAAGGAGCAGAGCAGGGTCCCAAACGCTGGTTTTTCTTGCTCCTAAAATGTACGCTTTTCCCCATCACATCATCATTCTCTCTAAGTTACCTGTAACCAAGAATTAAGGCCCTCTAGAAGCACTTATGACATAATTTAAATCTGTTGAACTAGTCACCATTCATCATTGATAAAAAAGCATGAAACCCATCTAACGACTCTATTTGGTTATCTCCTTTCTAAACTAGTTACAATTACCAGCTGGCTATCAGCTGAAAAATAGCCCACAGAAATTTAACATCTTAAACTATTATAAATTATTTGTGTAGTTTATAGAACACTTTCCTACCCAGGGTTGGCAAGGCACACGTTATAACACCCTTTTAGTAGATGAGAATATCCGACTTCATTTTCCTGGTAGCAGAGTCTGGATTAGAACCTAAGCCCTCCCCAGACCCCCACAAGGCTTTCTCATCTCTTTTTTTCCAACCCTGCCTTACAGAAGACTCTAAAGCAAATTCCTTGGCATGTATTTTCTTGGTTCTGACTGAGAATGAGATATGATTTGCTGCTATCATCTGCTGAAGCAAGTCGGGAAATAGAGTCGCAAGTAGAAAGAGTGCAGTTTAATACAGGGGTTTCATGGGCAGAATAGACGGTACAAATGAAAAGTAGAAAGACGAGATAACTTTTTATAAAAGGAGAGAAGTTAATTTCACATGCAATGGCTTTGGCTGTCGTCCTTAGGAAATGGTTCACATGCTAAGAGTGAGAAGCAGCGGCTTGGATGCACAAGGCTCAAATGTGGTACCCAGGAGAAATGGAGAGCCCCCTGGGACCAGTGTGATTAGAGCTTCCTCTTCGTGGGGCACACTCATCTGACACCTGGGGTGACAGAGCCCTCTTTAGGGCTCACAGATACAAACCAGGAGAAGCTTTATTAATACCCCATATCACTCAATAGACTCCCTATTTCATCATTGGAGAACGCTCCAAAGTAGGGGAGGTATTTTTAGGTTCACTAGGGACATAACAGAAGGAGATAAGGCCCTTCTAGGGAATGATCTAAGGCCACGTATAGTCTCGCAAACTAGAAAACTGGGGTTACTCCCAATATCTCCAGGGAAATACAAATTCTGTTTCTGCCTCACCTCTCACTCGCTGGTCTGTGCCAAGGGCACAGCTTTTGCTGATGCTTTGCCCATGGAGTCTGGACTCCATGGTCATCAGGGAAGAAAACAGCCCTGATGGTAAATTCAGCTCAAATCAACTTTTCTTAGTCCACTCCCCACCCCCATTTTAAACCCTGACTGAAGAGAGGAGCTGCATTTGTGCACCAATCTATTCACAGCACCCAGCATAGTGCATGCCATGCAGGAGGGCACCATACTGGTTTGCTAAAGAGAGCACTAAGGTACTGATGTAACCAGAGGCCCAGAGGCCTTTATCATGGTCCGTTTCCAAATCCCAGAAAATATGCAGGTCTTAACCTCAGGAAACAGAATCAAGAAATTATATGAACTGAAAGAAGCCTTAAAGATCATCTGATTTGATCTCCTGAGTTAAGAGATGAGGACACTAAGACCCAGAAAGATGAAGAGATTCACTCATACCAGGTCTCAGGACTCCCAGGTTCAGAACTCATCCCAAATGGAAACGTGTGTCAACTGAATTAGTTTTTCTTTGAGTTATGTAACAATCTTAGTGACGAGGTTTATCATCACATGGCAGCGATGGCTGTCTTCTGACACCTTATTAATTTTCCTGGTGCTACTCCCTCCTCTAAGTAGTTAACTGTAAATAAACCTTTAAGTGCCCTGGGGTACAGTTACTTCTACAAACCATTCTGGTAAATCCTTCAAAGCACAGAATGCTGTCATAACATGAAAAAAACATCATTCGATTTCACTATTCGAAAAGTGGTACTTTTGCAGACTGAGTTTTTCTTCCAGCAAAATACACTGCTGCAATGTTTTCCTTATAAAATAGAATCAGTGGTCTTCAATGTGAATAGGAAATACTACAAACCACACTGAAGTGGAACAGTATCACTGCGTGCATAAATCTGGACTGAACTCCAAAAACCTGAGCAGGACTAAGCTTGTCAGATTCCGTTGTTGAAACCAAAATGGGTCATCAGGTTTTGGATCTTTAGTCTTGGGGAAAAAAAATAGTCCTATCTGGCACCAACTGATTTTAAAAAACCCTGCAGTTTTCTGGGGAGCCTGGGTGGCTCAGTCAATTAAGCATCCAACTCTTGATTTCAGTTCAGGTCATGATCTCACAGTTCGTGGGATCAAGCCCCGTGTGTGGCTCTGCTCAGACAGAGTGGAGCCTGCTTGGGATTCTCTCTCTCTCCCTCTCTCTTTGCCCCTCCCCCACTCATGCTCTCTGTCTCAAAAAGAAATAAATAAACATTAAAAAAAAAAACAAAACCCTGCAGTTTTACCCATTGATTTAGACAATAAATGAAGCCTGATAGTGGGGGATTCTGTAAAATTCTGCAAAGTAAACACCAGAATAAGATTCTGGCTTTTTTTTTTTTTTTTTTTTTTTTTTAGCATGCTAAGACAACTGTTAAGCTGTTTCAAAAAAAATAGTACACTTTCCACACTGAAGCCAAGCTATTTGCAAAGCCAATATGATAGTTATGGTATTTTAGATGCTCTGCACATTGATTTATCCTGCTTCTGGATTATTTTAAACAAAGCACTTAGTTCCCAACCTCAGAGCCTATTTTGTACAACTTAGTAACATAATCAATATTTTTTGATATCATCTCCAAAGAAATCATCAGGCCATCAATCTTGGAGACATTTATTTTTCAGAGCAGTCAGATGTGCTGCCCCCCCTGCCCAGTGAGCTCTGAGAGAGCGGATCTTAGCACCGAGACTCGAGACTCGGAAGGGCATGCAGATTTTTCTTTCCAGGGGTGAATAAATGCAAGTGACCCCAAGGGCCAAGAAAGCTCTTACGAGGGCCACGCCTCTGGGAGCGCCTTGACTCAGCACGTGCCACTGATTGCTTTGGTCACCTGGTGAGGCTGTTTTCCTCCAGCATTAAACTGGCCTCCTTAAATAGCTGAGATTTCTGAACAGCAGAAAAGGCACCTTACAAAAACATTCTATTTTCACTCCATCTCTTCTTATCTTACATACTTTGAAAGGGTTTCACTGGCAGACAGAGATAGTGCTTAGGAAATGTGCTAGGAGGGGCTGTAAAACAAAGAGCAAAGTCCGTATCTGCCGGGCTTCCCCTTCACTGCGTCCTGCATGAAGATGATCTGTGTTAGAGCCCGTGACACCCACACAAGGGCTGTATGCACGGTGAGTCCAGAGCACACACTCTGACACCTGACTGCCTGGGTTTGAATCCCAGCTCTACCATTTACTAGCTGTGTAATGTTGGGCAAGTTCTTTAACCTCTCTGTGCCTCGGTTTCTTCTACCCTAAAATCAGAATGATAGTGCCTACCAAATAAGATTTGAGTTAATAAATATAAAGCATCTAAAAAACAGTTCACGTCACATGGTTAAGTATACAACGGTTAGCTATTAAGATCATTAACTAAGGCGGTTTTTAGAGAAGACAAAATCTGTGAGTCACAAGATAGGGATGGGGAGGAGTTTACAATCTCCTCAGACATTTTCTTTTCCAATAGCAAAAGCCACATCAAAGGTAAAGATGTCTTTTCTTTACTAAAAACAAATGATTGCTATAGTAGACCCAAAGGTCAGAGAAACCGGACTTGAATCCAGGCTTTGTCACTTACTGCTGGGGCACATTGGGGTGATACTTAAACCTTTTTAAGTCTCAGCTTCCTTACCTTTAAAATATCGACTATAGCGGCACCTGGGTGGCTCAGTCGTTAAGTGTCCAACTTCGGCTCAGGTCATGATCTCATGGTTTGTGGGTCTGAGCCCCACTTTGGGCTCCATGCAGACAGCTCAGAGCCTGGAGCCTGCAGCCTGTTTCAGATTCTATGTCTCCCTCTCGCTCAGCCCTCCCTCACTCATGCTCTCTCTCTCTCTCTCTCTCTCTCTCTCAAAAATAAATGAACATTAAAAAAATAAAATTGGGGCACCTGGGTGACTCAGTTAAGCGTCTGACTTCAGCTCAGGTCATGATCTCACGGTTCGTGAGTTTGAGCCCCACAGCAGGCTCTGTGCTAACAGCACAGAGCCTGGAGCCTGCTTTGGATTTTGTGTCTCCCTCTCTCTCTTCCCCTCCCCTGCCCATGCTCTGTGTCTCTGTCTTTCAAAAATAAATAAACATTAAATTAAAATAAAATAAAATAAAATAAAATAGTGATTATAAGAGTTTCCACAGTCATGTAACAGGCTTGCAAGAGTGTCTCAGACAGAGTAAATGCTCCATAAACATTAACTGACATTACAATTATTAAGGCGTTCAGAAGCAGGGATACAAAACAGAAAACAAATGAAAACGGGGTTAAGGATAAAGGGTCAAGAGGGAGACTACCCCTGGGGTAGCCCAACCCTCATATGAAAGCCACCCTTTCACAGACCCCAGACTCCCACCCTGTGTTGGGGTCAGTGCCAGAAAAGGCCTGTGCCTGGTGGCACGGGTCAAGGGCTGTTGCCACAGCTCTGTAACATATCCAATGCCTGCGTGTATATTTTAAAAGTCAGGAAACTACAGCTGCATTAGTGAGCTCCTCCTCAGACCTGGCATTTAATTCCTGAGGAGTTCTAGCAGCATTTCTCCTTGCTGTGACGAGTCCCAGAACAGCCAGATACTGCTAAACCCTGTCTTCCAGAGCAGCCTATTCCGACACTGCTCAAATTACCGTCCTCATGGCACTACTTGATGTTCTGGGTCCTTGCTCCTGAAATCAGTTATAGACTGCCTGTATGACACATTTGGGAATAAAGTTTTACTCTCTGGCTGATGCTAATGGCTGCCTGAAGAGAAGAAAAAATGTTTACTCTGTAGTTCTCTTAACACAAACCATTGTGGCTGGAGAGTGCAGAAGAGCATATACTAGGCATTCAGGTCACAAATAATGCATGTCATGCCATTATTCAGATTATATCATGATATATGGAACCAGGGCCATGTAAACTCACTGAGTTTTACAGTCAAAAGGGTCATAAAATTGTCTAGTCCAACACCCTGGTTTTAAAGTGGAGGAAACACACTGCGAGGGGTTAAGTGATTTGGACAGGGTCACACAGCTTGCCAGTAAAAAAGCTTAAATTGGACCTCAGGTCTCTACCGTGAATGTGACTCACTGCTATCGTCCTCCTCCAAGAATACAGGTCTCTATTTGCTCATGTCTACACATTTTACTCATCTTCTTAGATGAAACTAAAATGCTGTCTACTCTATGAAGCAATCCCAGAGATTCCCATTCAAAAGTGAGCTCCAGTTCTAAAGTGGTGTTTCTTAAACTTTAGCAAACATCAGAATCACGGTAGGGCTAGGCTCCACTTCAGAGTTTATGGACCAGTTGGTGAAGAATTTCTAATTGTAGCAAGTTCCCTGGAGATGCTGGTCCCGGGACAACCATACTCTGAGAACCACTGCTCTGAACTTTGCCTGTATTTTACCTAACTGTACCTCTCTGATGGCACTTTCTTCCTTGTATTAAAGTTACTTACGTGTGTCTTTAAATTACATACTGGACAGTTAGCTCCCTCATTTCATCTCCTTCTTGCAGTATCTGTCTAACAAAATGCTTTGAAAAAGGCAAAAATTGGATCAATGTGGAGTGAAATGTGTCTGGTCAGCATACACTGTAACTTCACAACATGCTCCAGGGAGAAGATCAAAATGAGCATTGGACAAATCAGGAATTATGATTATAAAGCTCACAGACCCTGGGTAAATACCTGGTCCACCATTTCCCAAACTGTGTCCCATGATACATTACTTCATGACATGTGAATAGGTGTGCAACTAAAAAAAAAACAGTTTAGGAAATGCATTTTGAGCAAAGGTAAACAGATTGGTTAATTTAGAACTCCTTGGAGTCTTTTGTAAGGTCCAAAATAAATGTTCCCCGTCCCCCATCCTTAGTCACCTCTAATACTTCCCCTGCTTTGCTGTCTCCTTATGAAAGCATAGTGTATGTTGTCTATTTGCACTAGCAGAAGGAAAGTGTCCTGGCACATGGTCAGGATTCATGGTGCACACACAAATATACTATGTAAACTGGGATTGCAAGGGATGTAACATACACAACTTCTAAAATCTATTTCATCATGAATCTCCTCCCCCCATCCCCACAATAGCCACCTGCAGGAGAAAAAAGAGTGTTTTCTGGAATACAGCTGGGGAGACACAGTCCAAGCTAGATACTGTAGCCCAGACAGGTCAAACGGCTGCCTGCAAAGCTTGGGAGGTGGGATGCAATCTGGGGATTCTTCAGACTAGTTCATTATTCTTCCTACACCATATCACAGGGTATGGATTCTCATTTCAAATAAGCTGGGAGTTATCCCTGAAGAAATGGTTTCAATACTTGTTATACAAACACATCTCCGTGTTCCAACTGAAGAATGAGACAACTGTTCCGTGGTTTGCTATGCACTTTTCTTTTCTCATTAAAAAAAAAAAAAAAAAAAAAACATGCCCGCCTGTCTGGCTCGGTCAGTGAAGCATGGGACCCTTGATCTCAGGGTCGAGAGTTCAAGCCCCACAGTGTGCGCAGGGATTACTCAAAAATGAAATCTTTAAAAAAAAAACACACACACACACACAGAATTTTGATAGTCCTATAAACAACAAAGACTGGCATGAGGGGAAGAACCTTTTTAACGTTAAACAATGAACCACATAGCTTCATAGTTTTTGTTATCTATTATCACCAAAGTCAGCGCTGAAAAGCAGTTTGCCAAATCCAAAATACTCTTGAGATGCAAAACCTAAAACCACGTTCATATTTTGCTCCTCCCTGGAAAATCCTGCTTGTCTACTTGAGTCCTAAGTCTAAGCAGAGTTCCCCAAGCAGAAAGAGTATTACATGAACAGGGACACGATATATCACCTTCTGTCAGTCTAAACAAGGACAAAATCCCACACCAAAGCCTCCAGTTGGTTCTGCCAGCCAGCCAAGCAGACCATTACCCAAACCCAACCTTTTTCATTATTATAATACCGTGAATTCTAATTTTTTCCAGTGGTGCAAATCTTTCTATTGTCTAAAAGTGTCTCAGGAGAAAAGTCAATCAGCATGAAACAAGTGTAATTCAAGGTGGCTCTGAGGGAAATGGGAGATTCAGCCACACAGCGGCAGTGTTATGAATACCCTCCTTTATTTTCTCCCCAGGTGCGAGAAATATTTCCATACAACACTGGTTAATGTCAAGTATCATTTCATCAGTAAATGCTTCAAATTCAGGGGTAATTCAACCAGGGGCTATCAGAAGGAAAGATTAGCATGTTGTTCAAGCCTTTTAAAAAATCATTTCTCCCTCTGGAGAAAGAAATTCGTCACGGGGTAAAAGAAAAAAAAATGTATGGAGAGGATATAATTTGCTCCTATGCTTGGCTGTCTGAGAAAATGTTCCAGAAAAATGCACGATTTCAATTTTTCTCTGGTGGGCCTTGCTGACAGAAAGCAAAGGGTAAATACATTAGTATTCGCTTATGCTCAAGATTAAAAAAAAAAAAAAAGAAGTAAAGCAAGGGGGAAAAACACCTTTTCCAAATAACACCGTTTACTATGGAATAACTTCCTGAAAGAGAAAAGAACCCAGATAGTTTCAGATGGAACAATGTCTTTAAGCAGTGTTCATTCCAGTAGTTGGGGGGGGGGGGGCAAAATGCAGGTGAAGGAAAAAGGTGCCCTCGGCTTGCTACATTCTGACACAATCCTCATTTACTGCTGTGCTAAGTCCCTGTGGTCTGTCCTGCCTCCAAGAGTTAACATCCTTTTAGCCATCCCAACTGCCATTCTCCTTTAAAAGTCATTCTCCTTCAAGGAGAAAACAGGAATCAGGAAATCATAACATGGAAGAGCTTCCCTCAGGACCCCCCTTTCCTACTGTGATAAGTGATGGCAATATTAGGGCAAGAAGGAAGCAAAAGAATCTGTGCAAAGGCTGTGGTCGGGGGTGATGTACACAGAGCGTTAGGACCTAAATAAGGTCATGGGGGTATCAGGCTTCCCTTTACCAAAACATATGAACTGCCAAAAGATGTGATAAATGACAAAACATCCTCAAGACTGTGGATGACTTTTGGGAGAATATGATTCCATCCCTAATTTTTCCAAGGTTACACATGGGACCAGCTCTTACTCTGGACAAAGCACATCACAGGCTCCAAAGGGCAGTTCTGGAAATGTCTGTGTGTCTGGCTAAATGTCTCCCCAGAATGTAAGGCAGCAGCACTGAGTTCTATGTATATTATACACAATATAGAATTGCTAAATGGACATAATGAGAAGAGAGATACACACGCAACTCTGAACAACAGGCTAACGCTCTGTGTGTCACGTCACAAAGGCTGGGGAACAGGCAGATAAGGAGGGAGAAAAAGAATACAAGGAATACGTGTGCAGGAAATAAGGAAACAATATATCAGGAAATGGGTGAGAATTGGAAAAGGTATCTCAGGCAGCAATCCTGATAAACTCAAAAGGGAGAAGAGATAACAAAACAGCTTGACATATGGGAAAGGAACACACTATGGAGAGAGGTAGGAATTACATTATAGGAGGAGGCAAAGATTATCTGGAACCAGGCAACAAGAAGCGTTGCCGGGATTTCAAAGAGCTCACGTGTGGGTTAAGAAATGCCGTCTGGAAGTTTGTTGACCGTCCAGAAATCTTGTCAGTCATGTCTCCTCATGTTGCCATCTCCGACAACCATGCCTTAGCAAGCGAGGCGAAAATGCAAATTTGGTCCCTTCAGCTCTCCCGCACTCCCCATTAAGGCTATTTATTACTGACTGATGGTTTATGATGACGTGGCCTGGATTAGTACTCTGTGCTAATGAGACCAGGGTCACAGGTTCAATCCCACAGGGGACAACACATAGGTCCACCCCTTAGAACAGGTCAAACAAGAACAAGTGAGCACCAATGATTCTCCATCTCAACTAAAAAGTCAAGGCTACAGGATCAGGCATCGGTGGGGTCCTGAGGTTCACTTAAGAAAACTTATTTCTTTAGAGGGGCAAGACATTTGCAGACATTTCTGTAGATACGAGATGAAGGAGTTATCAGAGAACCTCCCAGGACCTAGTTAGTAATTCTCAGCATGGCCAACCCAAGCCTCATATACTAGGTCCAGGACAGGCTTGCTCTCCCAAGGAAGCCACAAGTGGATCAAGTGGGAGACTACTCAGCACATCACAGCTGGCCCGACAAGAACTCTGCCCTCCAGAGGCGCTGCCACAAAGGAAAGGAAAAGGCCACGGGCAGAGCCTATCTTTGGAATACCTGCACGTACACACAAACAAGGCTGACCAGGTGAGCTCAGGCTAAGACCTACTAAAGTACTCTCAGCATCTCTGCAAATGCTACCACACTGCAACTGTGAAAGAATTAAGATCCCGGGGAGTGGGTGTGGCTAATGACATGGCTTCCTGAGACACTCCCTCACCCTCCTTCTTGGAATCCCAGTATCATTTTTGAAACTAAAAGCCAGACATGAGAAAGCAGCCAAATGTACTAAGTTCAAAAAGAAAATGAATATGTAAGAACTCAGTGAGTTCAAATCCAGGGCTTTGGAGGCAGAGTAGATCAAAGTTCATGGCCCATGAGGAAAAGGAGAGTGTCACTAAGGTCCAGGTGCTGTCTGGGACGAGAGGACAGTAACCCTACAGCCTCAACCTCCTGACCAGCTGACGCATCACTCTTGCCCTTCTACGGTGTTCCAGTACAACCAACCAGTGACATACTTAAAACCTGAGTAGGTCCTATTCCTGATGAGACACTACAACATCTTCCCTGTTCCTTCAGGATAACAAAGGACCAAACCGTCAACATTTTGAGAAGGTTCTGCCATATTTGGCCCTGAGTTCTTTTCTATCATCTCTCATCACTCTCCTTTCCAGCCGCAGTGGCCTTTCCTCAGTTCCTGGCACTCCACCTCCTGCCTCAGGTGTTTTCTTCACGTTGTTACACCTGAGTTCCGCTCTTTTCCCATCCTGGTTCCCATCACGGAAACACACGCACCCAATTATCTCAGTTGCAATACCCTTCAGGGCGCACCTTTCTGATCCGCAAGATCAGCTATGGCCTCTTGTATGTCCTCACAGCACCCAGAACATTTCCTTCATACACTTACTACCATTTTAATTATTTTAGTAAGACTATTCGATTAATATCTGTTATTCCAAATGGACCATAAACTATCTGAAGGAAGGGACTGTCTCTTACGGTCACCCTTGTTGCTCCACACCAAATGTATTGGTTGGCATATAATAAGTACCCCATAAATATTTGTTATTGGATATACTATAAATGTCTTAGGAAACCCCAGAAAATTTAGAATTAGAGCAGTGATTCTCAATTGTCCTCAATAGATATGTTTTGTTGTCACAATAAGAACAGGTTGCTTGTTGTCTAGTGGCTACAGGCTAGGAATGCTGATAAACATCCTACAAGGCACAAGAGAGCCTCCCAAGCAAAGAATTATCTGGTCTAAAAAGCCAATAACGGGGTGTCTGGGTGGCTCATTCGGCTGAGCGTCCAACTCTTGGTTTTGGCTCAGGTCCTGATCTCAAAGTTTGTGAGTTTGAGCCCAGCATCGGGCTCCAGGCTGGTAGTGTGGAACCTGCTTGGGATTCTCTCTCTTTCCCTCCTGCTGCCTCTCCCAACTCTCTCTCTCACACATGCACACACACTCTCTCTCTCTCTCATTCTCAAAATAAGTAAATAAACATAAAATAAAATAAAATAAAAAAATGCCCATAACGCTGATGTTGCAACTGGATTATAGGAACTAGGGCAACTATATCGAGAAGGGTAGAGCCAAGTATATAGAAAGAAACCTTTCCCAAGGAGCATGGTTCACAGCAGAGACACTGCACAGAGTTGTTCTGCTGCCATTGAGATGGTCCCCAGATGAGCCCCAGGGAGATCAGCTCTGGGTATTGGTGCTGAGAACTGGGCTCCCCTCTGCTAGGGCTAGGATGGCTTCCATTCCCACAATATGAACCTGGCTGCTTTCTGAGCTCCCATCCACAACACAGAATGAAGAAACCTTCACTTTTCAGTGGTGGAGCCATTTGACCTGATTTCTCCAGGAAGTATTCACGTGTGGCAAGGCCATCAGTCACCTTGACAGCTAGAATCCCTGTTTGCTCCCAAGGACTAATGTTCTCCAGTTTTCCACCAACCCGACTTGGATCTCACTCTTTACAGAAGCATTTATTCTGCCAACAAAATCAAGACCCTGCAAGATGGATCTTTCCAGGTCAATAGAGGGCCACCTCTCTAGAGGTTTACATAATTTTCTCTGCATGACTACTAAGACCACAGCCTCCCAAGCATCTGAGCAGCCTCACTTTTCCACGGCTTTGGCGGGGGGACCATTTTACCCTGCAGCACAGTGTACAGGCAGGGCTATCAAACCCTGCCCTGAATGGAGAGACCAAACACACATCCCACAGTTGTACCCCAAGCTACAAGACTCTAAGTAGATTTTCGAACACCCCTTAATATCAACAGCTGGAAACTACTCGAAAGTAAGTGTGATTGTTACCCCCCAACAAGCCTTAAACCAAACATGTGCTCGCAATCCACGTAAACAGGGCTCTCTCTAGTCCACCCCCTGAGTATATGTAGTTAAGAACCAAGTATACTTTGCCACTGATTATGTATTACAAATAAAGAGTTTACACAAGCCTAAGTAAACTGTGAAAGGGGGAAGCAGCCATTCTGAGCATCCACAGCAGATGTTTAGGGACAGCTGTACAGGGAAGCTGACGAGAATTTAGATGAAATTTATTTTAAAGTCCCACATGAGTGAGAGAAGGTTTGTTTAACCTTTACCAAACCATTGCACCTAAGGGGTTCAGATCTGAATTTTCCTTTAGAACAGATTTCTGTCGCTGTGTTTAACATGCCTGTCCCACTACCCCCTCCCCCTTTTTTTAACTAAAGAAAGAAGCCCTAGTGGTTTGACCATTATGAGCAAATGTCATTTCACCATTACAAATGTAAGCCCAGAAGTTTGCTTTTCAATGTCCATGTGTTATTAGCAAATGCCAACAGACAAGAGTAAATATTATTAACAAAGAGTTTAGCCACAGAAAAGTCTGTATGCCAAGCACTTATAAATAAATAAATTCATTCATTCATTCATTCATTCATTCATTCATTCATTCATTCTTGATTCCAAGAATCCACTAGGCTACACTATTGTCCTCAAGAACTTCCTTCTTCCACGTCAGAAAGAAAGATGCTACTTCTCGGCCACATGAGAGTAACCGTACTATCCTCCTATTTCTTCTGTGTTTTCAAGTGAAAGAACAAACGATATGATTAGTGAAAAATTACTTGGATTAAATATCCCTAACCAGAATTTTAGGCAACAAAAGACCTCCCATATAATCTGCATTCAATAGATACTTGCTGACTTGGGAAAGAGGAATGATAGCCAACACAGAATGATTACGCACCACGTTGCCAGACCTTATGCATTGCTGTGTTATCTAAGATAAGTTGACAGCTGGTGTTTCCAGACTTAGGGACGTTAAGAGGAGGGAATTTCAGAAGTAGTTCAGTTCAGCCGCCTTGCTACGGGGGGGTGAAATGTTGGTCGTCAGAATTCAGTACTCATCGCATGGGTTAGCTGATGGCACGGCCAGGATGAGAACACAAGCTCCAGACCAAAATCAACAGTTATAATACTATTATATTTTAAAATGAGTTTTTAGGGGCACCTGGATGGCTCAGTGGGTTAAATGTCCGACTTCAGCCCAGGTCATGATCTCACGGTCCGTGAGTTTGAGCCGCGCATTGAGCTCTGTGCTGACAGCTCAGAGCCTGGAGCCTGCTTCAGATTTTGTGTTTTTCCTCTCTCTCTGCCCTTCCTCTGCTGGCACTCTGTCTCTCCCTTTCCCTCAATAAATAAATAAGTAAATAAATAAATAAATAAGAAAGAAACAAACAAACAAACATTAAAAAACATTTAAAACAAGTTTCTAGAAGTACAGAGAGAATGCTTATGTATCATACTCTCCTAGAATCTTAGATGTAAGCCATAGAGTTTATGACCCTACCTTTCCCACTCAAGTGTTTATTTGGATTCAAAACGCCGCTAAGAAGCAGTCAGGAAACATTATTTGGTAGTTTAAAATTATTTGGCTTCACAACTGAATAGATACTGTTTATTTGTTTTTATAAAAAACGGCAAAAAAAAATCAGCTCTGGTATAGATCATCATAATCCCTCCACTAAGTAAATGTGAAGCTAATGAATAAATTATTTGTATAATTTTGCCCTTCACAGTTCATGTACAGATCACGTAGGCATAACACCATATAGGTACTGTATCAGATCGATCTTCTTTTGAAACGTGGGGTCTACCTCATTTTGGAGATTTTATTTATTTATTTATTCACTTTAATGCTTACTATTTTTGAGAAAGAGCGCAAGCAAGCAGGGGAGGGGCAGAGAGAGAGGGAGACAGAAGATCTGAAGCGGGCTATGTGCTGACAGCAGAGAGCTAGATGCAGGGCTCAAACTCATAAACCTTGAGATCATGACCTGAGCCCAAGTCGGATGCTTAACTGACTGCAGCCACCCAGGCGCCCCTCATTTTGGAGATTTTAGAATGACCTTGCTTAGCTACCTCTTCCTTCTCCACTGATTCAATGTTAGTTTCAGTTCCTCACAACTTTTCTCTATCACATAGTCACAAGTTTCGGTGGCACAGTGTGCCCACTTGATTGTGCACTAGGACCATGCCAAAGCCATCAGCCTACAACTGGAAAACAATGGGAATATACTCAATGCTACTGAACTGTACACGTAAGTAAGATGGTAAATTTTATGTTACTTGTTTTTTATCACAATTTAAAATAATTTTTCTTTTTTTAATTCTTTTTTAATGTTTATTTATTTTTGAGACAGAGAGAGACAGAGCATGAACGGGGGAGGGTCAGAGAGAGAGGGAGTCACAGAATCCGAAGCAGGCTCCAGGCTCTGAGCACAGGCTCTGAGCCTCAGCACAGAGCCCGACGTGGGGCTCGAACTCACAGACGGTGAGATCATGACCTGAGCCGAAGTCGGCCGCCCAACTGACTGAGCCACCCAGGCGCCCCTAAAATAATTTTTCTTAATAAAATATTAGTCTTCTTCAAGGTCAGGGCTTTTATGTTTTTTTTTTTTAGTCCGATTTTACATTCAGCCATACAATGCAGAACATCTTGGATTTTCAGCAGAGCCACAGTCTTTTTGGAGGGGTGGGAGGAGCAGTTATTGTAAACTACACAACTGCAAACAATTACCTTATCAAATCCCAGAAAGTACACAATAACTCCAATACATCACCTTCCATCCATCATCCGATCAATTTCAAAACTCCCCTGCCTGTCAAGCAAACCATAATCAACTACTGAAACCTCAATAAAAAGTTCAAGGAGTAAAACCTTCAATTTCAAGTCGTTTGGGATTTTTGCATACATTCAGTGTCTGAGCAGGGAAGGGGACATTTAGGGACTTTTTGCCTTTTTTTTTTTTTTTTTTTTTTAACAAAAACAAGCATGTAGATCAACAGAAGATGGATCCAGCACGCGGGATGGGAGGAAATAGGCTAAGAGTAACTCTCGGGGATATTCAAAGTAAGCCGGTGACAGAGATGGCTTTGTGTCTAATGTTCCTACCGTGCCGTCCTCAGACTTCCAACATGGTAAGCGCTTCTCCTTTCTAATATATGCAGAGTTCATCAAGATCCTGGCACACAGTCCCTTCAGGATAAGAATTTCCACCAGGTCTAATCAATGGTGAACATACAGGGCAGTCCCTCCAGCTTGACATTCCCTCACATAAGCCTAATTTAATTGTGACCAATTCTTATCTGAGTCAGCTCTTCACTGACAGAAGAGGAGAGCTCTGAACAGGTTTCACAAATGCTCGCCTGGGGCTGTTTCAAAGTCTTCCCATAATTGAAGCAGCTATCTTTTCTCCTCAAGGTGGTGTTTTCATATTCTACCAGGGAAAGAATTATAAGCTAGATATGAATGGTATTATTTGAACAGAGGCTGTGCCCTCCAAACTCATAGAAAGAATCACACCTTTATCAACAGCACTCTCTGGAATCCCTCTACAGATGACTGAAATTAAAAAATGAAGAAAGAAAGAAAATCATAGGCAACAGATGAGCCTCTTAAGTGGGGGTATAAAATGAGTCCTGATAAAAGTGGGTCCCGACAAAGTCACATGGCATTTGCAAAACAGTTCTCATAATCTACCAAATATACCAGTGTTACTTAAGTTATTACTCTCCTGGGTTCATGAAGTAACTCTGAATGAGAAGAAAAGGCAATATATAAATATTGGAATACTGGTCAACTACTTGGCTTAGCGACTCAACTTTCAACCTTAATGTCTTACCAATTAACTGGGGGCAAAATTAAAAGTTTTTCTCAGGGCACCTTAGTAGTTCAGTCAGTTAAGTGTTTGACTTCTGCTCAGGTTATGATCTCACCGGTCATGGGTACGAGTCCCGTGTGGGGCTCTGTGCTGACAAGTCAGAGGCTGGAGCCTGCTTCTGATTCTGTGTCTCCTTCTCTCTCGGCCCCTACCCCGCTCATGCTCTGTCTCTCTCTCTCAAAAATAAACAAACATTAAAAAAAAAAAAAAGGTTTTCTCTCTTTTCACTGTTTTTGAGAGGGAAAAGGGATAAGGGAAAGGTCATGATTAAAGAGATCTTTTACACAGCACCTGGGTAACTCAGTCGGTTAAGGATCTGACTTTGGTTCAGGTGGTGATCGAGCCCAGCATCAGATTCTGTGCTGACAGTGCGAAGCCTGTTTGGATCCTCTGTCTCCCTCTCTCTTTGCCCCTCCCCTTCTCTCTCTCTCTTTCTCTCTCTCTCTCAAAAGTAAACATTAGAAAAAATTTTAAAAATGAGATCTTTAGGAGGAGTATTATTAATGCTCTATGGCTCAAGTGTGTAGAACCTAACTGGAGAGCACTCCGGAACTCTTGCCCTGTCGTCAAAAAATGTCTTTCTGGTGCCTCAGTGGAGAAAAAAAGACCGCTACATTAAGACATATATTTAGAGGTAGAAGTAAGGAGGCTGATAATCTGAACACAAAGTTGGAAAGAAACTTTCATGGTTCCCCTCATCTTTGATACTCCAAGATGAGAAGCTGGAGAATGCTGATTATGTTCCAGGACTTGTGGCTCCAAATTCCCCACCAGATAAGGGGATTGGGAGAAAAAAAAAATCCATATAAAGAGGAGGAGGAGAGGTATAGAGGTGACAGCCAAACACTGAGCACTTACTACCCCTCTCTCCTGGCCACTGGCCACCAGTGCCAGCTGCTGCCTCACTGGATGGCTTCACTCTTTTAATAGAACTTCAATGATTCAGGTAAGTCAAATGCTGATTAATAGAAACATAACATTGATTATATGATCTAATGAGAACCTAAAATGCAGAGAAATCACTGTTACAGTAAATACTTATAACTCTACAAAGGCTGCAGCTCAACCGGTGGTGCCGAAGTCCAAACACCCTTGACATGTTTCTGCGTTGAATGACTTTCATCAGCTATTGGACCTCTTCAGACCTCCCCGCTATTTACACTTTAAGTATCTATCCTTCAATTTTGCTTATTTTCAGCTCAATTTCCAGTTATTATACTATAAAAAAAATGACTCTTGAGTTTGGGGCATGACCTAAGAACCATTAATTAGCTAAAACTCCCATTTCTTTTATAATGAAATCATTTAAACCCCACCGTTATTAAGTACACTGGTGCAGCAACTCAACTTAATTCAACATTTGTGAACCACCTAGCAGAGATCAACTTCAAGGAAAACATGGAACAGAACATGGCAAGTAATACAGAGTAAGGATAAAATGGATTAGGGGGATGCAGAGGGGCTGCTAATTGCCGTGCAGGTGTAGGAAAACAGAGAAACATCATGGACAAGGAGGCGTTTAATAATATTTTACTGAGTGCCTAATAAATGCCAGGCATTATGGTCATGTATGCCTCACCTATATTATTTTATTTAATTCTTACAATAAATTCATGAAGTATCACCATGTCCATTTTACAGATGGGGTAACTGAGGTTTGAAGAATTCAAGGTTCTTGCCCATGTTCTCACTTACGGCACAGCTACAATTTCCAAACTGAGTGTGTCTGACTTCAATGCCCAGGCTGTCACCCATCACAGCATTATACACTCATCTGGGGTGGGTCACAGGAGGCAGAAAAAATTCAAATGACTGATTGGAATCTTTTTGGCTCCAACCCCAGAGGAAACGAAAGAAGCAAAACACAGATGACACAGATGTGGGAAAGTGTGTGGCCACTGAATCACTGACCCAGGTTAGCAGGGCTGAAGGCATCATGAAGAGATAATGAGGAAAGAAATATATATATGAGGAAAGAAAAAAAAGAAAAAAATATATATATATATTCAAAGGTAGGTCTTCAAACCTTAAATCAACCTAAAGACCATGAACTTTAACTCACAGGCAATTGTGGAACCCGCTCCCTGCCCTGTTTTGTTGACCATGGAAGACTCATGATGGAAGAACCGCTTCAGGAAAATTATAGCTTTGTAGCTAGTGCTTGAGGGATACAACTGAGGGAATAGATACATAAGGGGCAAGGAGGTCTGATAAGGAACACAAGTTAGGAACAGACTAGCTTAAGAAAACAGAATGGCCTTTTGTCAAGTTAATTCATCTCACCTTTAGTATTTTAAATATGCATTATTGTTTAATGTATTATTTTTCCATTTACCAATCCCCCTTGTTATATTTCAATACTATCTTTGTTCAACAAATTAAGGAATGACTGGATCTGAGAAGTACAGGAGAGAAAACTCCATTTTATTAAGGCGCTGTTCAAATTCACTTTTTTATTCACTTAGTTTTCACTATATTATTAATTTTACAAAGCCAAAACAAGAAGGTTAGCATCTCACTAGTGGAGTATCTCAGCCCATAATCAAGGCAAAAACGTGAGGATGCCATTTTTATAGCCACTTTGGTTCAAAAGAACATCAGCTGCTTCTAAAGCCTTGTGACAGAGACTTTAATAAGGAGGGGTTTACTGCTAAAATAACACTCTGCACCTGCCCTGGGGGGCAATGTCCACTGCTATTTTACCATTATCTGCATTTCATATGCCTCTGCCACAAGCTTTTATTTTGTTAAACAAACTAGAATATATGACCTGCCTGAAAAGAAAATATTTATTCAGATCAGAGAAGGACTTCTAATATCTGAGAGAGGTTTCGAAGGAACTCTCATTTAGAAAAAAAGAGAAGAAAGAAAACATACCTTATGTGCACTGCATTTCATTATCCATTCAACCATAGATAATGTTTAACTGGGCAACAGGAGTGCTAAATAATGTTAAATTACTCATGATCTACTACATCTAGAGATAAGCTGAAAACTTATCTCAAATAGCACTCCTAAGTATACATTTTATCTGACACGATAAAGTATTTTATTATAGGCTTTAGTTTCTTAACATTTATTTACACAAGTGTGTATAGCATTCAATAACAGCATCTGAGAAGCTGTAAATATAGTTGGAGATGTTTAAACACACACACACACACACACACACACACACACACACACACATACACACACTCACTCCTGTCAGTCCCACTAACAAGAAATTCCTTACTTTACTACATTACAATAATTTGCAAACTAAAGTCAATGGAAACTCATTAAAATACTTCACATTATTCAATATTTGCTATGTTTATCAGATATTTAAAGCCCTCTTCCAAAAGTGCTAATGTTCTCAAAATAAAACAATTACACATTTTTGGAGGCATAATAGCTACATTCAAATGAATATTTACTGAAATAAATAACAATGAAGCAATAAAGTATTCCATTTATTTGCATATTTTTGTCCAATACCCAATGTCATGTCCTTACAGTTTATCATAAACCTCAGAAAAGCAGGAGCTGAAGAAACTGAATTTGGAAAGTAAATGTGACTTGTATCGTGCTCGCCTTGTGACCCTGGACAACACATTTTAACTCTCGTTTGTTTATTTTTGCTTTTGTTGCCTTTGTTTTTGGAGCCAGGTCCAAAAAAATCATCACCAAGACCAATGTCAAGTTTATTGCCTATGTTTTCTACATCAAGCTAAAAAGCTTCTGCACAGCAAAGAAAACCATCAACAAAATTAAAAATCAACCTACTGATTAAAAGAAAACATTTGCAAATCATATATATGATAAGGGGTTAATAACCAAAGTATGTAAAAATTCATAAAACTCAATAACAAAAATTAGATCAAAAAACAGGCAGAGGACCTAACTAAGCATTTTTCCAAAGCAAACCTACAGTTGCCCAACAGGCACATAAAAAAATGTTAAACATCACTAAAGAAATGCAACACAAAACCACAATGAGATACCACCTGTCAGAGGGGCTATCAAAACAACAACAACACCACCACAAGAAATAACAAGGATTGGGGAGGATGTGGAGAATAGAGCACTGTTGGTGGGAATGTAAATTGGTACAGCCACAATGGAAAACAGCAAGGCAGTTCTTCAAAAAATTTAAAACAGTACTACCATATAACCCAGCAACTCGACTGCTAGGTATTTGTCTAAAGAAAATGACAACACTAATTCAAAAAGATATGTTCACTATGTTCACTGCTTCATTATCATAATAGCCAAGATATTGAAACAAAGTGTCCCTTGATGAATAAATGGATAAAGAAGATGTGATACACACACATACTACGGAATATTACTCAGCCATAAAAAAGAATGAAATCTTGCCATTTGTGACAACCTAGATGGAAGTTGAGGGAATTATATTAAGTGAAAGGAGTCAGACAAAGACAAATTCCATACGTGTGGAATCTAAAGAACAAAGCCAATCAACAGCAACCTAAAACAAAACTCACAGGTACAGAGAACGGAACGGTGGTTGCTAGAGCAGAGGAAGGATGGGGGTTGGAAAAACAGGGAAGGGGGATCAAGAGGTACAAACTTCCAATTATAAAATAAGTAAGCCATGGGATGTAGTAGCATGACGACTACAGCCCAAAACACTGTAGTGTATACCTGAAAGTTGCCAAAAGCGTAAACCCACAAAGTTCTCACCACAAGAAAAAAAAATTGTAACTGTACAGTGACTGATGGTCACTAGACATATGGTGGTGATCATTTCACAGTGTATACAAATAGTCACGTTGTACACCTGAAACTAATATAATGCTATATGTCAATCATACCTCAATTTATTTTTTTTAATTAAAAAAATTTTTTTTAACGTTTATTTATTTTTGAGACAGAGAGAGACAGAGCATGAACGGGGGAGGGTCAGAGAGAGAGGGAGACACAGAATCAGAAGCAGGCTCCAGGCTCTGAGTCATCAGCCCAGAGCCCAATGCGGGCTCGAACTCATGGACCGTGAGATCGTGACCTGAGCCGAAGTCGGACGCTTAACCGACGGAGCCACCCAGGCGCCCCAATCATACCCCAATTTAAAAAAAAAATTTTTTTTCCTACTATCCGATCCTGTTCTTCATCTATCTCATGGAGTTATTATGAAATCGTGTATCTGAAAACACCCTAAAATTTAATGCATAGACTGTCTCTCATTATATTGATAAGGAAGCCAAGGATGAGAGAAATGTCTTGCCCAGTGTCAAAAGCCAGAGGGCAACAGAGCCAAGATAGTTGTGCTTGATTCCCCTACAGGCTGACACAGCAACTGTTAGGACATCAACAAAGCAGAGAAGGGGAGAGAGCGGTTTCCATAAGTGCATGCGGAATTCTGCAACTACACGATCTAGAAATGCTGATTTTAATATACTTATTTTAATTTCAGCATACATGGAGTCTTGTGAGATTTCCAAAAAATCTTTGATTTATAGACAGGAAATATGCCATAAATCTTTCTATATTTGGGGCAGCTGAAGGTCATAAATGGTCTCTAGGAAAATAATTCAGGTCTACTTTGTCCTTCAGTTCTCTTTCCTCCACACTACAGCTGCTTTGGGGTTAGTCTGTTAGTTTGCTCATGCTGGGAATTTTCAACCTTTCCTTTAAAACATTAAACGTACTAAGCTACCTCAATGTGTGACTTTCAGAACATGCCTGATTTCTACCAACTGTGAGAAATGTGTTCAGATGAGGCTGAAGTTTATTAAGCACAGGTGAGAACCTCCTACAAAATCACCCAGTGTGTAAGATTCAATACTACCTGGCAGTTTATGACTGCAGAAACTATCAAGGTTCTGACTCACAGATAGGCAAGACTCACAAAGGCTTGGAAAAAACTAACAAGCTAGAACAGGAAAGGTTTTTGTTTTTCATGGGTTTTGTTTTGTTTTGTTGTTTGTTGTTGCTGTTGTTGGACATTCAACAATAGTTTCCCTTTTGCAAACTGTTCAGAACTCCTTGTATGAAGCTCCCAGGCTATCACAAAAGACTGGATGCTTGTGCAACATTACCCTCTGTTTACTATCCCAGACAGGAAACAAAGAAAGATAGGTGCCCAGCAACGGAAGCACAGCAGGAAGAATTTCAGTTGGCCCCCAACTTTCAGAGGCAGTATTCCACCCCCAGCAACATCCTCAGGACTCGGATGGCTTGAGGTTTTAACTGTCAAGATTGTGTTAGGCACAAATAATTCTTAAGGATGTATGAAAGCAGAAAGCCAAAAGCCTAGTACTCATTCAGAAATTGCCTGTCAAGATCCATTTCCCGTTCTCCAAGGTCTAGTTTTTAGAAATGTGAGCTCTGGAACAAATGAGGAGTCACAGGCCTTTGTGGCAGGTAACTGAGAATATACCAGAAGCTGGATAGATGCTCTAGTGTGGGTCTCTAAACAGCCCTTCATCTTCCCAAATGAGAGGGGGAGGGAAACTTTTTGACAATCCATCTGGAATTCTAGCATTTTTTTAAAATGTTTATTTTTGAGACAGAGAGTCAAAGTGTGAGCAGAGGAGGGGCACAGATAGAGGGAGACACAGAGTCTGAAGCAGGCTCCAGGCTCAACGTGGGCACATGTCATGAGATCATGACTTGAGCCGAAGCTGGAAACTTAACTGACTGAGCCACCCAGGAGCCCCTGATATTCAAGTATTTTAATTTGAGCTGGTGCAGAAGCAATACAGAAGCACTAGGAGATTCCAACCAGCACTATGAGGGGTACCAATACCTCAACTCTCCTCTTGCAAATAAGTTTGGAGCATAGTTCAGTGATGATGACCTGTGACCATCACCAAATCTCTCTTTAGTGTCTTCTATGTACACAAGCACTATGTTATCTGAACACCGAGGGATAAACGAAAGGAGACAATGGGATCTTTGCCCTGGAAAGCTTAATTTGCCATACCCTCCTTTATAGCACAGAAAATACAATTCAAATTGTATTTATAATAGGGCGCCTGGGTGGCTCAGTTGGTTGAGCATCCAACTTCGGCTCAGGTCATGATCTCATGGTTTGTGGGTTCAAGCCCCTGCGTGGGGTTCTGTGCTAGCAGTGCAGAGCCTGCTTGGGATGGGATTCTTTCGCTCTCCCTCTGTCTTTCTGTCCCTCCCCATTTGCATTTTCTTTCTGTCTCTCAAATAAACTTCAAAAAAAAATAAAATGTATTTTTTTAATTTTTTTTTTTCGTTTTTATTTATTTTTGAGGCAGGAAGAGACAGAGCATGAATACGGGAGGGTCAGAGAGAGAGAGAGACACAGAATCTGAAACAGGCTCCAGCCTCTGAGCTGTCAGCACAGAGCCCGATGTGGGGCTCGAACTCACGGACTGCGAGATCATGACCTGAGCCGAAGCCGGCCGCTTAACCGACTGAGCCACCCAGGCGCCCCTAAAATGTATTTATAATGTCAAATACTTCAGGGCACAATGAGTCAAGATAAATATTTTACTCCTATCAGAAGCAACTTGACCTGTATCAGAAAGATGTCCTAAAAAGTTCATATCCATTTATAGCTCTAGTATGTTTTATAACCTCTCCATCTACACAGGGATTTCCAAATTATTCAGGTTAATTTTTATATGTACTAGCTAGCTTTTTCTCCACAGCTGACATTATTTCTTTCAGAAGCTGACATTATTTCTCATTTTAAGGTGGGAAAGCTGAGACTCAGGAAAGGTTAAATGACCTGGGCAAATCAATGAACCCATAGGGCCCTAAGTAAGGACACAACATCCCACAACATCTTGCCTCAGAATGGCCACCAATTATTACAGACACCAAACAAAATAACCTCTGTTATGCTTCAAGACAGAAAAGACACGCAGTAATTCATGAAGAAGTTTACTTTCTCTTGAGTAGATTTTAGTTTACATTATAATTTTATGTTTTAGTGAAAATTCAATCTTGGGAAATTTCTCTTAAGACAAATTTTGAATGCCTTTTTTGTGATGTAACACACATCTGTGTATGGCTGTTCCACTCTGACAGAAGGCGACACTCATGGTTTCCTCCCTGCTCACCTCTGACCTTTGGGATGGCCACGTCTAGCACATGCTGATATCCTTTTCTGCTTCCTTTCATGGATCTAAAGGCAACTCGAGGAGAAGGAGACTCAAAATAGATCAAAACTTCACTGCTGCTTTCTGTTTTTTAACCAAGACTTGCTGAGGATAAATTCCCGCCGCATGCGCTTCTTCCTGACCCCATTACCTCCACAAGCAGTCCTCTAAGCCAATCATCTATGGATGATCCCTAAGCCACTCAGGCACTCACTTTACTTGTACACATCTTCCATGAATTCTGCTGGCTTCCCATTCCGCATCGTCAACAACACATCGACTTACTGGTGGGTTTTATCCACGTGAAATGGAATATACATTCTGCAATCCAGCCGAAATGAGGGTCTTTGCTGTACTCCATTCAACTTTCTCCTTTGTCTCAAAGTGCTTCCCCTAGCAAGCATCTTCTTGGTCCTCAAGGCTGCTGTTCTTGTACACTGTCTTCAGAGGAACCAAGTCCAGTGACTGGCTCAGTATCTCTCATTAATCAATAAACCCGTAGACCAGTCCAAAAATATGCTTTGATGAATTTAAAATAGGGGCAGGAGATGGTCTACAGCTACTTGAGAGCTCAGTGGGGAAGTGACTTCAGGGGACTCCAGCACTTTGTGGGTGATTTGGATCCCCAACTCCACCCTGAATGGTTCTCCCAATCCTGGGCCACCAGAAAGTTTTCTTAGTTTTCTGGTGAATTTTGTATCTTATTTTCTTCCCTAAAATGGTCCAGTTTTAGAACTTCGAAGTTAAATTAGATGTCTCCCTGGAGTCAGATATGAATCAGGAATTTAACAAACAAACAAAAGTTTAAAAAACAAAAACTCTAAAAGTACTAGAAAAAATATTTTATAATATTTCTATAATCTTGGCAGGGAGAAGTCCTCCTTAAAGACGACACAATGCTTAGAAGTCATAAAGAAAAAGGCTAATATATTTGACCACATGCAAATTAAAAAGCTATGAGCAGCAAAAGATGCTGTAAACTAAATGAAGACTAACAGCAGACCAGAAAGAACATTACTTACCACTAAGAGGAAAACGATTACCTAAAAAAACGAAACAAAAACTGTAAAAAAAAATGTACAATCTTCACAGGACCAGAAAAACATAAATTTAAGAAGAAGATCCTATTTTTGTTCATGAAATCGGCAAAAATGAATATAAAATTTCCTCAGTGTTGGCAAAAGAAGATTCTAGTAGATTCTGAAACAATGCTAGTAGAAGGATAATTTGCGATGATAGTTTTGAAAGATTATTGAACAGATCTTATTAAAATTTTAAATGGTCTTGGGCACCCAGGTGGTTTAGTCAGTTAAGGGTCCAACTCTTGATTTCGGCTCAGGTCATAATCTCCACGGTTCGTGGGTTCGAGCCCCATGTCAGGCTCTGTGCTGACAGCATGGAGCCTGCTTGGGATCCTCTCTTGCTCTCTCCCTCTATCTACCCCTCCCATGCTTGCTCTCTATCTCTCTCAAAATAAATAAAAATAAACTTTAAAAAATAATAAAGTAAAATAAAAATAAGCAAAATAAAATAAGTTTTTAAATTTTAATATTTAAATTTTAAATAGTCTTTGGCCTTGCAATGTCACTTCTTTGAGTCCACAGAAATACCTTCATGATATTTTTAGCAAGAATCATTTATAATAGTGGCGAACTGAAGATAGCCTAAATGTTTTCCAGTAAAGAAAAAGTAAATACCTTCTGGTGAGTCTATGCAGTGAATATCAGGTACCCGTTAAGAGAAATCAAGTAAGTCTCTTTTTACCAAAAGAGAAAGATTTTTTTAAAGCAACTGGGATTTATTATTTAAAATGTATACATAAAGACATTGGCATGGTAGAGGAAAAGATCTGGAAGATTATGCACTCCAAAGTAACCCAAGAGAGAGATTAGAATCGGGTAAAAGAGAGATTTTACGTTGTATTTCATATTGTCTGTTGTTTGAAGAATAAAGAATCGTTTGAAGAATGCTATTTGAAGAATGAAGAATTGTCATTTATTACCTGGTGATTTAAACACAGTCTTCTAGAGCATGAAAACAGGTGCTGGTCCTGTATCACCCCACTGAACTGTCCTTCTTTGTCATGTTACATTCTGTCACCCAGTGGACAACTGCCCAGGTCACGGTATAAGATATCCTCGTTTCTCTATGCCACACGGTTCAACACCTGTCTTCACTGAATCCACTTTTTAAAGATGGGGAAAGCCAAAAAAGCACATGGTCGCAGATATTTTATGGCTGCAAAGCTGAGCCTACACATACTTGAGCTGCAGCTAACTCAGGAGTCATATTCTAAGGTCAGCAAGTCTGTGAAATTTATGGTGGTCCTGTGGCCAGTACACTTGACTCAACAGGGACAAAGAAGAGGAAGAGGAGGATGAAGAACTTGTGGAGAGTTGGCTCTTACAGAGGCCAGCACCCTAGGTGGGGAGACTTGGTGCAAGTTTTAGGTTTCTCACTTTTTAGGCAGATGACTTTTAACTAAATTTTAGCTCAGCTTCTCTGAGTCTCGATGGTTAAAATGGAATAGATAAAACGGGCTGACTGTGATAAATGTGATTTTGAATATGAAAGCCTTTGCAATGGACAAAGCATCATATGTGGTGTTCTTTTTTTTTTTTTAATTCAAGCATAATTAACGTACAGTGTTCTATCAGTTTCAGGTGTACCATATAGTGATTCAACAACTCTATACATCACTCAGAGCTGATCTCTGTAAGTACATTCTTAATCCCCTTCCCCCATTCACCCACGGCCCACCCACCTCCCCTCTGGTAACCATCAGTTTGTTCTCTACACATAAGACTCTTTTTCTGATTTGTCTCTTTTTTCCCCCCTTTTGTTTCTTAAATTCCACACACGAATGAAATTATACGGTATTTGTCTTTCTCTGACTGGCTTATTTCACTTAGCAGGAGTCTATAGGGTGTTGTTCTTATCTCCTCCCCATATCCCACCAACTGGAGATCCTTTTCAGGGGGACACGATGCTCTTCATAAAGGCAGAAACCCCTGCTGAAGTTCAGCACCATCTGACAACCTAACGTCCAACACTTTAATCAGATCAT
Source organism: Prionailurus bengalensis (assembly GCF_016509475.1). Taxonomy (NCBI): domain Eukaryota; kingdom Metazoa; phylum Chordata; class Mammalia; order Carnivora; family Felidae; genus Prionailurus; species Prionailurus bengalensis. Next base: position 41,073,501 of record NC_057346.1, read on the forward strand.
CCGGCAACTAGCTGAGTTTGGTTTTGTGTCCAGGGAGTGGAGAAGCTGCCAGGGGAGGGAGTGGCATTTTACAGCAGGAGGGCATGCTCCGGTGGTTACAGGAGTTCAAAGCATGTCATCTCTGGGCAGAACTGAGAAGAAAGGGAAAGGGGACAATGTCCCTAAATCCCAGGAGGAGGAGGAGTAAGAACCAGAAGGAGAGTCCATGGAACACTGAGACCATGAAAGACTGGGAAGCCTTCACGGGTACCAGCCTGTCCTCCTGTGGGAAAGACAGGGAGATACAGGGACCCATGGAAGCCACCACCTCTCCTCTCCTCATTTTTACTACATAAAACCTTGGATTGCGAGGAACTTGTTCTGCAAGTGTTCCACAAGACAAACAAACATTTCTAATACATTTTAACTTGATACACGAGCGATGTCTTGCAATATGAATAGTACATGATGCTGAATGTCACATGATCACAGCTGAGCCAATGGTTCTTGAGATTCGCTTTGATATACGAGTGCTTTGGATGACAAGCATGTTTCCGGAATGCATTCTGCTAGCAAACTAAGGTTTAACTGTATCTGTTTAGGACCCGAGCAATAACCCAAGAATTCGAGATTATCTTGAAACTGCATCCCCCAAAGTGAGGGCAACACCCTGATTTTAGAAGTTGAAGAAGCCAAACAGTCCCATTTGTTCTATTGGTGAAAACCTTCTCAGGTTAAGTGACTTCCTCCAAGTACTGCCAAATGGCTACTAAGCAACTGGCGAAACTGGCGGCTAGAGGTGCAGCTCTCAGCCAAGGGCACTGCTGCCTTCTCCCTGTCCTAAGCGTGTGAGAGTTAGTGATGGCTGAATGCCACTTAAAGGCTGCAAGTAACCGCACACACGTTTAATCCACCTTCTAATAATCTTGGGAAAAGGCACTTGTCTTTTTTTTTGACAAATGATTAAAGAAAATTGCCAAATAATTTCCTTTTACTACGAAAGCACAAAAACCACTGACTGGTGTTTTTTAAGTATTTTGCAGGCTGCCCTACATCATAAATCTTGTCTTCTGAATTTTCTGAAACATTCTTCCCCAAAAGAAGAACCCATCAGAGTCTGACCACTCCAAGAAATTCCTCATTGTCCTGGTCCTGCAAACACAATGTGACCTATTTCTGCCCATTCTCTGCTTCCTTCTGCTTGAACTATAAAGAAACTTGAATTCTCTGATTCTATGGTTTTGACTCCTGGCTTTGCAAGTAGAAAAAAATAATAATAAAAGGAAATCTTCCATTCAGCTCAGGTGCCTTTTAATAGGAAGCCTACAGAAGTCTTATTTTTTTTCTTTCTATGCAGAAAAGAAAAAGTCAGAAGCAAGCTGCATGATAAGCAAAAGCAACTGTATATCTTTTCACAAATATTATTGGAAAGCTATCTGCACTGCACAAGGGATATCTGAAAGTTTCCGTTATGCCTATTTCACCCTGAACAATAACTGAGTAAAGGAAAGTGAACTTCAAGTTTGCTTTTCAAATGCAGTATCAGGTGAAGAAAGCAGCCACTTTGTCCTAGGCTACTCAATGCTGATTCCAGAAGGCTTTAGCCCCTAAAAATATTACAGAATTATTCAACTTGGATTCATGAATCTAGATATTGAGTCAATATAGGTCCCTGTTTATTTTTTTTAAGTTTATTTTTTTTTTGAGAGAGAGAGAGAGAGAGAGAGAGAGTGTGTGTGTGTGTGTGTGTGTGTGTGTGTGTATACAACCGGGGGAGGGGCAGAGAGAGAGGAGTACAGAGGATCCAGAGCAGGCTCCTTGCTGATAGCAGAGAGCCCAGTGCAGGGCTAGAACTAGTGAACCACAAGATCATGACCTGAGCTGAAGTTGGGCACTTAATAGACTGAGCCACCCAGGTCCCCCAGTCCCTATTTCTAAGTGAGTCTTGGAAGTAAATAAGCCAAAAGGAAATAAAGTCCCAGTTTCTGATGAAGTAAGGGTAGGGGTGGAATGTAGGGAGGGGTGGAGGTGGGAAAGGAGTGAGGATGGGAGCAGAAAGGGGAGTGGTGATGGAGGGGAGGGAGTAGGGATGGGGATGGGTGGGCTCTTGCTTGATGACTACAGATGGTACAAGGAGAACACACCAGGGGCTGTGCCTGGTCCCAAGAGTTTGGGTCAGGAAAACAGGTTTCATGCTTATTTATTTGTTCAGATGCCTTTTTGTCATCACCCAACCATTATCAAACATGGCGCAATATCACATCCATTATATCTACGATCAACTACAATCATCCTGATAGATGTGATAAGGAGAAGACAAACTGTCCTGAGGCCAAGGATGGAGACTGGGGCGGGCAAGTGGCTGGTTCAAACATTTCCTTCTTTGCCCATCACACCAAATAAATAATACAGACATTAAGCATGTTCAACTCATAGGAAGGAGGTTGGAAGGACTGGGCTCAGCCACTTCCCCTGATGTTTACTTCCTCTAATTCATAAGACAGTTTGCATAAAAACTAAACTGTGGTCTGCAATCTTACTATTTTTGCCTACCCAATATTCATTATCCTATTACTGCTTAAACAATACCATAAATCTTTTGAGAGCCTATCTCCAACCCCAAGTGATGATAACTGTTGTTCTCCTTTGCAGCTAGGAAATGATGCTGTTTAGGCCAATGAAACTAGCAGATATATGGAAGAAGGAGGCGAGGGTGTGAAATTTTTTGTTTTTCAGATACGAGATGGCAGAAAGCATGACCTTTCCCTCTGCTTTCTTTTTTCCTGCCTTGAATGAGGATGTGATATCTAGAATGCAACAGCCATTTTGCAACCAGATGGAGACAAAAATGAGGGAAATCTACAACAATCAAAGAAACATTCACCCTAACACTGTCGAAGTCTTGAACTAAAGCTAGCAACCACTCATCTCTGGACTATTGTTAAATTAGAATGATAACCCTCTATCTGTTTAAGATTCTGTAGTTGGGTTTTCTATTACTGGCTGCCAAATGCATTTCTAAACAATAAAAACATTTTCTATCTTCTTACAAAATGAGGCATTAGATAAAATGTATTTATATATAACTAAGGAGGAAAAGAACTCTAACAATAACCAAGGTAAAAAAGAGAAGTTAAGGAATAGCCAAAGACTTAAGAAATGAGCCCTCCAGTAATTTAAACCTTGCTTATCTGACAAGTGCCAATCTCTTTATTGTTTTCAATCATTGCTAGCAACATAAGATAATTTCCTGAGAGCAGATGCATTAATTCAGAAATTCTAGCCAACGTTCGTATCCATATCATTTATCACAAAGACTGTCAATAAAAGACCCCTGTTCTCCAAGAAGATAAAAAAATGCATATATTTTATGTGAGTTAGTGCCGTTAACTTGAAGCAACAATTATAGTATCATTTATAAAGTACTTATTATGTACCTGACGCTGGTGTTTTAAATCACTGTCTCATTTCACCTTAAGTTAACCTTATGGGGTAGGTTTAATTAGCCAGTTTTCTCAGATGGGCAGCTGGGGAAACTGGGGTTTAGAAGTTAAATGACTTGTTCTGGATCACATAGTTAGTTATGATGGACCCTGTATGACCCTGGTGCTCAGTGATCATAGTAATATTATGCTCCCGATTCAACAAGCAGGGCCCATTTTAAACTATTTTGCCAACAATGGATATGGCTTCAGAGCCAGACCCTAAGTTACAAGGGCTCTGGCATGCACAAAAGAAATGTACACATGCCCACAAATAATGAATAACCCTTCATCTATGTCGCTCAAGCTGCTTCAGACATGCCATAGTCCTGCATTTCCAAAAGCACCATTGTAGCCACATGTTAAATGGGAGCTAAGATAAGGAGTGACCTGTCAGCATGAGGAAAATGTCTGCCTTCAATTAAAGCACAAGTAGAAGAAGAAGAAGAAGAAGAAGAAGAAGAAGAAGAAGAAGAAGAAGAAAAAGAAGAAGAAGAAAAGGAATTATCCCCATTATGTGCACCTAGGGAATCATCGATAATAGGGCCAAGGTTTCTAACTTAACAGCAGTTGTCAACCTGAGGGCCTTTTACCTTTCCTCAGCAAAAATTTCTTTCATGCAGCGTGAGCCACAGGGAGCAGAATATCTCCATTGTTTGTGTTATAAGGAGCCAGAGAAGAAGTATCTCCAGGTCCCTACAACTGTTTGGGGCTGTCAAGGTTGGCAGGCAAATCACAAAGGATCAAGTCAAGCTTGTCATAACTGCACCTTAATGACTTCACAAGGTGTAGGACACCCACCTGCCCCAAAATGTCAAACAACAATCCCCAGAGATTGTTTAGATTCCGGAGATACCTCCCCAGAGCCTTGACATGATACACCTAACATGCTTGAAATGGGCTTTAAATGTCATCAGATTAAAGGCCCTGGTTCCTAAGATATCTCTGCAAGAATCATCTTCAAACTCCTGGTGGCTGTCTTCAGTAAGGACCCGCATCTAACCTATGGAGAGATCCAGCTTGCAGGACTGTCGGAAATAACTGATCTTCTCTTCAGAGGATCTTTAGATCCATTACAATCATCACAAAATGGGTTAGAGGCCACCATTCACGTATGGTTATGGCACTTTGTTATCTGACATTCACATGGTTTCCTTGGGCCTTAAGACAAAGCCTACATTTAGCCTGAATCTGCACCTTACCAATTAAGGTTTCTGATGATGGCCATACAAAAATGTCCACAGCCTTTTCATGCACCTATAATCTCAAAGGTCCAGCCGCTTGAACTAAAGCGGTAATCTGGTTTCCACTCTCTTGGAAGGAAGTGAGCAGAAACTCAAATGTGAGTTTTCTAAAAACATTCCCACACCGAAGAACACTCAAAATGAAAAGAAGGTTGTGTTTAGATTTCGTCTGATGCTAATGGCTGTCGTGACCAGGGTTACCATCGCAGTTTATCATCACCATTCAAGATACGGTCACACCCCTGTGCTGTGGTGGCTGTCCACACACACCGGGATGTCCATCTACAGTGAGCTGAGGCCTTTCCACAGCCGTGCTCTCACATGTGGCAGCAGGTGTTTATGAAGAGAAAATTAAACCTCTGTGGAGGGCTTTCCCAGTTTTTTTTTTCCCCTAGAAAAATTCTTTTCAGGACTAGTATTTTTTATATTCTATTTGCCTCCTTTTATCACTAACTAATTATGCCACTGTAATCCTCCAGCAAAATAAATGAAAACTCTAGAATCCAGTCCTAAAAACGATCAAGCATTTTTTTAAATAAGATCCTCCACTCTCTCCTCTCTTTGAAGACGCATCTATTTCATGCCCAGAATTAAGCAAATACGCCTTAATTACAAAATTTCCTATCTCTGGGGATTTGGGTTTTAAACGCAAAACAACTTTAAGTATTATTCCCTAGCAAAGTAAGAGAACAAAACAAAGTTTACTGCATATTCCATTCAACCTCTGTAGGAATGTCTGTTGTAAAAAAACAAAAAAGTCTAAGGATAATATAATTAAATAAGTATCACTTTAAAAAATAATAAATAAACACATCAGTGTGGGTTCAGAAAATGGGCTTGATCTTTAGCGTTATCTGAACAACCACTACAAGTAACATACACAACTCAAGCAAAGTCCCAAACCAATAAATTTTCTAGGGACCATTTTTTTCTTTCAGGCTTTAGTAAGAGAATGCATGGGCCAGCATTCTCTAAGCTGTTAGTTCATAAATGTCAACATGTATTTCTTGGATAAAAGCAGTTCTATTAAATAAGCTGGGGCATAATACTGCATTCTGCACTTCAAAGGTGCCTCAGACCACTGCAGGAACAGACTAATTCCCTACCTAAAGGTAGCCTCCCAAATGTGTTTTAAATGAAAATCCCCAGGTCCCACCTCCCCAAATTTTGATTCAGTGAGTTTATGGAGCCTGGGAATTTGTGATTACAAGGCAAGATTTGGAAACTACCGCTGTCACACATATTGGAGATTCGCAAGGCATATCAGCAAATTAAAAGTTAGGGAAAAATCACACATTTAAAAAAAAAAGTGCTTCCTTTCTTCAGCCCAATGTTTGCCAAACTCAATTGATGGAAAATCCTTCTGTCTTCCCACTTTCTCCCCCTCCCCCATAACTATTAACATTTTCCCACTGAATAAAGTTCAAAAAACACTAATATAAGCAAATCCAGTGTTTCCATAACCCTCATATTCTTAGAATCTCATTTTTATATATACTTGATTAGATTTGGTAAGTGGCGCCAGCAGACACGTTTATAGTACAAACTTATTGCAAGAGGGCTCCCTGGATATACAGAGAGTTGTTTCACTGTCTCCTACACATACACCTGCAGAATTGTGCAAAAAAAAAAAATGACTTTCAGAAGCAGATTTCCACAATACTTCCAAATCCTCATTTTTATAAGCCCTTAAAGGTGGGGATCATTTCTTATTTATTTCTGTATCAGCAACACTTTGCACAGGGTATGAAATGAATCCATGTTTGTTGCTGGAGCTGTTCAAATGAAGATTCACAGTACTACACAGACTGAACCCAAGAAGGGATTAAAGCAGTTGACAAGAAATTTTTTTAAGCAACATGAGTTAAAGCAAAAACAGTTCATTGTTGCCTAAAATCTCAGACAACAAAAATCTCTTCGAGGTCTACAACTTGGCAAGTTTCCAATTATTTCATGTCACCTGTTGAATGTGTATGTTTCACTACTTGCCATCCTGACCCATTCCAGGTTATTAACCAATTATACCCTATCAAGGAAGAGTTTAGAGTTAGAGAAAACCGTTAACACCTACCCAGGGGAAGACTTTTTTGACGGTCTACCCCTTATTTGTGAAACATGCTGATTATGTGGGAGCAGAGATCCTGTGTCCTTTGCCCAGCTCTTTTCAGAAACCATTTAGAGTACATCCTGTTTTAGATTGTGTGTCTGTGTACATACAAGCAAGTGACCAAAGTTCCCCCATTAGAATGAAGGTCCTAGGAGAGGAGAAGAGGTGGGGGTTCCTTTTGTTTACTGACACAGCAGCCTCAGCTCCAGGAGAGTGCCAGGGCACTGCTCCATGAACCACGGGGAACAGATGAGTGAATTAATGAATGCCACATTGATGACATGCTCTTGCTGGGGATGTGGTTACAGGACCAGCGTGTACCTCCTTGGCCTGCTTTCACCACAATCCTCTTTTCCTGGCTAATCAAGATTCAAAACTACCAGTGTCCCCCGACAGTGTCCCCAAACATTGAAGCTCCACAGAGACCTCCCAGAGCTTGTATTAATTCAGGAAAGACCTTTGCATTGGTCACTGGTGTCGAATACCTCTAGCAAAAATAGTGCTTTTACTTTATGGATCTTTCAACTCCAAGAAACTGCAACGTGTTCATTCTCTGAACAAAGGAACGTCTCTCCATAAGCTGGACTTTTTCTTCAAAGAGCCTGTCTACCAGGAGTCCGAGGAGCAGAGGGGAAACAGATAATTAGAGCTAAAATAAACAACCTGAAAAAAAGGAGGGATCTTCTCTTAGAACTATATACACCCTAAAAGACAAATCTCACTGGGTTAAAACTCTCTCCATGTCTTCCTCTCTCCATATATCCTTTATTTTCAAAATACACAACCATGGCTAAGGACATAAGGTTAAAGCTGCAAAATTGGGAGAATGCTTGGAAATGACTAAGTGAAAGGAGAAAGAGGAGGGGAGAAGAAGGGGGAGGAGAAGGGGAGGCACAAAAGGCCATGTAGTTCCTAGGGAAATGCTAACTTCTCTTAGGCAACCTCAAAGAGGAGACTGCTTCCTGCTTCACCAGCAGGGCACTACAGGATGGGACATCGTGAAGGCTGCCACACTACCCCTCTCCATCTCGGTTTGCCCATTTCTAGAAATCAGCACCCGATATGGTGATTCCTCTATACTATAGGATGTTATAAGAGTTGGGGTTTGCAAAGTATTTTCCAGGTAAAGGCAGCCAATTGCTGTTAAAGAAAAACCACTCCAGCCGTGGCAGATGGCTTGGAATAACTCTTTCACTCCAGTCACTTTGGGCCAACTTCCATCACAGGCAGGAGCTTTTGTGCTTCATAAATGCAAACAGAATAGCAAGGACTACTAGAATCAAGGCACCATATTTTAAAGCTTAATGAGGCTGAGGTCACGTAGGGAAAGGGAGCTACTCAAGAGCAGTCCATTAAGAGTAGTGATTGCACCCAAAGGCCAGTCTCCTGACTCGGGTCAGAACTCTTTATTCCACCACATCCCCTATACATCATGTAATTCTTGAAGTCTGAGGACAGGAAAAGATTTGAAAAAGTTGTGATTCCTAAAAAAGTGTAAGGCCTCACTGGTCAGTCTTGAGCATACAGCTACTAACAGCCATGAAGAAGCCATAGACACTTCCAACACACTTCATCCACCTCAGTAAAGAGAACTCGATCATCACCAGTACCTGAGAGCAAGGCTTTATTTATTTGTTGCTCAACAAACACTCACTTGCATTCTGAAATTCCACACAGTATCTTACCTCACCACCCACCCAGCCTCTCTAGGCAAGGTTACCTTAGCCCACACACCAGGCAACCTCCCTTTCAAACAACCAAACCCCTTAGTTTTTTTCAAGCAAAATTGCCAAAGGTCACTCAGTAATAGCAGCCAAAATGAAAAGAACTTCCATTAAAAATAAATAAATAACGATTATATTCCTTAGAACAGAAAGATACAACTAAAGGAGAGGAAGAGTTTGCCTGGATCTCTATGCTTTGTGTTTGGAGGAAGAGGGAAACATTTTAAACTTGCATGCTTTGAGTTTTCTTAGTCCTTCCTTCCTTCCTTCCTTCCTTCCTTCCTTCCTTCCTTCCTTCCTTCCTTCCCTTTTCCCTCCTCCCCTCCTTCATTCCTTCCTACCTACCTACCCACCCACCTACTCACCTTCAGAATCATCATTCCTAAAGTTCCAATTCCTCCAATTCCTACCAAGAAGTGCCACCTTTTTGGTAGCACAGCTCTATCTTCCATATGTCCTATCACTAGGATTACTTGGAACAATGACTGGTTAATTCCTTCTTTCTTCAAATTAAACCCTGGGTATCGCTTTTCCTAAGAAGCCTGGCTCTGCAGTGGAGAAAGATTAAATGTGGGAAATCATTAACCTGAAAGCTCCAATGAGACTAATAAAGAGTTTACTCAGCCTAGCACACAGCAGCATATAGGTCCCACATACTAACCCCTAACCAAGACCCATGGTCAAAAAGTTGACTGAAATAGAATGATTCCAAACAGTGATGTAATCATTCCCCCTTCCGCACAAAGAGAACGTGGGTATCATGCAATTCCAGCTGCAATTTACTTTGCATGCCTTTTTTTCAGCATAATTTTGTAGAGACATTAGAAAACAGATCAACAATTTGGTTACATAATTTGCCAAGACTAACCAAAGCAGTTAATTGTGAAGTACTCAAGAGGTAAACCATCCCCAATTCAACTTGTTAAGCATGGCTAGCTGGGGGCATATTTTTGGCATGACATTAAGAGGACCATTGTGAATAGAAAAACAGACATGTAGATTAGTTTTGTTTTTAATCAAAGCAACGAATAAATATGTATTCTGTACATAGTTCTTCAAAATCCAACAGTTACCCTTCTGCCAACAAGTCTGTTATCTTAGGATGCAGACTGTGTCTGAGAACTGAAACCTCTCTCTTTTTCAGCTGAATGAGACCTTCTGTACTTACTGAGCTCCAAGTGGAGTGTCTTGTTTACACTTCCTAAGTAATCTCTTCTTCCTCTCCATTTTCGTATTCCTAAATCTGCTTTGTTCAAGACGTATCTGAAAACTGAAGCCTCTACAGAGGCCTGTGGGACTCTTTCAGTTTAGCATTGTCTATTCATTTTTTATTCAGAAAGTCTTTTTGTGTTTTCACCGTAGTGTATAATCACTGGAACCCCCTTAGGAAATCTTTTAATCATTTTATCCTTTTTGCATGGTATATGATAAGGGATTTAAAATCAAGCATTCATCTGAGATCAATACATCATTAAAGATTTTATCATAAAAGTTCACTTAATACAATCTTAATAATATTCATTACATATGAAGACAAATTTTGACCTTTCCCCATTTAATAAGTAATATATGGGGTTTAATTTCCTTTAAGTGTATAAGAAAAATAATGATATGCTTATAATTTAAATTTAAATGGCATTATATATATTGCAAAGCTGTAGTAATCAAAACAGTATGGTACTGGCACGAATATACACACACAGATCAACAGTGCAGAATAGAAAACCCAGAAATTAACCCACAAATATATGGTCAAGTAATATGCAACAAAGCAGGAAAGAGTATTCAAGGAGAAAAGAACCATGTCTTTAACAGATAGTGTTGGGAAAACCGGACAGCAAAATACAAAAGAAAGAAACTGGACCACTTCCTTACACCAAACACAAAAATAAATTCAAAACGGATTAAAGACCTAAATATAAGACCTGAAACCATATAAATCCTAGAAGAAGGCATAGGCGGTAATCTCTTTGAAATCAGCTGCAGTAACTTTTCTCTACATATGTCCCCTGAGACAAGAGAAACAAAAGCAAAAACAAACTATTGGACCTACAACAAAATAAAAAGCTTCTGCACAGCAAGGGAAACAACAACAAAATTAAAAGACAACCTACTGAATGGAAGAAGATATCTGCAAATGACATATTGGATAAAGGTTTAGCATCCGAAATATATAAAGAACTTACATATCTCACCACCCAAAAAAACAAATAATGCAATTAAACAATGGACAGAAGATGGACATTTCTCCAAAGACATCCAGATGGCCAACAGACACATGAAAAGATGTTCACTATCACTTACATCAGGGAAATGCAAATGAAAACTACAATGAAATGTCACCTCACACCTGTCAGAATGGCTGAAATCAACAACACAAGAAATAAAAGGTGTTGGTGAGGATGTGGACAAGAAGGAACCCTTGTGCTCTGTTGGAGGGAATGCAAATTTGTGCAGTCACTCTAGGAAAGAGTATGGAGTTTCTTCAAAAAGTTAAAATAGAGCTACCCTACAACCTAGCAATTGCACTATGGAGTATTTACTCAAGAATACAAAAATACTAATTCAAAGGGATACATGTATCTCTATGTTTACAGCAGCACTATTTACAATAGCCAAGCCAACATATGGAAGCAGCCCAACTGTCCATCCATAGATGAATGGATAAAGAAAATGTGGAATATGATTCAGCCATAAAAAAAAATGAAATCTTGCCATTAGTAATGACACGGATGGAGCTAGAGTATAATGCTAAGTGAAATAAGTCAGTCAGAGAAAGGCAAATACCATATGATATCACTCATATGTGGAATTTAAGAAACAAAACAAATGAGCCAAGGGATGGAGTAGACACTGTGTTTTCTATTTTTAGCAACTGATATAATATGCAACTTAAGAACCCTGATCCACTCAGCTTGAGGATCCACCTGCCCAGGACAATCTCAAGGTTATTAGCTGGATTTTCATTTTCATGATCCTTGTCAAATATTTGTATTCCAACATCAATGTTTCGTATGTTTCCTCTCTTCAACCGGAAGTCCATTAAGGTTACAAATGAAACTGTGTGTGTCTATGTGTCTCACTCTGCATGGGCTACGCTAGCAAAAAACCACAGGCTGGGCGGCTTGAACAGTAGAAATTTATTTCGCAGGGTTCTGGATGACGGGAAGTTCAAGATCAAAATGCCGGCTCTTGGCATTCCTAGTGTGAACTCTCCTCTGAGATTGCAGACCACAACCAGCTCTTCATGGTGTCCTCACAAGAGGGGAAAGAGAGCTCTGGTGTCTCTCCCTCTTTTCAAAAGGACGCCAGCCAGGCCAAATTAGAGCTCCATCCTTATGAGCTCATTAACTCTTACCAATGTCTTCACAAGCCCTATCTCCACAAACAGTCACATCCGGGGTCAGAACTTCTGAACATATGAACTGGGGGAGTACACAACCCCTAACAGTATGTTTAAGAATAAACACGAGATGGGGCTCCTGGGTGGCTCAGTCAGTTAAGCCTCCGACTCTTGACTTCGGCTCAGCTTATGATCTCGCAGTTTGGTTTGTGAGATGGAGCTCAGTGTTGGGCTCTGCTCTGACACTGAGGAGTCTGCTTGGGTTTCTCCCTCCCCCTCTCTCTCTCTCTCTGCCTCTCCCCCGCTCACACTCACTCTCTCTCTCCCTCTCTCTCCAGAGGAATAAACATTAAAAATAATAATAATAATAAACATGTTTTAAGTATATAATGCTCAAGACACCAGCCAAGTGAATAAATTCTGAGCATGATCCTCTGACCTTCCCTAACTACCTGATGTGCCCAGAAGCTTTCAAATGGCTGCACTTGAAACGAAAAAGTTCTCGCAGAGGAGGTGGAGAGAAGCTCCATTTTACAACTCCGGACAAAAGAGCCTGGCCTTGTGGCCTGACAGATGACACAGCCAGAAACCAGCGGGGCACCCAGGACAGCTCAGCCCCAATCCCGTTCAGTTCCCTGGAGAATTTCAGCGGCATGCTGGAGGGCAAATTCGGGGGGGGGGGGGGGGGAACAAACATCAACAGGCAGAGAGAGGCAAGAGAATACTCAGAACAGCATCAGGCTGTAACTGCTTTGGCCAAAAGTCAGAACCCTGAGGAGAATCAGAAACTAAAGCCCAAACTCCAATTCCCAGGCCCACAATAAGCAGACGCTAAAAACAAACAAACAAGCTTGCAGTATATACTCCCTCTCTCTCACTTCGGAAGGCTAAAATCTCCTTTCCCTTCTATCAAACCACACCAGTGTTCTTCCTGGTTTCACACAATGAAGAGTTAGTGATTTTTTTGGTAAATGTAAAAATGATTACATTTGATAAAGTTTTTTACCAAAAAAGTATGATACCATTTCCATGTTTGTTTGTTTTTTTAATTTTTAATTTAATTTTCTTAAGTAGACTCCACACCATACCTGGGGGTTGAAGTCACAACCCCGAGACCAAGAGTCACATGCTCTACCCAAATGAGCCAGCCAGGTACCCCACCATCTCCATTTTTTAACCTGAACCTGAGAATCTGTGAAAAATGATATGATCCAATGATCTTAATTTCTAATTAGCCAAGACAACAAAATTCTTATTTCTAGGGTTGGACCAGATATCTAATCATCTTGCAGTGGTCTTCAGTTTGTTTGTTTTTTTTAATTTTTTTTTCAACGTTTATTTATTTTTGGGACAGAGAGAGACAGAGCATGAACGGGGGAGGGGCAGAGAGAGAGGGAGACACAGAATCGGAAATAGGCTCCAGGCTCTGAGCCATCAGCCCAGAGCCCGACGCGGGGCTCGAACTCCCGGACCGCGAGATCGTGACCTGGCTGAAGTCGGACGCTTAACCAACTGCGCCACCCAGGCGCCCCTGGTCTTCAGTTTTGAGAATGTCATACAACTTTCCCTAAGGTTTGGAGGTTTCAAAAATGTTTCTTCTGAGGCCATCCTATAGCCACTGGAAAAAAAAAATGCAAAGTAGGTAAAAGCATGTTAAGTTGACCACATTCACAGAAAACAAAGCTAGGATATGCTAAATGTCCTCAGCACCTTGCTTCCAAGAATTGTATCATGCCAAAACCCATTATAGCCAATTCTGCTACAACAAAACATATGTGTTCCTAAAAATCTCTGTGCTATGCAAATTGTGCAATAAAGACTGTAAGGTTTATGGGGAACATGTGCTTAGGGGTAAAGCAGTCCAAAAGGATACGAGTAACATTTTTTTAAAACAGGATCTTAATAAAAACGGTAGCTATTTTATACGTGTTAAGTGGTTAAGAAACACATCAAAACTACAATGTTTTGTATTTGATGTATTTCTTAACCATCTAACACATATCAAACTGGCACTTTACCTCACTAAAAAACCTAGAGTTTGCACCGAGAGTTGGGTGCAGAAAGGGGTGCATCTTGTGAGTTACTCTGAAGCATGGTACAAGGATCATCTGATACCAAACAGAAAAGTTGTAACACCAAATGTGGTGTGGGTGAGGCTCATAATACACAGGTCAATTAAGGCTACAGATGACTGGGATGTGCACACCTGTGCATTTTGGGTAGTCCTTAGTGGGTTTCAACAAGCTGCACTTTCCTGCATTCATCTAATGTTTCTCTAGAAAGAAATGTCACATAAGCAAACCATTTGCTTTATGTTTGTTCTCTAATATATTAGTTACTTTGCGACAAATTCTCATTTTCAAAACAAGTGTTATAGCAGACCTGACTCTACTGAGAGTTGATTAAACTTGTAAAAGAAATGAAGACTAAAATTCAAAGATTAGAAATCTAGGAATGATTTAAGGATCATCTATTCTAATTCAAGTCCTGATATTACATATAATATTAAGATATTACTATCTTGTTTGAACTTTCTCTTTTAAAAATCCATCATTTTTTAATATATATTAATGAAGTATACTTGACATACAATATATTAGTTTCATGTGTACAATACAGTGATCAATTTATACATTACACAGTACTCACCATGGTAAGTATAGTTACCATCTGTCACCATATAATGTTATTATATTATTGATTATACTCCCTAAGCTGTACTTTTCATCCCCGTGACTTACTTATTTTATAACTGGAAGTTTATACCTCTTAACACCCTTCACCTATTTTGTCCATCCCCCAATTCTACTTCTTTCTGGCAACTACCAGTTTGTTCTCTGTATTTATGAATCTCTTTCTGGTGTGTGTGTGTGTGTGTGTGTGTGTGTGTGTGTGTGTGTGTGTGTTTTATAATATCATATGGCATTTGTCTTTCACTATCTGACTTATTTCATTTAGCATAATATTCTCTAGGTCCATTCATGCTGTCACAAATGGCAAGATCTTCTTTTACGTCTGTGTAATATTCTATTGTATATAATACCATATTGTCTTTATCCATTCATGTATCAATGGACACTTGGGTTGCTTCTGTTTCTTGGTTATTATAAATAATGCTTTACAAATAAATTACAAATAAACATAGGGGTGTTGAACTGTCTTTTTTTAAAGGTCTTGCTCCTATAGCTTAGGGACTAATAATCTTTCAAGACTCAGTCTAAGAGAAAATACTGGAAGAGAGAAGCTTTGATTAGAAAATCAAATGCTCCGGACACAGACCAATTCCAGTCTCTCATCTGATATGGGGAACACTGTCAACCTGGGTACCTTAAGAGTTATATAGGAGACACACAATAATTAGCATCCAAGAAGCACATTCCTACTGGTCCACGTAAGAAAATACATCTAACTCAAAAACATACATATGTAAAGACAATGTTTTCAATCTGTTGGGTTCTCTCCATGATATTATTTTGAGATTCCTAAGAGTCGTGGGACTGGGTACACATTAATCCTTTTTGTCTGGGTAGTGGGAAATGATCAGAGGGCCCTACTAGCCTTTTAAGGGTGATTCATTTACTTTCAGAGTTTCAAAAACGTCTGTAAAAGAAGAGGCCTGCTTTTCTCAGTAGGAAGCACAGAAGCTAGAAAGCGCTCCTGTCCAATTTCAACTAAAGAGGAAGAGGGAAGATTTTGCAGTATCTTATCCAATGAGGCCTGTTAGAATCTACCTGGAAAACATTTCAGTAATCAACATTCAGTGACTATTACTGAACACGTACCATGTATCAGGCATGGATAGAGACTTCCAGAACAAACTCCCTGGGGAGCCTGCACTATTTAAATACTTCACAGGTGAGTCCTTTGAACACCCCCTGGTTGATAGTCACTGATTTAACACACGAAAAGGTATCACCTTTTATGGAAGGGATAAATCCAGTTCGAATTTTAGAAAGTTTGAAAAGTTGGAAGAGAAGAAAAATTGCATATGAAGAAGTATCTGGTGTGGGTTTTTTTTCTCTTGTTCATTTTCTTTCTTTGTATTAAGAAGGAGATATTTGGGACAAAACATGAGGAGGAAAACTTTTAAGGTCTCCATGAGTATGTGTTCATCTGAGTTACAGTCTATTGATTTTGAACGGAATGTAAAGCCATCCTGCTGACACACAAAGGAGAGGGACGTACTGACAAAGACCCTGGACAATAAGGAATCAGGGTGAGTATCTGTGGCAGAGAAACTTTAAAATCTAGGCCTTACTCTACCTACTCAATCTCTGGTAGTTCCAGTAAGAACCTCTGAGTCAGGGTCAAAAAAATAAAACCTTTCTCCTTCACAGACACCATCTTTCCTCAGTATCCACATTATTTCTCTCTTCTCAAAGTCTAATCAATCACTAACAAAAAAAAAAATCCAGTTTGTTTTGTTAGTATCACCAGGTTTAAGCAGGTGCATCAGCATGCCCTTTGGAAGGAAACATTTCCCACATGCTCTTCAACCCAAATTTTATAAAGTAATAAATAAAATAAGCTGACTTAAGTTGGGTATCCAAACATATACCTTTCCTTCATTTATGGCTCATGCGACAGACTGATAAACAGAGCCTGATCTCAACATACATCCCACGCCCTGAGTAGCAGCCATAAAAGAAAATATCATTAAAGGGATCTCCATCTCCAATAAAATACATCCTACACTTCTACCAAAGAGTCTCCATAAATTACCACCACTAAAGAAAATAAGGTGTAATCATTTCATTCAATAAAGCTCAGCTGGTTTCCAACTGTACAAATTCCATAGTGATGTATAATCTGTTTTTGGAATTATGCTTCTTAACCAAAGGTAAAATTTTCCCAGAGATAACAGGCAATTGATATTCTAGTTTCAACTACTTTAAGTAGGTGACTTTAATAGAATAAACTTAAGGTCTATACACTTTTATAATAGTTCTTATTCATAAGATTCTTTGGCCTGTAGTTCAGTCTAAATTCTCAGAAAACTTCCTCTAAGGGCAGGGAGCCTGGGTGGCTCAGTCGGTTAAGCGTCCGACTTTGGCTCAGGTCATGATCTCGCAGTCCGTGGGTTCGAGCCCCGCGTCGGGCTCTGTGCTGACAGCTCAGAGACTGGAGCCTGTTTCAGATTCTGTGTCTCCCTCTCTCTCTGACCCTTCCTCCCCCCCCCCGTTCATGCTCTCTCTCTGCCTCAAAAATAAATAAATGTTAAAAAAAATTTTTTTTAGAAAAAAGAAAATTTCCTCTAAACATATGTAAAACAAAAGAGGCATCAATGGTGATTTAGGTTTATTAATATCTATCCATGCTAGAGTAACTGACCGATCATTGTAAACGTTACTACTCATTTAAACAATCTCAGACTTTTGTTACTCTGACTACTCAAATGCACTATAATTTTTAATTCATAAAAATACAATCTGTTGAATTAAAATATTCTTATGTTGTTTGAGATAACTCCTACACCCAAAGTTTACAGAAATCATTGAAAATGTTGACCACATATATACCACATCTCTTCACTGGCAAATGAAAAGTTTTAAATGAAAAAAAGAAACATCACGGAATCAAAAGTTGTTTTTTTTTTCCTCAAAGACATGTAAACAGACATTCTGTCAATAACCATAAGATTGCCAAACTTATTTTTCCTTCAGATGTTCAAAGAATCAGAGAGATCTAATAGGATAAGCTACAGAAGTCAAGCAAAAACTCTCATTCCAATCGTCTCTCTAGAGCCAATTAGTTGAAGGCCTTAGAAATAGAACAAGGTACCAATTCTCTGCGGCAGCAGATTACAAAAGTCCTTACATTTTAGTCGTCAGAGTAAGTGACAGGTAACCAGCATAAGAAACTCGGCAGGCATGCTTGCAATGCACATCTCTCGGTGGACTCCTTTTGCAGCCCCCAAGGAACTGTGCGCAAAACCCCAGCCTGCCTGCTCCATCCTTCACTGTCTGAGATTCTCGCTACCACAGTAACATGAGAGGGCAGAAGGAAGCAGCAATCTTAGTTTCTTAAAAAACCTTTGTCCTGGAAAAAGAGAGGGGAAAAGAGCAAGGGGTGGGAAGAGGGAAAAAGGGAGAGGAACAGAGTAACTACTTTCATGACAGTGAAGTGGTGTTTGCCGTAAACTAAATGCACAGCAGCCAGCTTTTTCGGTTTGAATGGCTCTGTCTGCAAGCTCCTGAAAGGATCTGGCCCCTACCTCTGCCTCTTGAGAGGAGAAAAGGTGTGTGTGTGTGTGTGTGTGTGTGTGTGTGTGTGTCAGAGAGAGAGAGAGAGAGAGAGAGAGAGAGAGAGAGAGAGAGGACTGGGGGGTGGGGGGAGAGTAGGAGAAGGCGAGCCAGAGAGCTAGTGCATGAACAGAAGAGGAGGTGGCTGGAGGGATCTGAGGGAGGTGGAGGGGTGGGGGGTGGGGGAGAGCACTAGTATGTGACCCACATATGGAATGAGCATCAGAACAATGAGGACAGGACAGGACAGCCAAACCAGTGCACTCTGGGGCAGCAGTTTTCAAAACAAGGCTTCATAGCTTTGCAGGAAAGGGGGGTGTGGGGAAACATGACACAAAACAAGCTAATTGAAATAAGCGACTGGATACAAAAGGAGCTGGCCAAATCACCAGCGACTGGGACACCGTGGGCTCCTGGATTTCATTTTTATACAGCTAGTGGGTTTTTTCCCCTCCTTCCTAGAAAGCTTTTGGTCCCAGGGGTTTAGAATTCCAGAGGACCCAATTAACACCATACTTGGCTAGCTCCCTGGTATGATCAATATAAATAAGCTGCCTTTTAGCATCTCCATAAAATAAAACAGCCTGGAAACTGGGTCTGCTGCTTTTTTATTTCCTCTGTAGAGTGACAGCCAAACTGGGGAGGCTGGGGGTGGAGAGTCACACACATCTCAGACATGAGGTGAGAACAGATACGGGCACTATGAGTCGGTTGAACATATTTTAAAACCTTAAGTATAGGGGCACCTCAGTCAGTTAAACATCGGACTTCAGCTCAGGTCATGATCACCGTGTTCCCGAGTTCAAGCCCTGTGTTGGGCTCTGTGTTGGCAGTGAGGAGCCTGCTTGGGATTCTCTCTCTCTCCCTGTCTCTCTGCCTCTCCCCCACTTTCTCTCTCTCTCTCTCTGAAAATAAATAAACTTGAAAAAAAAAACCCTTAAGTATAATAGAATTCTGAAGTCAATGTAATCATCTCTCCTGTATCCTCCTCAAGTCTTTGATGGCCTGCACGCTGTTTCTTCTGTGAGGTTTTCTAAGCTTTAACTCACAAGCAGGAGTGAGTTAGAGTAACCCAATGGCTACTGGGTTCTTCATAACATAATTCTGATGTTCTGGCAAATGATTCACTCATACATTTTAGAGAACCTTGTCTGGTAAACCTGACTTGGTTTCCCCCAATAACTTTCATAACTTTCATAAGTCTCTCTTAAAAATGGCATTCTCTCTGGGGCACCTGGGTGGCTCAGTCGGTTAAGCATCTGACTGGCTTGGGTCAAGATCTCATGGTTTGTGGGTTTGAGCCCTGCATCAGGCCCTGTGCTGACAGCTCAGAACCAGGAACCTGCTTCGGATTCTGTCTCCCTTTCTCTCTGTTCCTCCCCTGCTCATGCTCTGTCTCTGTCTCTGTCTCTCTCTCAAAAATAAGTAAACATTAAAAAAAAAATTAATGGCATTCTCTTTAGTTCTGCTTTCATTTTGTTATCAAACCACTGGTTTTTTTCCAAAGCCCAGAGATAAAACAATATCAAAAACAACATTGCTAGATTTAATTATTTCATAAAAGGAAAGAAAGAAAGAAAGAAAGAAAGAAAGAAAGAAAGAAAGAAAGAAAAAACAAAGAAACAAGAAACCATTTTCAAGAGGGACGTCCAACCCCAAAGCTCTTCCTTTAACAACATTTCATTTCTGGGGCACCTGGATGGTTCAGTCAGTTAAGTGTCCCACTTTGGCTCAGGTCATGATCTCACAGCTTATGAGTTTGAGCCCCGCGTTGGGCTCTGTGCTGATAGCTAGCAGATAGCAGCCCGGAGCCTGTTTTGGATTCTGTGTCTCCCTCTCTCTCTGACCCTCCTCCGCTCGCAATCTGTGGCACTCTCTCTCTCTCTCTCTCTCTCTCAAAAATAAATAAACATTAAAAGATTTTAAAAAACAATGCTTCACTTCTAGCTCAACTAGTTTAATTTTTTATTTCTGCTTACTCTGGAAATGTACTTAACCAACCCTGTGAAAGAAAGAGATGGTGGTAAAACTTTCCAAAAATACACACACACACACACACACACACACAGGAAAAAAAAAAAAAACTGTGAAAGTGAGGAGACAAGAGGGCAACTTCAAAATGAGTGCCTTGTTTCTGGTGTTGTAATTCCCAACCTTCTGATTTCAGAAGTGCGTGACCAGAAAAATAAAATGCCCATGATAAATTCAGGGCTGGAACAGCTAGATTTACAGCAAGCAAAAAAAAAAAAAAAAAAAAAAAAAAAAAAGAAAGAAAGAAACACTAGTATATATATATGTATATATATATTTTTTTTTCTGATAAAATTACTAAAGATCACATTTCCATAAGAATAGGCTCAATTTAAACTGTTCATAGAGAAAGAGGTCTTTAATTCCCATGTGTTACAAAAGGTCTTAAAAGAGTTAAAGCACAGACTATGAAAACCTGTGTTTAAATAATTTATAGGCAATGACACAAGCTGAGGAGGGAAATAAAATTAATAAGTGATAGGAATGAGGGGCTGTCAACACCAACTCCAAATTTCATGCTCCTTGGCTTGATCCTGTATTTTATTTAACACAGATTTCTGCATATGAATAATTTGACTCTTCTTGTGAGGTCTGGTACTTCAAAATCTAAGGCTAAAGAACCTTGGGCTGTTAGAGAATCTGAGATATACAATGAAGAGGGGTGAACTGGCGGCCCCACTGGGGAGTGGCAAGCCTGCAAGTATTAGCGGGTGTTTACAGTTGCAACTCCAAGTCATGGTCTAAGTAATGTTGTTTCCAAGTGTCCCAAAGTGCACTGCTCTGCACAGTGATCTTTCAGCTGTGGCACAGCTGAGCTTCTGACGAAACGTGCTCCATTTCAGCCTGCTTACGAGGATGCTTTCCATTTGCATGTATTTTTGCTTTACTTGATTGTAATTTTGCCTAGCCAGGTAGTGAGCCAAATCAAACAAAGGAAAACTTTTGAAATGTTCTATTCTAGCTTCCGCTTCATGTTGTTTTCTTCTCTGCTGCCAGGATGTAAATGGGCTGTGTGGTCTTCTATGGAGCTGCCCCAGGCAAAAGATTCCCATTAGGTAGGAGCATTCCAGGTATTGTGGGGCCTGAGGCTTATACCATTTGGAGGTCTCTCTTTAAGAAAAGGTTTGAAATTATGAATTCAAAACTAAGTAGGAAGCTTGGAAGAAGCCCCTGAGAATGAAGGGTTGTAAAGCTGAAGCTTCAATGACTTCACAGTAAATATGCCTCTCCTATCAATGCCTTCTTCCATAGACACCTTGAGGGTGGAAAGACCCAGCTCCTGGGGAAAGCAGGCACTTCCTTCTTTCTACACTGGAGTGATACCTTTTCTTACTGGTGGTGATAAGAGGAGAGAGTGCTTTGAGCAGCTAGAAAAATACAGTCTGAATATTCAAAATGATAACATCAAAGGGAAGACTCCATGGGCTTTTATTTTCCTAGCAAGGTGAGGGTGTGTGCAGAGACAAGATAGGAGGGAGTTAATGAATCCATTCATTCAGTGAAGCTTAATGTCTCTTAAAGAAAGGACAGTTTTGCTTTTTTTCTTATTTACTTAATAATTTCAAGTTTACAAAACAGGAGAAAAACTAGTTCAAAGAGTTTGCATATATTTGTCACTCAGTTTTTCCTGATGTTGACATCTAGCATGTTGACCATGTAGCAACTCTAGGAAATTAACATTGATGCTATACT
Organism: Prionailurus bengalensis; assembly: GCF_016509475.1. Taxonomy (NCBI): domain Eukaryota; kingdom Metazoa; phylum Chordata; class Mammalia; order Carnivora; family Felidae; genus Prionailurus; species Prionailurus bengalensis. The sequence continues at coordinate 41,095,345 of NC_057346.1, forward strand.
ATTACTTGATCGACAGACTACTCATTTTTTTGCCAACTGTCACAGGTCACAGGTCCAGAATGCAATTTAGGAACCCACAATGCATTTACTTGTCAGGTCTCCTAGTGTCCTGTTATCCGTGACATTTCTTCAGTCTTCCTTTGTCTTTCATGATCTTGTTATTGGAGAGTGCTAGCGAGTTACTTTGTAGAATGGCTCTCAATTTGGGTTTATCAATATCTTCTCATGATTAACTCAGGATGTGTATTTTCGGAAAGAATGTCATAGAAATGATGTTCCCTTTCTCCTGCATCGTATCAAGAGGTATATGATATTGATATGTCTTATTATTGGCTGATCATTTAGTTAAAGTGACAGTTGTTAGGTTTCTCCGCTGTAAAATTACCATTTTCCCTTTTAAACTTATACATTCCTTGTGGGGAAACCCTTTGGGACTATGCACACATACAATTTCTCATCATGCTTTCACCCACTACCTTTAATACCTATTGAGCCTTGCCTGTAGATAATTACTGCTGTGGTGTTGGCCAAATGATGATTTTCTATTTCCATTATTCTGTCTACATTTATCAATTTGAATACTACGGTAAGAATGAACTGTCCCTTCTAGAATAGAGACTTTTAAAAGAAAAAAAATTATAAAAATTGAATTACCCCCAAACCGACAGTTGATGTATCTATAAAATAGCACCTCTCTGTGCCAACCAATTTTTTGATGATGTGAAAATTCTGAACCTTTCTCTTTCAACCTTCTGGTGGCATTTCAAGATTCTTCAGCAGCTCCACTGCAGTAAAGAAGAGGGCATGAGCAAAACACAGCACAGAGAAATGTCATCAGTTTCCCTTTAGCAACTATGGTTTATAATGAGAGAACTTTGAAACAAATGGATAACTTTTCTTACAAATGTCTGTTAACCAAACTTGGCCAACCTGTCCCATTCATGTCTTTTTCTGGTCCAGAATTGAATTCAGCAATGCATACTGCATTTAGTTGTCATGTCTGGGTTGGTCTGACCCACTGAAAGGATCAGTATGATGCAACTGACAAAAGGCCCCACAGGCTGGCCACCACTGACACCTTGTATCTGATAATCAGATCTCCCTGCGCAGGGACCTCCATACCTATACTGGACCTCCTCCGTGCCTTTACTTCTTTTCGGCCCTGGCCCTGCCTCACCTCACCCCCTCCAGGTCAGTGGAAGATCTAGTTTCTCTAGTCCCAGACTGAGGCTGTCCTCTTAACTTTCATTCTTCAAATCATGTCCTCCCAGTTAGAACAGGACAGACCTCCTCTTTCCCACTGTAGTGTGTCCAGATCACAGACAGGAGCCAGGTACCAGCCATCTTCGCCCCTTCATATCTACAAACAACAGAGACAACTGCAGAGCTGATCTAACATACCAGCTTTAGATGGAAACTTCAGTCATGCAAACCACGTGAAGAAAGATAAACAGCCAAAAGGAAATTCTGTGAAAGCAAAGGGTAGATATTCATTCTAGGAAGAGATGACCAAGCTGTTACGGAAATCAGGGCATGCTCTCACCCAGTACACAAGTCCTCACCAATCCTTTCTCCCGCATGTGTTAAGCAGAAGTTTGGGCCTATATCACACTCTGCTGGAAAGGGCAAGAAGCAAAACACTGGTTAATCACTTCCCAGAGAAATCACTCTGGCATTGACATCCCAACCCGGGAGGAATCCTGATTTATTACGTGGGAAGAAAATTGGAGGCTGACAAAGGAGCTACCTAGACCCCTTCTGAGCACCGATGGGATGGAGAGGTGTACTGAGGCGCACTCCTCAAGCAGGCATGCCTCAGAGGACCAGAAAACCACCTGGAGAGGATTAAGGAAGGAAAAAGTCTTCAGAGGAAAAGGTCAGAAAGTGGCTGGAAAACCACATTACACAGCTCCCTTACTTCCCAGGTATATACTCTACAAACGGTCTTTAAAATCACTGAAACACCAGAGTATAACGTCAAATCCCATGGGCTTCCAATTGAAATCTTTACTTAACTATACAATCGCTAAAAAGAAGTCTATATGTATTATTTATTATTGGAATCTGAAACCCTCTAAATTACACTTCAATGGGCTGTCAACATTTACTCAAGGTTTGCACCACCAGGTGTGAAACTTACATCCAAAATGAAATGATTGTGTGATGAGGTGAATCCAACCCACTCCCTGATATGACACCACTGTTCCTCTGACTATCCAACCCAAACTATAAATATTTCATAAGAGAAAGTAATTAGAAAGGTAGTTCAGCACCTAAGCTCTGTTACTGGAACTCTGAGCTAAGCAATAAATTTATTATTCTTAAATTCATTTTTATGACCAGAATTTCAAAGCCTGTCTAGACTCTACAAGAGCAAAATACTTAAGCAATGTCAACGTGTAGGACTCAATTCTTTAAATCTTAGAGTGATTAAGACTATGTTAGGCCCTCAAAGCATTAAATATCCAAATGGTATTTATTTCAAGATACTCACAAGACATAACCACAAGGGCTGGTATAAGATATCTAGATCTGCATTCTTACCAACAGGTAAAAGAAAATCCCCATCATCATGTAGTAAAGAGAGGAAGAGAAAACAACACAAAAGAATTTAAAAACTGGTACCAACAGACTACTCCGAATTTAAAGTAAATGTTTACCTCCAAATTTACAAAGAAACTCCTCAGTAAACCGATTTCCACTTAAAGGGGTTTCCTCATCTGTGCATTAAGAATCAGCACAAATTTGAAATTATACAGGGGCTCTCAATCCTCCTCATTAATTCACTTCGACCAAGCATCCATGGACACATCACACTACGGTAGAAACTAAACATCTTTGATCCAAACTGCAAACACTCTAATGAGGTCGGAACGCACCCCTGTGACTCACACCCCAGATAGCTCTACCAACCTATTTTTCCACAAGCACCCGCTCTGTTCATTAGCTCTGCACTAAAACAGAAGACAACAACGCCCGAGTCTGTACTGATTTCCATAGTTGTTACTAAGTAAATACCATTTTGGTGAATAAAATTAAACTAAACCCACATTCTTGAAATGACTTCTTTTCCTTCCCTGAAATCTTATTAACATAACGCTGCCAGAAAATTAATCAACACTATACATTTGTTAAATGATTAATAAAAACAGTGATTATAATAATAAATTCCAACTTGAGACTATTTCTCATTCAAAACAGGTCTATGAGTTCTGTTTGGATTTTCCTGCCAGCATAAAAAAAAAATGTTTATAAATGTAGAGACTGTTTATAAATGCAGTACCTTCTATTCTGCTATAGAGGTTAGATAATATTCCACAAAGGAGTGATTTCTACCAATTGGTTTTAGCATTTTTTCCATCTTTTCCTTAAATTAAACTTAGTATACACATAAATAGTGCCAAGACTGAAAGAAAAAAAAAAACTTAGGAAACAAAACAACCTTTTCAATAACAAGCTTAACATGGGAAAACGCTAGGTGGATAATTACAATTTACATCTGCACAATAAACTGCCAGAGTTTTTCAGCTGACTAAATGCTACTCTAGTTCATTATATAGCCATGCTACAGACAAAGGCCATTTTTTTCCTCAGAATTTCAGTTTCTGTGACATAAAACCACCAGGAGATTTGAATGTTATCCAATAGTATTTTAAAACTTTGTAGAAAAAGACTTTCATCTTGTGTCTGGAAGTCTGTACCACTTATGCTAATGATCACCAGTGAAAACTAAGGCAAAGATATTTTCTTATGTAAGGGGATTATGGTATAGATGTATGTGTGTATGTGTGTGTATGTGTGTGTGTGTGTGTGTGTGTGTGTTTGCATGCATCTCCATCCCAGGAGCAGACTAGAGAGGTTAACACTGACATTTCATTAGGATGTGCCAATGGAATTCTAGGAGGTTCTACAGAGTTTGGCTGTACACTGAATGATTCAGCGCTTCTTTGGGCTCTATGGAAAGAGGTGGGAGATTTTGTGTATTCTTGTACTTTCACGTTAACCTAAAATACGTGCGTAAAGAGGCCCAAAAAGATGATCCGGTCATGATATCTGACATTTTAATCATTGTGATTTCCTGTTCCAGTGTAATAACTGTGCAACACACTATAAGATCACTCAGCAGAGGGAGACAAAATAGTAATAGCTTAACTGGTTGTTGTGAGTCCCAAAGCTGAGAACAGTAGGTACAACTGACCCCACTGAGAATGGTGCTGGACTCAGCATCTAGCAAAGCTAGTTCTTCACCCTTACCCCACTGTCCATCCCTAGATGTAGTCTATCAAAGTAGGGTGACAGGTTGGCAGAGAGTTGCAGGCCCAGAAGTGGGGCATTCTGTTCCTATGTTGCTTCCTCCTTATGTGAGGAGAAGCAGGTTCTACAGGGGTCAGGAGAGAACTCCAGTCAGGTGAGCAGGGCCCTGGGGACTCATGACGCTCAAGTGGTTAGAACCTCAGAATTTCTCAGTCACATGCTTATCCACTACAGCATTCTCTCCTTTGCCATCTACCCAATCTACTCCCTTCAATTCCAAGTCCTTTTTCCTTAAGGAATGGTCAGCAGTTCTTGAGGAAAGAAGAAACCCACTCTCTTCCCTCTCAAATATAATTCATATATCAGGGTTAGCCAGCTGCCTTGATGGAGACAAACAGTCAAGAAAGACAAAGGCAATCAGAAGCCCAGCCCTGACACCCAAAGGACAGGGAAAGAGGGTTAGGGACTCCATGATTCAGAAAGAACTCATTTTTGTGTGGCACCTGTTGAGGAAAACTCCACGAAAGGTCAGCGACACAGAGCTGAACGTGCCAAATGTGTCATCTGGCCACCGTTATCTTTAAGGAAGCAGAAGAACTCAAGCCCAGAGAGAGAAGAAAACACTGTGAAAAACTATAAACAGCTTATTTTTTAATAATAAAAACATGCGCTTTATCAGAAACACAAACCAGGTAAAAAAGGAAACAAAATGTCTTTCATGTATTAGACAAATACATACTGAAGCCTTTCTCTGGGTCAGACACTGTTCTGGCTGCACATAATCCAGCAGAAGAACCAGAGTAACAAGATCTCCACTCTTAGAAAGCTGAAATTTAGTTGCAAAAAAAAAAAAAAAAAAAAAAAGCAAATAAGAGATGGTTTCATAGAGTGATGTGTGCTATGCACCAACATGACAGAGTGATAAATAGACACTTGGATAAGGAGAAGTCTCTATTTTAGATAACATAGTCGGAGGCCTCTCTGAGACTGACTCATTAATTCAAAGATTTGGGAAGAATCAAGACAGAGGGCAGGACACTTGCAGAGTCTGCCATAACAGCCTGCCCGCATTCCTGTAAACTCTGATTAAGCTCCCACTCTTCACAAAAGCCAACAACACAAATCCTCTGCCTTTAAACTTCCCACATGTAACAGGCAGCACCGACACGGTGACACAGCAAGGGCACCCCCAAACACCCACGCAAACACCAATGGGAAGAGTCCATGACGATTTCTATAAAGTCTCCTTCGTACTTGAGTGTGGGAAGCAACGTTCTGGGGACAGGACATATAATAAGCGACGGAATAAGAAAATGTCTGACACATCCATGATTCACATTTGCACCCTGCAGAAATTACTCTCATCACATCTAAGCACTTAATTGCACATATTTGTTTCATGTTTTCATCCATGGTTAGAATGCTCATTCATTGACAACAGGAAACTTAATCTGTTTGAATCTGAAAGTTGAGCTTCTTGTACAAGGCCTGGCACATAGAGCCCATTAATATCTGTTGAATGAATGGCATGAGGAGTAGACAGACAGGTTAATGACAGTTTGTGAAGGTTGGAATGGACAAGGCTATGGAACTGGACTTCTTTCTGTAGGTATGGGGACCATCAAAAGTTTTACAATTCACAACAGACCTTAAGGATGACAAAAGTGAACTTAACCCACCATTGAACCCGGAAGCCTTCCCATATAAAGCCTATATTGGTAGTGCTGACAGCTGCTGCTGATGTTGTTTAAATGAAGATGTGGCTTTTTGTTTCCTTCGCTGAAGAGACATATATTAATTACAGTGCTTTTTAAGACATGAAACACGGTTTTAAAAGCTTGATAATCACTTCTATTAAAGGTTTCCTGCTGTGATTGTCAAATATAAGTCTTCACCCATTCCTTGTTACCCACCTCCCTGCCATTACCTCTTCCACATTGAATCAGTCAATCCATATGTATCTATTGTCTTCTTCCTCTGTGCACAGCAAGGAGCATTGTGTGAGATAACATATTCTTCACACATCAGAATCATAAAGTTGCCTTGAATAGGGGAAGAAAGTTTATGGCATTTTTGTCCCTACTATACTTTATTATCTAGTCCAACTCTTTCTCAACTCATCTTAAAAACCTAGTTCAATCCAGGTAACGAGGTTGCTGTTGGAAGCGCTCAGATGATAACCTGGGTTTCCTGGCTTCAGGTCATCAGGCTACCATACTTTGTCCTTATTTCCAAGGATGCCTAACACAAGCATCCAACACTTCTAAAACTCAATCCATTCCTTCAGATTAATTAACCCATTCTATACCCCACCATTGTAACTATTTTCATTTCTGTTTGTGTACCCAAGTGTACCTCTCCAATCTTTACTCCCTTTTCAGGCCTCAGCCAGATGTCAGGGCAGTATGTTCATGGAAGCGTGGAAGCCATCTAGAGAGTCAGCCCCCTACAGAGGAGCTCTGTTCACCAGCAGGAACTCTGGCATTGCAACAGATGCAACACTTTGGCAGCCAGAAATAACACAGATGTGGCCACACATCTTTAAGCATACAAGACACTGAGATTAGATAAGTGTCTTTATATTAACAAAAATGGAGCAGAGACAGTGGAAGCCCAGCCAATAAAATAGATCCATTCGTTTAAAAGATCCATCCCAAGTACAGAAAGGAGTAAGTTCAGATATGAACTGGACATTCTTGAGATTGCCAATCTCAGTCATATCCTGATGAATCCAAAGCACTCAACTTTGTTGGATTTACAAAGTTTAATTATGTATGCGATAAGGGGTTGTCTCCCTTTGAAAAAGAAAATTAGAAGAGGTAACTTAATCACCATCTTTAATAGTCTAATGCGTTATCATGAGGAAGATAATGAAAAGTAGTTGTCCAGCTCAAAGATGTCAAACCAAAAATTAAATCATCAGAAAAAGCAAGAGACTTCAACAAGCATAGCAAAGATCCCTTACACTATGCTATTTTTAATTCATGTTATTTGCTAATGATTTAATACCACCTCATTTCATAAAACACTAGTTTGGAAATCAGAGAGCTAAGACACATAAAAAAGACATCACTGTACACAGAGAAATCAGAAACCCATCAAGAGAGGGGAAGCCACAGCTCTCTAAAGGAAGGGGAACCATGGGACAAGGCCGCATATTCTTGGGAAACTAACAAACGAAGAAGTTCTCCAACATTTCTACAGATTTCCATTTACTGCACCCAGAGTCATTTCCTTAAGCAGAATGCATTTATCTCTGTAAGACAGAAAAACATAATTTAATTAAAGTTAAAATGAAAAACTTAAAGATCTGCTACATTATTAGATCCTTTTGAAAGAGTTAAACGTTCCCATGCTCAGATCTCCTCTCTTCCTGTGCTTCAAGATAAGTGTTGGGAGATTTATGTGCCATGAATTTCCAATTACCCATCTCCACCAGCTGGGCTGTCAATCACCACTTGTCTTATCCTGGATGTCTTCACCACCCCCATTTCCTTGTTGTGCACACAAAAACAAGCTTACTCTTCCAAAAAGAGCTTACCACCAGGCAGGCATATGCTCATTTTTTATGTCCAGCTTCTGCTGGACAGAATTTCTAACTCAAATCACTGCCATCCCATCGTTCCAACATATTCAAATAAAGCAAGCATTACCACAGATTGTGAACAATTTAAGATTTCAAAAGAAAATTTACATCATGCATCTTTCCAGCGTCCACTGAAGCAGAATTGATGAGCTCTCAAGAGCAATCCACCTCCCCCCTTTGACATCTGGAAGCAGGTGGGAGAATTCTAAATGATAACTACACTCCAATGCCAGCAGAACACAGAAAACAGTATGTTTGCAAATGCATGCTTACATACCCGTTGCGAATTTGGAAGGAAAAAAAATAATGGTGGATGCTCTCCACTGCTCTTAGCCACAGGTTTTGTCTAGAGAGTGGACATTTAAAAAGTAAAGTATCAAAGACTCTAAGAATCTAAAATGTCTCATTATCAGTAATGCCATTAAATATCTGAAGAATAGAGGCACTTGGGTGGATCAGTTGGTTAAGTGTCCGACTTTTGATCTCAGCTCAGGCCTTGATCTCAGATCATTGGTTCAAGCCCTGCACTGGGCTCCACACTGTGCATGAAGCTTACTAAAACACACACAACACACACACGTGAAGAATAAGTGACACAGAATAAGTGACAGTTGTCATTCAATGGTCAGGATTATAGTGATGAGTCTTGATGGTACAAATTCATTTCTTGTGATTGCATCCAAAGCATATACTTTAGTTGATAAACACTGAATACTTACGATGTAAAAGTAAGTGTTACATGTTTACATGTAATATGTATTACATGTTAAGGGGGATACAAAAATAATACAACTCCTCTCCTATAAAACGTTTGTAGAGATATGTACATAAATACTTTCAATAAAAGAAAAAACTGGCATCAAAATATCAGCAAAATATCATGAGACTTCAGGGACAAGATGTTGCATCTGCCTGAAGAAGGGACAGGGATTCAAGGAGAGCTTCATGGAGGAGAAGGATTTGCCACTGATAAACTACATTTGGTCAACTACTCTTCCAGTGCTGTAGACCATCCAGTCTTTGGTTGCTCCTCATACTTGGTGTTGCTTGTTTCTGGAGAACAGGTCAGAAACAAGATCACTAAAATTCAAGCTCCAATTTTGTTGCCCATTTGAAGTCTGGGTAATTTTGATGCATACAGAATATTCCATTACTAAAACAAAAGCAAGGGACCACTTAGTATGCACTGCTCTGGGTCACTGAGTGGTCTAAATATTTAGCATAGGAAGCACATTCAAATCCAAGAAAGAAGTCAGAACCTTCTTTCTAGGTTCTGAACCTGGAGAATCCTATGGCCTTGGGACTGTCATTACTCAGGACAGTATGTGTAATGGAGCTATCCCTTTGCACACCATCCTAACAAACAAGGAGGTCGCTGACAAAGTACAAAAAGCACGCTAACCACTGAGATCACCTCCATTTCATGCTGGGCTTCAAAATATCTATTAACTATTTCATCCATTTACGCCACTGATTGTTAAAGGCCCATGAAATACATGGGCTATGACAAGTTGGGCCTGATAGCACCCAACCAATAGCACGTTCTTAAACTTGCTTCCCATCCCTTGGTCATTAGATAGATTGTGGCACCCCAGCATTGCTGGTGCTGTGGAGATACTCAGGGACCAAGATCTCTGGTTGACCCTCCACTAGATATGCAGCTACCACAAAAACCAATGTTTAGTGAGCCCTCTCTGTGTACTTGGTAGGATAAAGTGCTTTAGGCACAGTCTCATTGTAACCATTATGCAATCCTTAAATGCATCTATTATTCCACCATTTCTTAGAGGTAGAAACTAAGCCAGGGTAACATTTAGTAGCTTGCTTAGGCCATGCACCTGCTAAGTATAAAAGTCAGGATCTGAATTCACTTCTTTCCAATCCACAGCCTATGGTCTTAACCACACGCTCTTAACCACAGCTCTGTGCTACTTCCCAAAGACTACAATTCTGAATTTTTAACTCAGCAGATACTGTCAAAACTGTGGGTCTAGAGCTGAACAAAAATATCTCGATTACATCTATATACTCTGAGTCTGCCTCTGACCACTGAACCAGGAGAACCACTGACATGGCCTTCTCCCTCTACTCCTTCCTTCCTAACCCCACATTTGCCAGGAGCAACTGCACCAGACCAACATCCAAGCAACCAAACCTGAACTTGATCTGGTAGGATGGTAGCTGTCAACCGTGACTGCCCATTAGAATCTCATGCCTCAGAGAGTCTACCAGTCCAGGGTGGGACCTGGGTTTTTAAAAATATCTAAGGTAATTCTCTTGTGCATCCAAGAATGGTAATTATTGTGTTGAAAGAAACAAAGTCAAGGGTTTGAGAGGCCCCTTCTTTTCACAGGCAGCACAATAGCTGGCTTCATCTCCTACTTTTGTGGAACACATTAATATATATCTCTGCTGACAATGGATTGCTCTCTCAAGAAGAGAACAATTTCCCAACTGTAACCCAAAATTTAAACAGGAAGGAGACAAAGAGTCTTCTTTTCAGAAGACTAAAATAACTGGTCATGTTCGGAGATGCTTTTTCCAACTGAGAAGATGCATTTTGCTTGACTCTGCATCCATAATACAGTGAAAAAACTGTTTTTAGATACTGCCCAGCCCAGGATGGCAAACATATAACACTACTGTCCATTGCTCAACTCCTGCCCCTGGCCCACAGTGACACCACTAATCTAGTACAGCCTCCCGGCTAAGTCTGAAGGCAGCCTTAGAAACCTTTAATGGAGGTACTCGTAACAGCCTTGGAACCAAGTTTGTGTATGAGCTGAACAGTATTTTCCATCCCTGTGCTAGCTTACACACATCTCCAAGTGAAGAATTATTTTATTCTACCTTGTACCCACTATTTACACCTATAAGAGTTTATGTCAAGTAGTAAATGCTCAGTAAATGTGAGTTGAATGAGTAAATGAGACAGTGACCCAAGAAATGCATTTTACAGAAAATCTCCGGCACTGTGATGTTCTTTTCTTAGCAAGCTAAGATTTCAGGTTTGCTCTCACAAGGTGATCAGAAAGACCTTGAGAGAAGAAGCCATGCTTATGGCCCCTGAATAAAGCAAGCAAACTAAAGTACAAGGGATCAATAGGGATTGACAGAGATTATGCAATCTCTACTAAACACTTGAATTTAGAAGAGAGATACAGACAGGAGTACATGCCTGGAATTAACATCATCATGACCACCAGACTCCACGCTCTGCATTTTATTTATTCATATTTCACCTTTCCAAAACGGGGGGGGGGGCGGACAATGTAGAGCATCTGTATGATTCACAAAATTTCATATAATCCAGCAAAATGATGTTAAATAGAACAAAATAAAAAAGAGGCAAAGACAAAACAAAGTTCTGTTTCTTTGTGCTAGTGGTAGACAGCAACATAGAATCAACCCTTGATTACAATATCTTCTTTTGCCTGAGATATACTCATCTCTCAAGGTGTAATTCACACATCTCTTCCCAATGGATATTCTACCTAATATATAGTCCTATGCGGGTTCACACTTAATTCCACTATAGCATGATGTGGCAATTGCTTGTGGATATTGTGTCATCCCGTAGACCACTTAGCACAACAGCAGTAGATACCTAATAATGTTTGTTCAACAGGTGTTATGGACTGAATGTTGTATTTCCTCAATTCATATGCTGAAGCCCTAATCCTCAGTGTGGTCATATTTGGAGAAGGAGTCTATAAGTAAGTAAATAAGGTTAAATGAGATCATAAGTGTGGGGCCCTGGTCCAGTAGAATTAGTGTCCTTGTAAGAAACACCAGAGAACTCACGATTTCTCTCCCCTCACCCTTCTGTCCTCTCCATGTACACTCATCAAGAAAAGGCCCCCGGGAGAACAAAGGAAGAAACAACCATCTGCAAGCAAGGAAAACGGCTCTCACCAGAAACCGATTTATCAAAACCTTTATCTTAACTTCTAGCTCTCTAGACATGTGACAGAATTAATTTCTGTTGTCTATGGTATTCTGTTATGACAGCTCAAGCTAAGACAGCAAGAAACTGATGAACGTAATAATGTCATAGAAAAGCTACTTCATTAGAAATATAGATCTCTATCCAACTAGGTACTTTGAAGTAAGGGGCTGTGGTTAAGTTGGTTCAGTGTCCAACTCTTGATTTCGGCTCAGGTCATGATCTCATGGTTTGTAAGTTCGAGCCCAGAGTCAGCTCTGCACTGACAGCATGGAGTCTGCTTGGGATTCTCTCTCTCCCTCTCTGAGAGCCCCCTCAAAATAAATAACTAAATTTAAAAATAAGTGGTTATAGTCCAGTGCCTCATTTCCTCATCTCTAACATGGACAAGAGAGAATCTCCTTTATATACTGTTAGTAACACTACAAGAATCAGGGACTTTCTGAAGGATTAAACAGCTATATGAACACAGGGCTGTGTGGCACTATTGTTATCAAAAGAGCTGGGGTTCTCTCCTACATGCTCTGATACTCAGTCTCCAGTGGCTGTGAGCACTAGAATGGCTCCCAATCCTCTTCTTGGGGCTTCTCTCTACCCACATAGCCATTATTTCTTTCCTAAGAACTATAAATGTTTAATAACAAGGTTCTTCATTTTTCCACATTTTTGAGAAGCAGTTGACATAAATTGCTTTATAAATTTAAGGCATAAAGATGCCTCAAAACATGAAGATTTGATGTACATATATTGTCCAATTGTCACAATAGGTTCAGCTAACATCCATATTCTCATACATATAAAATAAAAAGAAAATTAAGAAGAAAAAAAGAAATTTTTCCATGTGATAAGAACTCACAGTATTTACTCTCTTAACTTCCCTATATATCCTATAGCTTTGTTAACTATAGTCATCATATTGTACATTACATCTCTTGTACTTACTTATTTATTGTAAAAGTGGAAGTTTGTATCATTTGACCCTCCTCCCCACTCTCTACCTCTAGCAATCAGAGTCTGATCTATTTTTGTCTATGAGTTTGGTCCTTCCCTTTTTTAGATTCTACATACAAGTAAGATCATATAGTATTTGTCTTTGTCTGACTTACTTCACTTAGCATAATGCCTTTGGGGTCCATCCATATTGTCACAAAATCCTTTCTTTATGGCTAAATAGCATTCCAGTGTGTGTGTGTGTGTGTGTGTGTGTGTGTGTGTGTGTGTGTGTATCAATTTCTTTATCCATTCATCTACTGATGGACACCTAGGCTGTTTTCATGTCTTGGCTACTGTAAATAATGCTGCTATGAACTTGGGGGTACAGACATCTTTTAAAGTCAGTGTTTCAGCAAAGGAAACAACCAACAAAACTAAAAGGCAACCAACGGAATGGGAAAAGATATTTGCAAATATCAGACAAAGGGCTAGTATCCAAAATCTATAAAGAGCTCATCAAACTCCACACCCGAAAAACAAAAAACCCAGTGAAGAAATGGGCAGAAAACATGAATAGACACTTCTCTAAAGAAGACATCCAGATGGCCAACAGGTACATGAAAAGATGCTCAATGTAGCTCCTCATCAGGGAAATACAAATCAAAACCACACTCAGATATCACCTCACGCCAGAGTGGCCAAAATGAACAAATCAGGAGACTATAGATGCTGGCGAGGATGTGGAGAAACGGGAACCCTCTTGCACTGTTGGTGGGAATGCAAATTTGTGCAGCCGCTCTGGAAAACAGTGTGGAGGTTCCTCAAAAAATTAGAAATAGACCTACCCTATGACCCAGCAATAGCACTGCTAGGAATTTACCCAAGGGATACAGGGGTGCTGATGCATAGGGGCACTTGTACCCCAATGTTTATAGCAGCACTTTCAACAATAGCCCAGTTATGGGAAGAGCCTAAATGTCCATCAACTGACGAATGGATAAAGAAATTATGGTTTATACACACAATGGAATACTACACGGCAATGAGAAAGAATAAATGATGGCCCTTTGTAGCAACGTGGATGGAACTGGAGAGTGTGATGCTAAGTGAAATAAGCCATACAGAAAGACAGATACCATATGTTTTCACTCTTATGTGGATCCTGAGAAACTTAACAGAACCCCATGGGGGAGGGGAAGGAAAAAAAAAGAGGTTAGAGTGGGAGAGAGCCAAAGCACAAGAGACTCTTAAAAACTGAGAACAAACTGAGGGTTGATGGGGGGTGGGAGGGAGGGGAGGGTGGATGATGGGTATTGAGGAGGGCACCTGTTGGGATAAGCACTGGGTGTTGTATGGAAACCAATTTGACAATAAACTTGATATATTGAAAAAAAATAATAAAGTCAGTGTTTCATTTCCTCTGGATATAGTCCCAGAAGTGGAAATCCTAGAGAATATGGTAGTTCCGTTTTTAATTTTTTGAAGATCCTCCATACTGTTTTCCACAGTGGCTGTCCCAATTTATAAATCCACCAACAATGCACAAGGTTCCCTTTCCTCCATATCCACACCAGCATTTGTTATCTCCTGACTTTTTGGTGATGGCTGTTCTAACAGGTGTGAGGTAGTATACCATTATGATTTTAATTTCAATTTCGATAATGACTAGAGATGTTCAGCATCTTTTCATGCACCTATTGGCCTTTCATATATCTACTTTGGAGAAATGTCTGTTCAGGTCCTTTGCCTTTTTTTTTCCTTTTCCTTTTCCTTTTCTTTTAATTTTAAGTAGGCTCCATGTCCAATGTGGGGCCTGAACTCACAACCCTGAGATTAAGAGTCACATGTTCTACCAACTGAGCCAGCCAGACAACCTGCCCATTTTTTGTTTTATTTTGCTGTTGAATTGTATGTACTCTTCCTGTGTTTTGGATCTTAACCTGCTGTCAAATTATCCCATTGGTTAATTTTTTATTTTGTTGCTTGGACTTTAGGGGTTATATCCAAAAAATCATTACTAAGACCCATGTCAAGGAGCTTTATTCCTTCATTTTCTAAAAACTTCATGGTTTCAGGTCTTACATTTAAGTCTTTAATCCATTTTGCATTAATTTTGTTAGTGGTATAAGATATTGTTCCAGTTTCATTCTTTTACATATGAATATCCAACTATTCCATCATTATTCATAAAGAGACTGTCTTTTCTCCATTGATTATTCTTATCTCTCTTGTCAAAATTAGTTGACCTTACATGCTTCAGTTTATTTCTGGGCTCTACATTCTGTTCCATTGGCCTATGTGTCTGTTTTTATGCCAGTGCCATACTCTTTGATGACTAAAGCTTTATAGTACAAGCTTGAAATCAGGGAGTATGATGGCTCCTTCCTTGTTCTTTCTCAGGATTTCTTTGGGTATTCAGGGTCTTTTGTGGTTCCATATAAATTTTTGGAGTGTTTTTCCTACTTCTATAAAAACTGCCATTGGAATCTTAATAGGGATTGTATCTATACAATTGATTCTATAGATGGCTTTTCGTAGTGTTGACATTAAAACAATATAAACTCTTCAAATCCCTGAACAAAAGATATCATTCATTTATATGTGTCTTCTTTGCTTTCCTTCATCATTGTCTTATAGTTTTTAGAATAGAGATCTTTCACTTCCTTACTTCAATTCATTCCTAAGTATTTTGTTGTTTTTGATGCTACTGTAAATGGGATCAAGTTCTTTATTTCTCTTTCAGAAAATTCATTGTTAGTGTACAGAAAAACTACAGATTTTTGTATGTTAATTTTGTACCCTAAAACAATTCAATTCATTGAATAGATTTAACAGTTTCTGGTTGAGTCTTTAAGATTTTCTCTATATAAAATCATGCCATCTACAAATAGAGACAATTTTATTTCTTCCTTTCCAGTTTTGATACCTTTTATTTTTTGTTCTTGCCTGATTGCTGTAGCTAGGACTTCCAGTACTATGTTGAATAGGAGTGGTGAGAATGGGTGCGTACCTATGCTTTCTTCCTGATTGTAGAGGAAAAGCTTGCAACCTTTCAACAATGAGTATGATGTTAGCTGTGGGCTTGTCATATATGCCTTTTTTATGTTGACATGTATTCTTTTAATACCTAATTTGAGTTTTTATCATGAATGGATGTTGAATTTTATCAAATGCTTTTTCTATATCTATTAGGATGATCATATGGTTCCTTTCTTTCATTCTATTAATGTGATATATCATATTGATTTTTGTATGTTGAACCATCTTTGCATCTCCAGAATAAATCCTACTTAACCACAGTGAGTGATCTTTTTAACGTGCTGTATTCAGTTTCCTAGTATTTTATTGAGAAATTGCATCTATATTCATCAGGAATATTGGCCTGTAGTTTTCTCTTCTAGTAATGTCCTTTACTGACTTTACTGTCAGGATAATGCTGGCCTTGTAAAATGAGTTTGGGAATGTTCCTTTCTCCTTGATTTAAGACTGATGTTAATTCTTTAAATGTTTGGTAAAACTTATCAATGAAACCATCTGGTCCCCGGCTTTTCTTTATTGGGAGATTTTTACTGACTCAATCTCCTTACCAGTGATCAACCTAATCATATTTTCTATTTGTTCCTGATTCAGTCTTGGTAGTTGTATATTTCTAAAAGAATTTCCATTTCTTCTAGGTTGTCCAGTTTGTTGTCATATAGTTGTTCATAGTAGCCTCTAATGATCCTTTGAATATCTGTGATATCAGTTGTAATGTCTCCTTTTTCATTTATAATTTTGTTAATTTGGGCCCTTTCTCCTTTTTCTGTGGCTAACCTACCTAAGGGTTTGTCAATTTTGTTTATCATTTCAAAGAATCAACCCTAGGGGCACCTGGGTGGTTCAATGGGTTAAGCATCAAATTGGTCTCAAGTCATGATCTCACAGCTCATGAGTTTGAGCCCTGTGCTGGGCTCTGTGCTGACATCTTGGAACCTTGAGCCTGCTTTAGATTCTTGTGTCTCCCTCTCTCTCTGCCCCTCCCATCCTCACACTCTGACTCTCTCTCTGTCTCTCTCAAAAATAAACATTAAATTTTTTTTTAATTCAAAGAATCAACTCTTAGTTTGGTTAAACTGTTCTAACGTCTTTTTGTTCTCTAGTCCATTTATTTCTGCTCTACTTTGTATTATTTCCTTTCTTCTACTCAGTTTGTTCTTTCTCTAGTTCCTAAAGCATACAGTTAAACTGTTTAATTTGGATCTTTTCTTGCTTCTTAATGTAGGTTATGAACATCCCTTTAATAACTGCTTTTGCTGGATCCCTTAAGTTCTGGTATCTTGTGTCTCCATTTTTATTTCAAGAAACATTTCTATTTCTACGCTAGCTTCTTCTCTGATCTATGGACTGTTCAGTAGACTATTGTTTAATTTCCATGCATGGGTGAATTTTCCAGTTTTTCTCTTGTTGATTTCTAGTTTCACACCACTGTAGTCAGAGAAGATGCTTCGTATGATTTCAATTTTCTGGAATTTGCTAAAACTTATTTTGTGCCTAACATGATATCCTAGAAAATGTTCCATGTGCATTTGAGAAGAATGTATATTCTGTTGCTAGACAGAATGTTCTGAAAATGTCTATTAGGTCCATTTGGTCTATACTGTTGTTCAAATCCACTGTTTCTTATTAATTCACTGTCTGGATTATCTATCCACTGTTGAGAGCAGGGTATTAAAGTTCCAAACTATTATTGTATTACTGCTTATTTCTCTTTTTAGAGTTTCTGCTTTATATATTCAGGTGCTCTGGTGGTGAGTGCATAAATATTTACAACTATTATATCTTCTTGATGTATTGACTTCTATATCATTACATAATAACCTTCGTTGTCCCTTTTTTTCCCACCATTTTTAATGTCTATTTTGTCTGATATAAGTATAGCTACCCCTGCTTTTCTTTAGTTACCATTTGTTTGAAATGTTTTTTTTTTCCATCCCTTTACTCTAAGTCAATGCGTGTCTTTAAGGCTAAAGTGAGTATCTTGTAAGCTGAATACTGTTGGATCTTGATTTTTACATCCATTCAACCGTATTTTAATTAGATAAATTAATCTGCTTATTTTTTTTTAATTTTTTTAATGTTTGTTTATTTTTGAAAGAGGGAGTGACAGAGCATAAGCAGGGGAGGGGCAGAGAGAGAGGGAGACACAGATCTGAAGCAGGCTCCAGGCTCTGAGCTATCAGCACACAGCCTGACAGGGGGCTCGAACTCAAGAAGCACGAGATGACCTGAGCCAAAGGTGGATGCCTAACCAACTGAGCCATCCAGGCATCCCTAATTTGTTTATGTTTAAAGTAATTATTGATAGGTAAGCACTTACTATTGCCATTTGTTTTTTTTTTTTTCCTGGTTGTTTTGTAGACTCCTTGTTCCTTGTTTCTTATCCTATTGTCTTTTTTGTGTGTTTTGATGTCTTTGGGTATCAGTATGCACTGACTTCTTTATCATGTTCTTTTCTGTGATTACTACAGGATTCTCCCTTGTGGGAAATATCTTACATAAAATAGGCTTACATAAAATATCTTAAACTTATAACACCCTATTTTAAACTGGTAACAACTTCAGTAGAATTCATATACTTTATACTTTTACTTCTCCTCTTCCTCATGTTTCTAAAATTTACATGTTTTTACATTGTACATCTCATAACAGATTATTGTATTTATGATTATTTTTGCTTTTTTTTACTTTTAAGCTAGAGTTGTAAGTAAATTTTGCATCACTACTGCCATATTTCAGAATCTAGCTATGACTATATATTTACCATCACCAATGAGACTTACACTACTTTTTGAAATATTTTTATGACGTTAGCTGGTGCTCTTTACTACCACTCAAAGAATTAGCATTGGCATTTCTTGTAAGGCAAGTCTGTGGTAATAAACTCCTTCAGCTTCCATCATTTACGAAAGTCTTTATCCCTCCATTTCTGAAGGACAGCTTTGCCAGAAATTGAATTCGTGGTTGCAATTATTTTCTTTCAATATTTTGAGTATGTCATCCCATTTTCTCCTGGCCTGAAAAGTTTCTGTTGAGAAATCTGCCAATTTCTAATGCAGATTCTCTCATATATAACTTCTCTCTTTTGTCTTCCTGGTGTTAAAACTCTTTGTCTTTGACTTTTCATGACTGAATTATAATGTGTTTGGTGTAGCCTTATTCAGGTTCAATCTATTTGGCATCCTTTGGGCCTCAAGGATATGGATTTCCATGCCCATATGCTTCACATATAATTTCTGTCCCTTTTCTTCCTCTTCTCTTTCTGCAATTCCCATAACACAAATATTGTTTCTTTTTATTGTGGCCCAGAATTCTTGTAGACTTTCTTCACTTTTTTTTAAGTTTGTTTACTTATTCTGACAGAGAGAGAGAGAGAGAGAGAGAGAGAGAGAGAGAGAGAAAGCAGGGAAGAGACAAAGAGAGAGGGGGAAAGAGAGAGAATCCTGATCAGGCTCTGTGCTGTCAGCATGGAGCCCAGTGTGGGGCTTGAACCCACGAACTGTGAGATCACAACCTGAGCCAAAGTCAAGAGCTAGACCCTTAACTGACTGAGCCACCCAGGTGCCCCTCTTCACTCTTTTTGTTGTTGTTGTTTTCTCTGTTTGTTTCTCTGAGTGTATGGAGTCCTCCAAGGGTTATTTCTCATGTCTTATCCTCCAAGTCACCAATTCTTTTTCTGCAGAGTTGACTCTACCTTTGAAACTCTATTGAATTCTTCAGTTCATTTATTGTATTTTTCAACTCTAGGATTTCCTTTTTAGTGTTTGTTTGCTGGGTGGTTGCTATTTCCTTGTCAAACTTCCTGTTTTGTTCATGCATTGTTTTCCTGATTTCTTTTAGTTATCTGTGTTCTTATAGTTCCTTAAACGTCCTTTAGGGGATTATTTTGAATTCTTTGTCTGATCTCCATTTCTTAAATGTTATTGGAGTTTCATTCGCTTCTTTTGGTGCTGTCACATTTACCTAATATTTTGTGATCATTGATTCCTTGCATTGATACATGCACATTTGGGTAATTGGCCTCCTCTTTCAGTCTTTGTAGGTTTGCTTTGGCAGAGACAACTTTCTACCAGTCAACTCAGTTTGGGTTTCTCAGTGTGTCTGTTGGTAATATCTTTGGGACATGCCACTATGGTCTATTTTGGGGTGAGACAATGGTTTGAACTCTGAGGTTGGGGATGGCGGAGTGCACATCTGGCTGAGAACAGCTGGTTGGATGCTGGCTTGGTTCCGTACCCAAGTGAGGCTGTAGGATGGGCTCTACAGTAGGATGGATTCTCTGGTCAGGCTTACTAGATGGTCAGAACTGGGTACTATAGTTAGTAATAGTTAGGTCTGTGCATTAGCTTCTCTGCCGTGGCAGGCAACATGAGGGGACCCAAAGCCTGTTTGGGAGCCCAAATCAGGCCAGGGAGTGCACTTAATTAGGGAATTAAGTACAGATGAGGCCACTGATTTGGCTTTCCAGATGAGGGAAGCCATAAGTTTTGCTCTCTGTTCAAGTGCCACTGTACGTCAGGCGATGAATGAGCAGCTTCCCAGGTGCTCTGGTTAGGTTCTCTGGTCAGAGAGGCTGTGTTCAGCAATGAGTGGAGCTATGAATTAGAATCCCTGCCCTCGTGCAGTTGGGAGAAGCCACTCTAAAGCCAGTAAAGGTCAAGCCAATCCATACCTCACGTTCCTGGGCTGAACAGGGTCACTGGGTTGCTTTGCAAGTTATCAATTCTGCCTGCCCTTCTCTGGGCTCAAAAACTGCCAGACTCCACAGCTGCAAGAAGTTGTCACTAGTCCTTGTCAGATGGGGCTGGAAGGCACTCTCTACAGGGAGTAGGGCTGTGATTCAGTTCCTTGTCTGGGTGTGGACACACCAAGATATAGGGCTTGTAAAACTCATCTTACTAAGGATCAGAATCAGGCAGATCTGCACCCCGCCAAGTTCCCTGGTCAGAGTGAGCCCCCAATTTGGTTCTGCAAATGAGCAAAGTCACTGGTTGGAATTCCTACTTGAGTACTTCAGGCATGAACTCAGTTTGCCAAGATCCAAGTGCTGGTTGTTATAAGCCTCTCCCCACCTCTCTGTCACAGTCAGACGCCCAGTGGTGGTTCCTAGAGATTCCCCTGCAATCCCCATGGTGCAAGATCAGAGTAGTGGCTCCCACAAAGCAAACCCAATACTGGGGGACAGGGGTTGGTTGTCCTCCTGGGTTCTCTTTTCTTACTGGAGGAGCTGGAGATGCAGGGGACATCTCTTTGCAAGGTGCTGCACTGGTCTGGGGAGGAAGAGATCAATGTGAAGCTGCTTCTCTTACCCTTCTAATGCACTCTGTCTGGGTCTCTGTAGTGCAGAGGATGCTGCACCTGACCCCGTGCCCTAGGATTCTCTCCATGACATCCTGTTCCTGAACAGGAACTTGTTCGTAAGTTGTTCTTGTTAGTTGTTCGTAAGATGGGGAATGAAGTCAGGAACAATGTAGTTCACCATTTTGGTGACATCACTCTCTGGCCATTATTTTTCAATTGCTCAATTAAGAAAACTGATAGCTAACATGTTAAGTAAAAGGGTATGTACTGTATTTTCAAATTTGATAAGGAAAGAATTCTGTAACATCTCAGTCTCCAATTCAAAATGGTAACAGTGGTGATATGAGGGTCAGGTGGTTATGTGTATAATTAAAATCTGCTTCATCTACTCTGAATTTTCAATAATTGCATTACTTTTGAATTGAGAGAAAAAAAAAACCACACAGGGTAAAGACTCTTGACATTCCAAAAGAAAAGGCTGAAATCCTGCCCAGCAACCTCCCAGAGGCAAGAACAGAGAGGAGGGTGGGCCACAGTGCAAGTGGAAGCCCTCATCCCTCCTCCAAGGCCTTACCCTCATCTCTGCTCTCCATCCCCTCTCTCAGAAAACCAGAAAGGTCCTGAGAAATCACCTGCCACAGTTCCCAAAATGTTGCTCTCTTCCATCAGTTCAGGTCACTGGAAACTGATTTAACTAAGAAGAGTTGAGGACATCCCAGGCCCATCATTGTGCCCTTAAAATACCTCTGATTTCGGAGCACAGTAGGAAATGCTGGCCTGTGCACAAAGCATGCATCTAATCCATTGCCAGGTACACAATGGATACCATAAATGCCAGTACCCTTCCTCCTTACCGCCTCCCCACCACTTACAGGTCCCTTTTAAATGTTTACTTATTTATTTTGAGAGAGAAAGTGAGGGCAAGCAGGGGACGGACACAGAGAGCGGGAGAGAGAATCCCAAGCAGTCTCTGCTATCAGCACAGAGCCTGATGAGGGGCTCGATCCCATGAACCATGAGACCATGACTTGAACTGATATCAAGAGTTGAACACTCAACTGAATGAATCACCCAGGTGCCCCTACATGTCCCTTTTAAATAAAAGTGTCATCTCAAGTGCATAAATGTTTGCCATATGTAGTACAGTCTAAAATCTTTTATGCACACAGATATGCATGGACATAAACTAGATTTGCTTAATAAATACTGTAGCATCTCCACGCTGTGTTTTAAAACTATGCATGCTAATTTTCTAGAAGGCAGAAAATAAGTGTCACACAAATTAAGTTTCCTCACAGACAAAAGCAGCTGTTTCACCTCACTTACCATCCCCATGGTCATGTTCAACAGCCCTGGCTTTAGTACTACCACTGGAGGTATGTTTAAAATTTGAGGGAAAATACACTGCTGGACATCTGGATTCATTAAAAAATAACCTAATCCCCTCTCTCCCTAAGGATAATATTGATAAACCCATACGAGATAGTCCCACACTTATGCTAAACATACACACTTAGCATATTTAACAATTATTATTCTGTTTATTATTAATCTAAAAATATGTTTAACCAACAGGCTCTGCTTTGATTACAGGCCATCGATATCTATTCATAAATACACTTGTTTGGGTTTCACATCCCTGGTTAAATTCTGCCTTGTAATAAACAAAAGGGATTAAAAGTTGGACCAAACTTTTGTATGATAGCATCCACATAAACTCTTACATAAATTAACATTTTGCTTCAGGGAATAAGCCGTAAACATAAAAGCAAACCATGCTTCTGGTTTGTTGTTGTTGTTTTCAGTGTTTATTTTTGAGAGAGAGAGAGACAGAGTGCAAGTGAGGGAGGGACAGAGAGAGAGGGAGACACAGAATCCTAAGCAGGCTCCAGGCTCCGAGCAGTCAGTACAGAGCCTGACATGGAGCTCGAACTAACAAACCGCAAGATCATGACCTGAGCCCAAACCATACTAGTGTTTAACTGTCTTTCCTTTCTCTTGAAAAAAATAACTGCAAATTTTCAATTGTATTCTCTCTGCTAGGCTGATTCTTTTGTTTTGTTTTTTTAAATTTTTTAATGTTTATTTATTTTTGAGAGACAGAGAGAGCATGAGCAGGGGAGGGGCAGAGAGAGAGAGTCACAGAATCCAAAGCAGGCGGCGGGCTCTAAGCTGTCAGCACAGAGCCCTACATGGGGCTCAAACCCACAAACTGCGAGATCACGGCCTGAAACGAAGTCAGATGCTTAACCGACTGAGTCACCCAGGAGCCCCTCTGCTAGGCCTGAATCTTACAGTGCAAATAGACTTTGCCATGGAGCACGGAGGGAAAGTTTAACAGCAGAGACGGCAGAGCATGCAAAGGTCCAGGGAGAGGAAGAGAACAATGTGGTAGAGAATTCATATGTCTTCTTCATGGCAGGAGCACTCATGGTAAGAGAAGTGCTACGCAATCTCTAAAATGCATTTCAGCTCTGAATTCCTGTGATTTCGGAGACCTGAATACACTGGGGTTTTCTCTGTGGCTCAGACCAGGAACGCAGAAATAATTTTTGGCCATCAGAGTAGAATATGCATTTAGACCAGATTTCTTTGTCCAGACAGAGGTAGTCTGCACATGCTATATCCCTGTCCAGGAAAGACAGAGACTCTGCGTTCCTTTTTCCATCTGGGTTTCTAACTAGCTAATGTTCCTCCCCTCCCCAGCCTGAAGCACACAGGTAGGCCCCAAGACTGAGGGTACAGATTGGATGCCATTCTAACTTAACTTGAGGACACACTATTCTCTCCTTGCCATCTCTCTACTCTTCTGGCTGGGTCTGATTTCCCAAGTGCAAGCATCAGGCTTCCCTAAAAACACAGAAGCACACGCCTGAGAAGAAAGGGAAAGCTCCCCTCAGTGAACACCTGAAAAGTCAATCCTTCCAACAGAGCAGAGTGGTTTGGATGCCTCCTGACTTTGCTACCTACTAACCTTTGAACTCGACGAGTTACTTAAACCTTTGAATTTCAGGGTCTTCATGTACAAAATGGAGAAAATATTCACCTACCTCACAGGTGCGTGGTGTGAGAGAGAGAGAGGCAGAAACAGAGACAGAAAGAAAGACAGACACAGACAGAGATAATAAAAAGCATTTAGCAAAGCATAACCCAGAGTAAATTCTCGTAGATGTTAGATATTTTTTCTCGGGTCCCTTAAAAAGGCAGCTGAGGGGGTTCAGCTTCTCATATATCTTTGCAAGTCCAAGCCTTTCAAATGAGCATTTATAACGTCACTACAGTAATTATGTGAAAATTCTCTGATAAGTTGCACAAGAGAAATCACATTGGTGTTCCAAGGTGGCTGGTGTGCAGCTAAAGAAAGCCATATAAACTAAATCCATTCCTTGTGCTGGTAAGCTTAGAGTATCTCCCATTAAATACTAATGCCACAGAAAACAGAACCTTTGGGCCATGAAAAGGCAGATTTTGCTGTAAAGTATTGGTTCATTTATTCAATATACTGATGGCTTATTATGGGTCAAGCACCATTAAGGAGCTAGTGATACAGGATCAGACAAACAGATGATAATCTTTGTCCCCAAGGGGTTTCCATTCTAGTAGAGGGAGAATGAAAAGGAGGATAATAACCAAAAATATATGCTAATAAGGAGCATGGAAAGAGGGCAGTAAAAAGCGATAGGCAGCACTGTGGGCAGGTGACAATTTTCAACAGGCCATTCAGATAAGTCGTCATGGAGAAAGCCACATGGAATCAATATATGAAGGACGTAAGGGAGTGAACATGTACACATGTGAGGGAAGAGCACATCAGGCTGATTTAGCAAACGGCCCTCCAGTGGGAACAGGCTGGTGCACTCAAGGAATAAGAAGAAGGTCAGTGTGGTGAGAGTCAATGAGCTACAGACGGCAAAGGTAAAATCTGCGAAAAACAAGGGACCAGATTCTGCAGAGGCCTTGTGAAGTTAGATAGGAAGCCATTAGTGTTTGGAGCAGAGGGAAGATACAATCGAACCAGTGTTTAGCAATATTACTGAGTGAAGTGTTAAAAATAGACCACAGCAAAGAAGTGATGAAGCAAGAAAACCAGTTAATTATATTTGCAATATATTACAATCGTATACAGTTAACTATTATATGATTAGAAATTTACAATGTATTATAGTATGTCTATATCATGGAGACGCTGAGTTGGAAGAAAGCTAGCACTTCCATTGTTGAGATGAGACAAAGAAGGTGGCAGAAAAAGTCAAGCATTTGGGGTAAAGACCTGGAGACCCATACTGGTATGTGAAGATTCAGATGCTCTTTAGGGATCCCATTTGAATGTTGAATAAACTACTGAGTACAGGAGTCTAGAGCATGAGAGAGTGAGGCTGGAGCTCTACATTTAGGATGCACAGATGAGATTAAAAGCCATGAGACTGGGGTGCCTGGGTTAAGCATCCAACTCCTGGTTTTGACTCGGGTCATGATCTCACATTTTTGTGGGTTCGAGTCCCACATCGGGCTCTGTACTGGCAGCTCGGAGTCAGCTTGGGATTCTTTCTCCCTCTCCCTCACTCTCTGCCCCTCCCCCACTTTGCTGTCTCTGCCCCTCAAAATAAATAAATAAACTTAAAAAATAATAATCGTCTTTAAAAAAAAAACACATGAGACTGGAAGAGATCACTATGTGAGTGTGTCTTGTTCTGGAAGAGAAGGGGTTAGAGGACTGATCCCAGTGCACTCCAATGGTCAGTGATAAGGGGACCAGGAGACACCAGCCAAGTAGGCCAAGAAGGTCCCTGCAGAATGTCAAAAAGGAAACCAGTATGTCTTTCGATGAAGAATGTGTCTTGTGGAAGAGGGAAGGAATGGTCAGTTGTGCCAAATGCTACTGACGGCTCAAATGAAGAGGGCTGCATTCTGACCACTGGATATGGCAATGAGGGTCACTGATGACACAGCCAAGGACAGTTCCAGTGGAGTGACGAGGCCACAAATCTGATTGGCTGGGAGCTAGGAGAAACTGGATGGAAAGGAAGTGAAAGAATTAAGGATAAGCAATTCTTTCAAGCAGTTTTGCTGAAAAGAGGTGTATAAAATGGTACAATGTCTGCAGGGAGACGTAAAATCAAATGAAGGATGTTTTTTAATGATGACAGGGATTACAACACATGTGCATGCCATTAGGAAGTAAGAGAAAGCAGAGAAGAATGCAGGAGAGGGACAGTGCAATAGAAGTTTCTACTAAGATTTAAGAGAGTCAGAAATGGGCCCCCAAACCTGAGCCTGGAGCCAACACAGGTAAGAGGCAAGGAAAACTGACTGCCCCCACCTGGACAAACCTAGGAGTCAGACCTGCAGGATTAACCCTTCAAACAGTGGAAGTTTCCAGACTGCCATCCAACATGTGTGACTAAAACGGCCATAGAGATCATTTAGAGAACACAGGCTCTCGGATGGACGCCAGAAGGGTTATCGATGATCGTTTCCACAACCCTGCACGTCTGTGTCGGGGCCTGACCTTGCCCTCTGACTCCTGAGCCCTGCGAGCACAGCTGAAGCTAACTGCAGATAATTGTTCAGGCTTCAGCGGTTCTGAGGTGGAGTTGTCAGTACATTCGCAAGAACAGAAAAGAAGGCAGTAACCTAGGACACCAACTACCCGTCACCAAAGAGCTAGCCCGGTGTGGTCCAGCAAACCTAGAAAATAAAACATGCAAATATTTGACGGATGAGACTCATCCCCTAGGAACACTTTTTGAGAATTCTTGGGCACATGATGGCATCGCCAATGCTGTAAGTTTGTTTAAGTTAAACAAGGTTCTTGTCTTCCTTCAACTCCACATCTGAGGGGTAGAAAAGGAAAGGCAAACGGGATAGGCAAACACGTGCAGGTCTATAATACGGATAAACAAACAGATTGATAAGGATGAGCATGTTAAAACACACAACGCGTGAATTCATTCACTTCTTTATGTGCTGCCTTGTTCCGGGGAAGACTTTAGATGAGGAAATGCATAAATAAGCCAGCAGCAGAGCTAAAGGACAGGAGACTTGGGTACTGATTAGCTGTAGGCTCCGGGGATGCTCTGACACACTCCAAGCCACAGTCTCCTCATCTCCAAAACAGGGGACCGAACCAGAGGATCTCAGGGCTTCCTCTGCCTCGACACTTGTTTGACTTCGCAATTCATCTTATCTCCCCAAAGTCCTTTCTCAGACCAGCAGCACCTTCAGTCTTACAATGCGTGCCTCCATGAACATGTCTATATCATAGACAGCTCCTTTGCTCTGCAACTTTTCTGTGCCTGCCAGATGACTCCAAAGTCAGTTCACTTTAACAACTGTCCCCAAATTCCACTGCCCCCTGGCGCATGTGGGACTTCGGAGCCAACAGAGTCTTTCCAAGTCAGCACCACAACGTTGACGAAGATAAGGAGGTGAGTCCATGGTCGCAAAAACAAGCAGCTTACAGAATTCAAGTCAACAAGGCCACTCGTGGAGAGCAGGGCTTGCTTCTTAAATAAATATCATGGCTGTTAGTTAGTTGAAGATTAAAAGAAAGAATGCATGTGGATCACTCAGAGAGGAGCGCAAGTATTGGAAGGGTGAGGAGGGATCTCGCCCAATTGCAAAAAAAAAAAAAAATGTGTAAGATTTGGAATGTTTGGGATTTGCTTATTATTTCTGCACACAATTCTACTTCTTGATAGAGGCATTTCTGATTCAAACAGCAAGACAGGAAACCCAGGTCCAAAACAAGAGCTAAATATGACTTACAGTACACCATATTATACTGTACACAGAGTAGGAAGAGAACAGTTAGAAAGGACCCTTAGTGTTTCTGAACAAGTTGCTTAGCTGCACCATACATTTACTACCTTCGATATCACAGCAGGTTTTCACTCTAAACCACCTAAGTATGTAGATTTTTAAACACCACTTAAATGATCTTCTCCTACAAGAATTAAATTACCATTTATAGCCTATTCCTCTATTAAAAATTAATGAATTTACTAGCTCCTAGGATGGAGGCCCTCATTTGTTTTATAATGAAAAAAGCTTTGATCTGCAATTCTCCAAGGCTGTGATTGTTTTTATTCTTCAGTTCTTCTCATTAAAAATAAATACCTCCATTCTCTAAGATACACCTGCAAAGCACTTAAAACACCCATTTGAACAATAGGAAACCTATTTTCGTCTCCCCGCAAAAGAATCTACTGTTTAAAGTGCTTCTGCAGTGGGAAAAGCACTTTTCTTCACTACCTAGGCACCATTCTGGGTGGTGAAGGGCCAAAATTGAAGGTTTGCAACTAATCAGTATTTACTGAGCAAGCTCAAAGGGCAACTTCTTAATGCTGAAGATCTGAGCTGTAATCAGAATTCTTCACATATTGTCTCTTGCTCAAGAGGGAGTAACAAGGCAACAGGAAGTCACAGTCTGATGCATTGAGTACTTCAGGCGACATCCCTCGTGCAGCCCAAACCACGAAGCAGCTTCTTCTAACAGATGCCACAAGCCTTAATAGCAAATGGCAAATGAGCTCTTAGAGCAGAACCAAAAAGTGACTGATTTTTTTTTTCTATGCTATGACGATACTAAAACGCTCATCACCATGTCCTAAGTGTTTTATGTATTATTAAGACAAGGACATAGGGAGGCTTTTCTAAATGAACTAGTTTTCAGAGACTATCGCTAATTCAAGTGTGGTCATTCAGGAAAACGGCTACCCCAAACACATTATATATTTGAACAACATGACCAATTCCACTCCAGTAACTATTTGCTGATTACTCAAAGGACTCCATGAGCAAATGGAGTAATAAGTTCCCTCCGTGTGTATAAGGGAAGGCTTCTCAAAGCTATTTCTAGGATCTGGGCACTCACATCCATTACTCACTGCTAGATTATCCAGGCTTCTGCGACATGAGATTTAGAATAATCAAAAACCCTGGACTGATCCTGTCACTGGCAGTGATTGCCTGCCTAGGAGTCAATAAAACAGACTTGAACTCTGAATTTTTCCAATCCACAGGCACCGCATACTGAATCTCTACAATAAATCAGCTGCTAGAATGACAAAGCATCACCAGCGATGTGTATCCCCGCTGCCAAAACTGGGGAGAGTTTCCCATTAGGAACCGTCTTTGATCTAAAGCCCCGAGCCAACAGCAAAGGGAAGCAGTCAGTCTCCAGGGAGAAGAGGGGAGTCACGCTGTTGTTAAGCAGCAATTTTTGCCAACACTCTCATCTCGGGGAAGAGCATTAGCAGTGGCACTCAAGAGTGCTGCCAAGCTGTTTACCCACTGCCTGCCACCCTGCCCACCACACCCATTATCTTCTGAGAAGGGGCAGGGAGAAGCAAGGTGGAACATTCTAGAAAACAAAACATAGAAGCACCCAAATAAGTGACGCTGCCATTTCCATCCTCAATTGCCTCAATTAAACACACATACAAAAATATATAACTGGTTAAAAAGATTTTTTTCTTAATTTTGGCACTGAATTATAACTATGCAAATGCCTCCTCTAGGAGACAAAACACTGACACGCACAACGGAACCAGATAGGAGTCTTCTGCCAAGATGACTGATTTCCTCTAAGTATAAAGGAAATAATTTCAAATTTGGCTAAGATAGATAATTTCATAAAAACAGAGGAGACCTAACTGCCGGTCCCCAGATGTCACACAGATGATCAGCCACTTGACTAGATACCTCAAATGAGCTGCAGTGCAGTGGCAAGAAAAGGGCGAAGCCTCTGAAAAGAACATGGCCAGCCCTTCTCAGTCTGTAAGGTGTACTATTTCTACCCAGTCTCCTAGCCCCTTCACATCCCACCACACATAAAAGCTCAGGCAGCATAGTCAATTTACTTCCATTCTAGGAAGCCTAACCATTTGGCAAAATAATAATAATAATAATGATAATAATAACAATAACAATAACAATAATACCACCTTGTTAATAGATAGCAGCTTCTCCTTCCTAAAAGCTGGGCATGCATACAAGTGTGTGCCTAATTGGAAAGACAAACAGACTGCATGTGTTTTCAGAAGTTCTAATCTCAGCTGTGCACATGCAATTCCCAGCAGAGCCCACAGAGCTGACTTGAATACTCTGCACTCTCCCATTCCTACTCCATTAAAAATGGAAGACATCAGTCTCTGACTCCACCAGACAACCTCAACTTTCCTGGACACTCCTTAATTCATGTCCCAGAGATAACTACTAATTTGATGAGAGTCTGCTACCCCCCTATTTCTGCTCCCTCCCATTCCCGTTGCATAAAGAAACCAGGAAGATAATACCTGTAATGTTATTTTCCTAACAGAAAATTCTATCACCCATGAGCCGTGTGCATTTAACTCGAGTCTAGACAAATCTCCTGTTTCTGATGTCCCCGAGGTGAGTAAAACTATCTTTGGCTCTACTTCAGCAGTTCAATTCCACTCAGGGGATATTTGTAGAGGCTCTTCCATGTGCCAACAATGCACTCCGAGTGGGGAAACGAAGAAGCATCAGCCAGTGGCAGCCGTCTGCCACCAAGACTGACCTGCAGTCATTCCTGGGACAACAGCTGAGGTACTATGCTGGGGGCATGTGCAAAGAGCTAATAAGGGGTAGAGCAGTGACGTCCTCCTAGCACTCATCCTCTGCAAAGTTCAGCTAAAAAACATCCAATACAGGTTTGTCCAAACATAGCATGCCTGAAGACTGACAACTGAAAACAACACACACAACCCCAGGGTAAGATGGGCCCATTCCAAGAGCCCTGGCTACCCTTCCATCTTAGCCATCCCCAGCCCTAAGCTCCGTCAAATTTTTTCAGGCCTGAATCCTCATAACATGATATTCTCATTCTTCCCCTTACCTTTCTTTCCCTTAAAACCCAAGAGATGGAATCTTTAGAAGTGGCACAAAGGCCTGTGAGCAGTAACATTATTGGCTATTCACTGCCTCCTCTGCAAAACCCATATTGGACCCCAACCACCTTCTCCAGCATTATTTCCTATGTTTTTTTTTTCTTTTGATGTTCATAGCAGCTTTATTTGTAACAGTCAAAACTATAAACAACCAAATAATGTCCACTGTCATGTGAGTGGATAAACAAATTATAGTCTGTCCTTACAATGAAATCTATCTAGAAATAGAAACAAATGAGATATTCCTTTTCCAACATTATTTCCCTGTCCCCGCTTTTGTGAACCCCACAGTCCATCTGAAAGGAATCACTTCTGGAATCACAGAGGCCTTAACCTCCATCTCCATATCGTTGATACACTGCACCCCATTGCTGTGAAGACTTCCCCTTTTCTATATATCTATCCCTGAAAGCCAAAATGCCACCTCCTTCCCATCCTCCCAGGGTTATTCTGCACCTAAACTTCCTATTTATTTATTTATCCACCACACAGTTATTAAAAACCTATCCTGTGCTGTGTCTGATACTAGGGAGGTAGAGATAAACGGATAGACTTTGCTCCAAGCCCTCAGGACACTCACAGAGACATGGAAGTAGAGTAATGCAATACAATAGGGTGAGAGATTTATTAAAGTCCCAAAAACCCTTTTGTGTCCCAAGACACAAAAGAAAAAATATCATCTGCTTCAATGGGTCAGCAACGGCTTCAAGGAAGAGGTCTTAGCGCCCCTTCTGGTCTTTAAGCTACTTTAAGGCAAGGTCAGTATCTAGTTCCTGCCCCTCAAGGAGGACTAGCCCAAAAAGCAGTCCGTGAAATAAAGGAATGAACGCATGGATGAATGAATGACATATCAAACTCACCCTGCGGCTCTCACTTTATGCAAGCCCATTTCAACAAAAACTTCCAGAAAGCACCAGGATTCCGATCTCAGTAAGAAGGGATAGGAGAAGTATATCACTTAGCTGTTCCTGAATTGAAGGTGAGACCAGAAGCTTATTCAAGTGAATAGGCCATCATTAAGTGTAAAAGCCGCAAAAGAAACTGTATTCAACTCTTTGGGGTATTCACTGACTGCTGGCTAAAAACTCTCTGAAACCAACCTGTGAAAACTAATGACTAGAGAATCTAGGAGGTGTTAACAGAGCCAGTGTCCTGATAGAAACAGGCTTCCCTGACTGTCACAGCACCGAGGATGCTTTAGAGAATGATTTAAGATTTAATGCTTGAGGTGGTGGTTTCATGTCCAAACTTTTGACTGATGAACTTTATAATACTCCAAACTACAAGTCAAGTAGAAAACCTGACCGCCTCCCAACTCAGGGGGCAAACTTGCCACTGATAAGGAGGTCTCAGATGTGACTTTGCTTTAATGGAAATAAAATGATGAGCGGTGTGATATTTTCTGGGGAGATAACACCAAGATTTTCCAGAGAATTGGTCTGGGTTGTACAGACAGAGCACTGAGCTGGGATTTGCACAGGAGTAGGTTTCCAAAGATCATGTTTGAGTACCAGCCCTATAACTTCACTGATATGTGACTATGGAGAAATCATTCAACCTCTATACCTTAGTTTTCTCATCTATAAAACAAGAATAGGCATGTTGACCTCAAAGGCTTAACTTGTAGAAGTTAAACAGGATTGTAAATTTCAGGTAAATGTAGCGGGTAAAAGGTACAGCTGGTTATTGAAGTCCTGTCCAGTGCTGAGATTACCTACATTCATAGCAAAAGTTAATATTGAACAAGGTTTAATTTATATTTTCTAAACAGCCTCATTAGAGTCAGCCAAACAGAATTACTATTCTTGTTCTATAAATGAAGAAACAGAGTAAGAAGCTGAGTTGTACCGGTTCTATCTTCAAAACGTGTGTTTGCAGCACTTCACATCGTAAACTCTCAAGCTTCACAGATACAATACCCACCACCACGGAATCCAGCCCTTTACTAAGGAACATGAGGCAGATTTAAGAAGCTTCCCAAGGGATCTCTACTTTCTGTACTTCTTCCTATCCCTGATTCTTCCCTCACTACAGAGTACCTTTCCCAAGGCTTTACAACATTGCCTTGCTCAATATCCACAAGGATGTGCCTGAGTTTAAGTAAAATTTCAAACTGTTTTCTTTGCCATCCCCTTCTTTATAAGGAAGACAAATAACCCCTTTACTGTCTTCAGAATTCATTTTGCCAGCTCCTTCTTTTGCTTCTCACTCCGGCCATGCACATGTCCACAATCTTCTCTACTACTCTTCAGATCTTACCCGTGTTTCAAGACTCAACTCGCGTTTTACAGCTTTCAAGAAGTCTCTATACGTAGAGTTAGTGGGAATCAGGTCTCCTATTCCTCAGACTCCCCCTGGACACCGTCAACATTTTTATCATCGCACTTATCAAAGTTCATGCTGTATCATGTCTCTGAAACTTTCTCTCATATGAGACTGAAAATTAATTCTGTGGATGAGAAGCATCTTTGATTTATCCGCAGTTCTTTTCGTCGCGCTTTACAAAACAGTAAGCATTTGGTACCTGCTTGTTGAAGTTAATGGAACTGAACTTATTTATCCTTCAACTATTCATTCCACAAATATTTACTGGATACCTTCTATGGGCCAGACACAATCATAGGCTCTCAGGATACAGTGTGAACAAAACTAATATTCATCTCTATTATCGATTGGAGGTGACAAAGAAATCGGTAAGTAAACTACTTGGTGTATCTGATGGTGATGATCACTATACAGCAAAATAAAATAAAAACCAGATCTGAGACATGTGCAGTTCCAGGGCAAAGTGTTCAATTTTACATTGACTGGTCAGGGAAAGCCCAAGTGAGAAAAATTCATAAGGCAGAATTGGTGACACAAGGTAACCATCATTTACAGGGCATCAGCCGTATGCAAAAATATCATTAGGCACTGTAAAAATGCTGAAATCTAAACAAAGCATGCTTCCTATCCTTAGGATCCTTCCAGACTTCTGACAGAGAAGGTGCAGACAAAAACAACTGATACAGGGCAGGAGACAAACCAAAGAGACTTAAAATCTCTCACTAGAAGAGAGATATCAGGAAGAACTTCAAGGAGCTGACGGCATTTGAAACAGACCTGAGAAAAGGGGCAGTTTGGACAGGTCAGAGGGTGGGGGATAGGGACTACAACGGTAGGACGATTGGGGCACCTGTGTGGTTAGGCAACCAACTTCAGCTCGTGATCTCACAGTCCCTGGGTTCGAGTCCCACATCAGGCTGTGCTGACAGCTCAGAGCCTGGAGCCTGCTTCAGATTCTGTCTCCACCTCTGTCCCTCCTCATGCTTGTGCTCTGTCTCTCTGTCTCTCTCTCTCTCTCTCTAAAATAAATAAAACATTTTAAATTAAAAAAAAAAAAAAAAGAACGGTAGGACCCTTGAATATAAAGACTCTAGTTTAAATTCTAGGAAAAGGAGTAATCCAGACAAGCAAGCACTTTCCACAGGTCTCTGTGCTCTCCAGGGCTCCTGTTATCACACAGGGGGCCAGTGAGTGATTAGGGTGTCTGCCTAACTCCAGAAGAGGCTTCATTTCTTGTTTATTGATTCATTTGCCTTTGACTGAGCACTTACCACAAAGCAATTACTGTGCTTGGCACTGAGAAAAAGTCATTTAAGACTTATCCTTGCCCTCAGAATATGAAGAGAGGCATCCCAATCAGTAGTTCATGGAAGACTTCCCAGGTGGGTGGATCCTTGAATCCACTTGCGTGTGTTTAATCAGAAATGTTCTCTTGATTGTAAACTACACATACACTTAGAGAAACTTGCAATACAAAAAACTTATAATATAAAGACAAAATAAAATAATCCTACCACCCGAAGAGCTTCTATCATTCTTAAGGTATTTCCTTCCAGTGATTTTTTTCATTTTGTTTTTTTAAGTAATCTCTAGTCCCAATGTGGAGCTTGAACTCACAACCTTGAGATAAAAAGCCATATGCTCTACTAACTGAGCCAGCCAGGCACCCCTCCTGCCAATGATATTTTAAAATCTCTCTCTTGTCTTCCTCATGAAATATA
Source organism: Prionailurus bengalensis (assembly GCF_016509475.1). Taxonomy (NCBI): domain Eukaryota; kingdom Metazoa; phylum Chordata; class Mammalia; order Carnivora; family Felidae; genus Prionailurus; species Prionailurus bengalensis. The sequence goes on from NC_057346.1 coordinate 41,130,361, forward strand.
TACTAAAACATATAAATGAGAATACATATACATGTTTGTGCTTCATATGCTTTTAATATTATTTTATAGATCTTCTCTTATGTTATCAATAATCTACAGAAGCATCACTCTAATGGCTATGCAATATTGAATAGTATTTACTAAGCCATTGCCCTACTATTGGAATTTAAGTTACTCCAAATACAGTATTTTTCCTAGAACAATTATTGCTAGTTACAATAAACATATTTACACATAAGTTGTTTCATTAAAAGAAACTCATACAAGTGGAGTTATTAGGTCAAAGAGAACATGCTTATTTCAAATAGGCTTGAGTTTTGAAGAACCAAAAGAAGTAAAGTAATGGAAAGGGAGGGCAGTGTTGGCATAAGGAATAGTGTGTATGAAGATTCATGGTCACGAAACAGCATGACAGCCTCCAGGAACATCAAGTAATTTAGTAAAGGTAGATCAAAGAGGTGTGTACGTTAGGGTAAGGGAGTGGCTGAACAGAGATGAGGCTCAAGAGATGGACAAGAACCAAATCATAAACATAAATAGTCTTGGAAGCAGTGTTGTAGGGATTTGACTCCATCGTGGGGTAAGTTATGAGAAACTGAAATATTTTAAGGAAAAGAAGGACATGATCATATCTGTGATTTAAAGAGGCCACATTTATGGCAATGACAGATGGGGATACACTGAAGCAGAAAAGACGCCCTTGAGAGCTTCTGTAATAATCAAGGAGCATACTAAGAATGGCCCGAAGCAAGGCAATGGTAATGTACAAAAAGGGATACACACAAAGGATATTAAACTGTTGGAATGTACAAACTGATCACTGATTTCAAAGACAGTGAAGTACTCCTATCAGGGAGAAGTATAATTGACCCTTTCCATTTGAGATGGATTGATGTAAGTTATAGGGGGAATATACATGTCCTTCATGTCAAATATGCTCTTCAGGTTCTCTCTAAAAATGTCAACAATTATAAACGCTCCCACTTACTTCTGACAGAATAAATGTCTTCAGTACCTTAAAGTTTTTTCTCTGAATGAATGTACATCCTCCCTTTGTACCAATGGAGGCCATGATGGCCTCATCAGCAGTCAGTAAAGGGAGAGACTGAGCCACACACTGGGGCGGGTCATACCTGGACAGCAGGCAGATGGGCCCTGCATGCCCTAAGGTCATCTTATGCACAGTATAAAGGGCTTATAAAGTCTCAGGTAAAGGATACAGTAGTATGATTTTAAATGATATTACTTTTCCTGGGACCCACCTCTACACCACTCATGCTAGGATTTCATCTGCCTGGTAAGCACATTTCTGAATTCAGACCTCTTCTCCAAGCATTCCTGTTGTTCTTAGCATCCAATAGTACCCACCAGAGGACAGGAAGCCATCCACAGTGTAAACACACAGGAGTAAAAAGGGCACACTGAATCAACAAACACGATATTTATCATATTTGAGATACACTATCTTTTGAGATGGGCTGTTCTCCAGAAAAAGTCCCTCATTCTATCTCCATATCTTTTTGCGGGGGAGAGGGGCAGAGAGAGGAGAGAAATAATCCCAAGCAGTCTCCATGCTGTCAGCATGAGCTTGACGAGGGGCTCGATCTCATGAACCATAAGATCATGACCTGAGCCGAAATCAAGAGTCAGACACTCAACAGACTGAGCTACCCAGGCACCTCTCTCCATCTTTTCTTTTTTTTTTTTTAATTTTTTTTTAACGTTTTATTTATTTTTGAGACAGGGAGAGACAGAGCATGAACAGGGGAGGGTCAGAGAGAGGAAGACACAGAATCTGAAACAGGCTCCAGGCTCTGAGCTGTCAGCACAGCTCTAACTCACAGACCACGAGATCATGACCTGAGCCAAAGTCGGCCGCTTAACCAACTGAGCCACCCAGGCTCCCCTCTTTTCTAATTGGCACTTGTGGTGAGGTGTGGGGGTGGGGGGGAAGGTGTGGATGGACCTAACATGAATCATTGCATGTTGCAAATTAACTCTGTGTAAGCAGGATTCAAAACTAAAGAGTTGAGTCACATTTTGTTTTTATTCTTCCATTTATTTTCACCATTGCTTATAATTTGCTTATATAGGGAAAATGTGCATATGTATATATAAATAGACAAATGAAATTTATGAAGTACATAGTATGTGTTTAAGTGTATATATGTTAACATATATACATATATATATACATAACATATATATAACATATATACATTCATACACATACTATGTACTTCATGAAGAATATACAGAGAATATATTTATAAAGTTGTCCACCCCTAACAGTTTCCATTAGTCAGATGATATGAGCATTGCTAGATTTGACAATCAAAAAAATATGACCCTTAATACTGAATATGAGAAATCCAAAGAGAATCAGCAAATTCTAAATGTGCAGAACATCCTAATATATGCTGACCTGTAAGACCTACCAGGACAACAGTGAAGCACAAATATGAGGAATATAGTCAAAACATTTCATGAATGTACCAACATTTTTTCACATGGAAGAAACTCTAAGGGAATATCCCAAAGGTGCTCTCTAATCCAATAGTTGGTCAATTAATCCAAAAAGGTGACTAAAGTAAAAAATAATGTCGTTAACATACAATTCTAACATAAAATACATAAATATCTCTATTCACCAATCATTTGACAAGAACCAAAACCTGTTTCAGCTCTTAAATGACACACATAGGTCATTCCTTATGATTCCAAGTTAGGCATTCTTTTTTTTCCTTTTTATTAAGCTTCTTTATTTATTTTCAGAGAGAGAGTTGGGGAGGAGCAGAGAGAGAGGGAGACAGAATCCGAAGCAGGCACAAAGCCCAACATGGGGCTCAATCTTACCAATCGTGAGATCATAATCTGAGCTGAAATCAAAAGTCAGATGTTCAAACAACTCGGCCACCCAGACACCCCATAGCCATTCTTTAATGTAAATTGAACTTATACAGCAACTTCTAGATGTTACAGTCTTTTCCCTTCTCATACAGTTATCTCACCTGCCTAATTTGACAGAAATATTTTGGAAACTATCTTTTTCCCAGCATTTCACTTAGTTTCCCAGAAACAACTATCTTTATGAAGATGCAGTACACCAATTTACATAATATTTAATTAAAACATTTAAGTCCAAATGGTATCAGCCAGTTTGAGCACAATTAAAACTTATTCTTATAAGCACCTAACAGCTGGTGGGCACACCAAAGAGTAAGCTACCAGCTGCAGGCAATCAATGAGTCACGGGCACCAGTCTGAATATTTCATATTGGGAAGGGAGTGTCTATGAACCCAGAAAGGAATTTCAGTGGGTTAGTTAAGAAAGTTTCTGTCACAAATAGAAATTATTTAATAACAAATATGGTTGTTCTATGAGACTATATTAATTATGGCTGCAATAATGCTACATAACAAACCACCCAAATCCAGTGACATATAATAAGCATCTTATTCTCGTGCTCATGAGTCCCCAAGTCAGCTCTGATCGACGCAGGTGAGCACCTCTGGTTTAAGCTGTGGGTCAACTAAGCTTGATTCCTCATTGCAGATTGGGCTGTGTCTGCTCTACACACACATATTCAGGCACCCAAGCACCAAGAGGAATTAGCTATCCAGGGGGAAGTTCTGCTCATGGCCACGGCAAAGCATAAGACAGCATCCAAGCACTTTCTTGTGTCATGAATGCTAATGTCCCACTGGTCAAAGGGAGTCACATGACCATACCAGTCCTCAAGGACAGGAGGACTACTGTGGAGATGAGGGAAAGGAGTGAATATTTTCAGCAATAATCTGCTATACCATACAGACCAAAGCAAAATGCTTACTTAGGGTCTTGAATATGTCAAAATTCTGGTTAAAACTGATATTCAAAGTCACTTTCAGCTCTTCCTATGGCATTACAATTTTGTGACTACTTTGATAAAAATGTATTGGCAGACTATGAGAATGTTAATAGAAATAAAAATGATTAGTGTTTCAGATATTGTTTTGTTGAACAGATTGGGCTAAAGAAGACATTTTTGTTCAGGACTACTGCCCCTGCAGATTTGAGCACGGAGAACTACAATTTAGCAGAAGAAGCATGACAGCAAAGTAGCCTTCTTTTAGCATTCAAAACTTGATTTAATGACATATGGGTTCTTTTTGAAAATACTGCTATTTTATAGGTATTATTACACATATGATATCATAAACATATGACAAACAATGCACTCTTAAATTTGATTCTTTTTTTTTAATTTTTTAATGTTTATTTATTTTTGAGAGAGAGAGAGGCAAAGTGCAAACAGGGAGAGGCAGAGAGAGAGAGGGAGGCACAGAATTTGAAGCAGACTCCAGGCTCTGAGCTGTCAGCACAGAGCCTGATGCAGGGCTTGAACCCATGAGACATGAGATCATGACCTGAGCCGAAGCTGGAGGCCCAACCGACTGAGCCACCCAGGTGCCCCGATTTGGTTCAAATTTTAATTATGAAAATATTCTAAAGATGAGGCACCCAATCCAACTCCTTCATTTTACAAGTTAGGAAGGTTACTGGAAAAGTGGAATTAGGAAACTTTATAAAAGGCTGTGATTCATAAGCATAAATGTACTTAAGTCTCAATTTTAAGAATCATTATCATCAAAATGAACATTCAGAGGTATTAGTTATTTTACACAGCATGTGTGCTCCCAAAAAGTAATCAATTAGTAGATAAATGTTAAATTGGTGGCACAGACACGCTGTCTTCCAAAGTGAGGAAAAGCAGTGATTTAGGATACATGATGAAGAGAGGAATCAAGTCAGACTTTGGAAAATACACAGGTTTTGATGAAATGGAGAACAATAAAGAAACACACTCGGAAAAGCTGGGGAAAGGGAGTCATAACTAAATGGCATGGAAAGAAGAAGCATAGCGTGTTTGCCAATCAGTGGAACCAGAGATGAACGGGGAGGCTTGTAGGTATTTAGAAAAAAAAAAAAAAAAAAAGGTTGAAAAGGAGATTGAGCATTACGGCATCATTTGAAATCCATACACAAAAGTTTGAATTTGATATGGTGAGAAAGTTAAATATTGAAAGTGGCTGAAACTGAAAAGTTACTTGGATGGATTGCTAGGGAGAAAGAAAGAAGGTAAATCTTGGGGAGGGCGATGGCCCCAGTGCATTATGAGACAAGGAAAGAGGGTCTGGTACCGGATTACAGCACGCCGCATGGACAGATGGAGAGTGGAGAGGCTCTTGTTTGCAGGGTGGCGCCCGGAAGGAAGACTGGAGCAGCAAGGGCTTAGAAATCATGGCCCATCCGGGGCGCCTGTGTGGCTCGGTCAGTTAAGTGTCTGAATCTTGATTTCAGCTCAGGTCATGATCTCACAGTTTGTGGGACTGAGCCTCACGTCGGGCTCTGCACTAATGGTGTGGAGCCAGCTTAGGATGGATTCCCTCTCTGCCCCTCCCCTGATCGTTTTCTCTCTGTGTCTCAAAATAATTTTTAAAGAAATCATGGCCCATACTACAGCACAATTTCCTGTTATTGTTGCTGTGTTTATGTATATTGCATTAAATACTTGACATACACACTAAAATATGCAAGTAACCATCACGTATGTGTGCAAATGGGCCCCTGTTGGAAAAATGTCTCCTAACAATCCCAATTACAAAGTCGCTGTTCTTTCATATGGATGTAAGGGCTTCCAACAGCTGTGAAAGCTCTCTCTATTAAACATTCGTAAAAGCAAATAGCACAGCAAAATAAATGTATAAGAAAGGCTAGAAAAATGTGAGTACTGACAGAGTCACAGGAAAGGTCAAGAACTCAGCATTCTGTTTTCCTCTGGGTTTAAAAACATGAGTAAAATTAGACTGGTAAGGTAATATTAAGATCAATATACTACATAGCTCTGTCCCTAAACTGGGGAAAGAAAAGCACAGAGATCTAATGAAATAACATAAAGCTTTCCACTAAGTGTAAAATGTTTTTTAAAATTTAAAAATGTATGTCCACTTTTAGCCAAAATGTTTTCTAGAAGAATAAATCCTCGATAGCTTAATTATTTAAGAATACTTTGTAACAAATGTATCACATTCACAAAAGCTAAGATTTGAAAGCAAACCTGAAGTGGCCAAACCTGAAGTGGGTTTTCTGCACACCAAACAATTCTGACAAATCCCCCCGCTTTGTATCAATAATTCAAAATCAAATATTAGTGAACCTCCAAGTTATCAGAAAATTTTAATTGGAAACCAAATCAAGGGTTTTGTCAAGGTTTTTGTTTTGTTTTGTTTTGCTTTGTTTTGTTTTGAGAGAGAGAGAGAGAGAGAGAGAGAGAGAGCGTGAACCAGGGAGAGGGACAGAGGGAGAGAGAGAGAATCTTAAGCAGGCTCTACACTGAGCGTGGAGCCTGACACTGGGCTCAATCCCACAACCCTGAGATTATGACCTGAGCTGAAATCAGGAGTCGGGAGCTCAACAGACTCAGCCACTTAGGTGCCCCAAATCAAGATTGTGCAGTATTGTTACAGTAATAACAAGAGTAGCTGCTTTGTGAAATAATAGAAAATATATATATTGGTCTCTGTCGCTGGTCCCTAGCACAGAGCCCCTAAAACCCTTGTAATTTTCCTAAATGATAAGACCACTAAGAATATCTTTTGTTCTAATATCTGGTCTTTGGCCCCAGTTCCTGACACAGAATCCCTAAATCCCTTATAATTTCCTAGGTGATGGGGTGTTTTTTGTTCTAATGAGGCAAATCTTGGTAGGTTCCTGGATAGCTTCTGGCTGGTCACCAGAAAAAGCAAGCTGTGATTAGAAGCTTGTAATTCACAACCCCCCTCCCCACACTCAAGGAAGGAGAGAAGGATTAGAAACTGAGTTAATAACTGATCATGCCTACGTTATTAAGCCTCCATAACTGCCCCCCCCCGCAAGTATGGGGTGCAGAGAGCCCCCAGCTTGGTGAACATGTGGAGGTGCTGAGAAGGTGGCATACCCAGAGAGGGCAAGGAAGCTCCACATCCCTTCCCACATACCTGCCCATGCATCTCTCCCATCTGGATGTTCATCTGTATCCTTTATTATAGAATAAACCCATAAACAAACATAAGTAAATATTTCCCTGTGTTCTTTGAGTCATTCTAACAAATTATTGAACCCAAGGTGACAGGTGACAATCTGAGACTTGTAATTGGCAAGTGGGGGCTGTCTTGTGGGACTGAGCCCTTAACCTACAGGAATTGAATTGGAGGCCACCCAACTGGTGTCAGAATTGCTTGGTGTGCAGAAAACCCACACATCTGGTGTCAGAAACAAAGTGAAGGGTGGCAGGGCAGTCGTGTGCGAGTAAAGGAACACAGGGAGAGTGTTTTCTCCAATTTATGCTAATTTTCCAAAAAAAAAAATCTTAATTATGCCCAACCATTTCTCTATCTATAATCATGATCTAGATTATGCATGTGAAGAAAGGATATTAAAAGAGATTTGAAATTTCAAGAATTTTAGTGCCCAAGAAAGATAATGGGAGTACAAACTGATTAAAGTAATAATGAAAGTTTTAGAAATACTGAGACCTGATTTTTTAATAAGGAAGCTGAGAAATACCATCATAATTTTCATTAAAATTTTGATAACAGTAGACATTTCATTATGGGCTATAAAAACCAATGTGTCGAGCTACGCACTAACTTGCAACCTGCTGATAGCAGACCCCTCATAAAGTCGGTTTATTATACCAGAAATGTTCTAATAAACATAATCATATCCTACAAATCAAGCAACTTTGTGTGCTAACTTCCGTCAGCTCAAAAGAATAATAATGGTTAAAACAAATGAGGGGATGAAGGCATTGTTTTTTTGCCCTCTGTAGAATAACAAGGTCCTTGACTCCAAGCCCCACGTAAGCATTTACTGAATCCTCAGAAATATAATCTGGCTACAGAGCTTTAGTCTTCCCCTAATTTTGTCCTCTAGGCCTTTCTGTTCTTCCTCCTGCACCAGCTTCTAGACCCTCTGACTTGCATTTCAATTTACACAGAGGCTCCATAACAACTTCATTTGCCGGCTTTTAAATTATTTTGATAAAGTGTACGATATTATACAGTTATTACAACTACGATCGCAAGAAACATTACCAGATCGATATCACCATCTCCCATTAAATGGCGATTCAGTGTGTCGGTAATTTCCTTTCATTGCACTTCAAATCCTAAAATACCCAAGATCTTTTTTTATTATGTCCTCTACAATCCCTGCAGGCTCAGAATGTTACAGAATCTGGAAGCTGGGGTGGGGGATGAGCTGGGAGGGAGATGAAGGAGAAGGTCTTAATAGGATTGCTACAAAGATGTTGAAGAAGTAATTTTATTTTTCCCCAAAAACTGAAATGGTTTCAAAAGGCAGAAGACACAAGTTCTCTATGAACAAACACAACACATTAGTATAATGTAACAGCATAAAATACATGAGGTAAACAGAGGTAGTATATAATTTGGGAAAACATAACACTAGACATCAGACTTGTGATTTCACAGATACTACTGTTTGGGATGGGAATTGATTTGTTTAAGTAAAACAGAGGATCAGTTTAAAAAATATGTATGATGGGGCACCTAGATGGCTCACTCAGGTGAGCGTGTGACTTCAGCTCAGGTGATGAGCTCACAATTTGTGAGTTCAGGCCCCACATCGGGCTCTCTGCTATCAGCCCAGAGCCCACTTTGGATCCTGTCTCCCTCTCTCTGCCCCCTCCCTCTGTCTCTCTCTCAAAAATAAATTAACATTAAAAAATAGGTACGAGATAATTGTGGTACAGGGGGAACCAAGCGATGGCATGTTGATAGAAAGTGAGATGTGAAAATCTGATGTACAGGAAACCAGCCCCCCAGGTCCCACAGGGTGGGCTTCCTCCAGTTTCCCTGGGATAAACACAACACTGGACAAGATACAGGGTCAGATCTCCATCTGGCAGTCGGACAGCAGGTTTGCAGATGAATATCTCATTCGGCTCAACAGATCTTACTTCTACAAAAGGTAGAAGCAAGCTTCCTTGGCGATCCTTTCCTTAACAAGGTTGTCCAAGGTCGTGGACAAGAACAGAAGTGAAGGAGGCCTGGGGATTACCCTTCCTTTAACATTTCAGTCATCTGGAGCACATTTTCCCTGGGTTATCCAACCCCATATGACATGTGCTTTTCCAATAACCCATCTTCCATGCAGCTCTCCTTCTTCATTCTCTCCCATCCCCCTCCAACCTACATGTGATCACACACACACACACACACACACACACACACACACCTTAAAAGCCCGCTGCACTGTGGCCACTGCATTTCTTTCTTCTTCTTCTGGCCCAAACTGTATTCTGATTTTTATGTTAGCTATCTTCATATTTATTAAGAGCTCCCTGAGCACATGATCCACATCTCATTCATCTTTCCAGTCACTGTTTCCACCACTACTCAATAACTCACAAAATGTCACATACGTATTAGGGACTTGGAAAGTAGTTTAATCATGCCATGGGAATGTGAAGTTTATGCTGGAACAGAGAATCCTTAACCAGAAAGTTGGCACAGACTTACCTACTTGATTTCTACACTGCCTGGTGATCTGCAACCAGGTGGGGCTCTCATTTCTATGGGAGTATAAACTTCGCAGGGCACAATGTACAACACTAATCGCCCCACCAATTTCTCCTCTAATGCCGTTTCAGTGGCTTCGCTATTCCTTCCCATCATTACCTCCACATCTGACATGGGCAGGAATTTAGAAAAACATCAAAAGAGGGCTCTCTTTGATGAATAAGCCACGGATTTTTCCTTCTGTAACCCTGAAGAAGTAAGGTGGAGACCAATTATTGCTTGGGAGAGCTGTTCTTAATTCTCATACAGCCATACAGTGAAAAAAGAAAAAACAAAAACAAAAACAAACAAAAAAACACAGCCTCATGACAAACCACTCCCAAGCCAAGAAAGAAGTGCAAGGAATCAGTATACACTTCTTCCAAGAGTTGTCACTCAAGGGTTAAAAATGGGACAAGAGTTTTGCAACATCAAAGTAAATCTACTTCCAAAATGGGTACCTAGAGGAAGACAGAAAGAGCCAAGTCACATTGAAAACATTAATGGGATCTGGCAAGATAGTTTATTCAGATGAATGGGGCAAATCCAATTCACTCAGTCCAGCATATCAAAGGAATTGTTACCTCTCTCTTTAAAGGATAAATCAAAAGAGTTCCAGAATTTACAGAGGCAAATATAGTCAGCCACTGTTTATTGAGCAGCAACTATTTTCCAGGCACTGTTGCAGACACTAAGCGTACAGCAGTGAATCCAACAGACAGAGTTCCTGCCCCCAAGGACAGGAAGTTCTTGTGATGGAAGACTGAAGGTAGAGTGCATAAACATGATCACTTAAAGTACTGAAATGTACATGAAGAAAATGGAATAGGATCATGCTAAGGAAAAGGAAGCAGAAACAGCAGAGCCAAAGGTCAGGGGGCAGGCCATTCCAGAGGTTTAAGGTACAGAGAGAACACCAGTGTGTCACAATAACCAGTAGGACAGTGGAGAGAAATGAAATCAGAGAGACACACAGGAACCGGGTCATGTGACACCTCATGGCTATGGTAACAATTTAAATCTTAGGCTGATAGCAACAGGAAGCCACTAAAACGCTTTAAGCAAGATAGTGATGCGGCCTGATAGGCATTCTGGCTCGGGGTGGAAGATGGGCTATAAAAGTGCAAGACTGGAGGCAGGTAGTGCACATCTGGACTGGAGCCACTGCAATAGTCTAGGAGAGAGATACAGATGGCTTGAACAAGGGTTGTTACAACAGACACAGTGAGAAGTGGTTAGGTTTGGGATATATTTTGAAAGTAAAACTTACAGGACTTGCTAATGGGTTAGATATGGGAAATAAGGAAATGAGAGAAACCAAGGATGACTCCTAGGGTTTTAGCCTGAACAACTGCATGGATAGCGGTACCATTTATGGAGTCTGGAAAGACGGGTGAAAGCAGGTTTCAGGACGGTGACGGAGAGAACATTAGTTCTCTGTAGACATGTATGTAGATGATACCCCTTAGACATCCAAGTGGGAGGTCAATTTGATATATAAACTTAAGAGTAATTAACCTATAGACGGTATTAAAACCAGTGGAATAAATGATGTCACTAAAGGTAAAGAAAAAGAATGTAGATAAAAAGAGAACAAGATCCAAGTTCAAGTCCTGAGATACTCTCAATATTTACAGATGGGGAGGAGGGTCAAGATAGAACTCAATAAAAGCCTTCTCAGAATGGCCAGTAAGGTGGGAGAAAAACCAGGGGAGGATAAAGTAAGTGAAGACCGGAAATCAAAGTGTTTTAAGATGAAGGAAGCGGTCATCTATACCAAATGGTGCCGAGAAATCTCACCCCCTCTGGCAGCTTAGGATCAACAAGATGTCATCAATCACCTGTGGAAAAAGAGTCTTAATGGAGAAAAAAGTGGCCACAGCCAAAGTGGTAAGTGAACATCTTGTTCCTCAGATGGCTTCACCATCAATTATTTCTGAAGCGTTCAAACTAATAATTTAACATGTTAAAAAGAAGTGATGTCAACAAACCGCAAGAAGTGAATACTCGGGTGGCACTAGAGGCTGTGGGGTAGAATGTCCCCCAAAGCCCAACCTCCCTGGTGGGCTGCCAAATGGGAAGGGAAAGTGGGGTACCATGGATAGACAAGTCAAGAGAGCAGAGTGCATGTGTTCTTTTCTGAAAATCATCCTCTCCATTGTCCATATGATGATACTCAACACTAAGTACCGACTACATACACATGAATGAGGAAGAAGGTAGGTAAATATTTCATTACCCAAGAGCTCCTGGTACTCTGCACGTGCACAGAACTGATATCCTTTCTTTTGCCACAACTTTTTTTTTTAAGTTTATTTATTTTGAGAGAGAGAGAGAACACACAAGAAGGGCAGAGAGAGAGGGAAAGAGAGAATCTCAAGCAGGCTCTGTGCTATGAGCACAGAGCGTGACACATGGCTCAATCCCACAAACTGTGTGATCGTGACCTGAGTCGAAATCAAGAGTCAGACACTTAACCAACTGAGCCACCCAGGCGACCCTGCCGTCACTTCTAAGGATAAATCCCACTCAATCTAATTCCCATCTGATGACTTCAAGCCATAGGCTCTTCTGAAAAATAACCTGAAGATTAACTGAACAGCAACAAGCTCTGTTTGTCCAAATTATATGACCCAGACTCATGTTTTCATGGGATGTGGATAAAATCAAGAAAATGAAAATAAATCAATGGGATATTTTCACTCTTACCTAATGTTCCATGAAAAGAACCAGGAGGAATCTCACTCAGCACACACTTGACTGCAGATCCGAACACAGACTGAAATGATTTGAATTCAGGGCACCTTTTCATGGATGGGGGCTAACTGGCCAGGCAAGAGAGTATTTCCTGCTCATTAAGACCACACGTCTCTCAGCTCCCGCGGCCCTTCTGGAATCTGTCAACATTGCGAGTCATATCATAACGATAAGGAAATGTTTTTAACTTAACTTCTGACCTTCAGTCTAATGAATCTTCTAATTCTACCAGTTCCAACTGTTGAATAATTCAACAAACAGTGTTCTGACCCAAGGCAATTTAAGATATGGTGATATTTTTGCTGTGAGATGAAGAGGAGAAAAGAGCTGATTCTGCTTCCCCTTCCAGCTCGTCATGTTAAAAACACCTGAACACAACCAGTTTTTATTTTTCCCACACAGAGTAAAAGGCTGAGGTGGAAAAAAAGTAATGGTTTTAAACCACAGTCTCTCTTTATTGTAACCAAAATCTCCCCTGAAAATGTCTTCTCTTTCTCCGCCCCCCAACTCTTCCTTAAAAGGAAGAAAATTGTAAGTTGGAACACTGTTCACCAAGGGGTATAGTTTGTGCATGTTTCTAAATGCCAGAAGTTTCTGAAGCCAAGGGTAACTTATATTTTAGTCAATTCTCTATGAATGCCTGGGGAAATATGTAAAACATTAATCAGGGTAACCGCAATTGCATACTTACCATCTGAACGGAAAAGAAATATACACTGAAGAGTGACCAGAGATTAAAACTGAGTTCCTGATGCGTCTGAAAGTTCAATTAGCTTCTATGCAAAGAACCAAACTTTTTTAAAAAGAGGAGAGGGAATTGTGGAATTAACAGTCTCAAGGAAATTATTTTTTTGTTTTTTATAAAATTAAGAAAAGGAATTCCATACGAATCTCTTTGACAATTGGCATGTATGTTCAAACTCTTCCAAGTATTACAAGTAAGTATTACAAGGTATTGAAAAGATCACTGCTTAGGGGGTTAAGATGCCTGGGTTCCAGTCCGTTCTCTTGATCACTAATTAGCAGAATGGCCTTAATTTTGGTAGTGGAAAGAGCAGGAACATTAGCACTAGGCAGATCTAAATTGAATTTTTTTTTTAATGTTTATTTGTTTTTGAGAAAGAAACCGTGCCTGTGGGGGAGGGGCAGAGAGAGAGGGAGACACAGAATCTGAAGCAGGCTCCAGACTCTGAGCTGTCAGCACAGAGCTCGACACAGGGCTCGAACCCAGGAACCACAGTTGGCTGCTTAACCGACTGAGCCACCCAGGCACCCCAAGGAAGATCTAAACTTAAATACTCCTCTGCCTAGTTCCACATCTCCCCAGGCAAGCTCCTTAACTCTGTGAATATGTGTCCCCACATGTGAAATGGGGATAACAGGTATCCCTCAGGGCTAGGATTAAGTAAATTAACGACCTGAACAGAGCTTATTACCAGGGTTTCTTCCTGGTCCCTTTCTTTCTCTGAACTGATTTTTTTTTTTTTTTTTTTTTTGAAATGAGGGATTGAGGGCAGACAACTAAATTCTCTTTATACTCTAAAAGCCTATACCGGTGGTAATGTACATGGAAGGGGGAAGGACCACAATTTTCAGTCATCTAAGCAACTGCACAACATCTGAAGACCCAGCTCCCCAGAGCCTAACAAAGAAATGCCCATATGTGTCATTCTGCAAGGCACATATACTTGTGCAGTCCCAAAAAGGATTTTCACAGACTCAGATTCCTTAAGAATTTCAGGATGCTAGCCTAAAAAAGGAATATCTCCAAATAAGTAATGTTAACCAATGGCTTCTGTTGAGAAGTGTCAGAATTAAACATGACTTTTTTACTTTCTTTTAATATAGTTCTAGGTAAAACTATGTTTTAGCCACTTATTCAGAAGATACAAGAAATGGGCAGGAAGTGAAAGGGCTAACTGGTACATCTATTTCTTTGGGATCATTTCCCCATCACCATCACTGCTTTCTTCCCTACATTCAAACCCTTTGGCTGTTCATTCCTCAAAGTGATGATGGCTCCCAAGCTGCCACTCTCAGCCCAAGGACCCTCTCCAAACTCTGTGCACATTCTGAGCTGCTAAGGAGACCTCCAGCTCTGTGTTCTCTCCCCGGTCCCTAGTCCAAAGAAACCTACCATTTCTTTTTTATACTTAAGGTTAACTCATTAGAACTAATTAACTATTTAGATTTCTGGTATGTGATTAGAAATTTTTTACACACCTGAAGGAATGTCCCTACAATGAGCAACCTCTACACCGTTTTCATCTTTGAGAAGTATAGGCGCACACAAAAAATAAATAAATAAATAAAATAGGATTTGTTTTCTGTCCCAGTTCTTCCTTCTTGCGTAACAAATACTATGATAAACTCACAGGTGCCAAGTAGATCTCCTCTCCAGTAGATGTTTTCAATAAATGAGTCATGTAAAGAATCAGCACGGTGGGAATTCAGGGAGCAGTGGCGGGTGACAGGTATGGCATTGTCAGGCAGGCAGCCTTTCCATGCCCTTCCACACCAGATTAAGGCACTGGCAAAGTCCAAGGTCCTCCCAGCAGCTTTATATCAGCATGGGGCGGCACACAGACTGTGCTGACGGGCCATTTGCCATTGGAATACAGCTCTGTGGGTGCCAGCATTACCAGAGAATTATGAGCATGAATCACAGAGAATGAAAATCATCAGGGTGAAATCAGGAAGAGGCACCCAAAAAGCATCCCCAAATTTTCAAATGGGGTTTCCATAAACCTTCTAGGAGATAACCACCTGACTAATAGAAGATACAGTCTCTCTGTACAACAGAAATGAGGTGAGTCTTTGAGACAATTCTTGCTTTCAACCAGAGGGCGGGCAAAAGAGGCTCTTTCAGCCACAACCTCCAGAGAGCTGAAGTTGTTGGAGTGGAAAGGGACATGCATTTCTCCAAGGCAAAAAGTTGTACTATATTCCCTAACACAAAATATACCCACTAGAGTTAAAAAGAAATGAAAGCACCCTCGATTGCACTTAATTTTCTGACAGAGACAGTGATAAAAGCTGAAAAGTACCTATCAACCAAGACCATACAGCTCCATATGCCTCCCTAATGACATTTTAACAAGGAGGATTTGTACGTGTCAAACAGGGAATAAATAGCATTTTGGTTCTGAAGACACTTCTTTAGCTGCTGCCCATACTAAAGAGAAAATACAGTTTCAAGGATATTTGGACATAATTTTTCATTATGAGGCCAGATTCCCAAGCTAGAGAATGAAATAAACAGCATGAATTGCTCAGGGAGCTACTTTGATAAATTTTGAAAAGAAATGTACCTTATTTATTACCCCTTTCTCTTAATGAAAAACTAGTCAGTATTTCCTTAAAAGAGACGTTTAGAACCGGAGATAAATCTCCTTCCAAGTTAAAGATTTGGAGGAGAATATTACAAACCATGTCTTATGTTTAATAATAAAAAGTAGTTATTGAAGCCATAATTTCAGCTGGGACAACTGCTAAAGTTAATGCCCCAAAACAGGGAGAATTGATGGAGGGAAAGGGGAAAGAAGGAGGGAAGAGACGCTGGAGCCTCCTGCCCTTCCCCAAGACCTTAGCCATCCCTTGGGAAGTCTTCTCAGGACCACAGGTGTTCCCCAGAGGTGGTGCACCCCTTGCCCTCTCCAACAAATCTTGGTCTCAGGTTGTAACCTCCTGTTTACTCATGTGTCTTCCCCATGAGACTGGGGCCCTATGAAGACAGAGAAAAAGGCCAACCCCATTCACCATTCATTGTATCTGTGGTGCCCAGTACAGTGCCTGGCTCTCAGTTAAAACAGGAGGGTGGAGAAGGAAGGAGGAAAAGAAGAGAGGGTGTACTGGAGGGAGAGGATGCATGAAAGCACAAGGCAGAGTTGTTTCTTTTCAAAATCTCCAACAGTTTTTGTTGTTAGCCTAGTTAAGGAGAAGGCACTAAGTTTTCTATCTTTTAAGTAAATATGGGGTTTCAGCTCCTGGACACCCCAAAACATGCTGAGCCATCTACAGTTCTCTGACTCCTGAGTGGTCATCTTCAGTAGCACTGTGGGTCCCCAAGAAGGGATTCCAAGACCAAAACCTCCAGGGAGCCGGTGGTAATTTCTAGACTCTCGGCTTAGCAATTGTTTTGTTTCTCCTGTCTTCTACTTTTTTTTCTCCACAGAATACTCACAGAATTAAGTCCCGACAATCTAAAAGGGTGATGGAGCATCTCTGACTCTGGACCCTCTTTACTCAAGGAGTGGGGTTTCAAATCCAAGTTGAAATAAACACACGTTAATCTCTGAATAATAACAGTAAGGAAAGACATCTGATCTCTCTCCATAACTGCCCTTAAGATGTCAGCGTAGCCTAGTGACTGCCACATTTAGTGCCAGGACCTCCACTAGGAGCTGGGAGTGGGAGGGAGAGACAACTGCATAACTCGGAAGATGAATGGCTTGTGTCTTCCTCACCTCTTTGTCTTTGTCACACGAAGTCAGAAAAGATAAATATAAAATTGCAAACTTAAGCAATATTCAAGTTTCATGTGTTTATATTCTGAAAAAAAGAAAATGAAAAATATTTCCATTGTCATAGCAACCTGGATTCACCCACAGTAAAGGTATGGTATGTGATAGGGTCTGCTGAATGACTGGTTAAGCTCCTTCTAAAGGTACAATTTGTTCTATAGGGCAAGGGGCAGAAAGCACTTTAATGTCCTTAAAACAACCCAAGATTGGTTTCTACAATTTAACCATTTCAATACACATTTTACTTATGCTATAAATAACCATATTTCATGTTGTATTCATATGTGGAATTCCTGGAACATGTACAAAAAGAAAACAAGGTTTGGAAATAACTGTTGGCGAGAACATGGAGAAAAGAAAACTCTCATGCGCTCTCGGTGGGAATGTAAAGTGAGTGGTGCAGCATTATGTGAAACAGCATGGCGATTCCTCAAAATCTTAAACAGAACCACATACAATCCAGAAATTCCACTCATGGATATTTTTTCTCCCCAAGAAAACAAAACACTAATGCAAAAAGATACATATGCATCTTTACATACACTGCAGCATTATATACAATACCCAAGACATGGAAATAACTTAAGTATCCATCAAGAGATGACTGGATAAGGATGTGGCATATATATGCAATGGAATATTGGTCAGCCATAAAAAAGAATGAAATCTTGCTATTTGTGACATCATTGATGGACCTTGAGGGTAAGTAAAATAAATCAGACAGAGAAATGCAAATACTATGTGATTTCACTTCTTTGTAGAATCTAAAAAAACAAAAGAAACCAGCAAAACAAAACCAGACTCACAGATACAGAGAACAGACTGGTAGTTGCCAGAGAAGAGAGGTATTGGGGGGTAGGTGAAAGGGTAAAGCGGATCAAGAGGTGTAAACTTCCAGTTATAAAATGAGTAAGTCATGGATGTAATGCACCAGCACAGGGAATATGGGCAAATAACACTGTGCTAACTTCGTACAGTGACAAATAGTAACTAAAATTATAGTGGTCATTTCATAACGTATGTAAATGTCAAACCACTATGTTTCCCACCTGAAACTAACATAATACTCTATGTCAATTACCCTTCAATTTTAAAAAAAGAAAACAAGGCTCAAAATATAAGTCTCAAGTTCCACATTCAAATCTAAAGTAAATATCTGCATTAGTATAATGTCCCTCGGCTTGTCATGAGACAGGGGTAAATGTCAAAGTACCCTGGTTTCTATTACTTATCATTTGTATAATTAAATGACACCTAAGTTTCTATTACTTATCATTTGTATAATTAAATTAGCTAAAGTCAACAAAATGACACCTAGAACACACAAGATAAAGTGGCATAATGGTAAAATCTCATAATGGTAAAATGAGACTGTGGGCTTGGCAGTGACTGGTCAGTAGCTCAAACATAACTATGTGTCTCTGGTACTTAATTACTCTGCTGGTCTCTATCTGTAAAATGGAGGTAATGATACCAGCCTTGCAGCACTTCCCTGAACACTGCCTCCTAGCACGATGCCCAGAAGACAGTGGCTGTTCAGTCAGTATATGTCAGCTTTCTTTCATTCTAAAAGCTAATATCAAATGCAGACCCCTGCTCTTGGGAGCTTGAGAAATGTCACTAGAAAAGTTAAGTCAAGATGAAAAAGAGAGAGAGAGAGAGAGAGAGAGAGAGAAGATTAAAAGCAATACAAAGTAGGAAATGATCAATACTAATAGGTGACACACTGGGGAAATGTTTCATGATTTGTTCACTTTCAAGCATTTAGAATTAAAAATTAAAATTATAACATGTGTATAGATTTATATTCAAATACCAACTACTCTTATCACACAACGTTTTAGAATAAATGGAATTTAGGGGCGCCTGGGTGGCGCAGTCGGTTAAGCGTCCGACTTCAGCCAGGTCACGATCTCACGGTCCGTGAGTTCGAGCCCCGCGTCGGGCTCTGGGCTGATGGCTCGGAGCCTGGAGCCTGTTTCTGATTCTGTGTCTCCCTCTCTCTCTGCCCCTCCCCCGTTCATGCTCTGTCTCTCTCTGTCCCAAAAATAAAAAATAAAAAATAAAAAATAAAAAATAAAAAAATAAAAAATAAAAAAATAAAAAAAAAAAAGAATAAATGGAATTTGACTTAGCAGATCCAAACTTCATATCTTGTGCAGACATGAGGAAGGAAATTTTAGAGGAAGGCTAAACAGTTTAAAAGCTTTATATGCAGTGATATGGTTACTACTACCACAGTATTGGTGATATGAAATAGTTTTCAACAAATTAATTATATATATGTGTATATATAATTGTATATATGTGTATATATATGTGTATATATATGTGTATATATAATTATGTGTATGTATATGTGTGTGTATATATATACATACATATATATGTGTATATATACATATATGTGTGTATATATACACACACACACACATATATATATATATACACACATATATATGTACAGTGTGTGTGTGTATGTATGTATGTGTATAGGTAAAGATATATAAAATTCCAGGCTCTTATATGACCCCAAAACCCTCATAAAGACCAAGTTAAATGAATTAAAAAGAAAATGATGGACAGAACCTGGGGAAAGGTGGAGCACACGAAACCTGGCAGAGTTAACACAGAGGTGCTCCATCCACCACACAAATGATCAGCCCCTCAGCACTGCACTGGGAATACTGGGAACAAGGCCACCAAGGATTCCCAGGTTCATGGGACTAATATTCCATTTATTACAATAGACAATGTGGGGCATAGCAACCAGCTACGAAGTAAGGAGGAATAAAGAAGGAAAAGAAGAGGAAAATAAAAGACATTGCTATGGGCGTAGAAGGGCTCAAAGAGGAATACTTGCATTTTAGTAGCTACTCTGACCACAGTGACTGTCCCTACTTCTCTATACCTCTACTATTCTGTTGCTATGGAACAGAACTGGCAGTCCTCCTTCAGAAGCATTTATATAATTTGCCTTTTGGCCAGGTATTGTAGCTTCAGAGACATGGATATCACCACCCAAACCCTTTTTATGGGGATGTTTTCTGATCTTGGTCTTATCACAGTCCCATGTGGAATCATCTATAATTTTCTCAAGAAGGGTTATGTACTAAATTCCCAAATAATTATAAAAATAAAATTTGTTTCAACTATTTCACTAAATTATTTAACATTTAAATTATTTCAAACATATCATGCTCTGCCCTACTCATTAAGGACCAGCAAAAATTCCACTAGATGGAAAAAGAGGTTTGTTTGATTTCCTGAGATTCTCCATGTATCATTAAAGGGTCTGATGACCTTTTCTGAGCTCTGACAAGGGCCACACCAAGAATGCCTTAAAAGTATCTCATAACCATTTAGGGCTTGATTCCCCAAATTCTGAGCTAAGGTTTCATCAGCTGATGGAAAGAGCTTGATATGTGAAGAGACGTCTCTGAACTCAAGTAAAAGTGGGTGTATACTTGTTCTTCCATTGAAACTACTTCTAGACTGCCTACTTTCAGAAAAATACAAGAGAAGGAGAGACAAGGAATTCTGAAGGCTATTAAAACCACCCATAAGCAGTTATTACCTATAGAAGGCAGCTAAAGAGGTCTCCTATTTTATAATCTGTTCAGTAGTAGAATTTCCAATTAAATGCTCCTTCTCAGAAGGTTCTTATCACTATTCCATCATTTCAGATGCCTCTGGTAAGCAAAAGCTAATCTAACATGGTGGCCTTTGTCCAAGTTTCTTCCGGTTACACAGAAGCAAATTAATGCCTAAGTCCATTTAGCCTTCCAGAGACTTAGGCATTTAAAAAGTTTTTTTTTTTTAATTTAAAAAAAGGCACAGGAAAAAAAAGTCAATATACATTAAAAAGAAGCAATATAGGAAATGAGAAAACCTGGGATTCAGGGGGGAAAGGAAAAAATAAATTTAATAGGATATTAATTAGAAGGCATTAATTTGAAGAATCCTTAATAAAAGGAATGGCTAAGATATCTTGGCATCCGGCCAGCATGAGCAGGTCAAAGAGCTAATGGTTTGGAGATTCAAAGTACACTGCACTTAACTCTTAGTTGTGGCGTTTCCACTTTTAGAAAGAAATATCCTGAGGAATCAAGTATTAATGTGTAAGCCACCAAGGGGTTGGAATAACACAAACACTTGGAAGCTACAAGGCTCTTAGGTTATATGTTGCACTGAACTGGGTCCAATCAGTGGCTGTAATTTGGCCGTGCTATTCTCAGCTGGACTGAAATGTCACGTAGTAAGATTCTTGGAGGTAAATTCCACAAAAAAGAAAACAGACAAATTAAAAGACAAACAGAGTGAGAACGAACAAAAGCTTTGTTCTTAAAATACCTCACCGTAGAGAACAATTCTCAACCCTGTGGGTATGAGGTCATTTTAACAGCCAAAATATTGGGATGCCTGGGTGGCTCTGTCAGTTAAGTGTCTGACTTCAGCTCAGGTCATGATCTTACAGTTCCTGGGTTCGAGCCCCACGTTGGGCTCTGTGCTGACAGCTCAGAGCCTGGAGCCTGCTTCGGATTCTGTGTCTCCCTCTCTCTCTGCCCCTCCTCAACTCGTGCTTTCTCTCTCTCTCTCTCTCTCTCTCTCTCTCTCTCTCTCTCTCTCAAAAATAAACTAAAAAAAAAAATAGAGAAGAATCCAGTTTTTATGCCTTCATTCTACAAATAAGCAGGTCTGTCACACATTCCAATTACTCAGAGGTCTGAGGATCCAGGTTGGGGAGAGTTACTTTAAGACATCTTTAAACAGGACATATTCCTCCTTACCTTTCCTATTTAATGATATGAACTCATTAAATGGCTTTCTTGCTTGGGTGAATTCCTCCTTACATTCTGAAATTCCTCCCATGATGAAAGTGAAGTAATTTTGTCTCTGAAAATACTATCTTTTCAAAAATCCCCTGAGTATGGGGATTTGAAATGATTTATGGAAACAACACTCATCTGAAGTAGTACACTGTCACAGCATTTTTTAATATGAGTAATGATACAGCTCTTTCTCTTTCAGTAACTCTGCCCTATAATAAACTATCACCACACTACCCACAGATAATGATATAACAATTTTTCCCAGCTATTCATACTACTTAATATGTGCAGACAAAAAGCAAATAGGATACCCACTACTTAAGTTATTTTGCTGTCTATCTGATGTCCTATATGCTGGCACACTCAGCCTGCAATTCGCAAATCTTCTCTCCTCTTCTGTTAAAGGATATTCTAGTGTCCACTTTAACTCATCAAAGATAGGCCATTTATCGCCTCTCCCCCCTCAGGTACAACCTAAGATGGGAACTATACTGTCTCAACTTCGGGACAGATAAGGGACCAGGTGATACATTACCTTTACCATCTGTTTATTACAGATACATAAAAAATCCTTTCCAGTGTAGATCTTGGGTCCTGAAGGAGTTTATGGCCTTCTTCTTGTAACATACCTGGATAAGAGCGTGTTACACTGATGCATTTACCCACAGGGCCTTAAAGGCCCTTAAAAGAACCATTGCAAGTGGGAGTTTACAACGATTTTTTTCTTTAATTGTCAGCAAAACTCAACTAAAGGAGAGAAGTCTAGCTATTTTTATGCCATCTGTTCCAATTTCATGCCTTACCACTTTTATAACCAAATAAGAAAGCTGATAAGGATTTCTGCTCTTCCTTTTCCCTGTAGGACAAAATTTCCAGAGCCCTGGATCTTTTTTGTTTTGTTTTGTTTTGTTTTGTGGTATTTGACTCCTGGAAGACAAATAGGAGTCAAAGTCCAAGCACATAAATGAATATGTTTAAAATACACACACACACACACACACACACACACACACACACACACACGGCTTCTAAGCTAAATCTGAAACATTCCTAACAGGAAACAAAACAAACCTGATGGAAGAGGGGTGGCAGGAAAAGAGGCCATAGCCCAAGGCTGCATCTGCCCAAGAAACCGGGTGACACTGACAGGTTTTATAAAATGACTGCTTAGAATTCTGCATGACAGCTGTACAAACCTCTTCAACTTCAGCTTCACTTTCCTGACTCAAAAATAGTAGCAGCTCGGGGTGTAATAGATCCTATCCCTGGTTAAGGAAAACTGTCTTATGCTTGAAAATCTTGAGGGCAAACTGAAGTCCACCTTAAAAACACCCTGACCATATCCTCTGCTCTCCATCCCGTACACGAAAAATAGCCCAAGGAACAAAAAGAAAAGAAAAAAGAAAAAGAGCCTAAGGAAGAAGAGATGAAAGCACGCTGAAAACCTTCTCCTTTAAAGACTGGGCAGGCCATTCTGGTCTCCTCCAGCATTTAGGAAGGCTCAGTCCATTAGTTTTCAATGATAGGTCTGGTTCCTTTCCAATTCATTTCAAATCAACAAAATTTCAAGTAATGTAGACACCGTAAGATAATTTGCAAGTTATGAGATGTAGAGAAAGATTTTGGTTCTTCCTGAAGTGCCGAGTTCTGAGAACCAAATACACCTATCCCACCACTGCAAGGTAGACTTCTTGTGTCATCTACCATATGTAAAGGTAAGACAGGAACAAGACCTATAGTTCTCTTTTTATAGTTTGTAATGTTCACTACATGGCCATCGGTGTGGTCTCTTTAGAAATTTCAACCCATCTTCTATTTATTACCCACTGAACAATTAGCCTTGATTATAAATACGGCCAGTATAGGTGCTACCCCCAATTATTGCCATCTTCAGTGTCAAAGGGGAAAACTTCCTCTTCACTAATTAACAGACACTTCTGTCATTCATTTAAACTGTATTTTTCCGCTTTAAATGTCAAGAGTCTAAATCTTATGCAGCAGCAGAAAGTTCAGAAGATTTCCATACTGTATTTCCTGTTCTTCCCTTTTCTTACTTTCTGAGAACTACTTGAACAATTCCATTCTCTACTCTTCTCAAACAGATACTATTTGGAATAGTGAGTCATATGAATTAAAGATGCAGGAGAATGCTAGGAAGGGTGACACTGCTTGCCCAAGATGACACAGCTAAGGGAAAGTCAGATCACACAGCCACAGTTCTTTCCTGCCCAACATTGCCCAACGCCACACACACACACACACACACACACACACACACACGCATCCCAACTGCATTCCTCTTTTCTCACCTAATTCTGTTAACACCACCATTGTTCTCTTTGACATCCAAACTCTAATCCTCCTCCCCTACACCTCATCAGTGGCTCAACTGTTCACTCTCCCTCCAAATGTCCTTGGTACTCTGATCCCCATCTCCATCCCACCTGCTCTAGGTCCATTCCTTATACTCCTCATCAAAACACACCTGCCTCTTCTGTGTCTGTTTCCTTCTACCCCCATGTCCCTCCAATACACTGTTTACACCACACTACCTCCAGATAACTCTACACTGATCATGGTTCTCATAATGATGCCAAAATGCTCACATTCTTTCAGTGAAGCTCTACCATCTAATGAATAAAGTCCAAGCTCCCTCTCTGACATCCAGAACTCTTCAAAATCTGGCTCCAATTTTCTCCCCCATGCCATCCTCCACGCAACCAATAGTCTAATTGAATGAAACCATGCCTGCTCCCTGCCAGTCACCTCTGTGCTCCCCAGTCCTGGGCCTCTGCTCACACTGTGGTGCCCAGCTGGGACATCTCTTGGCACAACCAGGACCAGAGCTAATTGAAATGATCTCACCCAAGACCCTTCAAGCCAGGGTGAAATCTCCCTTGTCTGAACTTCATAGCATTTTGATCCCTTACAGTTCTTACCATAGTATACCTGGTGTTTTCATTTCTTCTCTAACTCACTTACTTCCCCCAATCAGGAAAGCAGCGAGTCAGTGTTTGTTTCACTGTGGGTCCATCTCAGACTTAACAAAACATCAGGCACACACAGCAAAGCACTCACATGCACCATTCCAATGGATGCATCTGGGATCCCAGAGGCTGGCTTCCTCTATAGGAGTATATTTATTTACTCCTGGCTCCAAGCACAGACATACACACACGAGCTGATAATAATAAAAGTGAGAGAAGCAGAAGAGGGAGGAGATACTTTGTCATCCTGGGGCAGTCTGAATAATAATAGAAAAGAAAAACCACACTAAAATAGAAAAGGTATTGGGACATATCCGGGACAGGTGGAGGGGGCTGGCTTCACTGTTCCTGGTTCCATATACAATTTCTAAGCGAGATGGGGGTGGAGAGAGGGGAGTGCTCTGGGTGAAAACTGATTACATAATAGGCCCCTTTGACCAGGAAACCCTGATATGCAAACAGTTAAGTCACTCAACCGATACCTTTAGAGACCATGGAAAAATAAAATGCTCAGTCATAATTAGGTTATATTGTTCATTAAAATACAGTTCCAGCTGCACCCAAAGCAAGCCTGAAAGAAGCTGAATCTTAGCATTCAACAATGATTTAGAGGGGGGAAATGGGGCTACGTATTGGTGAGTTTTCAATCATATCAATCTGATTTCTCTTCCACCTGTCCTTCCTGACTTGTCTATCCCTGTACACAGTCATTCTTCAAAGGCTAGTCAGGAGGGCAGAAGTTCACAGTTCTAAGGAGAAATGGATGAGCATGTAGGTTTCACTTTCTTGTTGTTACTTTTTAAAGGGAATTTTTTTCCTTCCTAAAATTTTGAGAGATGGAAAATCCATTAGGTAATTATGACCAACCCAAGAGACCAATTCAAGGCTGTTCCCTACAGTTCACTCTCCAGCAATTTTCCAGTCCACTTCCCTGGGGAAATGTTAAAGTGGCCTCCTCCACAGCTACTTTCAAATTTAGCCTGAACCTGGTACCACTGTAAAGCTTTAAATGTAAACTTTATAACAAGACCTGAGCTGAAATTGCAAACAGCTATGAAAACCAGGATCTCTGCTTTTCGCAATGGGGTAAAACAATCCTAGGCACGAATGGAAAAGAGCACATCAGGTTTGTATGCATTTCTGAGTGAACCTTGCCAGAGCTGTTCTCCCCAGCAAGCCTCAACATGCACGAATTTCGGTATCGTCGTTCTCAGAAGTCACAACTTCTGAGCTAGGGCCTGAGATTTTCATTTGGAATTTCTCTTCACCACCAGAATGCTCAAAAGCAGGCTGCCAACTTCTAAAATTCTCAACAAATTAGTAAGGTAAAAGAGCAAGGTTTGATCAGCAACCTAGGTAACCTATTGCTAGTGTTACAAAGAATCCAAATTGCCCAAAGTCTGAGACTGTATGATTTAGAGTTTAACTGTAGTCAAGAGAACAGCACTGGAATCAGGGCAGATCTGGGTTCCAATTCTGGCCCCACAACTTATTAGCTTTATAATCTCAGACAAATTAAGTGATGTCTCTAAACCTGTTTCTGAACCATAAAACGGGCATCATAATACCTACCTCATAGAACTCTGATGATCTTGACACAACACATACAAAAAATACTTAGCACGGGGTGCCTGGGTGGCTCAGTCGGTTAAGCATCAGACTTCGACTCAGGTCATGATCTCAAGGTTCCCAAGTTCAGTTCCTGCATTCCTGTTAGTGCAGAGCCCTCTTGGGATTCTCTGTCTCTCTGTCTCTGCCCCTCCCTCATTTGTGTGCTCTCTATCTCTCTCAAAATAAATAAATAAACTTAAAAAAGGGGCGCCTGGGTGGCTGCATCAGTTGGGCGTCTGACTTCGGCTCAGGTCATGATCTGGCAGTCCGTGAGTTAGAGCCCCCTGTCAGGCTCTGTGTTGACAGCCTGGAGCCTGCTTCAGATTCTGTGTCTCCCTCTCTCTCTGACCCTCCCCTGTTCATGCTCTGTCTCTCTCTTTCTCTCTCTCTCTCTCTCAAAAATAAAGATTTTTTAAACATGTAAAAATAAATAAACTTAAAAAAGTTTTTCAATTAAAAATTTTAAAAAGCTTTAAAAATTTGTTTTCAAAATACTTAGCACAAAACATCCTGTAGCCCAGAGTAAATCCATAGTAAATGTTAATGGTATTAAATGCACTTAAATTACTATGAAACCTAATAGAGCCACAGTACCTTGTATTTAGAAAAGGCTCAATTCACACATGCCAAGTGATGCCCAGGTTGCTGTTTTTTTGACTTTTGTTTTTTTGCTTTTTTTTTAAATTTTACACTGAGTTTTCTTATTCTCTATTCCTTTTTTATTTATCTCCTCACTTGTTTATAATGTTAAAAACCATAAATTTGGAGGACATCATTTATCTTATGACCCCAAATGCTTTATATAAAGCTTACAAATGAGTCATATATAATCTTGCTCGCTTATAAATTTCCTGACTATAAATTCCAAATATTTAAGGCATTGCCTCTGTAGCTAAGGGAAACCATGAGCATTTTAACACTAAGTGTGAATTAAACATACACTCGTCCTAGAGTAGTCTCTACCAGATACCCACATTCCTCCTGAAGCAACACACCCTACTCCACAAAGGATTTATTTGCTACACCAACAGATGCCAAATCTTTTCAAAGCAGAATGACAAAAGAAGGTAAAACAAAATCACCAAAGATACTCAGTGTCACTTAGGCTCAACAACAAAAATATATCCATTACCACACATCAGTATCTAGGAAAAAAGTAATAGATTTTTATATTTTTTTAGATCAGTGTTTGACAAGAGCTAGTTTTAAAGGAGGTTCATTCATACTTAACCCACTCCTCAAATGTTGAACACCCACTATTTGCCAGATCCCTCATAGTCATAAAATTCTTTTTTTATTTAAAAAAAAGTTTTAATGTTTATTTATTTTTGAGAGACAGAGACCAAGTGTGAGTGGGGGAGGGGCAGAGACAGCGGGTAGACACAGAATCTGGAAGCAAGCTCCAGGCTCTGAACTGTCAGTATAGAGTCCGAAGCGGGGCTCGAACTCACGAGTTGTGAGATCATGACCTGAGCTGAAGTCGAAGTCGGACGCTTAACTGACTGAGCCACCCAGGCGCCCCATAATCATAAAATTCTAAAAGGTAAGTGCTATTATTATCACCTGTTTACAGGAAAGGACATTAAAGCACAGAAAGGTTAAGTAAATTCCCAGTCTCCTAAGATTCGGGGAGTTGCAGAGCCTCGCTCAACTCAGAGCAGCATATACTTAATTACTCCACTAAACTTCCTCCTTAATATCCAAAGTGCCCAAAATAGCTCCTCTTCACTAATGAAAATGTAAAAATCTGATTGTTTCAGCATTCATTCATTCATTCATTCATTCATTATGCTTTTTAATTGGCAAGGACTGTGCTAGGTAGTAGGAATTCAGTCATGAAGACAAACATTGTATCTGCGCACAAGATGTTTATAAGCTAATGAGAAATTTTTATTTAAAAAACCCTAAAGTTGGGGTGCCTGGGTGGCTCAGTTGGTTAAGTATCCAACTCTTGGTTTGAGCTCATGTCATGATCTCACGGATCATGGGTTCAACCCCTGCATCAGGTTTTGTGTTGACAGTATAGAGCCTGCTTGGGATTCTCCCTCTGTCTCTCTTTCTGTCCCCTCCCTACCTCTCTCTGTCTCAAAAATAAACAAATATACTTTAAAAAATCCAAAATTAAAAATTATCCACATAGTTAAATAAAGTTTACCAAAGAAATCCTAAAATTTTAAATTATATAAATAATTAGGTAAATAAAGTCAGGATTAGTGCTGCAACCTCTTAAAGGAGCCTGTGAAAGGATACAGCAAGGGACCCATCCTGATCTGGAGGACAAGGAAACACAGATCTCTGGTGTTGCTAACAGGGCTATTAGCCAGGGTTAACTTTAGCCGTGGCATCTATAAACACAAAGTGACTCCCCCACTTGCACTCTGTCTTTCTCTCAAAAATAAAAAATAAACAAACATTGAAAAAAAATTATAAACACAAAGTGGCCACTGGATTTGTTTCTATAACATTTGGATTCCCAAGTCCTGCCCAGTGAAACTGTTCAGCCAACTGCCCGCATTTTTAATATTCAAGATGGCTGCCAATAAAGTTTCAAAATGCCAACCTTCCTTCTACCTCTCCCTGGCTGTCTCTGTATGTCTAGAAATTAGATAAGTTCCTACAAAATTTTAATAGGGTAACATGTCATAAAATGCTTTCCCTGGCCCCCAAATTTTAAACAGCTGTCTTCTAACCTGGTATCTAACATTGCCTTGGAGTTTACCTAAGACTCCTCCTTGCCTAATAATTTAAAAGTTTTCATATATAAATTTCTAATATAAAGGAATGCCTTATTTTTCTCAAATGCTCAGTGGCAGAGGTTAGTATTTCCAGCCAACAGGAACTTAATTCTTTGAAATTTCTTTTTTTATACTTTGTCCTTTAAAATCTTTCTAAAATGCATTAATACAATGTTCTATCTTAGGAACAGTCTGGCAAATAAAATAAAATTCAGGCTCTTGGATCCTTCTGTGAGATTTCTCAGGATATTAACATTTCTTTAATCTTGTTTCATTGCATTGCCCATATTTGGATGTGGAGAATAGGGCCCTGGGTGTGGACAACGCAGTATCGTTTTAAGAGATGACAGAGAGAGGGCAGAGTCAATGGATTTCTACTTTGCCTCCCCCACCTTCTATCTCTCAGAAAGAAGCGCAGTATGCCAGATAAAAGGATGAGGAGATAATGTAAAAACCTTTAACCCAGAGCCCACCAGGGTACGAAGCCCGTTCCCCCTGCAACCAGAGAAGCTTCATTTTTTATCTATTTCAAATCTGGATCTTCCATGGGGGATTTCAATGTCAAGAAAAGATGCCACTGCTTTAAAGGTTAGAGAATTACTAATACCTGATTTGAATTAGTCTAAGTATCCAAACCCAAATGAATTAAATCTCAGAGCGATCTAGAAATCTGCAATGTGATCTTTTTTAGTCCAGACTTCATCGATAGTAAAGACTGGAAATCTTTTCTAAATCTCCTCTAACTTGAGATTCTATAATTCAGTGAATCTGCTGTCAGCCTGGACCACTACCTGGACATCTGTGCAGTAAACAAATTCCTCACAAAGGAATTGTTAAGACTTACCTCTTAAACGAGAACTGGGAGGAAAAAAATATGGCTAAATCATGGTTACAATTGTGTCTAAGAACAGAATTACCTCACATTAAAAGAAACGTGAGTTACTGTGAAGAAATAACTCTCTATAAATCCCAAGTACTGATAATTATGCTTAAGCTTTCCAGTTGGTTTCCTTTCCAAAGAGCCAATAAATATGTCCTAGGTGCCCTTGGCAAATGAGGCCCATTCCAAAGAGGAAAAACTCAGAGCAGAAACCAAGGAAATAAGCAGGAAGAATGAATAAGAATGAAGGACAATGCTGTCAACTGTGAAGCCAGTGTTTTGCATGACATGTTTAAATGTACCAAGGAGAAGACAGATCAACTAATGAGACCAATCAAAAAAAAGAGGAGAGACCAAATCTGAAGTGCTTTGGTAGGAGACAGGGAAGCAGAAGCTGTCCAGAGGGTGAGAGAGGATAGGAAGGAATACAGCCCTATACTCGTGTGAAGGACCAACTGTGCTCCCCACTGAGTGTGTATACATTACCCAGATCACTTAGCAACAGGGGACAGGGAGGACCAGCTTCAGCATTACAGAGAGAAACTTGGCCAAACTTATGAAGGTCTTGCCCAGGGCCTCCCCACATTGCCTAAAGAGAATAAAAGATACACTGCAAGGCTGTTCCCTGGGCAATGGGGGAGAGGTGAGAGAGTCTACAAGGAGCCCAGGTTCCTGCAAAACCACTGCTTGACCCAGACAAAAAAGCAGTGGTAGAAGAAAAGTGTGGCAACAATTACAGAAAGAGCAGGAGATACTCAGGCTTGACTGCTGATGTCTGGGTGACAGTCAAGTCCCTGAGAAAAGCACAATGGAATATTGTTAACTTACTCCTCCCTACCTAAAGTTCTACAGGACAAGAGGGGAGGAAGGGGGCTGGTGAAGAGAGGTCTTCCCAGCAGATTCTTGGCGGGGAGTTCAGAGAAAATTACTACAGATAGCTACTGGAGGAAGGTTTATCAGCACTTACTTGCTTCTTCTCAGCCAAATGAGTGGCCTAAGTCAGCAGGACCCAGAAATCTGTGTATAAAAACTCCCTTGGTCCTAAGGCACAGCCAGGTTTGGGAGCCATGGCTTAGGAAACGGCTTTCACAGCACGAGACTGCTAGAGACTAAAGTGGATGGAGTCCAGAAACATCAGCAGGAAGGAAAGGAAATGATACATGGTCCCAATGCAGTGCTTGCGGCCAAGGAAATTCATCGAGGTGTTCAGTTGACATGATTTAGAGGTAGACTGTTCTCTCCTTGATGTCACCTCAAAGGAGAGACATCCGCAAGCACAGGATTCCTGAAAAATGGTCATGAAGTTCTAGTCCTCACTCTGCTGCTGTTTAATGATGTCACTTTGGGGCAACACGGTTGGCTAATGTGGTTGAAATGGTCACAAGGGCAGCTGAGCCTAAAGGATTTCAGCCCATCTGATGCCATTTCACTTACCCAACACCAACTCAGATACACAATGTAGTAGATCGAGCTCTCGGTCCCAAGGATGGCACGTGAAAACTGGTCTTAGGCAAAGTCAATAAATGTTTTTCTTCATTCTTCCTTCTGGCACTTCATTCTCCCCAGATCTGTGGTTCTCGACTCCTTGGGGCCTCTCTAGAAGCTTCCTCCAGACAAGTGGCTTCTGATCCCTTTACACATTTCTGATCAGGTCAAGGCCCTGAGAGCCTTCATATTTCATAAAGTGATAAATGTTAAAAATGGAATAATATAAAACCCCAGATAACCTAGCCACATCGTTGAAAGTGATCAGTGAGTTCTTTGTGTGGAACTTTCAAGTTTGTTAAAGCAAAATGGGTGGGGACAAGTACATCAACAGCACTTTCGATGCATAAGTTTGTTCACAGGGTCTTTCTAGGTCATCGAGAATTCAAAAATGTATAAAAGCAAATCAGATCTTGTTTATTAGCTATCTTTCCCCTGCAAAAAATATAAGTTTCATGAGGGCAGGACCTTGCCTGTCTTTGTCTCCCACATATCTCCTGCTTCTTCAAAAAGTCTGACACAGAACAGGCACTCCTTGCTTATTTACTCAACAAATTAATGAAAAAAGTAATTTGCGATTATTAAATATAACTTGTGGGCCTTAATCCAGCAGACTTATCTTTGTTAAATTAGATTTCAATTAATACTACTATAAATATGAATTCCTTCAGCACGTTACTGGAGAAGTAAGAGGTAAGGTAACTAGGATGGGAAAAATACCTGGTTGTGGAAGATCTACAATCAGATCACCACGAGGTCATTTTAGTTCAATAATTTCATCAACTAACTTTCATTGATGTAGGAACTAAGCACCTGCTTTTTTGTCTAAATGTACCATTCTAAATGTTCCTGAAGAAATTAAGAAAAATACCTGGATGAATTCAATTAGTGTAACATGACATACAGCACAGTTGGTAAAGGAAAGCTATTGTCTCTGACATACTTGAGTTCTATTACTAATTGTGTGTGCAACCATCAACAAGTTACTTAGCCTCCCTGAGGCTCAGGTTGCTCGTCTGTACCTACCTCAGAAGCCAAAGGTGAGGAAGCTTACATGAGACCATCTATGCAGCACTTAGCACAGTACTGGCGCTCAGTAAACACTCGTGCTGCCTGCTACTAACTAATGTACTGGAAAAATGGGCACCTGGGTAGCTCAGTTGGTTGAGCATCTGACTCTTGATATCATCTCAGGTCATGATCCCAGGGTTGTGGGATTGAGCCCCACATCAGCGTGGAGCCTGCTTAGGATTCTCTCTCTCCCTCTCCCTCTGCCCCTTCCCCGTTCATGCTCTCTCTCAATAAATAAGTAAAGTAAAATAAAGTATTTGAAATATATTTCATTTGGGTTTTTTAGATTGTGCTTTAAAGGGAATTTCTCTGGAGTGCCTAGGTGGCTCAGTCGGTTGAGCGTCCCACTTCGATTCAGGTCATGATCTCAAGGTTTGTGAGTTTGAGCCCCACATCGGGCTCTGTGCTGACAGCTCGGAGCCTGGAACCTACTTCGGATTCTGTGTCTCCCTCTTTCTCTGCCCCTTCCCTGCTCCCGCTCTGTGTGTGTGTCTCTCTCTCAAAAATAAACATAAAAAAAAACTTTTTTTTAATAAAATGAAGGGAATTTCTCTGGATCTGTGTGTTTACTAAAACTGTCTCAAGAAAACACCACATGTACTGTAGAAATTGACTGATACACAGTAAATATGGCTAGCTTTATCACATCACTTTGTTTGATTTGACTTTATGTAGCAACATTGTGAAAGTTAATGTCACTCTACTAAACTAGTGCAAAAGACACACTTATGCCCATAAATTCTGTTTGCAAACTCTGTTAAGAAATGACAGCTATTCTCAGAGCCTCTCCTGGCCTCCTCCCTGCCTCATCCCCACAGAGAACATAGAAGAAATGACTCTGAATCACCAAAGTGGAAATCGGTTCAGAGACCCTCTCCTCAAGCTTCGATTGTTTTGTTCTTTCAAAGCACTCTCCCTTCAGAATAAGCCACTTCTCACATGTAAGGGTTTAACAGTCTGGCATTCTTCAGAAGTCAGCTCTATTAATTACAGACATCCTCAAATGCAGTTTTTCTTTCTTTTTTCCCTTTTGATGTATTAAACTGGCTGTCAGAAATTAAATTAATTCAGAAAGGAATGACTGAGTATCTCCAAATTAAATCAACTGTTATAAACTGCCTGGAATATGATTTTTTTGTTGCTAATACTAGACTTACCAACCCTCAAAGTTGACTTCCTTGTTATTTAAGAGGACAATGGGCATTAATATTGTATAACTGCATAGGTCTTGCCAGAAAAAAGTCTCATATAACTGGTTTATATTATAATAAAAATGCTTAGATGTCAAAAATAGAAAACCATCCCTTCAATGTTCATATATAAGTCTGCTTTGTAAACAGGAAAAAACAAATGTTTTAGGATTCATCTATAAAACAAGAATTTAAAATGCCCTACAACTGGTTTATATTATAACCAAAAACACTTAGAGACTAAAAATAGGATTCGTATATCAGTTTGTATCCCAAAACAGCAAGTAAGGAATGTTCCAGGAACCAGGAATTTAAAATGTTTATAAGCAGAGAAAATAATGAACTTTTTCATGAAAATGATGATAACAAAACTTCATTTCCTAGGATTTATGCATTCAGAAAATTTTAGGAAAAGAGATAATAGGTACCAACTCACGTATTATTCTTTTGCAGGCAATATAAAATGTAAACCTCCAAAACAGATGAAAATCTATTCTATTCTGTACCGGGATTATAGATTTGCAATTGGGTAATAATCCGCCATTATTAGCAAGGGTGGCCTCTCATTATGTAATGAATATTAAAACCTCTTCTTGGTTGTAAAGTCTCTCCAGCCCTCTCCAATGGCTTCCATGTGTGCAAGGCAAGAGGACAGGAGAGCTGCTGCCAGTGCCCCAGGTTTTTGCAAGGTGTTTGCACTGCTTTTAAATCGGTTTCATCATAATGACACTATCTTTTGATGCTCTACTCTTGCATATGAATCTGAAGGAGGGAAGATGAAGTTCTTTGTTACTGCAATTCGAGTATCCATCTTTTCCAGCACTCTCAGTCTACACACACAAAAGCCAAAAAGCCTCTTAAAAGAAGGTGATTTATGAACTTGTAAAACCCAAGAAGTCAATCAATATGTAATGAAGTAAAGAGAAAAAGAAAGAAAAGCAGGCAGGTGTGACAGAACGCTTGGTCGATGGCAATTACTGACATGCCTGGATTGAAAGCATTCAGTTCACTTACTAAGACCTCCAATTCTGATAAACACTGATTGATGAGTGAGAGACACATTTCAGATTGCATGTGCCTCTGCGCTTTCACTTCTGAGTCACAGGTGGTATGTCTGTACTTACAAACACAGGCTGCCTTGTTACGATCTCCCATTCCCCCCTTCAGCTCATCATTTTTATCTAAATTACTCCCTGCAAGTTCACCCGAGGTGATAATGTTTGTTTCCAAAGTGACGCAGCTGCCAAAATGTTTCCATGTTTCACAAGCAAAATGCAAGTATTTTAACTTACTTTTAAACCACAAACAAGTCTTCCAAAATGCCTGCTGCAACCTTAAAATCCAGCCTTAGATGCTGAAAACGCCGGGTATGTTTAAATCCAGGTAGCCATTTGGTGATGGAGCACAGAATTCGGATTTTAGAATATTGAATTCTAGCCCCTCGCTAGGTCCCTAGTTAGCTATGTTGATCCTGGGCGATTCATTTGCCCTTTCTGAACCTCAGCTCATCTGTAAAACAAGGGCTTAAATCAGATTCACTCTAAAGTTTCTTCCAGCCCTAACACTCCATGATTCTTGTATCTTTTCAGTATCATTAATGTAGTTATGTTAAATGAAATTCATTCTGCCCCTTAGAAACTATCTATGACAGGTTATTTAAATACCAAACTCTTCACCTTACCAAAATGTACATGGAAATGTCCTTGCACACAGTAGGGTTTGAGATCTTACATCAGACTGCCAAGTACTACCCCATGCGCTATGCCTCTCTTACCAATATCTATCAGTTCCCACAATGACAATTTAAAAAACAAAGTTGACTAGAGGTTTTTGGGGCTTTTTCTTTTTTAAGTTTAAGTTTGTTTTTAATGTTTTAGCTCTCAAAAATAATGATGGATGTCAAGCACATGGTAAACTTTTCTGCACAGATTTAGTCAAAAGGTAAACTTGTATATATTCCAGCAAAACAGATAGGGTATTCATAACATCTGACAGCTATTCTAATAATCTTTCTCCAACATCCATTACCTTTTATATTTACATCTCTCCTTTGGCAATTCCAAACTGGAAGGAAAATATGCGGAGGGTAATGCCATCTGCATGAGATATGAAATCTAGCGTGAGATGTGTTGATTCAAATACAAAAAAATGATACACTCTTCCAATCCGTTTTCTGTGATTTTCCAACTGATACAGCAGCATATGAGATATAAATCAAGCCATTCTTGTAAAAAAAAGGAAAGCTTCAAAGACAAAGACAAATTTAAAACCTAGTCCCCTTTCCTGTAGGTAAAAAGAAAATGGTTGTATGGTAAGAGACAGAGGAAAAGAAGAAAGGACCAGAGCAATGCGGAGATAATCCAATTCTTTTGAAGCAAGGGTCCTCTTTGGTGAAACCATTTTAACCATTTGTTGTAAACTCTTCTTAAGTGTTCATTTGAATGCTATTCTTATTTCATTTATTAAAGTTGTCATCTACATGAGCTTGAATTTTTTCATGGAACGGGATCCATCTTGTTTTTAGAAGGTAATCTGAAATCAGAAGCTTGAATATAAAGACAGAAGAGTCCAAATACTTTAGGACAGAAAGACTTCTTCAAAGAAGTCAGCTATAATAACGGACTCGAAGTTGATAGCAAATGTTCAGCAATACCTAATAACCAGTAACCGTTGGTAGACAGGAAGACTTACTCTCTCTTCTATAGCGGTGTCTGGAAAATGACTCCCTTCTGATCTGGAAAGGACAGTCACAGAAGTTCAAGTTACCAACAGAAGGGTCCCCTATATGTCTGAACTATTTCTTCATGCTTCTGCCAGGTATAAACAATGAAGAGAGAGTGAAAATGTGTGGCGAATTGCTTCAGTAGTCACAGAAAGAGGTAGGTCACACCAAGCAATGGCGAAAGCAGACAAAATCGTGCAAAAATTAGGGGCCTTATAAAAATCACAAGAGAAGGGGTGCCTGGGTGGCTCAGTCAGTTAAGCATCCAACTTCGACTCAGGTCATGATCTCATGGTTCATGGATCGGAGTCCCGCATCGGGCTCTCTGTTGTCAGTGTGGAGCCCACTTCGGAACCACTGTCCCCCTCTCTCTGCCCCTCCCTCACTTGCTCTCTCTCTCAAAAATAAACATTACAAATATTTTTTTAAAAAATCAAAATACAAGATAAGGTTTTGAGGCTCAACTAGGTAGCAAAGGTTAAGGCAGGTGGAGGAGTAGGTCTCTCTGTTGTGGCAAGAGCTTTCTCCTCTCCTACTTTCACCTTCCATGATTTCGAGGTCACTCTGCTAAACTACCCAACATACTCACCTCAATTCCAAACAACACAGCCTTCAACTCTCCTTCAAAGTCTAACTCCACAGCCACAGCCTGGTCTCTGTCATTCCTTGGAGATTCCCCATCTCTGAAACCAGTAGGAAATCCCAACATCTCTCATAATTTCCAATCTTCTCCAACCCCCTCACATCTCTCTGTAAACCTGTCCTTCATCTCTATCAGGACTTCAGCCTGTGACACAGGAGCCACTCTTACTTTCATTCCCTTGTACCCCTAGTTTTTCTTAATATTCCCATTCACGAGCATCTTAAATTCTATCACTCCATGTCATTCTGACCCATATCTTTTGCCAACCTGCCGTTCTGAATAACCCCTCCATCCGTTTTGTTTTCTACGGCCTCCTAGGCTGCCATTGACCAGAGGAGAGCTTCAGAGGAGAGTTTTGTATAACAGGGTGATGTACGTGCACTGATCAATGAGCTTCAACCCCAGGAGAGCCCTCAATGCTGCCTGGCAAACTTGATACTTCTATTTGGCACACTCTGCCTCATTGTCTACTTCACTAATTTCCTTAAGATCCCTACTTTTCCCATAATCTCTTCACTCTAGCCTTCCAACTTCCCCAAAGGAACAGAGGTAGTCCTCTGGGAATGCTCTTAGTTTCCTTCCTCTGCATGGAGTGATCCTCACCCTCTCTTGTCTTAGAAGAACTTCCCCTTTTGCAGTCCAAGCTGCAATCCCTGCAAGGCTGGCTTAATCCCTTCCCATCCTGTGTCTTTTGAGAACTTTTCTTCATTAATTCTCCCCACTCTCCTGTATTTTCATCTGTTCCCTTTTCAACGCACCCTGCACAACTCCTGGGGCACCATTTTCTTAGGAGACATCAGGTGCCCAGGCTTCTGTTTCTACTGGCTCTTTCCTCTCTACCTCTAAATACACAGCAAAACCTTGGTTTGTGAGCATAATTCATTCTGCAAACATGCTTGTAATCCAAAGCATTTGTGTATCAAAGCGAATTTCCCTATAAGAAATAAGATTCCATTCTTTCTTATTTATTTATGGGGAAATTTCTCATGATTCGTTCCACAACCCAAAAATATTCATATAAAAAAGATTATAATACTGTAGCATAATACAAATAAAGAAAATATAGGGGTGCCTGGGTGGCTCAGTCGGTTGAGCATCCGACTTCGGCTCATGTCATGATCTCACGGTCCGTGAGTTCGAGCCCCACATCGGGCTCTGGGCTGATGGCCCAGAGCCTGGAGCCTGCTTCCGATTCTGTGTCTCCCTCTCTGCTCCTCCCCCGTTCATGCTCTGTCTGTCTCTGTCTCAAAAATAAACGTTAAAAAAAAAAAAATTAAAAAAAAACAAATAAAGAAAATATAAAATATAAAGAAAAATAAACAAACTAATCTGCAGTTACCTTTGAAAACCTTCGTAGCTGCTGCGAGGAAGACCAGAGAGAGGAGGGTTATTGTGTAGGACGACTTTGACTATCATTGACAGAACCACTGCTATTTGGCTCAGTGGACTCTATTTCTGCATGGGGACCATTGTACATGCCTCCCCAGATGTTGACTGCAGCACAGTATTAATAAACTCTTGTCATATACTGTATTTAATGTAACTGGCAATAAAGCAGCAGAGGAAGGGGTCTATATCTGCAGGCAGCCTGACCTAAAATGAAGCAAAGCATTCCTAAGCTTACCCTTGTATGGAAAAGCAAAGGACTGTCCATAGGTGCTTTAAAGTGACAAAAAAAAAAATACACTAGTGTCAGTTGTGGGCACCTTCTAACGTTCTGAAAAATCACTGATTTCTGTCAAACACCGCAGCCTGAGACTGAGCATCTGAGCACGGGAGATGATCACTCACAATCCCACAGTGAGAGAGAGAGAGGAACCATGGGCTCAGTTGTGATCATGTGACATTCAGCA
This sequence comes from Prionailurus bengalensis, assembly GCF_016509475.1. Classification (NCBI taxonomy): domain Eukaryota; kingdom Metazoa; phylum Chordata; class Mammalia; order Carnivora; family Felidae; genus Prionailurus; species Prionailurus bengalensis. Next base: position 41,169,256 of record NC_057346.1, read on the forward strand.
TCACGAACTACTCATATTGCAAGATACTGCTCATCTATCAAGTTAAAATTTATTAGAAATGTTTGTTCATCTTGCAGAACACTCGCAGAATAAGTTACCCGCAATCCAAGGTTTTACTGTACTCATTTTCCACTTATGTTCATACTAAAAAGAAAAAACAACAACAACAACAACAAAACACATACCTTCCCAGACCCAACTTTCTTCTTAGGCTTCATTCAGCTCCAACTCCTTCCTTTCCTCCACTGCCACACTTGTTGAAAGAGTATTCCCAATATGTGGCCTCCACCTCTTCCCTCACTTCAGCCCACTGCCATCTGGCAGGCATCCCCCTCCACCACTCCATTCAGCAGTCAGCATCACATCCTAACTGCCAAATCTAAGGGCCTTTTTCAGCAGCCAGCCATTGCTGCATCCACGATTGCCCCGCAACAGAAGATGAGAGTGACTAGTGCTCTCATTCTTGAAAATCGGATTCCTTGGCTTTGTGGCTCCCCTCCCCTGGGTATCCCACCAGTACTCAGATTGCTCTTTCTCTGGTTCCTTTTCCTCTGCCCCATTCTTAAAATTGAACGACCTCAACTCTCACCAATTCTCACCCTAGAACAGGGACTGCAAACCATCGCTGGCTTATGGGCCAAATGGGGCCAGTAGCATGTTTCTATAAAGTTTTGTTGAAACAGAGCTGCACCCCATTCATTTACATATCTCCTATGGCTGTTTTCAAGCTACCAAGGCACAGGTGAGTAGTTGTAACAGAGACGGTATGCCCTCCACAGCCTCAAATACGTACCATCCCGTCCTTTACATAAAACATCTGCCGATACCTCTCTGGACAGTCTACACCGGGACTCCCAAAGTGTGGTCCCAGACCAGCAGCACTGACATTAGCCAGGAACGTGTTAGAAATATAGTCCTTGAGTTGCACCTGAAGCTTAATAAATGAGAAATAATGGAGGGAGGCATAGGAATATATGTTTTACAAACCCTCCAAGTGACTGATGCTGAACTCCCGTTTAAGAACCACCGGTCCACACGATGACACTGGACAATCTCCAGGGCTTCAAGTACCACCCATGCATGAGATGGTGACTCTTGAAGCAAGCTCTACTATGTTCGAAATTAGCATTTTCAACTACCTGATACCTCCACCTGGAGGCCCCTTCCTGTTCAGTCAACAAACCCTTTCTCTACATTATAGGATGAGCTATGATCTGTACAGGAGTCAAGGTGCCAGATAAAAATGTATATTATGCAATATTTGGGATACATTTATACTAAAGAATTGTTCATTGTTTATCTGAAATTCAAATTTAACTAGAGATCTGTATTTTTATTTATTCAATCTAGCAATGCTATGCACGCCATAAAGTGAACACGAAGGAGTTTTTACCCAGAAGTAGCAGAGTTCATTCAGGAAGCCAATGGTACAAACGCAGTGCAAAACAATATGATCACCTCAAAATCTCACATTTCAAAAATCTGTCTCCCTCTTCTCATGTCAGTTAACAGCTGCAAAGTCTTTGGGGGCTGAGCTACTTCAAAAGCCTCTTCTAAGTACCCAGAAAAGGGGATTCTGACCCTGGCGTGGAACCGAGGGAAAAGTTGTATGGCAGACAGGAACATTCTAATCTAGTGTGTGTATAAGAAACAGTCTGCGATATGAATCACAATAGAATGATAAGAAAAACATTAAATATGCATGGATGCTCATTTCTTTAAACTGTGATCTTTATCAACCTTTATATACACTGAGCAGTAACATGGTTGAAGTTTACTATTGAAAGGTATTTTAATAAAAATTGGGTCCATTTTTTAAAAAACGATACGTAGTGAAAAAGTTCATGGTTTGGAATCTGGACCTAAAATTAATGTCCTTGGCTCATGGTCCAGACCACAAACCAAAGCACTGAGGCTCATCTGGTAGTATTTTACCCCATTAGCCAGCCAAGGTTCCAGGAAGAACTCTTCCACGTTGGGTCTGTGAACTCTGATGACAAAAGTGAGTGTAGAGTATTCTATTAACCAGCATCCTTTGTAACAAGAAAGTAGTCTTTTAAAACAATGAATTGGGTAGGATGCAAAATGTCTGACCTACCAATTAAAAACAAAAACAATTCTAACAGCTTACTAATTAGAAAAAAAAAAAAAAAGAAGAAGAAGACAATTTCCTAAGACATAGAGCATGAACATTTTTTTATCAAGACTTCCATCAGAGAACATTTCCATCTAACTCTGAGCAAACTCATTTTTAAAACTTTCTCCAAAATCCCCCAAAGAAAACTTACTGCTATTATAATTCACCCACGCTTGAACACAGTCCATGGAATCAACTGTGGTGATGGAAACAATGACAGCAGAGACAAATGAAATTCAGACTTTCTCTCATTTTTGTTAATACATACTCTACCTCTGTCTCCTCCCCTCGTTTTAATCAATACTGGTTGATTTCAATTCAACCAGTCCTGCCCTCAACATCTGGCTGAGGTGGAAAAAGGAAGACAAGAGCAAAAAGGCAGCTGCCAGGTACCAAGATAATCTGCAAATCGAATACCACTAACTACTCCTTGACTTTAAATTCCAGCATTGTTTCAGTAAATCCAAATTTACAACTCAGAAATTATATTTGCTTCTCTGCAAAGGTATAACCTGTAAAGCTTTTTTAAGTGAAAAGACTTCATCACAAACCACACATTGTTTCTCAGAACACATCTACTAAATACAATAAGATTTCCTTCTACTACTTGTTTTGTGAATAAATAAGAATTGCCAGCATACATCAGAAGCATAAAGTTGAGAACCTTGGCTCTTCAAGTGGTAATTACTGGATAACAAGCCACCCTCGGCTCCTGTACCGGGATGTGCTACTATGAACGGAGAGTCTGGCTTTCCAGGAGCTGACTGGAAGACTCAGGTCACAAACCAAGTCCCTGGTGACTTCAGAGAGGACACTTCTGTGCCCAAACCAGCAGAACACACCCACTACAGCAAAATCACTATCTACTCCTCAACGGTTACCAGTAGGCCTTACCTCACACCTTAAATTCCCTGAGGTCAAGAACAGTGTTGTATTTATCTCCTTGACCCTCCCAGCAGCCAGCAAGAGGTCACAGGATAATAGGGTCTCCGTGAATACTTAAGAGCCAGTAAAGAAGAGGACAAGAGGTGGGAAACCACATAAAAGGGTGGTTCTAAGCCTTCCCTTTGAAGTTGCACTTAACTGGCCCTGCAAATACTGTTCCACTATTGTAACTACTCATAGTTTTCTACTGCCCTTGATCAAAATCATAAGGAGTAATGCCTCTCTCAGCACAATTCAAGATAACCTGTCATTATCAGATGTCTGAGCAGTCCTTCACACCAGTAGGCAGTCAGATAAGGCACTTCTAGTCAGGTGCTGGTTTATAAAAGGCCAAAGGAGCATCTTTTAAAAATATCTGTATTTGATGCAATACCTTAATCCAGAGACACCTTCTTAATCCTTGAAAAGGGTCAAACCTCATTCTAGAATTCTCAGTACCAAAACACAAAGTTACTCGAATCATCCCTTCCAGCAATGCCATCGTTTCAATTCTTAATGTGGAGGAGATCTTCCTTAATGAGTATGACCAATATTCTTCTCCATAGTTCCTAAGCCTCTACCCCAAGTGTAACGTGTTTCTCTTTAAGTCAGTGGTTATTTTAGCCAAAATCTCAGAACAAACTCAGTGTCTAAAGAGCACTGCATATGCAGGTGTGTAAAGAAAATCCACTGTACTGAAATAATCACTAAAAGAATAATTATGTAATAAGTTAACCATTTAAATATGGCCAGTTGTGGGGCGCCTAGGTGGCTCATTAAGCTAATCATCCAACTCTTGATTTTGGCTCGGGTCATAATCTGGCAGCACACAGCCTGCTTAGGATCCTCTCTCTCTCCCTCTCTCTTCCTCCCTCTCTCTTCCTCTCTCTCTCTCTCTCTCTCTCTCTCTCTCTCTCTCTCTCTCCCCCCCCCCCCTCGGCCCCTCCCTGGCTTGCACACACTCTCTCTTGCTCTCTCACTGTCTCAAAATAAATAAATAAACATTAAAAAATATATATGGCCAGTTGCTCAAACCACAAAAGGCTCATTCATAACTGCCATTATAAAAGAAATGGATATTTTTATAACCACATTAAAAAAAAAAAAACAACCTAGCAAACTAGTGAGTTTAAAAAAAATCTTTTACCTGAGCAAATGAAACACCAGCAATAATCTGTACTCATTAAAGATAGCTGGTTCTTACTGAATTAAAATCAGTTTCCTCCACCTTCAGTAACTACTTACTATTAACACAGCTGTTAAATCAGATGAAATCAAATTTGAATTGCAGACAATTAATTTTAAAATAAGTATTACATGAACACTTAGCAGCACAGACCCCCATTTTCTACAAAATACCTGCAGGAACTTGTCCCAGATGCAAGTGAATAAAACATCTAACTAAAAATACAACATTTAACAGTGATAAAAATACTTGAGACAGCAAGGGAAACATCACAAATGAGCTTTTCCAACACATCTTGGCATACAAACAAGCGTATCTTGCAAATATGAGTTATTAGATTTCCTGAGGTACCCACAGTGCAGAGGGGAGAAGCAAGGAGGTCCCTGCAATGAAAACACACCCGGAGGGAGGAGCTGTTCAGCTCAGTGGCCTCAGAATAGCAGGTTCAAAGCCAGCAAGGAGTTAAACACCTAGGCTAGTTCTGTAATGAATGCTTAGTAAGTTTGGCCAACGAATATCAAGTAGATACCAGGGCTAGAGCTACTGCTAAAGGGATGACCTCCTTGAATCTCATTTGCATAGCAATGAGATGTCACAAAGGCATTAAGTCTGAAACTGCAATGCTGTTTCTAATCCATGCTTTATGTTGTTGTGACATTAAGCAAACTGCGTTTTAAAGTAAAACAGAAACGATTCCAGCAATTCAGGCGTGGGGGAGGGCGCGGGGAAGGGGGAACAAGTATAGATTATAAAACAGACTGGAAAGTAGCTGTGCAGAGAGCTACTAAGTCACTCTGGGAACAAAACCATCTGAAAACAACAACCACAACAACAGTAAAATAACAACTTTCAAGGATATTTCCAAAGTGAGACCAGGTAAGTAGGTTGCTGGTTTTTGTCAACTGATAGATGTTACTTGGGCCAAGAATAATGCATGTCTACTCACAACAGACAAAACATCAATAAAATGAGCCAAACTCTCTCATCAAAGTGTATCTGTTACAACAGCCTTAGGCTGTTGCCTATAATGATGCAAAAGCCTTCAGTTACAGTTTGGGGTCTGTTTTTGTTTTGTCTTATTTTGTTTTAAGGAATTGTGCTTGCAAGTATTATTATCGCTAGCTAATCCTAAGAGAAATTGGGGGCTTTTTCCCTCTACCATTGAAGGAATGCAACTTCTTAATATACTGGATTAAATTACACATACAGCTGAGGCTGCAAAGAAAACAATGAAACAGAATTGAAATCAAGCGTTTGTGTTAAAGGATTTACAAAATGAAAAAGGCATTCAACAAAATCTTGAAGACTCAAGCTCTATCTATATTTAAAAAAAAAAAGGGGGGGGGGATACGTGTCACCAGTTCATTTCTCTCCCAGAGTGCTACACACCAAATTCAAACCCAGTCACAGTGCAATTAAACAAAAACAAAATAAAACAAAAAACCTCCTCCCTGATGCCTTGAACATGCAACTTACCCAGTTATGGTTGTTTCCCTGCATTAATTGCCAAAGAACATAGACATTTTTACTCATTTCTATCACAAAGACAGGCAAAATAAAGTTTTAGCTGCCTGTTACTCAAACTCCTGAACCACCTTTCCAAAGGCATGAAAGATAACTCTCTTATTTTGTGATTTTAAGAGAACCTGAAGTTGTTCACCAAACCATGTGAATCTACTTCAGGCAATGAAATTAATATTTCAGTGAGTCTTCTTCCATGAAATAGGAAGCCTTTTAGTAATGACCTTGGACGGGATAATAGGAAAGGAGAGAAAAGCAGGGTCCAAAGCCAGAGGGTAATTGTGATTCAAAGACTCTTTTATGCAAATAAGACCCCTAATCATGCTAATGCAATTTTCTACATTTTATCTTCCATCTTTGTATTTACATTCAGCTGAGAAGCCAAAATCAGAAAAGAGCAGATTTCCGGCTTTTTGATCCAACCTGTCCTGTTCAAGAACAGCGCTGGAAACCCGCCTGACTGGCAGTCACTGGAAATCTGACAGCCCACTCCAAGAAATAACGTAACAGAATTTAGGACATCCCGACGACTATTCTGAAGTTAGTTCGGGCAAGTGGCAAATGACTCAGGCAGAGCATCGTAATAACCGCATTTACTGAGCATTGGTTAACATTTCCATCTTCTTTTGTGTTATCAGACTAGCCTGGAAGGGAAAAGTCATTTCTAAGAAGGAGAATCCATACCGTTGCCATGACTCTCTGGATGCATTCAATTTGCTTCCTGCTGACCTGGGTACACACTCAACTTTTAAAAAATGAAACCATATTTGCCATGGACTGGCAGGTGTTTTCACGGGCAGCGTAGTCTGGAGAAGACTCCAAGCTTCCAGCAGGATCACTATGGGGTCACTGTAACTTTGAGTAAGGCTGGGACAGGCCAGGAACTCAGAGTTCCACCAGGGAGAGAAACAGCTGTCGGGTCAGCAGAGGAGTAAAGAGCACATGTTGTAAAAGCCATGTCACCTTGGTCAAGTCACTTACCAGCTCTGTGCCTCAATTTCTTCATCTATAGAGATAATAATAGTACTTGCCTTGGGGTGCCTGGGTGGCTCAGCTGGTTAAGCGTCTGACTCTAGATTTTTGCTCCTGTCATGAGCTCAGGATTCATAAGTTCGAGCCCCGCATCAGGCTCTGCACAGACAGTGAGGAGCCTGCTTGGGATTCTCGCTCTCCCCCTCTCTCTCTCTCTCTGTCCCTCCCCCACTTGCTCTCTCCCTCTCTAAATAAGTAAACTTTATTTTAAAAAAATAATAATAATGGCTCTTGCCTCACAGAGTTGTTGGGGATAAATGAGGTAATAGGCATAAGCCTCTCCTCAATGTTAGTTATTAACAAATACAAAAACGCATGAAGAAACTGTAAATAAACAAATGTAAGTTACTAACATTGTCAAGAACTTCTTTTCAATACTCTATCGACTCAATGCTTACTGACCAGCAGGAAGCCTGGAAGTGTTCTGTTTTTCAGGATTCTTTATCCACATTTTCCTTTTTTCAAGTTTCTCCCATACACTTGATTATCCCTACAGTAAAACTGGGATCATAAAACAGCCCTTTGTAGTTAACCATATGCATAGTATTTGTCATTGTCGTCCGTATTATTACCCAAATAATGCAGGGCAATAAGGCTCTGGGCTTCTCCTCAAACTTGGATTAAGAGCAGTTACATCACTGGTCCTCGAGTTCCTGAATAAATGGGGAGTTTTAGCACCTTCCCATCTCTAACAGCCTAGGCCCTGGCAAATAAGCATGCAATGGAAGTAAAATCTCTACTTGCTATGGAAACAAAACTTCACAATAGGTTCCCCAGTCCCTCTTCCAATACACTTGCCACCTCTGGTTCTCTCTACATGGAAATTCTAAGGATCTCCCAGAGGATATACTTGGAGCAACTTTTAGGTGTATCAATTTTGGTTAAAGATTTGGGGTAGAAAATTTAAGTATATTGATAACTAAGTGACTTAAAATATTATTTCATGTTGAAATAAAGACATTATGAACAGACTGTAAAAGTCACATAAATTGTTAGAAAAAATACTCGCCCTCAAAGAAATCTGACTGATATCTATGGTCTATCTTTGCACCCTACTACCAAGCTCTGAGAGTAGGAGACCATCCTCCTCTTTTAGTACAAGGATTTGTGTGGCTACATTTGAGGAACTCTGGTTGAGGACAAGAGCTGTGGGTTCCAATCCCGGTCTTGCCAATTAAGCTCCATGACCTTGGTTCAATTCCTAACCATATCTTTGTCACCGATGAAATATTGATGCTAACATCCACCTGTTAGGACACAGTCAATGCTAGGATAAAAGTATACACACAAAAAGCCTAACGCAGTAGATGTTTACTAGATCTTAGCCATTTTCTTCTCCCCCTGACGCTTCCCCTTTCCTATGGGTTATTTAGGATCTCAGATCATAATGATTCTTGGAACTCTACCAGCCACCACCTAGAACTTCACCCAAAGATGCTAAATCAGTCCAGCATCGAAAATCTATGCATCTCGTTCATTTATCCATTCAGCAAATATTCATGAAGCAAATGTTGTGTGGCAGGCACTGTCCATGAGTTCAAGGGTCCAGAAGGCAAGAAAGAGTGTGAAAATATACCATTCCATCTAGGTCATCATTTCACAGATGAAGCGTTTTCCACGACAGCAAATGGCTACAAAGCCTTCTCAGTTGGGGGAAGGACAGAAGCCACTGACAAAACATGCTGGTGTCCCAGGTAATTCCAGCACAGTTTAATGTTCTCACCAGTGTTCACAAGGATACTGGGGACCCAATTCAGTTCCCATCAGGGATATTAATAATAACCAAAAGCTATTAGTGAGGCCAAGAAAAAGAAATGAAAAGCCCCCAGACCCACACAATGAAGAAGGCTTCCAGCAGCAAAGAGCCACCACGAAGAAACTGCTGGAACCTGGTCGCCAGTGATTCATCTCTGCAGCCTGCCCATTTACTCTCTTTCCAGTTCAGTGGTGACAGCGATCACACCATTTAGACTCAGCGCTCAGACTGCTCCGGCCTGCCCAGAAATCTGCATGGAAGCAAAGGATCAAAATGCCTTTTCAACTAAAGAACTGTGAATTAACTCTCTGCCTTTTTAATTACTCTCAATTACTTTCCCACTATTTGTAAGGATTTTTTTTTTTTGCATAACAAAATCCAACTCTAATCAATATATGCAGTATATCCCAGCTGATTAGTGTAATTCTTGCTCCACCATGATGCTGGAGTTGTGCCAGCCTTACCTAGCACACAATTAAATGTCTGGTAATGCCTGCTGCTACCCAGCAGGCCTCATGAGTTAATAGGGAAAAAACGGGATTCACATTTGCCTCCACCAGCCCCTAAGTGCCCTCGCTCTCTCTCATCTGCTTGTAGACACGTACGTACAAAGTGTGCCTGGAGAAATAAAGGCCTGGAATAATCACACAAACCTAAAAGACACAGGAGCATAAGAAAAGGGTCTCCAAAGTCTAACTCGTCACCTTCTCATTTCAGTAAATCCTTCCAGAAATAAGATATCACTCTTCTCACCCACTATTTCAATACTGAACTGTGAGAGCACATTCTAAGTGTGGAAAAGATTCAAGAATCTAGGCCCACCTATATCCAATATTATGAATTATGTTCAGTGTACCTTCAAGCCAATTTTCAATAAACACAAATCACTTAATAAGAAATTAAGAGCATTACACACTTCTCATGCTCCCGTGGATTTGGTGTTAATGAGATTTTGTTTGTTAAGCTCACAGAATGACAAAGTGTCTAAAAGACAGACACGGCCTTTTCCAATTTCCATTCATTCAAGAAATAGTAATTGAGTATTTTTTATATGTGACAATCCCAAAACACACACCTGTTCACCTGCTGATTTTACCAGCCTGCCCCTCAAATAATGCTTTACTGCAATGTAACAGGGGGAAAAAACAAAAACAAAAAGTAGGTATTTGGAATTTATTTATTTATTTATTTATTTATTTATTTATTTATTTATTTTAATGTGATTTTTTTTAATGTTTATTTATTTTTAAGACAGAGGGAGACAGAGCATGAGTGGGGGGAGGGGCAGAGAGAGACAGAGACACAGAATCTGAAACAGTCTCCAGGCTCTGAGCTGTAAGCACAGAGCCCTATGCGGGGCTCAAACTCATGAACTGTGAGATCATGACCTGAGCCGAAGTCAGACGCTCAACTGACTGAGACACCCAGGTGCCCCAGTATTTGAAATTTAACAAGACTTGCATTTTAATCTATTTTATTACTATGTGCCAGGTAATTTCATACATTCATTTATACACACTATGTGCCTGACACTGTAAATCCAATGCTTTAAAGCAAGATTCTCTTGCCCACAAAGGTCAGAACTGAGTAAACAGTACCCTTGGGAACCTTCATGTCTCAGTATACACCAGAATAGTGTGTTAACTGTAGTTTAGTATAACAATATTTATAGCACAAGTGTCTACAAATGACTTGATTTTTTAAATACAAATTAGAAAGACTCCAAGGATCCCTGTAATAACAACATTCTTATGTATGTATGTATTTTATGCTTTTCTAAGACAGAAAAGGCTCAAAACTGAAATGTGCTCACACCTCCCAGTGTATTTTACCTTTGTGAACATTAATTTCCATGCGTATGTATCATTACGTAAAAATTCCTCTATCAAGACCTCCTTGAAAACAAAGTGGTGCTACTGAAAGGTGACCAGATATCTGGATGTATCTAACATGCCTTTTTGGTGTATTCGCCACACTCATTGAAAACGTACAGGAAAGAGGGGCACCTGGGTGGCTTGGGCAGTTGAGCAGCAGATTCTTGGTTTCAGCTCAGGTAATGATCTCACAGTTTGTGGGTTCGAGCACCGTATCAGTCTCCATGCTCACAGTGCTCTCTCACCCTCTCTCTCTCTCTGCCACTGCTGTGTACACTCTCTCTCTCTCAATATAAAGACAGGAGAGGGGAGGGGAGGGGAGGGGAGGGGAGGGGAGGGGAGGGGAGGGGAGGGGAGGAGAGGAAAGGAGAGGAGGGAAGGGAAGGGAAGGGAAGGGAAGGGAAGGGAAGGGAAGGGAAGAGAGACAAGAGAGACAGACACAGGAAAGAGCCACAGCTTTGACAGGTCAGCCAACCAAGAACCTGGGTGTCTATGCCTGGACGATCTTTCTTTTCAGTAGAAAATGTGCACCTCAAACATATTATATGGACCTCAAACATCCAGCAATAATAAGAGTGGGGGTTAAAGACTATGTTATGCTCCTCAGCCCAGGGAATGATGGTATATAGTGGGGAAGAGAAACCACCACAGGTAATTTCATCACAAGGCAGACAGTATTAGGTGCCACAACACTAATACAAACTGTAGTGGGGACGTGAGTGCAGAGATGTGGAAAAGCAATACAGGAGGTAAGGTTTAATCCAATCTGCAAGATGGCAGTGGGCTCACAGGGCTCCGACTAGTGACTACACGGGTTGGGCAGGGTGGGCACATATAAAGGGGCTGACAAGCACCAAGGAGAGCACAAGGTAAGAAGGTGGACAGTAGAAAGTTACAAGCCCTGAGCAACAAGGGGATACTTTTCTAGACGTTCCAAAGTCTGGGACAAGGAGTGATCCTTACTTCGTATCTTCATGAAACAGCTGATACTATCAGAAGTGTAATCCTGGGTAGGAATGGCCCCAGAACTCTTCAGCTTACCATTTCCTCAACCTCACCATAAATGAGGTGGGCTTTTCTATCCTAACTCTGTCCCATTCCTCTCTTGTCCCTCTGGCTTCTCATTGGATCCCTCACCTCAAAGTAGTGCTGAAGGAAAAGGTCACACTATAATTTTCAGACTGTCACATGTTTGAAATAAAATATACTTCTCATACGTGGACACTCCTGCCTCCAAGGAATTTGATATACAAAAATTTAAAGTAAAAAAAAAAAAAAAAGACAAATTAAGGAGAAACAAAATGTTCATATAAGATAATGTGCCCCGGGATCTGCTTAAATAGTGAGTTTTCCCTAATTGAATGCATTTAAAATGTGATTTGCTTTGAAAAATATGATTTGCACTCATGTTTAAAAACGTATCTATTGTATAAGAGCAATCTAGGCTTATTCACCTTGATTATTATAATAACCACTGATGAGCTGTAGGAAAATGGCATATCTCATGAAATACCTGTATCTCCCTCTCTCTCTTTGAAGAGGGAGTATAATATGTTATTAATCCTACCTACTTAACAGAAATATAGAGAGTATAAACTGAACAGACTGTGTGCACTACTGAATAAAACTTGGCTATAAAGTGACGAACATAAGTAATTACCCATACGGAAATCTACACCTTCCAAAGGAAAAGAAGGTTATCCAATTATTGGATAATTCAGGAAGATCTAGGAAATTGATTCGGCAATATAATATGTTTTCATCTTACACTTCCCAATCAATTGCCTACATTGCATAATTTCCTCATTGTGGGAGTTGCCTTCTGAATGTAAATGAAGGATTATGTCTCATTGTTAATCCAGGCTGTTCCAAGCAGATGAGGTCACTTCAACCTAATAAAAGATGCTGTGTGGTCTTTCTGACTTAGAGCACCCATGTGTTCTGTCCATTTCTGGGCCTACCTGGGTAAACATCATCCAGTTGAGAAAGCCAACTTTTCAAGGGTCAGGCACCACACTTTTTTAAATATGCTTCAGACGAAATCAGTCCCAGGTCATTAGAGCACTCAATACATTCTTGCCAACAACAGTGTAGACTTGAAGAACTGACATAGGCGTTCAGAAAGACTAACAGCGTAACGTGTACTTAGATCACCCAGACAACGAATGCGCTGCTACATCTACAACAAAGATGGAATGATAGGGTATTTTTAAGCTCCTAGTTATGGAAATGTACCTAGGAAGACAAGGAATTAAGCAATCTTATGAAACTAGCTGTTCACATTAAGACCATTACAAGAGACAGCTAAAATTAAAATTGTAAACAGGTAGTGACAAATCCTCAAGGATTTGGTGAGCTGTGTTTCTCGCATCTTCCCTTGTTAACATTCCCAAGTTATTTCTTTACTAATTGTGGTACTTTCAAGCATTTATAATTATCAAATGCAGTTCCAAAAGAAATATATCCTACAAGTATATTTAAAAAGAAATGGGGCACCAGGGTGGCTCAGTCAGTTGAGTGTCTTACTCCTGATTTCGGCTCAGGTCATGATCCCAGCATCATGGGATTGAGCCTCACATCAGGCCCCACCTGAGCATGGAGCCTGTTTGAGACTCTCTCTCCCTCTGTCTGTCTCTCTCTCTCTCTACCCCACTCCCCCGCTTGCGTGTGTACTCTCTCTCCCTCTCATAATAAAAAAGTAAATTAAAAAAACCAATTCCCAATCTCTTATATGATTAGAAACTTTTCCATGCCAACAATCTGGACTAAAAATCATTTTATCAGTAACCCATCAACCATAAAACTGAAAAGCACACTGAGAAATGTAGGTTGTAAACTCTGCAATCAGATAAATACAATGAAGGGCTAACAGTTACAAAGAAGAAATTAATCTCACAAACTACTTTTAAACTGCTAGAGCAAAAATTCCACTATTAGTTTCACTTCCCATTCCTTGTTTTTCATAGGTACAAAGCCCTGCCTGATGTTTTGGTGACACTTCATAATGTTAGAAAATATCATGGGCTCACTCCATGGGGATGGGCATCAATGGGACAAGGGAAATCATCCTAATCAGTTGCAAAGTCAAAAAAAAGCACACATCACTGAAGTCAAGAAGCACAAAATGGCAAACGATCAAGTTCCAACAGCTAAAAAGATCCAAGACATTATGAGCTTTTAATGAGTGAAACATGCCATGAGAAAGAGACCTTCTGTCAATAAATCCAAATCCTGGTTCACTAATTAAACCATCTACTACAGTGTCTGAATATGTAGACACCAGACTTCAACATTTCTTAATTATATTCAATTCCAGGCATATTTTTCCATTTAATTGACATTCTGAAATGCCTTTACAGTCCTATCAGATAGGTACCAAATTCTCAAAGGAGATTACTACACACTTCTGAATTCTGATTCATCTGATTGAAACTGTTATTATGAAACTTTTTTTTTTTTGGAAATGTAGAAACGATGCACACCCCACTTTGTCCATAACTCTAGCAACATTAAGGTCATCTATCTGTATGTGGCTCACTTTCCTGTGTACATTTCTTTCCACTAAGAGTCTCTACACCCAGGCCAATCTTATGAAACCGTAGCCATAAACCCTGGCCTGGCATGGAACTATAACCACATGAATCACACAACACTCCCCTCAACCAATCACAGAACCAACTGCCATCATTTGGCCACCACTTAGAGCCAAACACAACATTTTAAGCTGCAGCTTTAGAAACAGATTTCAGATGCCCAAAATAGTTTTTTTTCAGATGTCCAAACTATTAATCATACACTTAGAGACTTTAAAAAATCAACAAAATGTCATTTGTAATAGATGGTCTAGGTTTCAGAAAAGACGAACGTACCCCTCTACCACGTCTTCCAAGATATAATCTACTGGGGTGCCTAGGTGGCTCAGTCGGTTGAGTGTCCGACCCTTGTTTTCAGCCGGGGTCATCATCTCATGGCTTCATGGGTGTGAGCCCCAGATCAGGCTCTGTGCTGGTGGTGCAGAGCCTGCTTGGGGTTCTCTCTCTCTGCCCTTCTCCAACTTGCACTATCTTTGTCTCTCTCAAAATAAATAAGTAAACTTAAAAAAAAAAGATGCAGTCTCATTCTGCCTTTGAAGAACAACACACACACACGTGGGCACACACACGCCATGTTTATCTGGTAGAAAAAAATGATATTTACACTGTCATTAAGCACATTTGTCACTAGATTTAATCTGTATTATCTGGCATGCTTTCAGATGTTCATAAGTGTTAAGTAATGTTCAACGATATTTAGTAGCATTAATAATTTGGGGTTTCTTTCAAAATGTGAAACATAATCTCTGCTCCATCGTGCTCACTTTTTAACCTTCCCCGGTCCTGAAAGGCTATAATTTTTATCAGATTATTTGGAATTTCATCTAGTTGAAGTCCTGAAGTTACAATTAAACTTCCAGTTAACCTTTCATATCTGTGCCTCATTCAACGGCTGGGCTTATCTCTGACATCTCAACAAAAGAAAAGAAATAAAGAATAACCGAAATATTATCTGCAACTGCCCTGCAAAGTACAGATATCAGCAAGTCATGCTGAACATCCAAGGCTCTAGCCTTTTCACTCACGTTCTGGAAGCCAGCATTAGCATGCATACTATTTACCTTTTTTTTTTTTTTTTAATGTTATAAAGTGAGTAACAGAGCTGAATGCCGAATTCCTAAAGAACAGAACACCTCAGAGTTCTCTGTGCCAAAGCTAACTCTGAGATTCCTAACGAAGCCTCAGAGGAAAACAGAGAACTAAGAATATGCCAAGTACATCAGACTGTAGGAATGAAGTTTCTTCCGAGCATGTGCCAGGAGCATGCCTGCTAAACTTGGTAGGTTTCCTTCAACCTCCCACATTAAAAATGTTTGTTCCTTAGGTGTACACATCTTTAGCCACAAGTAGACTGTAAGTTCCTGGAGAACATGATTCATTTTTTTTATTTTAATGCAACGCATCTCTTGTAATCCCTACAAATAAAAAGAGAATTGAGCAAACATCAATGGATTACATTAAATTCATCCCCTGAATTCAGAAGTATATAAAAGCAGACCCCAGAGCCAGAGTCCAATATGGAAGGAGGAAGAATTTTTATTCCTGGAGATGTTTGAAGCCTTCGAAATGTCATTTATCAGCTCCTGGACCAGCCGTGATTACCATCCGGAGAAGGAACTGAGACAAAGCAGAGTGAAATGGACGATAAACCCACATTAGCAACAGGAGTGGTACCCACGGGCAAACTGGGAACCAAAACATGCTGGAGGGTGGAGGCCCTGAACCTCTAGCTACTTCCTTCAGGGCCAGGCCTGCTCCACTTCTGCTCAGCATAGATTCTCAGGGACTACATTCCCAGCAGGAGAATGAAGACCACAAGTGTTCTTGGTTTTCATTCAAATTCCCTGAGGTCCAGGAGCTCTGGCCAAGAGTCGAACTCCATACCTGAGACACAACCTTTAGAGTGGAGTTTCTCCAGGGAGGCTACCCCATGAAATCTGCTGGGAGGCTTTAAAAGATACTGATGCCTGGACCCTACCCCTAGAGATTCTGATTTAAATGGCCTGGATGCAGCTTGTGCACAGTGTTTGTCAGAGCTTTTGGGGGATTCTAAAGTGCAGTCAAGGCTGAGAACTGCTTTAGGACTACTTTGGGGAGCGCTGGGTGGTGTGAGAGGCCTCAAGGAGTCACCTATGAATAATAATAGGTAGTGCCAGGAACAACCCATTAAATTTTATGAAAACAGCAAAAATGAATGCTTCTTTAAAGGGTCTCCTAAAAGGTAGCTTATTTACATGGATACTTTTTAGATACTTCCAATAGTCCACTAAAAATCCCAGAATTGGTGATACAACCACTAGAGAGCCCATGTGTGTATACGCAGGAGAGGAAGTGGGGGCATGCCCATGCACCTGCAGGCAGGCTCCCAGACACAATTAAAACACCTAAGGGTCCTCTTTGAAGTTGGGGGGGGGGGCACAAAAGGATAACGAAGAAAAGGGCCTGAATAAATTCCCGGTACCTTCCCAAAATACTGAATAACATTCCAACAGCCTATTTGACCTATTCTGTTAGTATGTTCTTCCAGAGAAGGAGCCCTGTCCTAAAGAAATGAAAGAATTAATTTTGTAATATCTTGCCCATATTAGGTTTCACTAAGAATTACTAAAGTGGATTATATTCACTTTATATTCCTCCTAAAAGTTTACTTCAGCTCATATTAATCTCTCCCTCGTCCTCTAGGACCCTGTTCAGTGACACTCTTTGTCAATTAACAAACATGGCCATGTGTTGATTTCTAGTTTGCATACATGGGTATCTATCCTTTGGAAACAAAGGGTATATTTTACTTTTACGAAGGATATATCTGAATCCTGCCCACTGCCTTGTAAAGGGAGGTAGATTGAGTAAATATACTGAAAAGAAAGTTAAAACAAATGTATTTTTTAATGTTTATTTATTTTGAGACAGAGTTCAAGCGGGAGAGGGGCAAAGAAAGAGAAAGAGAGAGAGAGAGAATGCCAAGCAGGCTGCCCACTGTCAGCACGAGCCCCCACAAACATGGGGCTGATCTCAGGAACTTCAGGATCCTCAGATCATGACCTGAACCAAAATCAAGACTCGGACGCAAAAGAAATGAACTTTTTGAAGAGAGAAAAGAAAAAAAGAAAAAGAAAACAGGAAAAAGAAAAAAGAAAAGTTAAGGAAAAATAAAGGAAAGGACTTTAAATTCTATGTGACCTCACAGAATAAACACAAAGGGGTAAAATATAAGATATACAAGAGCAAAAGTTAATTAAATGTCCTTTATTAAATAGAGGCTGTCATCCAGTCTGGGAAGCCTGAAAGTTCAAAAAGGTGAAATACCAAAATCTCTTCTAGGATCCCTCTCAATGTCCCCTGAAAGACTTTTCTGCCCAGACAAGGCAACACTCTCATAAAACATAATCTAAGGGAGGACAATCCCGCAACCCTCCCCAGGCCTCCTCCCAGGCCTCTAAAATCACACACATCCACCCAGTGAGGGAAGTAACACACTTTGATTATACAAGGAGTTGGATCATTCCGTTTTGAAATGTGTTCTCTATTTTCTCTGACCAGCATCATGCCAGTAAATCCATTCTCAAATTCCAACCCTTCTATTTCATACAAATATATCTCAATCCTAGAACAAGCTAAAATGAAGACTAACCTGGGAGTGCCATTCCAATCCAGAGCCACTAGAATGGTCATTTGTCACTGTTACACGTAACTGACAGACTATTTTGGTGGACCAGAAACTGGCTGGAAGCCACTAGACAAGTGTCAAATATGTTCTCAGTAAATTCAACCTGTGGCATTACACTGAATCTTTTTTATTTTTATTTCTTTAAGGAAAGGCAAGCTGTCCTAAAATTATTAGAAATTTTAGGAAGAAAGAAAGAAATTTGGGGAAAAGGAGGCAATGTAAACAAAGAAAGAGAAGAGCTTTATTAAAGAAGTAGATATTCTTCAACTGACTGAAAATCAGTGAGTTTAAGAAGCTTGTAGAATGAAGTTGGCCAAACCTAGAAAGATATGTACCCTCAAGGTCTTTGCCCAGGAAGTCACCTAAGCAGCAAGTATCTATCAAAAGGACAAACACAAAACAAAGACCCAACCCCCATAACTGGGCAGAAAAATCCTCATAATGATATCTTCAACATTTAGAGACTGAAAACTATTTCAGAAAATTTAATCGATACGTAAAGCAATATACACATGTTTCTTCCTTTAACACTTTTAACATTAGTGGAAATCAGGGGCTCTCTTCTCTGCAGGAAGGACTGGACAGGGGACAAGGCCCTCCTTCTAGGTCTGTCACATCCCTTCTTTTAAATTTCTATTCCTCCTTGGTGTTTCTCACAATCAGCAAAGACAAAGGTTCATCTATAGCCCTTCCCCAGCAATCAAAGGAAATCAATCCAAATGGCCCAGCCCACCTGATCCCATCAGATGATTCCCCACTCAAAGCTCCTGCCCAAGGAAGGAGCCTAAGAATGACCCACAATGGAAGAAATCAAACACCCCAAATACTATCCTTTCCCTCTTGGCCCAGAGGTAAAGCCCACCCACTAGTTAAGCGGACAGATGTGGGGTATCATCGAATGCCACACCCAACTCCACAAATGGTCCTATTTGCATTGTGAGCTATAAATATAGCAGAACAACACAACAAGAGCCACTGGGAGCACTCCTAGGACCAGCTGGTAATGACTAAATTTTCTCTCCTCACCAGTAATTGCCTACTTCTTTCTATTTGACATAATTCATCAGCCAGATTACAGCAGGTCATTCTGCAGCATATGAAGAAAGCAAGGATAACATAACCTGACACATCAAAATGTTCTTCTGTGAGCAGCCTGAAGAGCTGCCGCTTTACAAAAAGCTGTGAGCTGGCAAAATAACCATAGAGCATACAGGTCAGTGGGCATCCACCCTGCTTATTGCTACTCATTTCATTTCTGAGGAGCTCAGCATAACTGTAATTGCTAGTTAACAGATACACTGGGTCCTATTTACAAGAATTCCCAAAATGACTCCGCCAAGAACCAAAATAAATAAAATGTGGGAGAAAAAAGCGGGGTGGGGGGCTGACAGCCAGTCACTGGTCAACAAACACTGGCTGTGAAAATCCTGCAGCTACAAGAGATGGACCCAGCCCAGCAGCGACTGATTTCTGATCTCTGAGCCAGCTGCCTGCCGTTCACGTGGGGTTCTCTGTGTGGTTAAGATATGAAGACATTATAACTGGACAGTTCTGGGAACTTTCTCATCCCAGTGCACTGTGCATAGAAACTGGCCAGAGCACTATTCATTGTCTAAGTTACAAAAAGACAACCACAAGGATTCATGATTAAATATCAGCATTCGGTTTAATTCTAAGAGACAACTTTTCTCCTTGTAAAATGTTAAAAAAAACCCTTCCCCACCGGAATCCTATTAGAGGGGAAAAAGGCACATCAAAGCTAAAGTTATTATGCATTTTTTGTCTTTGTCTCCTGGCGCCCTGGTTTTCTTGGCTGTTCTTTATTCTCGATGCTTAACTGTTCCAATTTAGGAATAAGAGAAAAGGAAAGAGACAGAAAAAGAAAGAAAGAAAGAAAGAAAGAAAGAAAGAAAGAAAGAAAGAAAGAAAGAAAGAAAGAAAGAAAGAAAGGCAAGCAGAAGCAGTTGGCTCTGTGCAATTTCCAGGATTCTGCAGAATCTCCATCTCTCAATCTCTTCTCCCCCTTTCTTTCACCTCCAGCCCCTCCCTCCCTTCCTACGCTTCTCAGTTTCAAATCTTCACGTCACAAACCATAACATCATTCAAGCATTTGGTAAACGTTAAGAGAAGTTCAGTGCCTGAAGGTAGGGCCAAAATCTGGGTTCTCTTTGATCGACACCGGCAAGGGGGCACCTCAGACCTCAATTCCTAGATGGCGGGCTTCCCCGTTCCACCACCTGAACTTGCCGCCTGGATCACAGGCAAAGTCGTTTGCAGTCTTTCTGGCCGGTTCTCAGTCTCCGCATCTATTTTAACTCGGCCGGGGCGCAATCAGAGAATCTAATCCTAGCAACAAAGCCAGAAGCACAAATCCACCGTGATGAACTGGTCGGCCTGCTCCCCCGCCCCCTTCCTCCCACCGCCCGCGACTCGCCTTTGAAAAAAACAAGCGTTGGGGCCAGAAAATTAATACGTCCGAAGCTAGGAAGAGAAAAGCGACGGAATACAAAGTGGCCAGGAACGGTCTGGGTTTCGTGTTTATGTGTATCTTCTTAACCAAGGACCCTCCGATGTGAGCCCGGGCTGGCCAAGCCCTCGGTGGGAGCATCGAGCAGCCCCCAGCGCTGAGGAGACAGCTCGCCCCCCGCCCCTTCTCCCGTCTGGATGGGGCCGGGGTGATTGGGGGAGGTTCGAGCGGGTTCGTCTGACACTTGTAAATGGAAGTGGGATCCAACTTGGAAAACAAACGCGCCGGAGTCTGGGGGCGGGGAGGAGCGGGAGGAGGGCCGGGGAGGAGAAAAGAGTCTTCAATCATTTGCGCGGTCCGAGCTTCCCTTCCTCCCGCCGCGGCTGCTGCAGGTTCGCCCAAACCAGAAGCGGAGTCCCGGTCGGCGCGCGGCGGCGGGAGACCGGGCTGGGGACCAAGGCGAGCCGAGTTCGCCAGGCGCCGGCCGCCGCCGCCACTACCGACCACCGCCGCCGACCGCCCACGCTCCGGGCCGCAGGCGCCTCTCCCGCGGGGAAGCCTCTCGTAGCCCCCCCAAAGGCGACCTCACCCGGTCACCGCAGCCTCGCTCTCTCCTCATATCCATTCAGGGAACCCTTCCACTGCCTAGTTGGCCCCCATTATTGCGAGGAGCTGCAGCCGCAGGATGCCGCCACCACCACCACACACACACACACGTCCGGGGCGCCCCCCTTTCCTCTTGTCGCAGGCTACCCTAGAGGCTCCCCCAGCTCTCAGACAAACTCCCGCCACCCCCGCATCTCAGCCCCAAGCGCGCCGCCGCCCACGACAGCGGAGCAGGGGAAACTCCACAATAAAAGTTGCTTTCCGCGAAGCCTAGTCGAGGTCAATGTTTAACCATTTCGGAAAACACGCGCTACCAAAGTCAGCGGGAGAGAGGAGGGAGGACTAGACCACGGCACCGCTAAAAATACCCGGGCTCTCAGCCCTGCGCACGCCCGGGGGCCTAATGCACTTTAGCTCAGCGACCCCCACTGGCGGAATCCTGGCGCGCACGGCGCGCCGCGCGAAGACAGTCCCGGCCGTCTCCGCCGCCTCCCGGCCGCTCCCCTCCGCCCCTACCCCGGCCCCCTCACCCACTCTCGTCCTGGTTAAGGGGACCGTCCACACCCGCCCGGCAAGGGGCCCCCAGCGCGGAGCTGGCGCGCCGTCGCGTTCCCGCCTGCCGACCCACGGAAGGAGGCAACGCACCCCCAGTACCCTCAGACCCGCGCAGCTTTCTTTTCAAAGACAAGCAACCTTCACGCGTGCAAGCCCGCCCGCCCGCCAAAAATCATGCACTCTCCCCAGGCGCTCTGTTTCCCTCTCCCTGTGAAGGTAGCAGGAAAAATCCTCCCACCCAGCCACTCTGTTAAAAAGCTGTCGCCCTAGTCCGAAAGCCGCTGCCTTTCATAACATTTCGCCCTGCCCACTACCCCCCGCAAGCCGGAGTCAAGCGTGGAGCCGACCTGTAAACTGTCCAAGAAACCCCTTCCTCTCCCCGGAGAAAGTGGAGTCTGAGCAACCCCCCCCCCCCCCCCCCCCCCCCCGCGGCTCCGCACTGCACCTTGCCCAGCAACGACCCAACTTGGCCTCCGGGTCGCCCAAGTACATCCATCGGCATCTGAACCTCCCCACTGCGCCCGAAAGCTACCGGCTAACTAACAGGCTAGCCGCCTGGATCCTCTCATCCATCCACCTGCAACCGGCAGCCGGGGCTTGGGGGACTCAGGGATAGGTGCACCGATCCGTAAGCCCCCTCGCGGCCCTCCCAAAATCCTCACCCCCAAACTTAGCCAACTCTCCATGCCAACCTCCCGGCTACTGCCGCAGGACCGAACCTCTCTTCCCTCCTGGCGGCGGCAGCGGCGGCGGCTCGGAGCCGTGCCGAGGCAGGAACTTTACAAGGTGAAAAGTTTCCCCCACGCGCTCCGCCAGCTCTCGCCTCCCCGAGCCCACCTCGCAGCCCATTTGCACCCGGTAGTTGGAGCTTGCTCCCGGAGGCGCGCTTCAGCCGGTGCACCCGGCAGCCAAATAATCACACTAAAATCCCCACGCACCCTTGCCTGCGCCGGCGATCCACGGCTCCACTAGGCGCTGCCTCCGTGGTCTTCCGCTCCGAGCGCTCCAGCCCAGAGCGAGCCGGCCACCCGGCCGCCGCCGCCGCCGCAGTGCCCGCCGCGCGCGCTCTGGGACTGGAGCCGCGGGCAGAGGCGCTAGGCGTTCGGGGGGCTCGCAGGCGGAGGAGGGGAGCCGGGAGGAGGAGAGCGGCAGCGGGAGGAGGGGGACGGGGTGCGAGTTCCCAATCCGAAGCCCAGATTACAGCGCAGCCTGCCGGGAGCAGTGCCGGCTCTCCTGTCTGCTCCGTGCCGCCGCCGCCGCCCCGCCGCCCCGCCGCCGCTACTGCTCGCCGCCTCGCTGCTCCCAGCTCCCCATCACGGCCGACGCCGACGCACAGCCAAGCCCCTCTCTCGTCGCCCCCTCTCGCTTTTCTCTCGCTGTCTCCTCCTCCCAAACCGCGAGCGAAAAGGGCGAAGGGGAGAGAAGCCTCGGCGTCCGGGCTGACTCGCGATCTCGGAGCGCCGCGCAGGGGGGGAGAGGGGGCGGGCGGGGAGGGGGCTGTGGGAGAGGCGCGGCGAGCTGGAGGGCGCTCCCGGCGCAGGGCCTGGAAGCTGGACTAATTTTAGAGCTCGAGTCTTCCCCCACCAGTCTCTCGGGGCTCGAGGAGAACACCAACGTGCCTCCCTGCCTCGCCTGGAGCGTGGTGCCGGCTTCGGGGAGAGCACACACACCGCTTTCAGCCCGATCAGTGGCCCAGCCAGGGGCGGGGATGGAGCTCACCATACTCTCAGAGGGCAGATGGGGAAACTGAGGCACAAGGCGGTTACAATGGCTTATCTAAGATCCCAAGGTTAGTTTGTAACGTGAGGATTAAACAATCAAAGGTTGTGCCTCTTGATTCCGAATGTGCTTCCCAGACAGGCTCCTACTTACTACTTTGCACCTTTTTGAATCCTGGGGTCCTCTGATTCCCTGTGGAGAAGCGAGTAGGATTAGACTAAAAAGGTAACGAGGAGCATTCTCTAACCTCCTTCTCTGACTCCAAAGCGTTTATCAACATTTTTGTCGAAAAGAAAAAGTCCTTTGAATAGAATGAGTGATTGATCTGGGGCTTGAGTTGCAACTCCAACCTGCCAGTACGCCTGTTCCAGTAACTTCTGCTCCCGCACCTCTCCTAGTACTCCCAGACCACACCCACACGTCCACGCGCGGCTGCCCTGGAGCCCAAGCTCGTCCCGCTCTGTGTATCCTCGCACTTCTGCCTTTCTTCCCCTGAAAGCATAGAGGCAGTCTTAGCACCAGCCTCCCCCTCCCCACCTACTCCCCCCCACACACACAGCAATGCACATCTGTCCCTAAAGCAGCACACCAGCAGGCGAGTTGCCTCAGATGCTCTCTCCCAGGCGATTTCTCTTCGACTCCACTACCATTGGTACCTGGGGGAGAGGCGCGCTGGGCCTGCAGATCCATTCTCCACAAGAAATCCTTACTCCTTCTGAACCATGAAATTCCCTTTGGGGAGCGAGGTAGGGGTTGTTGGGGGGGGCGCTTTGTGCTCAGTCACTAGAGTGAGCCCTTTCATTTGAAGAGCCAATTGAGTTTATCTGTCCTTCCTTCCAGCTCCCAGCCTGGGGCCTCTGCCCTGATGCCACTACACAATGGCCCCGCTACTCCCCACAGGTGGAAAGTTCCTCTTGAAAGCCTCCAGCAGCCTCGCTGCCTTGACTGCTCCATAAAGCAGTCACTGGTCACTCTGCCCTGAGAGTTTAATGTGAATACTAAAGAACACTGACAGGTCCCCATACATCAGCTAATTCGCGGAGGTAATCGGCATGATGTAACCTCGGGCTTCATTGTCACAGAGGGCCAGATGATGGGTCTGCAGTGAAGGGGAACCACTTGCAAGGCCAGAAGGACTTACCTGCCCTCCCAAATGTTATCATTTGAATAATTTTATTCTGATTTTATTTTTATTTCAGCATCTTCCTAAGGCATTGAAAACTTCATTATCATACAAATATGTCTCTGGCATGGCATTTTCCCCTGGACCACAGAATGCAGCTAACTGTGTAGCAGAAATTTTAATGAATTTGTGTCTTTCCCACCTGAGTGCTTCTGTGGAATGCGAGGACAAGTTGGCTCCCGAAACCAGGCATCTTGGGTAGGAGTCAGCTGATGGTTCTTTGGCCAGTGGGATGTTGAAGGAGATCTGGCAACGAGACAGGACATCTTCCACCTTCTGCCTGGGAACACTGCCAGGTATGTGTAGGTGTGGGCGCCACCGCTTTCTGCTGCTGCTGCTGCTGCTGCTGCTGCTGCTGCTGGTGATGCTCCCGGATTCCAGCTCCTCAGAATGTTCTCTTATGCCTAGGAGGCACCTTACAGATAACTACAGAAATCTGTCTAAATTTCAGCCTCCCTATCCCAAGGCAGTACATTGATAATAAAGTAAACAGTCTTTACTCCCAGGGCAGACATAAGCCATTATAGCCAGTGGGTAAGAGATTTCCTACCAGGATGATAGAGTGGTTTATCTAGTGGGCCATCCCTCCGGTCCTTTAAGACTTCCATAGTACTTAATACTCATTTAATACTGATTGTATTAGGAGACTCTTTTATTTCCTTAAAAAATGCCTACTGGGTGCTAGTACTGTGGTAGGCACAGACTTGAGAATACAGGAGGCTTTACGATAGCAGAGAATCTCTTGATCAAAATTATATTTCTATTGTCAGTTCCCTACACAAGGTCTGACACAATCAACATGAGTAAATATTAAATATTATAAGAATGAACACAGAAAGAAAGCTTGAGATTCTTCTGCTAGGCCCAATGAGTATGACATATCAGATGTGGAAAGGAGGCCAGTAAGTGAAAAACTGTGAATCTTTGAAAAAATAATGTTACTTTCTATATCACACCTCGTATGTACCATTTCAAATCCTCTGAGTCTACCTGTCTATTTTAGGCACTGCAAAAGCAGTCAGTTCTAAGTGGGTTCCAGCCAGCTTCACACAAATACAGTCTGACAGTGCCTCGCCCTAGACCTCTCTTACATCTCTCTTCCCACCCAGAGGCTTCTTGGTTGAAGCTTTGGTGTAGACTAAAATCCAGAAAGAAGCATGAGAGACTAAACACCCTATGGTAAATCTTTGACTAATGGGAGATGGGACCCATGGATAAATGCTCCCCCTTTTATCCTCTGACAAAGGATCCTGAAGTGTGTTACATAGATCTTCTCAAATGGTCTTGCTGAATTAAGCAGCCAGTCACCTAAGGCAGTGGCCAGCGTGGTAACACAACCTTGTATCGGTTCTTTATCCTTTGCTGGTTCCATCCCTGGGACCACACCCCCCCCCCCCAAGAAAGTATGTTCAGTAAGTCTTTGTATCAGGCAGGCAGGCTCTACTTTCTGGCAATCACAGGCTAAACATCTGCCACCAATTGAAATATTTATATCAAGGTATAGTCAAATGATTTTTCAAAATGCCCCATAGCACGCGCAAACACACACACACACACACACACACACACACACACACACACACACTGCTCTTGGTGATCACTTACATTCTGACCAGATGTCTTCTTATTAATCCCATTTTGTTTTTGTGTTCATAAAATCAATGATCTGGGAAGTAATTGTCCAGCAGGATATCTGAGGCAATGCCCACTTTATTGTTAACCTTCTACAAACATTCAGTACTGGTTTCCTTCACAGACGAGTTTGTTACCACAGTGGTCCACTGAGGAAAGTGGTGGAATTTCCTTCCCTGGAAGTATTCAGTCAAAGGATAGGTGCTTATCAACTTGAGTGCTTCTGTCAAAAAACTCTGGTAATACAATTTTTTGAAAACAGATAAACTCAAGTTATATCATAACAAGGAGTCAGTTTAGGGTGATCATTAAGTGAGCAGGCCCTGGAGGGAGGGAGACTGAGTTAGAATTCTCATTTTACACCTTCAGCCTACATTGTCTTGGATAAGTCACCTTCCCTAAGTTTCGGTTCCTTAAATGTAATCGAGGACCTATAACTGTATCTATCCGGTAACAGTATTATAAGAATAAACAAGGGGGTGCCTGGGTGGTTCAGTCAGTTAAGGGTCTGACTTCAGCTCAGGTCATGATCTCACAGTTTATGGGTTCAATCCCCACGTGGGGCTCTGTGCTGACAGCTCAGAACCTGGAGCCTGCTTCAGATTCTGTGTCTCCCTCTCTCTGCCCCTCCCCCACCCACACTCTCTCTCTCTCTCTTTCAAAAATAAACATTAAAGGGGCTCCTGGGTGGTTCAGTTGGTTAAGCATCTGACTTTGGCTCAGGTCATGATCTTGCGGTTTGTGAGTTCCGGCCCCGCGTTAGGCTCTGTGCTGACAGCTCAGAGCCTGGAGACTGCTTTGGATTCTCTGTCTCCCTCTCTCTCTGCCCCTCCCCTGCTCATGCTCTGTCTCTCTGTCTCAAAAATAAATAAAACATTAAAAAAATAAAATAAAATAAACATTAAAAAAATAACAATAGAATAAATGAGATAACTCATAAAAGCATGTGCTCAACATATACTAAGCACCCAACAAATTTTAGCTATTATTCTTTTAGAGACAAAGAAAGCACCTGGTTTTTTGTTTTGTTTTGTTTTTTCTGAGCTTAAAGTCAGTGCTAGAAGCCAGAAAAAAGTTCAGAGTCTATCACTATACCTTCCATGCTAAAATTTTATGATTGTGATATGACATCTTTTTTTATTTTTTTAATTTTTTTTTTCAACGTTTTATTTATTTTTGGGACGGAGAGAGACAGAGCATGAACAGGGGAGGGGCAGAGAGAGAGGGAAACACAGAATCGGAAACAGGCTCCAGGCTCTGAGCCATCAGCCCAGAGCCCGACGCGGGGCTCGAACTCACGGACTGCAAGATCGTGACCTGGCTGAAGTCGGACGCTCAACTGACTGCACCACCCAGGCGCCCCTGACATCTTCTTATCCACATAGCTGCAGGGCAGACTTTTATTCGAATACAGCAAAATAACAATGTTCTAGATATTCAGTCTCATGCAATCCATTATATCTGTATATTAACCGGATGGGAACATTTATTTGTCCTTTTTCTGCTCTTCCTTAATAAATAAGTCTCCTTAGATTTCAAATTCACCTTCAAAATTACACCATATAATTAAGAAAACATATACCATATACTTCATATATAACCATAATTGTAACTTAAATACTTTATAGAAAAATATTTCTTCATTTGACTATGCTCATTCCTCCTCCTTATAAAACATGGAAGAATCTAAAAGATAGATTGGATACCCTTTATCCCAGTGGCTCTTATTTTTGCGGGGGGGGGGGGTCACAGATCTCTTTGATTAAACTTATGTATGGAACCTTGTTTTAAAAATACACACACACATATGCATACGTTTTTTGCATCTGTTTCAGTAGGTTTCAAGTCCCTCCAAAGTCCCTCCATAAAATCCAGATTAAGGAAAATGTGCATGAAAAAATTTAGTCCAGAGCTCAAATTCTGTTTCCTCAAGTTTTTACTTACTGAGTTAACATTGCTTTTTTAAGTCTGCTATTTAAAGGAAGGAATATGTAGTACCTCCGGGGTTAGGAGTACAAATTGTACCTGAAATGAACTTGGATAATTCCAAACTCTTAAGAACTCACCGTTAAAACAAACATTTGCCGGCAAGGCCACCTTTGTGGGGGACCCAGTATACAACCAGAAGTACTCTGAATTAACTTCCACATAGACTACAAAGCTTATTAAAAGATAAGTAATTAAAATGTGCTAATTTGGAGCTTACAGACTCCAAACTAAAACTCAACAGTAACCAAATTAAAACAACAGTAACTTCAGGATTTTTTAGTAATTACACCAAAAAAATATCTTGTTGCAGAGGAATATTTTATCACGGACATCTTTTAGAATTGCAGGAATATAGTCATACCAAGAAGCAGACTGACTTTTCTCTTTAAATTTTCTCTTTTAATTCTCTACAGTTAATGTTTCCACCCCACCTATCACCTGCATACTGTACAGAATTCTCCTGCTGTCCTGCCGTTGGTATGCACACCGCTGCATGGGGCCTTCTTTGCTCCTGAACTATCCTAAGGCTGATCCATCCCAATCCCCCTTATTTTGAAACAACAACCAAACATAATTGGACAGACATAACTACTTGATTTTCACCAAATAAAACTGTCTTACCAACTGTTCTCATCCTTGGGGAAATTTATTTTTATATCCCTATCTTTGGCCCTATGATTCTCCCCTCTTTGACAACAGAGAGAGTAATAATAAATGTAGTTTCAGACACTCACTTTTAACACATCTATATTTTTAAAATGTTTATTTATTTATTTGAGGCAGAGAGAGCGAGTGAGCAAGGAACAGGCAGAGAATGAGGGAGAGACAAGGAATCCCAAGCAGTGCTGGCTCCCTGCTCAGTACAGAGCCCCATGCAGGGCTGTCTCAGGAACCACCAGATCATGACCTGAGCCGAAGTCAGACGCTTAACCAACTGACCCATCTAGCGCCCCAACACATCTATATTTTTAACACAATTGTATATTCTTTAGGCCAATCGTTTTTTTTTTCTTTTCAATTCATTCATTCATTCACTCAAAAAATACTCTTAAATAGCTATGTAATTGGCTTTCTGCTATGTGCTGGGGATATGTTGGTTATCAAAAATGTAGAAGATATCTGCTCTCTTGGATCTTGAAACCAATGGGAATCACCATTTATTAAATGATCATATAAAGAAATGTAACAGACACAGGGCTACAAATGAATGCTTCAAGACGTTTGCTTAAATTTTTTAATGTTTTTATTATTATTATTATTATTATTTTGAGAGACAGAGAGACAGAGTGTGAGCGGGAGAGGGGCAGAGAGAGGGAGACATAGAATCTGAAGCAGGCTCCAGGCTCCAAGCTGTCAGCACAGGGTCCGACGCAGGGCTCAAACTCACAAACTGCAAGATCATGACCTGAGCCAAAGTCGGATGCTTAATGGACTAAGTCACCATGGCGCCCTTCGAGTTGTTTGTTTAATGATTACCACCACCTCAGAAAGGAGGGCTTCCCATTCCTCTCTCTATAAGCTATACTTATAAACTATACTAAACTGAAGTTCAACACTAACCATGGTCAATATGTAAACAGGATATCTAATGCTACACCTGATACATGTTTTGACATAATCCTATAAATGACGAATGTCATCAAATACTAAGCTATTAATAGTTTCAGGATCTCACTTCAACATCCTCACCAAAGTTTTCATCTATCCTTTTGACCTCTCATTAAACCTTTTCCTCAAATATCCTGAGGAAACTTTAGAATTTTTCATTCGAAATCACTGTTTTTAGGGACACCTGGATGGCTTAGTCATTTGACCATCAGACTCCTGATTTCTGCTCAGGTTATGATCTCATGGTTGTGAGATCGAGCCCCACATCTGGCTATGCACTGAGCGTGGAGCCTGCTTATGATTCTCTCTCTCTCTCTCTCTCTCTCTCTCTCTCTCTCTCTCTCTCCCCCTCTCTTCACTGCACAAGCTCTCTCTCTCTCCAAAATATAATTTTGAAAAATGTTTTACAAATCACTGCTTTTAAAATTATTAGTTATGGGTGCTTATTATCTGCCCCTATATTTCAGTACATTAGATAGGTTATGAATGAAATATGCTTATGTGGGCTAATCAAGTTAACCACAATTTATAACATATTTCTGTTGGGAAAAGCATTCCAAGTTTAAAACAACTGGCTTACAGACATTTGGAACATTACTTGTTTGTAAATTAAGACATTCTTTTACGTCTTAATTTAAGGAAAAGGGAAAGTTGCTATGTAATATAAAAATGAGATAATCATTTATTGTAAGTTCCATAAAATCTTAGAAAAGTAGAATTTATCTGCCTCACTGTCTTTTAATTTGCCCACATGTCACAGCTGCTTATTATTTCAGTCTTTATTTACTTCCCTAGTATACCTTCAAAAAATCATCTGGGCACAACATGGAGACTTTTGTCTACTTGCTAAAAGGAAGACATACATGGTCTTCTAACTTACTCATTGACTAATGCAGAAAGGAAAATTAAAAAGAAATCCACCTAAACTAAGGAGCCCCAAAACCAAAGAAAAGGAAAAAAAAAAGCCTTTCTAAGAGGTTGATGAACAAATAGTAGCAATTGATTTTTTTTAACTTGATCTTAATTGAATCAGCTAAGTATTATTAAATATAAATATTGGCATACTGCCTTAAATTAAGGAACACAGACCCCCCCTTTTCATTTTGAATTCACAAAAAGGTCTATTTACCCTTATTTTTTGAATACTTCAGCTAAGCAAGCTAGTGCGTGTTCCATTTCACCCGGCCAAATGTTAGCCATGAATGTCAGTGTAGTTTTTAAGAAATGAGCTGCATCAGACTATTTGCATAACAAAAACGCCACTGAGAACCAGCCTCTCTCCTGCCCAGGGCTTTTGTCAAAGGAAGCTGGAAGAACATCATCTATTTTCATACCTGATAACTTTGTTCACCCAAAAACAACTACTTACCAAATACAGTTGCTTTTCAGTAAAGTGAAAAAAAATACTGATTATGAGGAAGTAGCAGGTTCAAGGAGTCGATAATAGGATTCAGTTTTTTTTTCATTTCAAAATCTACCAGCCTCAATTCAAACCAGATTTGCAGTGATTAAAAGTTCTTTGCTTTTGGCTCTGATTCAGGAGTCAATTTGAAACAAGCTACTTCTTCAGTACATTTCCCACTGGGCAGATTGGGTCACTATATAGTATTTGTACAATTGCTGAATTGGCACATAATTCGTTCATACACTGAAAGCCTACTATGTGCAGAGAGGCAGATGACCTCCAGTCCAAGTGGAGCTCTGTGTTCCCAGTGGTACCCAGTCTTTACTTCTGTACCACTTTTCACACTACTTCATTCTCATCTTCATCTGGTATTGTCCCTCTCTCCACCAGACTGGAAACCTCTTAAGGATACAGACTGGTCGGGGCGCCTGGGTGGCTCAGTCGGTTAAGCGGCCGACTTCAGCTCAGGTCATGATCTCACGGTCCGTGAGTTCAAGCCCCGAGTCGGGCTCTGTGCTGACAGCTCAGAACCTGGAACCTGTTTCAGATTCTGTGTCTCCCTTTCTCTGACCCTCCCCCATTCATGCTCTGTCTCTCTCTGTCTCAAAAATAAATAAACATTTAAAAAAAAAATTAAAAAAAAAAAAAGGATACAGACTGGTCTTTAATTCTTTATCACCAAGATAAGCATCATAGGATGGATGTTCAACAAAACACTTGTTGAATGAATAAATACATCTTAGTAGTAGTTTGGATTTTCAAGAGATGGGAGAGAATGGAATTTCCATAGGAAGGCTCACATTGCTTTCATCTTATTGAGCAGTGGGGGAGAGAAAGAGAGAAAGAGAGAAGCCTAATTCAGTGGTTCTCAAAATGTGGTCCCTGAACCTGCTGTATTTGCATCAATTGGGAACTTTTTAGAAATGCACAGTCCCAGGCCTTACACCAGACCTGGTGAACCAGAAATTCTGGAGGTGGAGCCCAGCAATTTGAGTTTTCACAAATTCTTCTGGTGACTCTGATGCTCACTAAAATTTGAGAGCCATTAGCCTAGATCTTCCTCACTCTTTCTTTTTTCAAAAAACATTTTATTTCATCGTCATTTTTTTTAATTTGAGAGAGAGAAAATGAGAATGAGGGAGAGGCGAGGGGCAGGGAGGGGGGCAGAGAGAGACAGAGAGAGAGGGAGAGGGAGAGGGAGAGGGAGAGGGAGAGGGAGAGAGAGAGAGAGAGAGAGAGAGAGAGAGAGAGAGAGAGAGAGAGACTCCCAAGCAGACTCCATGCTCAGCACAGAGCCCAACATGGGGCTCAATCCCACGACCTGGGATCATGACCTGAGTCGAAATCAAGAGTCAGACCCTCAGCTGACAGAGTCACCCAGGCACGCCTCTTTTTTTTTGTTTTTTTAATTAAAAAAAAATAATTCCACTATAGTGAACATATAGTGTTATATTAGTTTCAGGTGTACTTTTTAAAAGTGTTTGAATTTTAATTCCTGTACATAGATCTTCCTTACTCTTAACATATACACATGTGCTCACAGTTCTGGGTAAGCCCATGTGAAGCCTGATTTTGTGTCCCCAAAGACAGAAATGCCACACTTCTTTAACTCAACCTTTAAATCGGTGCTCAGGATGTATTCAGTTAGCCTAATTTGGCAAATACTCCAAATTATCCTCCTTTGCTTCTCATGGGGAGGTGTTTGGACTTGAATTGCCAGGTAATTGCTTCAATTAACCAATTCATTTTGCTTAGGTAAGCACAGCTGGTGGCAAAACCATCCAAAGTATCCTAAAAACATTCTAGTCTGTTCCCCTCAGGTTGAAGCCAACCAGAGACCTGCCAGGGAGGGGAAATGAACCACTCAGGAAGGAAACAGAATCGGTACCTGCACCTACTTGGCCCTTTCACAGGTTTCTTTCCTACACCCTCCTTACTACAATTGATGCTACTATGACGTGGCATGTGAGTGAGAGAAGGAAGTGCTTTCCAGCCCAGCATTGGGTCCACTTTGGGTGTCTTTCCCATTGTTGGAATCACAGCAGGGGATGTGGGGCAGGTCACCTCAGCACCTTTGATTTTCCTGTCAACATCAAGTGCAGTTGTGCACGATTTAAGTGTGTTGCTTTCACGTATATTGTTGCCGTCGGAGTCACGGGGGCACACAATTTCTGAAACCTTCAGACGGGAATTTTGAGGCAAGTGATTACAAGTAATCCTTTGGGTTTTAAGAAGTAATCAGATTACTTACATGGATTAGGCATCTCCAAAAATGAAAGAATGCTTAAGGAGTTACACAGAAAGTTTTTTCATTTTCTCCAGGTTGCGCCTAAAACAAACTAGTAACCTTTTTTTTTTTTAAGCCATGCTACAAGTATTACTTTCCCTGCGATATTTGAAACCTCGTGCCAATAACTTTTTATTTGCCTTTAAGACAAAATCGACTCGCCTGATAGAACCTTCTATCTCTCTGAGTTGGAAGGCTTCGGTGAAGGAATGTCTGAAGAAAATTTCATTTCTCAGTACATATTTCTGAGCTTGTTTGGGAGTGACAGTAATGGCATTACAAGGTATTGGAGCGCTGCTCCTGGAAGCTAGCAGAGAGGCCACAGCAGTGTGAAATCTCCTGCAAATCTGTTGAACATCCTTCAGCTCCCAGAGGTAGTAGCACACAGTGTGTTTTTATTAGTGGTCACAGTCAAGGAAGCTGGCCCGGTCTCGATATTGACAAATAACACTTAGAGGTCACATCATAATTGCATAGTTGTTTTTTTTTTTTTTCTTTTTTCTTTTTTTTTTTAGCAGGGAGTGGAGTGTTTTATTCTAAAACTTTGAGTAAACATGCATGCTTTTAGTCCATTATGGTTAGAATATTTAGAAGCTATAGAGAATTCTGGAAGCATTAGTCTTTAATTACTGTAAATTTGAGTGCTACAGTAGAGGATTTGTAACAACATTCTGATAATCTTGGACTAATAATAAGATCCAAGATAGAAAAAGACAACTACCTTTGTTCATTTATTAGCCCATTTGTTGACTTGCGCAAGCATAAATGCATTCCATAAACACTCATGAGTGCCTATTATGTTCCAGAAGCAGAGGGCATACAGGTTAACGCAACATAGTCCTGCCTCAAAGAGCCTACACCCGCTCTATTTGTATCTAGTCACCTCTACCGTGCTGGAGAACACAAGTCAGCAGTAATTTGATGTAGTCGCATACTTATCCTGCTGCCTTTCCAGAGGGGCTCTCCCTGTCAGAGAGTCTCTAGGTCCCTAACTTGCCTTTGTTGTTCAGAGAAAGGGGGACCTTTTTTTTTTAAGTGAACAACTAACTGAAGGACCTTTCCAGAACAGCCTAGGATCTCAGGAGTGTGCCTCTGTCTCTCAGGGTGTAGGGGCCCCAGTCTGCTTCCTGAGCAGTCTTCAGGGTTTTTTTTTCCCCGTGGTATGTGTTTTCCCTTGGTGCTAGCAACTGGATTCCTTTGGGAATAGAAAGAGCTGCTGAGCGATTGCTCAGCACAGATCATTCTCTTACCCCAAAGGGGTTAGAAATGGCCCTTCTGAGAACAGACTTGGGCAGGCTTTTTACATATTGTGGCAGCCTGCACCAGTGCAGGAATGAGATGGCTTCTCCCTACCACCGCTCTAACACAGCATGTATTTCGTCAGATTTATTAGCATTTGCCTAGCAATTGATTAACTTGGAAGAAACAGTCGTATTTAGTCTGAATGATCCTTCCATCTTAAGTATAAGAAGCATATCATTGTGGTTTTGCATTAACAAGGGTTGAGAAATAACAATCTTTTCTAACCCTTGCTTTTCACAGCGCCAATCCCTAATTTGGCTTGGCATGTTGAGTGGCACTCCTTCATGTCCCTGTTGAAGTCACTGAGAAACTGCATCAGCAGTAATCTTGCAGCATAATCTGCTACTCAAATGTCCATAGTTCTTAAGGGAGCCCGCCTGAAATCTTGGCCGGAATCTTTGAACTCCAGTCCAGCCTCAAACCTGCATTTGTCTCACAAAGTCTCTGACCCTGCATGCTATCCTCCAACATTGGCAGTCTCTGCCTTGTGACAGGGACCCATAAAGGACCCTCCCAACCAAAAAGGATGAGGAAGCAAAGGAACAGGAAAGGGAAGGGATATTTTACAGTATCAGGATAAGAGAGCCCTTTTTTGTTCTAAATCAATAACCTTACACACATATAACATACATGTAACATGATAAAACATATCATAACATACATGACATATATATTACATATATATAAGTATATATAAACATATGCCATCTAGCTAGCATAACCTAAAATATTTAGTTGCATCAACCATTCAACCTATAATTCTTATATGTTAGATATAGTATTTGCTTTGCTTGCTTCTGGCCAAGTTCCTTGCTCTCAGTATGCTTACACTTGAGTTGTAGTGACATAGGAGTATAACAAAGACCAGTTAGGAACACAACCAAGACCAGAATCATAAGGAACATTATCCAACTGCCCAGAGAGTAGGGCACATGATGAGCAATTTTTAATTTCTGGGAAATGAGAAATTACTGCACACGGAGAGAGTCAGAAAAGCTTCATGGAAGAGGTTCAACTTTTGCTGAACCCTGAAGGACAGGAGGGGGTCCAGAGAGGTGGGCAGGAGGAATTGGTAATGTCCAATGACATATATAAAGGGAGAGATTGAGAACAGAAATGCATAAACCGTGTTCCAGGGGTAGCGAGACTATTGGGCTACTTTTCTGTGACAGATAGCCAGATTTTCAAGGTCCTGGGCAAGATGCTAGGCAAGGGAGTCTGAATGTCACATTAAGGCAGCTGAGAGACATTGAGGATTTTTAATTCAGAAGTGACAAGATGAAGGTAGTGTTGAGGGCACCAATGGTGGCGGTGTGTGATCTGCTTTGAAACAGGAAGGCTGGGCAACACTGGGCAGTGGCTGAGAGGGCAGGACTTGCTGGTGGATCTGGGTTCCAGCCTCCGCCCCCTACTTTCAAGCACGCGAGAGTCACTTAACCCTTCTGAGCTCTAGGTTTGGATGGTGTTCTCTATTCTTTTCAGACATTCAGCAAAAACTGTTGAGAACCTTCTCTTCCAGGCACTGTTTTAGGCACCAGGGATATAGTGGTGAGCAAAACAAACAAATCCCCTACCCTGAGCTCCAATGCCCCAAGAAAGTAAGAGAATTGAGGATTAAATGAGGTAATTTATATACAGTCCACGGCATACAGCAGATAATAAATGGTGACTAGAAAGTCCCTGTAGGTATTTATATTCTATACTTATATTTTTATTTCATACTTAGGTTATGAAATAGAAAAAAATTCCAACAATGTGCTTTTCCAGAACCATTATTTTCCAGAGAATAAGCACAGGTAAACCTTTCAGGATGTGGATTCCATCCCACTGGCTCTTTCTCAGAGAAGCATCTGTCCCTCTGTTCCAGTTGAGCTGGACTTCAATAACTTGCACCTTTCCTGCCTGCATGAGTCAGACCCTGGTGATCCAGGAACCACTTCTCCCCAGATACCTGGGCTCCAGAGTCAGCCATAGGTCTCTCCTCAGCCCAAAGCAAAAAGCCTTTTCTTCCTTTAGCCACTCCCATCACCTCATGCTTTCTACCTGATTAGATGATGAGAACTAGAATTATGTCCTCAACACTTCTGTGCACAGGTCCACTCTGCTCAAGCAAAATGTGGCCTTGAAGGAATTGTTCATGATCTGAGCACCTACATTTTTTGTCACCAGATGGCTGACCAAGAGAACAAACTATGTTTGGTATCTTTAATATGCTCCCAAGCAATGCCAAGCAAAGCACTGAAATACATTTGATTTTTATTTATACATTAGCAACTCTGTAATCTTTACTTGGAAACTGCTGCCAGTCCGTTATTCACCAGTATTTACTGACTATCCATTACACGCAAAATGCTGTGCTAGATGTTAGGGCTGAAAGTCTGGAGCCAGCATCCATGCTCCTCCCTGTTATATATCAGAGGAAATCTCACTAGACTGGGAAGCAGAAAACAGGAGTTCCAGTCTTGGCTGTGGCATATGATCCTGAACAATGCATTTAAATTCAATGGGAAACCAGAACAACATAAAAACAGTTAACATTCATGGAGTTACTATATGTTTGGCAATGTGCTAAGTGCTTTACATATATTATTTTATCCTCAGAGCAACCCAGTGAATGTTGTTCATTTTATCACTATTCTCCTTTTTATGTAAGTGAAGTGAAGCTTGGAATGCCCCCCACCCCACTACGGCTGCTGGAAAAACCAAAGTTGAAGCTACATCTTACTCCGGAGCCCCGAGGCTTACCCTTCATTCCCCAGAGTTATTTATTATAAACACCTAATTGGGGTGCCTGGGTGGTTCAGTTCTTTAAGCACCCAACTTGGGCTCAGGTCACGGTCTCATGGTTCGCGGGTTCAAGCCCCGCCTCAGGCTCTGTGCTAACAGCTTGGAGCCTGCTTTGAGTTCTGTGTCTCCCTCTGTCTCTGCCCCTCCCCTACGTGTGCCTCTCACTTTCTCTCTCTCTCTCTCTTTCTCAAAAATACCTGAACATTTAAAAAAAATTATTGTAAACATCTAATTAGTATCTATTAAAGAGCACTCTGAGTTCTTAACAAATGTAGAGAATACTCTTTTTTCCACTGTTAAACCTTTGAAACAAAGAGTTGTATCTGATTCTTGTGTATACCTTGCTCATGCTTAGCATGAATGAGCAGGTGATCAAGCAGCATTTATTGGATAAAACATTTGTATACCTGTGCTACCTTATTCCCGGCCCTACTGCCACATCAAATTTATCTCCATGACCACGGAACTGTCCCAACTGTTGCTATTTATGGGATGGGGATTTGATACGATTTACGTATTGAAATGAAGTACCCTTAGCTCTAAACTTCTGTTTTTCGATCACTTCACAATTTTAAGTACACATAGATATGTAAAAGACTAAACAGTCATCCTTGGGAATTTCTACCCTGTTAAACTGAGAATCCATCCTACAATATTGTCATGACTACGGTATGAAGACAGTGCAAAAATGCCAGGGGAGCACCAAGCAGACAGTGCTCATTCAGGGAGAATAAATAGAGAAAGGCATCCCAGAGAGGTTATTTGGGGGAGGATTTTGAAGGAAAGAAATGGCAGGTGGCTGTAAATGCCCTACTAGGATATAATACACCAACCCTCTCCTCTGGTTTTCTTCCCTCTTCCCTTGGTCTCCTAACATCATAAGACTAACAGTAAAATATTTCTTTTAAATAACATTTATCGTTTTTTTTTTCTATCTTGTTTTGTGTGTGAAATAGTTATAAATTTGCAAGTGCAGAGTAGATGAGGCATCATGGCAGACACCTCTTCTACACCACTCGAGATCTGCCTGTGTGTTTTCCAGCTGCCACTCTGCACCAGCTCCCACGACTTCATGCAGACTGCCTCAGGCCAGAGACAAGACACTCCACCTGGTGTCCATGTGGGTGCAGCCCTGACGTACAGGAGAATGAACACTCTGGTCTGAATCTTTGTCCAATGGGAGATGGGTACCTGTGGATAAAGTCTCTTCTTTCCCATCTTCCTATGGATGATCTTGAGGGTCTGGTTATACAGCTTCCTGGACAGTACTGTGGGGATCAGCCTGATAATGCATTTGTGTGGGCTCTCCTTCCTTCTCTGCTTCTCTCTCCTTGTCCCCCTCCCCGCCCCTCCCCCAACTCTTGCTTCCTTGAATTGTGTTCCCAATAAATTAATAGCACACATACCCTCTGCCACAGGCTCCACTTCCTGAAGGACATAGGTTATGGCAAACATTGAAAGTGGAAGCTTAACATCTTAGCAATGAATATCCTTAAAATTAGGCCTTGAGTTTTGACTCATGGATAGCAAATGTCATAACCTGAAATATAAAGTAAAAAGGCATCAATTTATTTGTTGGACTAGCCTACACACTTAAAAATCCCATTCTTCAAAAATATTTAATGAAAATGACCTGGGTTCATGTCCACAATATTAAAGATGAATAAAAATAATCCATTTATTCTCTGTGACCTAATTTTATGTAAAATGTGTATTTATGTACATGTAAGGGTGACATGAAAAAAACCCATTAAATGTTTTTGTTTTTAATGTTTATTTATTTTTGAGAGGGACAGAGACAGAATGCAAGTGGGTTCGGGGCAGAGAGAGAGGGAGACACAGAATCTGAAGCACGCTCCAGGCTCCGAGCTGTCAGCACAGAGCCCGACACGGGGTTCGAACTCATGAGCTGTGAGATCATGACCTGAGCTGAAGTCAGATGCTCAACTGACTGAGCCATCCAGGGGCCACACCCACTAACATGTTAATTGTGATTATCTCCAGGTGGTGGTATTATGGATGGTCTTTATTCTTTTTATATATCTTTCTGGAATTTTCCTAATTGTCTATGACCATACTTTACTTTTAAAGTTAAAGGAAAAAATTGCCAGTTATTAGAAGTGAACACAAAGAGTCATTTATTCCTTCTTTTAAATTTTTTTCTCCATAAAAGCAAAAGTGTGTTTCTGCCTGATGAAGCACAGTGGCATCCAGATCCTCACCTTTTTCACAGATCAAGAATTGGTACGTTTTATTCCGTAATTCAATTGCCAATAGAAGCCCAGAGATGTCTTCATACTTTGGGTCTGTGGGAGGTGCCATGGCAGTGAGGCTGAGTACACATTCACTTGGTGGGAGGATGACATTAATGACTATTATGATGGGGGAAGAACACTGAGTGAGTCCTAACAGCATAAAGCTGTTGTCAGAGCACAGAGGTAGACATGGCCCCAAAGCCTAGATTTAATCTCCATTTCTGTAAGGCATCCTGGCAGCCCTTAGCATCACCCTCAATGGGTGATGATTGATAAGGAGAAATAAGCACAGAGAGTTTTTTGTATCCTTAGCATCATAATTGCTTTATATACAGGAGCAGT
Organism: Prionailurus bengalensis; assembly: GCF_016509475.1. Classification (NCBI taxonomy): domain Eukaryota; kingdom Metazoa; phylum Chordata; class Mammalia; order Carnivora; family Felidae; genus Prionailurus; species Prionailurus bengalensis. The sequence goes on from NC_057346.1 coordinate 41,209,083, forward strand.
AGGTGACTGCCTATCTAGGTTAGTGAGAAGATTATGGCTAGCCCCCAGTCTGTCAGACATGCCTGAAATTCCACCATTATTACCTCACTGTGATGGATTAAGTGATACCCACCACCAGGTTAGGCAGAGTCCCTCAGCATACTCCTGGGAAAATATTATACCATTACCAGTCCTTATCATTTAAATTAAATGTCATATTTTTACTTCTTTGACAACAAATTAACAACAGATTAAGAGGACAAGGAGTAAAGAAAGGACAGAATTTGACATCAAACACTCTACAAAAGCAAGTTACTGCCTAGTATAAAGGAAGTTAAAATGGATACGTACCAGCTACCAAAATAAGGATTTAATATCTATCCACATACCTACCTATCTCTCTGTCTATCCATCTACCTAATCTCCATTCATCAAACATGACTTCGGGTCTATTTGACTGCAGAGTCCATATGGTAAATCACCCCCGATTCTTCACCTTTTCTCTATTTGTTTCCTTTGCCATGTGACTTTACAGTTGTCCCCTCTAAGCTTTGAGCTCAGCTATAAGTCTTACTTAGACCAATGGTATATGAATAGAAGTGAAGCCCCTGCTTATTTCCATTTGTTCCACACCATTGTCAGGAGAAGAGCAAGTCCCAACTGGCCCACTGATCCAAGGAAGATGGGAGATACTTGAAACAGCTTCCCCAAATGAATGCAGACTAGATCATCTGACCCCCAGGAGAGCTCCAGATGCATAATCAATAATTAATGATTCCTATTTTATGTTTATTTTTTAGAAAGCTCCATTTTTTGTTTTTGTTTTAAAATGTTTATTTATTTTTAATTAAAAATATTTATTTATTTTTGAGAAAGAGAAAGAAAGCACAAGTGAGGGAGGGGCAGAGAGGGGGAGACAGAATTCCAAGCAGGCTCTGTGCTGTCAGCTTGAACTCATGAACCATGAGATCATGACCTGAGCTGAAATCAAGAGTCAGATGCTCAACCGAATGAGCCAACCAGGTGCCCCTAATGATTCCTATTTTAAACCGCCAAGTTTGGAGTGATCAATTACATAGCTGAGTGACACAATGCTCTTTGAGTTTCTATACTCTAAGATCATTGTATCATAGCTCAAATAAGTTTGAGCATCTTGTTTACAGGAACTATTTTTTCTCCAGAAAAATATTTAGCACATGGTCTGTGACTGGTAATGTTTACCGAATGAATGATTCTCAACCTCCCTTTCCAGTCTTAAATCTATGTTATAGGTTAAACTGGATACCCCCACAAAAGATATGTTGAAGTCCTAACCAACCCCCTAGTACTTCAGAACATAAACTTATTCAGAAACAGGGTCTTTGCAATAGTGATCAAGTTAAAATAAAATCATTAGGGTAGATTGTAACCCAGTATGACTGACGTCCTAATAAAAAGGGGGAGTTTGGACACAGAGACAGACACACACAGAGGGAAACGATCTGAAGACACAACAAGGAAGTTGGCCATGTCACCGGGCTGAAGAAACTACAAGTTAAGGAACACCAAAGGTTACCTGCAACCATCAAAAGCTAGGAAGATGCAAGGAGAGATCCTCCCTAGAGACTATACAGGGTGTAGCCCTGGCAACCCCTCGATTTTAGACTTCTAGCCTTCATAGCTGTGAGACAGTGCATTTCTGGTATGTGGGCCGCCCCAGTGTTTGGTGCTGGGTTACAAGAGTCATTAGAAACCAATCCAGCCCTCTGCTCTGCTCCTCACTCTCTACCTCAGCCACGCCACTCCCATGCCCGTTTATTCCTCTCTCCCCTTATTTATACAACTCCTCTGTTTGGAATTCTCTCTTTTCCCTTCCTCAGTGATTTAACTTCTTATTCAACCTTCCAACCTCAATAGAAATCTCGCCTCCTCTGAGAAGCCTGATCCAAATACCATAGGGAGAGTGCATTTCTCACTCTACCGTGTTCTCATCTTCCCTGTTTCATGGCCTTCCTAAGGTATTTGTCACATTGTAGTTGATTACCTGTTTGGACACCTCTCTCCCACCCCCACTGCCAAGGCTGTAAACTTCTGGAGGACAGGAACTGTGTATTATTTATCTGTCCTTACATCTTCCTTTTCTGCTATGGTTTCTGGCTGGTATAGGCCTTTGGTAAATATCTGTTGACTGACCATAGAGGTTTAAAGGATGAGGCTTTTCTTTGAGAATAAAAACCTGAGGGGTGGCCAGCAGGACACCCGAATGGTGGCAAGAGAGCACTGCTGTTGTGGGGAGAGAGCATTTCACAGGGCTGGTGAAACGGACCATCAGGAGGAGATAGAGTGGCTACTTAAGCTCTTTCGCAGAGTCCAACTCTCCCCATGGCAAAGATGTGAGTTAAAGTGCACTTCTGGGTCTAGTCCACACACTGAGCATCTGCTCTTTGTCTTTGGAAGTTCAAGGAACTTGAAAGGAAAAGAACAAAGAGAGCTGAAAACCTCCTTCTAGCGGCCCCACTCTGAGCCCTCATACTGGAAAATGAAGATCTCGTGGGGTCTTTGAAGTAGAGAAGATGTGGGTTGGGATTTCCTTGGTACCACTTGTTTACTGTGTGACCTTGGGCAAGTTCTCTCACCTCTCTGAGCCTGTGGTTCCTCATTTATTAAGACGGAGACGACGCTTTCCGTTTCCTAAGGCCGTGGTAAAGATCAAATGATACGCACAACCCGAGAAAGAGCGGTGTGTGCTAGACATTCCTAACAGCCGGCTCCCCTGCTTTAGGCCCAATCAACTAACAATTCGACCCACAACGGGAATGTTGCCTCTCCTGCAACATAAGCAAGTGGTTAGAACAGTCTGATCTTCAGATCATACTGGCTTATTCTGCGGGAATCACGGTAAAATATATGAAAGTGATTAAAGGGCAGGAAAAAAAAATGGTACAAAGCCTACAACTCTGAAGAATTTATGTCAAGTTCAACCCTTTATATGGTTTTACAGATGAAAACCTCACAGAAATCAGGGTGAAAATGACAGTGGACAGACCCTTAACTCAAGCAGTAAAAGGGGTCTCTTTTTGTAATGATAGAAGTATAATAGCTCTTGGTTAAATTTATCAGGGTTCACAGCTTTTTAACTGTTGGATAAAAATCACAGTATGGTACCTGGATTCAGGAAGGAATATAAATAATATATTTATAGATGCCAACAATTTTGTGGCCTCATTTCATACCTGTCACCTCCCATTAGGAAATACATCTTTCTGTGAGTATTCAAACACACTAATCTTCCTCTCGTCTTTAGAACTATTTCAATTTCCATTATTAAAGCCGGTTCAGAGGCAAATTCTTGTTCTTGAAAATTGCAGTTCATGAAAACCCCCTTCAAACTGAGCAAGATTATTTCCACGGTGTCTGGTTCCTCCATGTATGCATTTATTTTTATTTATTGGAAGAGGGTTCTGGCAGCCAAACATAGGTTTAGCAACAGGTTGGCAGGTACGCCAGGTGCTCGACATGGCTGTCCTTACAGCCTTGGGTCAGCCTCTGCTCAGAACACCCCAAAGACACCTCATAGATGGGGATTCCTCGCAGGCTCAAAGAGGGAGTAGAGACAAATACAGAGCTTTGCCTTATGGTGAATACAAATATATTTAAAATATATTTACCCCCGGAGGATTAAGTTTTACTATGTGTAAAAAAGAGAATGTGAGTTTTAGTGCCTTTCCTAACCAAGTTCTCCTATTAAATTCTTTAAGTTACATATGAGAAAAATAAAATTAGAGAAAACCAATATAAATAACCGAATTGTAGAGCACGTGTAATAAACACCTCTAAATCAGAAGGGCTCATAAAAAGAATATTTTGAACCTTTTACTAATAATATTAATATAAAAACACTTAAAAATTAATATACCCTCTGCTGCCCTTTTTCCCTCCAGGAAGCTGAGAATGCTTTGCAGGTACTCTCAGCCACTCTTTAACATGTGCTATGGGGTTGTGGACGGCACAAACTTTCTCCCCCTGATTTGCGTATGGGTAGACCAGACCACAGAGAGGTTAGGGAAGTCTCCAGATTGTTAATCCCCATATTACAGGGTTAGGGTTATACTTTTTCAAATTCTTTTACACAGTACATGTCACTTTATTCTAGCCCAGAAGATCTGGCTTTAACCTTCCCACACAGCCTTCTCCCATTTCCAGAGCCAGGAGGCTTCCTTTATAAGTCTGGTATTCACGCCTCTCTTCCAATTATGAAGTCACTTGACTCCTCTCCCAAAATCTGCCCTCAGGCAGAAGCCAGCTCAGATTAGGAAGGTTTTGTGCAATCTTTTTCCTCCCACAAACTCCTGTCTAACAATCAGACATTCCTCAGAGTACTAACTCAGATAGTATAAAGCTAGCTGAAAAATACAAAAACCAAAGGCAAGAGTCAGAGCCACTACTTCTAAGCCTCAAGACAGTGTTGTAAGATAGGCATTATTTTCTCCTTGAAGGGAATCCTGCATGTCTGCGTCGATGCATCAATCATTTGTGGAGAATTGTGCTCATTACTAGGAAGACAAAGATAAGAGAACTTATGCCAATATAATTGTGTAATTTGTGCACTTAAATACTACCTTCTCCCCCAGATAGGAATTAAAAAAAAAAAAAAAAAACCCACATATAATGAGAAATTTTTAAAGAGATTTTTGTGCTTGAAAACAAGGTAAGTCCATAGTCACAAATGAAATAAGCAAAATAAATGAAAAGTAAAGCAGAGAGGGTGTCCTGTTGGCCTCCCAGCCTCTGGTTCAGAAATAGGCAGAGTCAGCCAGGAATCCAGTTTATGCAGGAAGCTGGACTGAAAATGTTTCTCAGAGAAGTGGAGACCTAAACCAGGCTCAGTGCTTTTTTTTTTTTTTTTTTTTTTTTTAAGTTTGCTTATTTATTTTGAGAGAAAGCAGCCTGAGAGGGGGAGAGGCAGAGAGAGAGATAGGGAGAGAGAGAATTAGAAGAAGTCTCCGCCCACTATCAGCATGGAGCCCAAAACAGGGTTCAAACTCATAAATTGTGAGATCATGACTTGATCTGAAATCAAGAGTCTGCCACTTAACTGACTGAGTAGCTCAGGTGCCCCCAAGCTCACTGCTTAAAACTAGTGGCAGAGGTGCCTCTGCCACTGGTGAAATAATGTTGAAAAAGTATGTCATCTGTCTTCTAGGATGGAGTTTATATGTAGCTACACAACTATGGAAGCTGGAAGACATTGTCGCAGCCTCAGGACCAAGAAGGGAGTCAAGCTGGCTACCAGTCCTGCCAAAGGGTTGGCAGAAAGCAAATTCAAAGGTTTGACAGGGTAGGGTAGGAAGAGGAGAAGGGAGAAGGAACAAGAAAGGGAGTAGAAGAATGAGAGGGAGAAAGAGAGGGAGAGAGTAACAGAAACATCTCTACTGAGATTAAGCTGCAACCCCAAATCTAAAATACACTTAAAACAAACAGAACAATTAACAAGGACATCCAAAAGTTTACAAATGGAGGAGGGATTTACCACAGGATAAATAGGAATAAGAATTTGAATAAAGAATTTGAATAAAGATTATATAATAAGTGTGCTCATGGTTTTTAAAGGAGAAAATGAAAAAAAAATCCCTATTATGAAGAAAATATCAGGATGATATTTTTTAAAAAAAATTTAATGTTTATATTTGGGGGAGAGAGAGAGAGAGAGCACAAGCTGGGGAGGGACAAAGAGAGGGAGACACAGAATCTGAACGAGGCTCCAGGCTCTGAGCTGTCAGCACAGAGCCCAATGCGGGTCTCGAACCCACGAACCGTGAGATCACGACCTAAGCTGAAGTTGGACACTTAACCGACTGAGCCACCCAGGCATCGCCAGGATGATATTTTTAAAGCACAGTAGAAATAAAACAAAACTAAGTGGATATAAAAGTAATTTACAGAAAATACCATACTTTATAGTAAAATAGTAAGGCATTCTTTTAAACATATGGAATAGAAAAAGGTGCCACTGTCATGAATTCTCTTTGATATTTTATTGGAGAGAGTAGCCAGTGAAATGAGATTAAACAAATATTGAAATTAAAAGCTTCCTTTTAAAATTCAAAGATAATATTTAAAAAGTGAAAAGACAAATCATGAACTGGGAGGAAGTATGAGCAACAAATCCACAAAGGTCTAAAACTGACACTATTAAAGGAACTTGTACAAATAAACAAGAAAACTGCAACAAATCAACAGAACATAAACAAAAGTCATAATAGGCTTCACAGAAGAAGAAACCTATGAGGGACATGTATACAAAGAGACGTCAACATTAGCAGTAATTTAGGAAAATGAAAAATATGTGATTTCAGACCTATCGTATTAGTAATAATTAAAATGGCTTACGATACGAAGTGTGGGTGAGGATATAGATCACTGGAAATTCTAATACACTAAGAGATACTTCAATTCTAAGGTATACCCCTTAGAAAAACTCCTGCACGTGTTCACTAGGTGGCTTATACAATAATAATTACAGCAGCACTGCTTGCAATAGCATATGACCAAATGTACATTGATGGGAAAATGAATAAATTGTGATATATTTACATAATGAAATATTATACAGTGAGAATGAATAAACTAAAGATACACTCATCAATGTGAATACATGTCACAAATAATTATATTAAGTAAAAAAAAAAAGCAAGATACAGAAGACTACTACACAGGGTATACCATTTATATGCATTTTTGAAATGTGCAAAACTATTTTAGGGATATATAAATCTACAGTAAAATTGTAAAGAAAAACCAAGAACTTATACATACAAAATTCATAATACGAGTTAACTTCTTGTGGGAGATGCAATAAAACTGGAAAATATTGTAATAGAAGGTTTTAAAGGTTTATGACTTATTTTTTAATTAATTAAGTAGTTAATTAATTAGTTATTTTTGTTTGAAAGACAGAGACAGAGTACAGGCAGGGGAAAGGGGCAGAGCCGGGGAACAGAGAATGTTAAGCAGGCTCCGTGCTCAGTACAGAGCCTGACGCAGGACTCAATCTCATGACCCTGGGATCACGACCTGAGCCAAAATCAAGAGTTGGATGCTCAACCCACTGAACCATCCAGGCATCCCTATTTCTTATATTTTGAAGCAGATTATTTAATACATGAGTACCAATATATTATAAATTATGTACCATAGTAATATTCGTTTGTATGTATAACATTCATAATAAAAATAAGTGAATGAAAGAAAACATGTAAGGAAGATAGAGGATAGATCACAAAGCTCTGAACTGTGTCTAATGGAGGGGTGGTGGCTGGCTCAGTCAGAGGAGCAGGTGACTTTCGATCTCAGGGTTGTGAGTTTAAGCCCCACATAGGGTGTAGAGATTACTTAAAAATTAAATCTTTAACAAAAATATGCCTAATAGAAATTGCAAAAGAAGAGACTAAAGAGAATGGAAGGAAATTGTCTATGTTCTGTAACTCCAGGTAATCAATTCCTGTTGTGTAATGGAATGGAGCCAGAGAGGAAAGGAGACCCTGGGGGTGTGCCTTACAGGCAATATTTGGAAAGATGATGGGGAGAAATTTCCTGTGTCAGAAAAATGACAGGAGTCCTCAGATTTGAAGTATACTTTGAATGACGACAAGGATGAATAAAAATTAAAATATGCACCTCAGCACAATTTTAAGGATGAGGAGAATATCTGTAAAGCTATCCAAGAAGAAGACAGATTACCTAGAAGGAACAATAACCAAATTGAAAAAATACTTTTCATCAGCTAAATTATTTGCCAAAAGTCTAATGGAACATTAACCCAAAGTTCTAAAGGAAAATAACTATCTACCCTGATTTATATACCCAGATAAACTACCACTTCAGAATAAAAGCAAAAAAGAGATACGTCTGAATATAAAAAGACTCTGGGTTTATTACTCTTAGACTTTCATCAAAACGACATCCCAGAAAGAAGAAAAATGAAACTAGAAGGAAGAAATGAAAAGCCAGAAACACTGACAAACACAGAAATTGATAAACTGTTGGGAAATTTAGAAGTTATAATATAACTGAATTTTTTTTTACATCGAAATGAAAACTCTAGGTAACTACAATAAGAAAGGTGAGCAGTGCCAAGATGAGAGAAGATCTTCAGTATATAGTTAAAACAGAAAACATACCCAGGTCCCCAAGTTGGCTGGGAGACAGAAATAGCAAGACATTCTTAGAAGTATTTAGAAACACATGCTAAAATTTTGAGGGTAGACAGTAAAGAATAAAAGTCTAATAAAAGAAAAAAGAAAAAAAAAGTCTTCTACACTGTCCATACCAACAGGAGAATTTTAAAAAGGATGTAGAAAAAGTATCACTTCAAATGGAAGGCAGAATGGCTAAACAACAAGAACAACAAAGGAAAAATACAGTAAGTGAAAAGTATCAAAACCAGAAGATGAGAGGAATAGTTTCAATCGTATCAGGAATCACCATAAATATAAATGTATAATGTTCCACCTGCCTACTGCAAATGAGAAATTTATTATATCCAAAAATGGATTCCTGATCTTCACTGCACCGTCCTACTCCCACTCTAAACCTATACCTAAGGTGTTCTTCAGCTTATTTATGGCAACTCCATCCTTCCAGTTGCTCGATCCAAACCTTAAAATCATCTTTGATTCCTTCTTATATCCCATATTCCATATCCAATGCATTAGCAAATCCTTTGGGCTCTATGTTAAAAATATTTCCAATATGTGATTACTTCTCATCCTCTTCATTGTTACCACCTTGGGACAAGCTACCATCATTTGTTGTCTGGATTATTTCAATGGTTTCCCAATTGGTTTCCTGCTTCCAAATTAGACATCCTTCCTCCCTCACTGCCCTTAGTCTCTTAGGCTCTTTTCCCCTTAGACTTTCTTACAAAGCCAGGCATAAGAATCCTTTAAAATGTAACTCAGATCACATACCTTCTGTGTGGAAAGCCTCCAATGGTCATCTTCTCACCTGGAATAAAACTTAAAGTTTCTAAAATGGCCCAACTGGCCCTACAGGATCTGACCCTAGTGATGTCCTTGATCTCATCTACTGTTCTCCCTCTTCTTCACTGTATTAGTTTCCTATTGCTGCTCTAGCAAATTACCACAAACTTAATGGCTTCAGCAATACAAATTATAGTTCTGGGCATCTGAGGTCTCTCTGGGCAGAGCCAACATCCTTCTAGAGGCTCTAGAATCCATTCTTCGCCTTTTTGAGCTTCTGAGGCTGCCCATGTATCTTAAATCATGTCCCTCCACAGCTCCTTCTTGACTTTTCCGCCTCCCTCTTTCCCTTTCAAGGACCCTTATTATTACATTGGACCCACTGAGCTAATCCAGGATAATTTCCCAATCTCAAAATACTTAATCACATCTGCAAAACCACTTTTGCTGTGTAAATTAACATAGTTACAAATTCCTGGGATTAGAATGTGGACGTCTTTAGGGGTTCATGATCCTGTCTCCCACACTCACCATGCTGCAACCATGTGGACTTCTTACTCTTCCTCAGACATTCTGGTCATGCTCCTGCCTCGTGACTTTTGGCTATTCCTTCTACTCAGAATGCTTTCCTGTGAAATATCCTGTGACTCACTCACTCAACTCGTTCCTAGTCTTTGTTCAAATGTTCCTTGTCTGCAAGGCCTTCCTTACCTATCTTACTTAAAATTATATGTCCATAATATTCTAAAATCCCTATTTTCCTGATTTTTCCCCCTATAGCATTTGTCACCTTTGAACATAATATAGTTAATTATCTATTAAATGTGTTGTTTGTCTCTCCCCACTAAGGGCAGGAATGTTTGTCTGCTTTATTCACTGGTGTATCCCCAGTGCCTAGAACAACACCTTGTCCCTGCTTGGTTCTGAATAATTATTTGTTAAATAAGTGAATAAATGAGTAGATGTATGGATAGATGGATGGAAGATTGGATGGATGGATACACACACACACACATATATATAATATGTAAGACATTATATACATTATATAATATATGTAAGGCATTATAACACACACACACAGATGAGGCAGAATAAAATCATTAAGACTAAAATGGGTTCGAGGGTGCCTTGGTGGCTCAGTCAGTTAAGCGTCCAACTCTTGATTTCAGCTCAGGTCATGATCTCATGGTTCATGGGATACAGCCCCACACTGGGCTCTGTGCTGCTGGTGTGGAGCCTGCTTGGGATTCTCTCTCTCCTTCACTCTCTGCTCCTCCCCTGCTTGTTCACTCTCACTCTCTCAAAATAAATAAATACACATTACCAAAAAAAAGAATAAAATGGGATTGGAAGCCCTCATAACTGGGTTCAAATTCCAAATCTATCACTTGCTAGCAGTGTGACCTTAGCCGAGTTAATTAACTTTTCAAAACCTCACATTCTTCATCTGTAAATTGGGAGTCATAACAATATCCAAGTGGTAGTTTTCTTGTACAGATTAACTAATAAGGGTAACAGAATTTGGCTATTTATGATTATCATAATAATAATAACTCTGATTGAATTGAAGAAAACATGGCTCTTGCCCTCTAGGACCTTGTCCAGAGCAGTGGTCTTCTGAAGGTGGAGGCCGGTGCTTATTATTATTATTATTTAATGTTTATTTATTTTTGAAAGAGAGAGAGGAGTGGGCGAAGGGGAAAAGAGACAGGGGTCAGAGGATCTGAAGCAGGCTCTGCACTGACAGCACAGTGCCAGGCTTGAACTTATGAACCATGAGATTATGACCTAATCTGAAGTCAGACACTTAACCCACTGAGCCACCAGGTGCCCTGTTTATTGTTATTTTTTGTCTAAAGAAGGACATGCATCAGGTTGTCCCAGTTGCTGTGTGGACTCTTCCTGGGCCCTCAGTCTGTTCCATGGATAGGTGGGAGTGTGCCGTGGGAAGAGTAGTAGTTCTACACCTGTAAGGAGCCAGGAGAGGTTCTTTCCTTACTTACTTACTATTGCTTCCATTTACTGTGTCAAATGGGTGTTGCCAAGTGGATTTATGACTGGATTAAAAAGATCCCTTCAAAGAAAGAATGGATTGAAGACAGTACTAATAACACAAACATAAGCAAAGAGTAAAAAATGGCAAGGCAGACATTTTTTCTTGTCAGCCACATTAGGAGCTAAAAATAATGCCAAACTATTCTGATGTGTTGAGAAGCCACGTAAAAATACAATACCAAGATGACTATTTGAAATATTGATTTATTTCCACTCTCTTAATGATGAACTTTGCCCCAAGTATAAATTGTGCCCTAAACTATTAGCAAATTGGTAGTCTGAAGACATTATAATTACCAAAATATCGAACACATCATTAAAATTTTTCTCACATTAAAGTTTGTATTTTCTGTATGAACTTGAAATATGCATTAAACGTCAGAAAGATAATACTGCAAATGATTTATAAATACATAAATATAAATACAATACATATATATGTACATATATATAAATACAACATATGTACATATATTGGTAGAACACATTTGATCTACATCAAAACATGGTTTACTGATAAGATGCTGGTACCAAATAAATGTGGACATCATGCAAGGGAGGAGATGCTTACAGTGCATTTTGATGGGGCACCTGACAGAGGTGAGCATAGAGGCATACAGAGCTTCTTTGAGGTGGAGACAATCTAGCCTAGAGGAAATCAGGGCTGAAGGCTGAAGGGCAGTAGTTCTCAGCTAAGCATGGAGTGTGTGGGAGGGCATTCCAGGGAGAAGGAGCAAAGACAAAGAGGACATGGCAGACTCAGAGAACTGTAGGTGGTATAGGAAGTTAATGGTGACTCAGAAAGGGTGAATGAAATCCAAGTCCACAGCACAAACCAGAGATTTTAACTCAGGCCTTCCGATATCAAATTTCCAGTATTTCCCTTGGGAAGTCACAAGATGCCCAGGTTAAACAAAGAGATAAAAGAAACACAAACACACACACACACACACACACACACACACACACACACACACACACCCCAACGTGGGCTTTGGAATCAGACAGACTGAGGTTAGGATCCAAACAAAGTCATTTGTTCTGTGACCTTGATTAAGATGCTTCTCTTTTATAACCATGGGTCCTTAATCTGCAAATGATAATAACAACTATCAGATAGGATCATTTGAGGTTCACCCTAGTTGGCCTGCTGTACTTAGCACAGCAGCTGGCCTATGACAAATGCTGTAAGGTAAGGATTTTCTAGGAAAGATTAGTTCAGGGGCAGCATTCGTCCAGAGCCACCATGGGCAGCCTGCTAACAGCATTGCAAGTGAGGATACATTTTGTTTGCATATTCTTCACTGAAACTTGAATGGCAATAGAAAGAAGGCTTCAGTACAGTGAGGCAGCAGATGAAGAAAATGAGAGGCAAGGAAGAGACCTTTAGAATGAGTCCTCTTGAAATGGGACAAAATTGAAGTAGGTGAGAGATGTTTAGAGAAACTCCCAGCGGAAAGCGCTTTTGAAAGGAGAATTCTGAGCAGGGGAAAAGGAATGACCCTTCCCTTTGGAAGAACTATCTAGCGTAAACCACTGCCATGCTCTACGGTCAGGGCTTGCATGGAGCTGAGGAAAGGGACAGGCAAAGTTTTCCCCTGGTTTACTCCAGTTGTGCCTTCAGCAATGCTCCGAGTCAGGCAAGGAAGCACAACAAGTAGAATCTTAGACAAAGCAATGTCTGGAAGAATTTCAATTACCAAGCAATGAAAGAGGAACAAAGGAGAAATAGAGGTATGTGTATGTAGGGGGGTAGTGTATACACGCACATAGCACGTGTACATGTTTAGAGGGGAAGATGTTTTATTTTTATATTTTGAAGAATTCATTAAAAGAGAATTCACTCATTTTATCTCAGGAAAACCCAAACCAAGAGAATGACATTATAGAAATCAGAATAGGAGGCAGTTTTCAACTTCATGGGAAACCCATAGCATATTGTAACTCATTCACAGCATCTGTCAGTTTCCTTGCGTCACTGCTTTTTTTATGTCTTGACCATGGTGTTGGTAGCTCTAGAGGACTGAAGGATACAGGGGTTATGCGCTGGCCTGGATTTGCTTTAAATCCTTGTATGCAACATTCAGGCTCTCTTCCCCCTACTAGCATATCTGGTGACACAGCCTAGCAATTAGACTGTGGCAGCTCTCGTCACAGCTGTGGAGTGGGCACATTTCAAGGCAGTACTCCATCTCTTCCAGGCAGCAACAGGGCTAGACTTGGTCTCTTCCCAGTGCTGCTCTCACCGCAGGAACACCCATCTTCTTTGCTGGGGGAAAGAAGGCTGCTCCAGCCACTGGGTAATTTTCACTTTCATGGAGATTGTTTATCATCATGTGATGTGATGGACAGTTAAGCATAATTCGGTGTGGGGCAAGCAACTTCTCTGAATCCAGAATATCTCACCTACCAGTGAAAAGATATTATTCATTTCAAAAGTTGCTGCAAAGATTGAATAAGACTGAAGTACCAGGCACAGTGCCTGGCATATCCTACCAATACAACAAATGATAATTTCTTCATTTAACTAAAAGTTACTGAATTCCCTGGCAAGGCTTTCTTTGCATGGAGGAAGAGGACTCTAGACCTGAACTATTCTCACTGCTAGTGATCCCATAGATAAGACAATCTCCCTTAGCATCAATTTCAATCTTCAGAGAACACAGATCAGCTCTGTTTGGGTCACATGTCCACCCTCAGACCATGACAGCATCCAGAGTGATGGGATAGTTCAACAGCCTATGCCACTTGACCCTTTGCAAGTGGGAAGGGTAGACAGATAAAAATAGCAACAATGCAGATGTGGCCATTACTTGAGTATAAATGACATAAAGTGGTGGAGAGCTGAGAGAGATTCACAATGGAAGCTTTGCAATGCCACAGTGAGAGTCTTGACATCTCAATGTGTCAGGTTCTTCTCATTTCATTCCACAATTCTAAAACAATTTGCCATTTGTTCTAAAATTACACCAAGTAAAAACTATTATATATTTAGAGTTAAGAAGAATGAATAAAGAAACAAAATAAGGGAAAGAAAATTATCAAAAATAACATTCTCTAGGTGGCCATTACACAAGAACCTGAGAAACAATCAGGTGCATACTATAGAGCTTTAGAAAAATCTAACTGCACAAAATCCTGGAAGATCTGCTACCTGGATACCACTAGTGAACTCAAATGCTCTCTCTCTTTTTTTTTTATTTTTTATTTTTAACGTTTATTTATTTTTGAGACAGAGAGAGACAGCATGAATAGGGGAGGGTCAGGGAGAGAGGGAGACACAGAATCGGAAACAGGCTCCAGGCTCTAAGCCATCAGCACAGAGCCTGACGCGGGGCTTGAACTCGCGAACCATGAGATCATGACCTGAGCCGAAGTTGGATGCTTAACCGACTGAGCCACCCAGGTGCCCCTCTCTCTTTTTTTTTTAATTTAGAAATAGAGCAAGGAAGGGTGGGGGAGGGTGGAAAGAGAGAGAGGGAGAGAGAGACAGAGAGTGAGGAAATCCCAAGCAGGCACCATGCTCAGCACAGAGCCGCATGAGGGGCTTGATCCCACGACCCTGGGATGATGACCTGAGCCAAAATCAAGAGTCAGCTGCTCAACTGACTGAGCCACCCAGGGGCCCCTCAATATCTATTTCTAATTTCTATGAGGTGCCCAGTGAATCCTGGAGAAGTCTAGATGAAGTAACAAGAAAGAAGTCAGGGGCACCTGGGTGGTTCAGTCATTTAAGCATCTGATTTCAGCTCAGGTCATGATCTCATAGTTCATGGGTTTGAGCCCCACGTCGGGCTCTGTGGTGACAGCTCAGAGCCTGGATCCTGCTTCAGATTCTGTGTCTCCCTCTCTCTCTACCCCTCCCCCACCCTCACTCTGTCTCTCTCTTTCTCTCTCTCAAAAATAAATAATAAACATTAAAAAAATTAAAAAAAAAAAGAAGTCAGATAAGAGAACACAGCTAGAGAAGATGGCCTGCCATAAAGTTATGAGATGGATAGTAAAAATGTACTTTGGGAAAACATCAGGCAGCATAGAGCTGACATCAAATTTTCATAGCCAACATGTATACTACTACTACTACTATTCCTAATAATAATAATGATAATAATAATAATAATAATAATATAGCAACATCTCTATAGTGTGTATTGTGTGCCTATACTAAGCACTCCATATATCACTTAATAGTTACAAGAGTCCTATGAGGTAAGGATGTGCTACTGATATCATTTTGACACCAGTTAGAGGTAACAAAAATAATGAGAGGGTAAAAGGCCACTTATTAAAAGAAATAACAGTTTCCCTGGTGAGTTGTAACCTTCCTTTACCTATAGGAATGTCAATTTGACACTATCTTCATCTACAAAATGCAATTGTTTTAAAACATTGCCACAAATTTATTTTCTGTAAAAATTGTATATGAGAAATCAAGTGTCATTATGCTAGGAGAGCTCTTCTGGATTTCTCAGAGCAGTGATAGGACCCACATTCCCTGGTGTCACTTCTGGAGATTTTGCTTGTTAATTTTGGCCTTGTGAAATGAGCAAATTTGTAGCTTTGTTGCCATAGAGTACAAAGCATTTGATTTATAAGGTTGCCACGTTAGGACATAAGGCACTTTCTATAATTAACACTCTCATTAGAATACATTTCTTACTTTCAAAGTTAATGGCAGAGATGACACTTGGGAGAATTAGTGAAGGATTGTCCAGAGACAGATCATAGATATTTCAAAGCATCAGGTTTGATAAAGAATGTCAACTGAGCACAAGGAAACATAATAGATTTAAGTACACTTTAGCTTTACCTCTAGTTACTTCTATAATGTAGAGTGTTCTTTGCTCCATATGTCATTCTTTTAAGAAGTTATGGTACGAAGCTACTGCATTGCTTATTCCCCATAATTACCTGGTGAGCCAGGCTGCGATTTTATTCTTTGGAGATGGGCCACAGGATCAGTGTGGCCAACTATTTAACCCATATTAGTTATAAGTGGGAAGCTAAACTTCAAATCTTAATTTGCATATCTCTTAAATCTTTGAGACAAATGATTCTCTGAAAATCATGTGACTGTGTTTCATATATTTTCAAGATAATTAAACAAACTTTCAAATAAGACAGAATCACTCACCAGTCCACCATGCTATAGGCCATGATTCCAATCACAGCCTAGTCCCTGTCTATACGCACATACATGTTATGTATAGGTAATACAAGTGAACCAGATAGTCTCAGGCTTCAGGACTTAATTTCACCTTTAATCCCCAAATACCAATAGTTGGAGTTCTCACCCCTGTTGTCGGGAGGGCAGTGTGTTGTTATGGTCCCCTTCTAAAAAGTTTCTATGTATCCCAAAGAAGGCTTAGTCTTTCACATATTCCATTCTGTGACAGAAGTGGCTTTGACCCAGCTGGTTCAACTGGCTCTCCAGGGAAAAAAAAGGATGTGTATATATATAAACTCATATATCCAGTTTATCATTAAATTTACTGATATAGGGGCGCCTGGGTGGCGCAGTCGGTTAAGCGTCCGACTTCAGCCAGGTCACAATCTCGCGGTCTGTGAGTTCAAGCCCCGCGTCAGGCTCTGGGCTGATGGCTCAGAGCCTGGAGCCTGTTTCCGATTCTGTGTCTCCCTCTCTCTCTGCCCCTCCCCCGTTCATGCTCTGTCTCTCTCTGTCCCCAAAAAAATAAATAAACATTGAAAAAAAAATTATTAAATTTACTCATATAAAGTATGTGTAATACAATTTACCATTATAGTGAAATATATAATTGTTTTTAGAGTAAATTCCAAATAGCAATTGATTCTTACATAATGATGTCACTGATTTATTATTTATTTTATTTTATTTTTAGAGACAGAGTGTGTGAGTAGGGGAGGGGACAGAGGGAGACAATCCCAAGCAGACTCCATGCTCAGTGCAGAGCCCAACTCAGGGCTCGATCCCACGACCCTGGGATCATGACCTGAGCTGAAATCAAGAGTCGAATGCTCAACCAGCTGAGACACCCAAGTGCCCCTGATTTCACTGTTTTTTGCAGAACTTTTGTGCCCATAGAAAACATATGGTTGTGACTGACAAAACGTGTGGTCCTGACATAAATGTTGGTTGATATTTTGGTTTGCATAAAGGAATATAGCAAAAGTGAAACAACGAAAACAAACATTGTACAATATTTCCACCCTCCTGATACAAGAGGTGTAAGTAACTTGAAGAGCATAAGTACAATACAATAAAACAGGAAGTGGTGGGTTTTGAATATTTGTTACCTTGTTAGTAAAAATTTTTTAATTGTAAGGTTTTGTAATGAGTTTTTAATAACGTCTGCACTTTACAATGATCTCACAAAATCCCTGAAAATTAAACAGCTGGGTCTTAGAAGCTGTCATGAGCTGCCTCAGCATACTATTTCCTAGGCCGTGTTTCTACACAGTTTCATGTTCCAGCATCTTCGAAAGACTGCCCCCCTCCACTCACTGCTACCCACAGGGGAGGAGGGGAGCGTAGGCTCAGGAGGTTTTTCAAAAAGGAAAGGCAATCCACAGAGATACACCTCTACCTACATCAAAGGCAAACTCATTATTATGCAGAGCAGTTACGTTCCACACATCTTCTTATTTCAGAGGACTTTTGCCTCATTGAGTGTAACCAAAAGGGCCACCAAAATATTTCCTTCCAAACAAAAGGAATCATCTGCTCTAAAGATAAACTCTAGTTTCCACCTCAGAATGCAGACCCTTCTTATAATTGTTTACATAGATCTCCCTCTCTTTAAAACCAGGATTAGTTTAAAAACTATGCAAGTGTACTCTATGTTCTAATGGGCTCAATTGTATTATAAATATGATACATATCTACAACATATACATGTTGTAAAAATTATGTTAGTCATACTGTAAATGGTATGTGCAACTGTATTTTACATAATGTTTCCTATTCTGCTTTCCCCACATAATATCATTGTAAACATTTCTCTATTGTGTTTGTAATTTCCATTTTACTGGCTGCATGTAATAGAATACTTCCTACTGATTATAGCAACTTTTACTTGTTTATTTATTTATTTAACAAAAAGTTATGGAGAACCTACATGTGGTATTTTGGGACAGTCAAATGATCAGTGGTGCATAAAACCATCATGGGCCCCCTTCATGCAACACATAGTCTAGTGGGAGAGAGAAACATTACACAGAAAACACTGAAAATTGGGATAAAAGCTGGGTGGAATGGTCAGCATATGATTGGAGGGATTAGCAGAGGCAAGTCCATGTACGATTTTATAGGCAATTTTAAGAAGATTAGATTTTATTCTGATTGTAATGAGAAGCCTTTGAAGGTTCCAAATAGGGGTGCATGGAATGCCATTTATATTTGTAATAGCCCTTGTGTGGCTGTTATTTGCAGAAAGGGTTGGATGAGGCAGGGACACAAGTGAAGGGATCACTTTGAGGATTGGGAAGACGCTGGTGGTTTGAACCAGGGTGTTTTCTGTGATGATAGAGGTAGGTGGAGATATCTGAGGTGTCCTTTGGTGTGGATGGAATGACTTGAACCATTAGGTGGATGGAGCCCTTCCTTCTTCAAAGAGGATGCATCCACTGGAGGGACTGGCAGGTGCTTGGCCTTGGAGGACGAGGCTTCAGGATGTCGGGTTTTGTTTCTGTTTTTGTTTTTAATTTGTTTATACATATTCAGTACTTCAAAGTGTGGTAAGATGAGGTGACTCTCTCTGCATATTTTCTGGTAACTAACATAGAAAGCAAATTTAAAATCTCAGAGAGCAAATTAAAGAATATATCTGATAGGCAACATGATACATGAAAATCAAAAGAGACTTGGAAAGTACTAGAGGGAGGAAAGAAGGAAAATTCAGGGTTTCTGACAAGTCACAAGGAACCATTGGAAACACCACGTTATGAAATTCTTCAAGGACTAGCTAGTTATTGGCATAAAATTATTAGAAGCTTATAAGTTTCCTGTATGTGATTTTTTCCCCCTACTTATTAAAAATGGCTTTTGCTTAAACCATGAATGAGGCTAAGGGTTAAATAGTGTTATAAATGGGGAAAACCTGGTTATAAGTGATTTAGCTTATATTGAAGTTATATCTTAGATGATCTGAGTTATGAGGCCTCTGAATAAGTTGTAAAGATAACTTTCAGTTTCTTTTCTAAAAATAAAAGTCCTTTTGCAATGGGACACCTCAAATATGGATAGACCTGATTTAGTTACTCTCTGGTTACTGTGCCTCTAACCTGGCCTGTGCTCTCTGAGCTCCAGAACCTGGATTGTAAGTGCCATTTGGGTCTCACAAATGCAATCTTCCCTCTAAAAATATCTTAAAATATTCTTTATGGGAACCTCAGGAGGGCATCCAATACATAAGCTTAAATACATACTTGTCAACAACAAACTACACACAATATCATAGATGTTCGTCCTTGGAAAGGTTACTCAGCCTTGATTTGCTTACATGAATTGTAAAGACAGTAATACTTTATAGGGTTGCTTGAGCAGTAAGAGAGATCCTGTTTATAAAGTATTTTTCACCATGCTTGGAAAGGACTAAACCCTTAATAACTAGTAACTATTATTATTTTATTTACTAGGGTCAGGTTCATCATCCCATTATTATCTCAAGTCTTCCCCAGTAGGGTTTGTTGAAATACTTATTTTCTGTGCGTGTTAGATTTTTATCTTCTTGTCACTTTATTTCGTAGTATCTGCTTATCTTGCTCTGAGGATTTTGCCCACACAAACCGCTGCTGGACAATCATTCAACTGAGTCCCTACTATGGTTTGCAGGACTTTTACAAAGGAGCATTCCTGCCTTGGTTTTGGCTGAGGCCCCAAATTGGCAGAGGCAAACAGCTGCGTTCTATTTCTATAATGGAGTGAAGTACCAGGCCACTTATTCAAGATCCACAAAAGAGTTTTCCAACTCCAGCTATGTAGCCCTTGAATCAACACCCACCTTTAGAAGAATAATAAGGTAGCAATTAGAGAATGTAGGTAGAAAGGCTATGGCAGCACCGAGGCTGGGACACCCCCACTCTGTACACACTCACCCCATGTTGAGTGAGAATTGCTTTGAGGAAACCATGCAGACTAACTGACCTGAGTCTTCTGTAGGCCCTGGGCCAAGCGTAGAGAGGCCCACAGTTATGAGGTTGTAGCTGGTTAGTTGTGTTCACAGCAGAGGAGAGGCAGCTGTGTTAGGGAAGCCTGAACTCTCAGTTTGTCAAAAGGATCCTTTGGCAAAAGGATGCACGATGACTGCTTGATGAGCAGATGTGGGACAATATGAGACAAAATCCACCCAGAGATGTTCTGAAATGACTTGAAGAAGGAAGAGTGATGTGTCCTCAAAAGGGAGAGTCTGCGTGGCATAGATCATGCAGATGGGGGGTTTTACGGGAACAAGCAGATGAAGCGTTGCCTCAGTTGTGAGAACTGAAGTGAAAGATCCCAGCAATGACACTGTCTGCAAGGAATCCAGTCTAAACGTCTGCCAACCCCAAAGAGACTTAATTTTAGACTTGCAACAAGTCCAGAGCAAACCAAAAGTAGATTCGTAATGTCAGAAAGTAACACCTTTCCTACTCCCTACCTCTTTTCTCTGCCTTGGCTTCCAACTTGGAAAAGCATGTGCAGCCCAGGGTTGGTGGAAGGCAGGGGTGGGGGGTGGCAGGGGGGAGTAAAAAGTGCTCCCCTCATTGTCGCTTATTAAGAGGACATGACTGCCAGACCCTCGAGTGGCCCTGGCAACTGGAGGCTCCTCCTCCCTCCCGTGTCCCTGGCATGTATGCTCCACCCACCATTCCACTGGAGCCATTTGGAAGGACTTGAGAGAGCAATGTGCTATTGAGACCCTCTGGATGGTATACCTTACTGAACCCCACTGAGGTCTTTATATAAACTTTTCAGATTCTGGCTGGTGGGTGTGAACATCTACTCATCTTGCAGCCACCCAGAACAAGTCTCTTAAGTAAGTTCTCCCAATTGCCAACCCTGCCACCTACCAGTCTGGAGTGGCCTACAGTTTTCTTTGGTGTTTCCTTGCCCTAAGTACACAGGGGTTGCTTGGTTTCCAATTTTACCCTGGAACTCCCTAGGCTGTGAACCAACACCCATCCTTCTGAATGAGGAAGAGAGAAGTTTTGACTTTGGATGACTTTATTATAGTGAAACAGACACATTAATTACTGAAATAAAACTATTTTTTGAAATTATAGTAACCAGTGCATGTAGTATGTACCTATGTATGTATGTACATATCATTTAAGAGGGAATGAACAAGTTATGGAGACTGCCTAGATTTCATCTAATGGGCAGGGGAAGAACAACCCCCCACAGAATGGCTTTGAATGCCCAGTTGGAGGACAGGGGCTCCTTCATTGCTTCTGAGTATCATTTAGCCAATCTACTGGTTGCATTGGCACCCAGTACTGCATCAAGTGTTTGAATAATATTTGCTGCCATTTTTTGAGCACCCACCAAGTGCCAGACACATTAGATTCCATCTGCCTCCAATATACTTTTCCTGACCTAGGTTACTTGTTATATTCATTATTATACATTCTATCTCCATTGAAATAATATTCTCTTACTTTCTACTCCCATACATCCATAGATTTCCCCAATCTAGCATGTTCTATAGATTTTTTTTTAGTTTAATTCCTTTTTTTAATTGGCTATCTTCTCCATTAGTCTGTAAAATATGTGAGGATAGGTCTTCCTGGCATGGTGACTGTTAGTAAGGTATTTTCAAAATCATCTCAATTAATTGTCATAATAATCTAAGGTATTATTTTGTGGGTAAGGAATGTAAAGTTTGTGGGTAATATTGTGCCTATATTCAATCAGCTGGTGGTTGGTAGAGTTAGAATGCACAGCTTGGGTTGGAGTTGGTCTTTCTGACTCCAAGCAGTATGGGAATTTACATGTTCCATTTTCCTCTGATAGAAATAACTCGACTAACTATATCTTGGCATTGAAAAACTCAAAATTGTAAACAACAGCAACAAAATGGTGATGAAGGGTTCTACCCATGGATTGCACCACGATAACCTAAAATTGTAACACAGAATCTCAGCAGTGTCTTTTAAAAAAATTCCAGTATATTGAAAATTAGGTGTAAATTCAATAACTTGTTAGTCATTACTGTTTGTTTACTACTTTCTTATTAAAGAGCTAGATGTTTTAATGTAGTGTACATTTTAAGTGAATAAAGGGGATATACATTCATTCCTAATCCTAATTAAAAATCTAACAAAACCCCATTTGTTTGTTTTTTCCTGTATCAGTGCAGATATCAAAGCAAAACTGCAGAAGAGAGAGAAAAGTAAATGCTGTTGCAAGCCTTTCTCTTCTAAAGTCTCATGATAAAATATTGTACAGCAACCAACACTGAAACTGAAAATTGCTTAGACTTAATTCAATTTAGAACTCATTTTCCCAGTATCATTCATGTTCAAGCTATTGTGCTGGGTAGTGTAGGAGACAGAAAGGTAAGTAATTTGTGGATTCTGCCCTCAAGACGTTTACAGTTTGGTGAAGATAACAACAAGTGAAGTGCTGCAGAATGAGAAAATAAAGCATTCAGAAAGCAAAGGGAAAAGAAAGGGAGGAAGGTATAAAAGAAATAGAATAAAACTTCCCAGAGCTGAGATGCATCAAGTCTTTTGATAGAAAGAGCTCAAGCAGTGTTAACCAAGAAAAATGAAAAGCATCATAGTTGGTGTGCTGGCTACCTTTTCTTTGCTCTCTACCTTAACTCTCCGCCATTTACCATTTTCTAAGATAGATAATATCATCTGCTCCCCATTCCCTGGGCCTTTGAGTTGGTTTGGCCAATGAGAGTCCTAGTTAGAGATGGGAAGGAGGCAGAAGGGTGGGCTCAGGGTGTTATTCCCCCAGGTCTGTCTGAGGAGTCTCTTTGGGCTCATTATCCCTCTCAAACACAAGTCACTGCTGCTCTTAAGATGGTCTTCTGCAGGACTCCCTGGTGATCCTGTCTTTCCTTGTCTCTGAGCTTAGGAGTGGTAACAGCTCTGAAATTACTAATCCTGAGTAATATCTGGCACTATCCCTAGTGGTTCTCCTACACCTCCCACTGAAAACACCTGAGGATTTCCTGGACATAATTAAAATAAAATAGGAAGCATTGCTCTCTGCATTTCTACTTTCCTAGCTATAGGTTTTGCAGTTTGGAGAAAAGAGTACTTAGTTTCATAACTTTAACTAGGTCTTTGCTAAGATGGAAACACATCTATCTGTTTACTGTCGTATTACCATGACTATACAGTCCTTGGCCCACAGTAGGTGCTTTATTGATACTTTTTGGGGAGGAGGGAGGAAACAATTCCTAAAGTTCTGGCTTATTAAGTCACTTGGAAATTGATTTCAGGGTTCTCTACTTGAACACAGTGTTGGTGAATTCACACTGGCTGGAAAAAGGCCATTCTATTGTAGATAGTGGTATTTGGTTCATATCCCTCCTACCACCTGGGCCTAGATTTGAATTAATGCCTCAGATGAGTCTCAGTAGTACAGAATAATAGGGTACTTGTCCCTGCCTTATTTTGAAATCTGTGTATCTCTTAAGAGTTAACTGACTCTTGGTCAACCATGCCAGGTGTTTATCCATATAGATTTTACAATTATTTCTTGTGCTTTTCTACATGGATGTACATTAAATCATATCTTCTTCATGTTCGCATTCATGAATTTTGTGAATCTAAATATTTTATAGTTATCCCTACTATATTTTGGGAGGGGGACTTTTTAACAGAAAAAAAATTGGGCATAATTTCATTATAGTAAAGGTTGCTGTTTTTATGGTACAGTTCTGCACGTTTTGACAAATTTATGTAGCCATGTAACCACTACCACAATCTAGATAAAGAAAACTTTAATTGCTCCAAGACATTCCCCACCACAGTTATGTAGCCAACCAGCCTCCCACTCCCACCTCTGGCAACCACTGCTGTTTTCTGCCCCTATAGTTTTGCCTTTGCAAGAATGTCATTTCAGTGAAAGCATTTAGTATAAAGGCTTTTGACTATGGCTTCTCTCATTCAGTATAATGCATTGGAGACTCAGTTACAGCTTGTTGAATGTACCCAGTGTTTGTTCCTTTTCATTGCTATTATCCCATCATACAGATATACTATAATCAAGTGTATCCATTCCCCGGTAGAGAGACACTTGTGCTATTTCTAGATTTTGGCAATTACAGATAAAGCTGTTATAACCATTTTTGCCCTTCTTTTTGTTTGAACATAGGTTTTCATTCACTTGGAGAAATATCTTGTAGTGGGATTTCTGTTACTTGTTAAATGTATGTTGAATTTGCAAGGAATTGCCAAAATGTTTCCAGAAAGTGGCTGAACTCTTTTGCATTCCTCTCTGCAATGTATGAGAGTTCCTGTTAGTCTACATCCATGTCAGCACTTGGTATTTTCAGATTTTTTTAAAAAATTCAATTTGATTCTAATAGGTATATAGTTGTATCTTACTATGGTTTTTATTTTGTCTCTAGTGACTACTGATATTGAGCATCTTTTCATGTATTTATTTGAAATCTTTATATCTTCTTTGATGAAGTGTCTGTTCAAATATCTCCTCCATTTATTATTGGATTTTAAAAGTTCTTTACATAATTTGGATATGCTCTTTATTAGAAATGTGATTTATAAAGTTTCTCCCTTTCTGTGGCTTATCTTTTCATTCTCCTGATATTTTCTTTTGAAGAGTAAATGTTCTTAATTTTGATGAAGTTCCAATTTTTCAAATGTTTTCTTTTATGAGCTGTGCTTGGGGTGTTATATCTAAGAAATTCACGTTTAACTTCAAGAATGCAAAGGTTTTCCTTTATGTGTTCCTGTAGAAATTTTATAGTTTTAGGTTTGACATTTAGGTCATGATCCATTTTGAGTTAATTTTTATGTAGAGTGAGAAGTATGGATTGAGGTTCATTTAAAACATAACGCATTTTTATCCAATTTTTCCCCATTATTACCCAATTGTCTCAGCACCATTTGTTGAAATGACTTTCCCTTCTCCACTAAATTGTCTTTGCACCTTCATAAAAAATTGATACTATGTGTGTGCTTCTATTTCTGGACTCTTCTGTTCCATTTATTTATACTATGTCTGTACTCTCTCATCAGACTCTCTTGACTTTGATAGTGTGATATTTTGATTTATAAAAACATATATTTGGTCATTTAGAGGACTAAAACATATTTCTTATGCATGTTTTGTTTTCCTCCATAGTTCTTGGCTCACAGCTTCCCAAATCCTTGGAATTTCCTAAGTGTTGAGAATGATAAAGGTGTCTTTTGTTATGTTAATGAGGTGGCTTGTGGAATGCCCCTAGGTCACCTGAGGATGAAGGCTGGTCACCACAGAAACCAATCATATCATTTAGAGAGTTAGAATTTTCAGTCCCGCCCCAGACACCTCCAGGGAGGGGAGAGGCTGGAAGTTCAATTAGTTGCCAATGGCCAATTATTCAATCAATCATGCCTATGTAATGAAACCTTCAAAAAAGCCCAAAAGGACTGGGCTTGGAGATGTTCTGAGTTGGTGAACACGTGGAGCTGGGATAGTGTCACACCTCCAGTTCCATACCCTTTCCCCACACCTTGCCCTATGCATCTGATCTAATGATCTAGTAAAGTAAGACATAAGTAAAATGTCTCTCTGATATTTCTAGTAAGAAAAATGTTTCTTTGAATGCTGTAAACCATTCCAGTAAATTAATCAAACCTTAGGAGGGGGTCTTGAGACTCTCTTATTTATAGCCAGTTAGTCAGAAGTATAGGTAGCAATCTGGGGTTGTGACTGGTGTCTGAAGTGCATGTGTGGGGCAGTCTTGTAGGACTGACCTCTCAATCTGTGGGGTCTGATGCTATCTCTGGGTAGAGACTGTCAGAGTTGGGTTAAATTGTAGGCTACTCAGCTGGTGTTAGAACACTGCTAGCTGTATGTGTGGGGACCCTCGACACCCACATTGGAATTGGTATCAGAACCTAAAGATATACTCTTATAGTAAGTTTGGAATTCGGGTAACATGAAACTTCCAACTTTGTTCTCTTTTCTCAAAACTGTTTTTGAGTATTCTAGTTTATTTGCCTATCTATATAAGTTTTAGAATGAGTTTGTCAATTTCAAAAAAAAAAAAAAATTATGGGATTTTGACTAGGATTATGTTTGAATCTACAGATCAGATTGTGGAGGATTGGTTTATTTACAATTTCAAATCTTTCAATCTGTGAACTGGTGTATCTCTCCATTTATTTAGATCTTCTCTGATTTCTTTCAACAATCTTTTGTAGTTTTCAGCAAATAGATCTTGCACTTATTTTGTAAGATTTGTACATAAATATTTCATTTTTGGGGTGCTATTGAAAATGGTAATTCAAAACATTTAAATTTCTGATTATTCACTGCTAGTATGCAGAAATGATTACATTTTATATTAACACTGTATTCTTCAACTTTGCTACTCTCTAATTAATAGCTTTTTTGAAGCTTCTTTGAGATTTTTTACATAGATAATCATGTCATTTGCAAGTAGAGACAGTTTTATGTCTTCCTTTCCAATGAGTATGTCTTTTGTTTCTTTTTCTTGCATCTCTATTTCGTTTCTTCTTTTTTTATTTAGCCTATTGTTCTAGCCTGTCAAGAACTTTGGAATCATGAAACTGTCACCTCGTTTTTTCTTTGTTGATCAAAAAGTTCACCAATTCCTCATCTTATTTTTAGTTTAGAAGTATGGAACCAGATAGTTTTGTAAAACAAACAAAATAAAACCATTTTTTAGGAAAAATTTCAAACATATATAGATGTGGAAAAATAGATTAACACCTCATACCTATTACAGAGTTTCAAAAATTATCAACTCATGGCCAATTTATCTCATCTGTATCTTCACTGACTCCCTCTTTGTGCTCCCACCACTGGGGCATTTTAAGGTATGTTCAAACCATGTATTATATTCAGATAGAGATGTGACAACAAAGTGTTCACTATGCTGTAAGCGGTCCAAATTGGGAATGCTGTCTTACTTATAATTTTATATCCACTGCATAGCTCAGCTTCCTGCAGACAGAATATATGTTCAAAAATTTTTTTGTTGAACTAAATTCTTTTTTTAAATTTTTTTTTTTTTTTAACGTTTATTTATTTTTGGGACAGAGAGAGACAGAGCATGAACAGGGGAGGGGCAGAGAGAGAGGGAGACACAGAATCGGAAACAGGCTCCAGGCTCTGAGCCATCAGCCCAGAGCCCGACGCGGGGCTTGAACTCACGGACCGCGAGATCGTGACCTGGCTGAAGTCGGACGCTTAACCGACGGCGCCACCCAGGCGCCCCTGTTGAACTAAATTCTTATGGGACCTGTCACTTTAGTATAGTTTTAAAAACGCTTTCTTTGTTTACTTTTTGAAAATCAGTCTACCTTACTTGGAGGTCCCTTCCTATATTTAGTTGTTTATGCAATCTTCTGTTTGAAAATATTTTATTTAATACACATTACAAAATATAAGAAAGCATATGAGTATCAAAGCATAATAATGTAATCTATACTCAACACCCAATTTAAGAAACAGAATTTTATTGTAACACTGAAGCTGCTGTCATTCCTTCAAATTCTGTGTTCTTGGTCTCTTTCTGTAAGTAATCTCTGCTGTGACTTTTGTTATTCATATTTTATTTTATTTTATTTTATTTTATTTTATTTTATTTTATTATTTTATTTTAGAGAGAGAGAGAGCATAAGCTGGAGAGAGAGGCAGAAGGAGGGAGGTAGGAAGGGAGGAAGGGAGGGAGAGAGAGGGGGAGAGAGAGAGAGAGAGAGAGAGAAAATATCTTAAGCAGGCTCCATGCTCAGCACACAGCTCGATTATGGGCCTAATCCCAAGACTGTGGGATCATGACCTGTGCCAAAATCAAGAGTTGGATGCTTAACTGACTGAGCCACTCAGTTGACCCTATATTTTAAATACTTATACAGGGGCGCCTGGGTGGCTCAGTCGGTTGGGTGTCCGACTTCAGCTCAGGTCACGATCTCTCGGTCCCTGAGTTGGAGCCCCGCGTCAGGCTCTGGGCTGATGGCTCAGAGCCTGGAGCCTGCTTCTGATTCTGTGTCTCCCTCTCTCTCTGCCCCCCCCCCCGTTCATGCTCTGTCTCTCTCTGTCTCAATAATAAATAAACGTTAAAAAAATTTAAAAAAATAAATAAATACTTATACATATAAATATATTCTTAGAAGTGGTATTATTTAGTTTGGCTCATTTTTGAGGTTTATAAAAATGCTATCATGTTATAGTTAAATTTTTGTACATTATCATTCTTAGAGCATTCGATTTATATTATGTAATTATTGGTATGGTTTGACTTAAATAAACTATCTTACTCTCTATTTGTCTGATCTGTTCTTTGTTCTTTTTTTTTCTGCTTTTCCTCACCCTTTTTTTTTTTTTTAATATTATTGTCAAATTGGTTTCCATACAAGACCCAGTCCTCATCCCAACAAGTGCCCTCCTCCCTGCCCATCACTGACTTTCCCCTCTCCCCCACCCCCATCTACCCTTGGTTTGTTTTCAGTCCTTAAGAGTCTCTTATGGTTTGCCTCCCTCCCTCTTTGTAACTTTTTTTTCCCCTTCCCCTCCCACAATGTCTTCTGTTATGGTTCTCAAGATCCACATATGAGTGAAAACATATGGTATCTGTCTTTCTCTGCCTGGCTTATTTCATTTAGCATAATACCATCCAGTTCCATCCATGTTGCTGCAAATGGCCAGATTTCATTCCTTCTCATTGCCAAGTAGTATTCCATTGTGTATATAAACCACATCTTCTTTATCCATTCGTTTTCCTGACTTCTTTTGGATTAATCAAACATTTTTTGGATTGTACTTCCCTTCCACTTGTTTGTTTTTTGTTTTGTTTTTTTTTTAGTTAAATCACCTTTATAATGTGTTTGGTGATAATTGTAAGGTTTAAAATATAAGTCTTTAACTCATTATAGTCTATCTTCACATAATATTATATTACTTCACATTGAGTGTATGAACCGTATAACAATTTCTTCCCTCCCACTCTTTGCACTATTGTTGTCATACATTTTAGTTCTCATGTGCTGCAAACCCTTCAGTATATTGCTACTTTTCATGCTTTAAACAATATATATATGTAAAGTTATTAAAAATAAGGAAAAAAGTCTTTATATTTACTCTCATTTTTACCAGTTCTGATGCTTTACATTTCTTCACACAGATCCAAATTTGCATCCGATACCATCTTCCTTCTGCCAAAAAACTTTGTTTAAAATTACTGCCATAGGGGCGCCTGGGTGGCGCAGTCGGTTAAGCGTCCGACTTCAGCCAGGTCACGATCTCGCGGTCCGTGAGTTGGAGCCCCGCATCAGGCTCTGGGCTGATGGCTCGGAGCCTGGAGCCTGTTTCCAATTCTGTGTCTCCCTCTCTCTCTGCCCCTCGCCCGTTCATGCTCTGTCTCTCTCTGTCCCAAAAATAAATAAACGTTGAAAAAAAAATTAAAAATAAAATAAAATAAAATAAAATTACTGCCATCCAAATCTACTGGCGTTATTTTAGCTTCTGGTTTTCTGGAAAAGTCTTTGTTTTGCCTTCCTTTTTTTTAAAGTTTTTATTTCAGTGATCTCTAAACCCAATGTGGGGCTTGACCTCATGACCCTGAGATCAAGAGTGTCATGCTCTTCTGACTGAGCCAGCCAGGCACCTTCCTTTTTGATGGGTAACTTTGCTGAGTGTAGAATTCTGGGCTGACAGATTATTTTCTTTCAGCACTTTAATTGTGATATTCTATCATAGGTCTCAATATTCTCTAGGTCACAATATTTCTGAAGAGAAGTTTGCAATTGTCATTCAAGAACTCCAACTACATATATGTTAGACTATGTGATATTCCACCAGTGCTCTTAGATATTCTGCTCTGATTCTCTCTCTCTCATCTTTGTCTTAAGTTTGGCTAATTTCTCTTGACCTATCTCCAAGTTCACTGGTTCTTCCCTCAGCCATATACCATGTCCTGATATGTCTGTTGAAAGAATTATCTCTGATATCAAAATTTTATTTATAGCTTTTATATTTGACATTTTTAAAAATTTTTTTTAATGTTTATTTATTTTTGAGACAGAGACAGAGCATAAACGGGGGAGGGTCAGAGAGAGGGAGACACAGAATCCGAAACAGGCTCCAGGCTCTGAGCTGTCAGCACAGAGCCTGACACGGGGCTCAAACTCACGGACCGTGAGATCGTGACCTGAGCTGAAGTCGGCCACTTAACTGACTGAGCCACCCAGGTGCCCCAATATATAATTGACATTTTTAATAGTTTCCATCTCTCTGGTACATACAATCCCCCATTTCTAACATTTATTTATTTTTGAGTGAGAGACAGAGCACAAGGTGGGGAGGCGGGGGGCAGAGGGAGAGGGAGACACAGAATCCAAAGCAGACTCCAGGATCTGAGCTATCAGCACAGAGCCTGACGTGGGGCTCAAACTCACAAACTGTGAGACCATGACCTGAGCCTTAGTCAGACACCTAACTGACTGAGCTACCCAGGTGCCCCTACAATCCCTCATTTTTAAATCTATGTTCTCAACCTTTCTGTTAGATTTTTTAGCATATTAATCAAAGTTGTTGTCTAGGAGTTCTCACACCTGAATTTTCTCTGATCCTATTTATTACTTTATCTCTTGACAATAGTTCTTTTTTGTTGTTGTTTTGGTCTGTCTCATAATTTTTTTAATATATATATTTTGTCTTTTTAAGTAATCTCTATACCCAATGTGGGGCTCGAAGTCACAACCCCAAGATCGAGAGTAGTCGCATGCTCTACCCACAGCCAGCCAATAATTTTTGATTGGATGTGCTACATCATTTGTAGACAGCAGAGACTGGAGTCAATAGCATTTATTCCTGGAAATGGACTTGGATCTTCTCAGACTATTAGTGTTGGGGGTTGAGTCAATCTAGTCACTAGTTCAATTGGGTTTCTGTGCCATGGCTGCTATAGTTACTATTAGTGCACCATGGGCTTTGAGTTCCTCCAGCAGTGAATAGCCATTACCTTCATCTTACTGTGTGGACTGGAGTACTGGAGGGTTATTTCCTGTGCCTCATCTCTACTCTCAGCTTTTAGCAGTCCCTGTATGCTTATATTACAAAGTTCTCTTTCTACTCTCTTTTCCCTTCCTTAGGGGTAGATTGCTATTGTTTGTTACTTGTTGCTAGGTTTGTTGTGGGACTGGGGGATATTTTGGTTTTGTTGGGCCAGTCTCATCTTTAGCCAGGATCTATGTGCCTGGACCTTGAGGATGGGGTGTGTATAGTGTGACTGCCAATTCCACTTGTGGCAACTACACTCTGTCTTGTGTCTGTGGCAGGTTTTAGGCAGAAGGGTTTCCTGACCTTTCCCTAGAGTAGCAGACCTCTGCTATATATTGGTGCAGGACCCTGGACATAAAGATTTTCCTTTCTCTCTCCTGGGAAGACAACTTGTTTCTCCTCTTCCCCAAGCAGGTTTCTGGTGGCAGGAAGGGAAGTGTTATATTCTTCCTTCAAAGAAGGATGGGTTTTGCTTCTATCTCTTCCCTTGTGACCCCAAGGAACAGAGGGTTTGCTGCCCTTCCCCAAATGGTTTAAAGTTTTTACCTTTTTTAAAATGTTTATTTATTTATTGAGAGAGAGAGAGAGAGAGAGAGAGAGAGAGAGCATGAACTGGGAGGGGCAGAGACAGAGGGAGAGAGAGAATCCCAAGCAGGCACCACGCTGTCAACCCAACATGGGGCTCGATCTTACAAACCACTGAGATTGTGACCTGAGTCAAAATCAAGAATTGGACCCTTAACCAATTCAGCCATCCAGGTGCCCCAGGCTTTTACTTTTTATAAAAGACAGGTCAAGAGAAATGGATGGTGCTTTGTGCCTTAATCCAAGCAGATTACTTTCTTTTAATTATTACTTATTCTAAACTTATATGCTGCCCATATGTGGCCTTTAGAAATTTGTTAATACTTTAGCTAATTTCTTCTTACCTTTTTTTGTAGCAGCTCTGTGTTTTGCTTGTGCTCTGGCAAAGGTAAAATAATTTCCATGTCTTATTTCTCCTTGGAAGGGCTTGTCTCTTTCTGAAATTCAGTTCTTGTGGTTGCCTCGTGACCTCAGCTCCCTGAAGGGTTCAAGAAAAGTTATGATTTTGTATACTATCTGGTTTTTGTTATTGTCATCAGGACAGGAACAACAGCTTAAGTGGAAGCAGGATTTATATGCTTTCTTTACTCAGCATTATATTTTTAAGATTCATTTATATTATTGCATGTAGCTGCAGTTCATTTATTTCCCCTGATGTATAATATTCTGTTATGTGAATATCGCATCATTTATCCATTTTCCCGTAAATAGGCATTCAGGTTGTTTCTAGTTATTTGTTTTTATGAATAACCTTGCTTTGAACACTCTTAATCATACCTGTTCGTGCACCTTGGTAAGTTTCTCTAGCTTATACATCTGTAAGTGGTATTGCTGGATTGTAAAGTATATATGCTGATGTTCAGCACTACAAATGATGCCTTTGGCTTGGCTTTTCATTTAGGCCTGCATGTCACGAGCTGCACATGTCACGAGTACTTATCTTATTTTCTTTTGGTCATCACTTATGTCTAGCCTTCCTTTCTTTTTTTTATTTTTTAAAAAAAAAATTTTTTTTCAACGTTTTTATTTATTTTTGGGACAGAGAGAGACAGAGCATGAACGGGGGAGGGGCAGAGAGAGAGGGAGACACAGAATCGGAAACAGGCTCCAGGCTCCGAGCCATCAGCCCAGAGCCTGATGCGGGGCTTGAACTCACAGACCGCGAGATCGTGACCTGGCTGAAGTCAGACGCTTAACCGACTGCGCCACCCAGGCGCCCCTAGCCTTCCTTTCTTTATGACCTCTTGAGTTCTAATTCTACTGGTTTTTTATTTGAATCTTGGCTTCACCTGTGGCTTATGATCTAGCTCTTACTCACTTGATGTTTTTAGTTCATTTGCCTGATTTTTGACCCTCAGTGCTTCTCAAAACATTTTGGTTTGGATCTGCTACTGTAGTTTTTATTGCTTTGATTGATAGAATATAATATTCCACATTTTATTTAGCCCCTCAACTCCCCATCTCTTGCTCTGGCCAAATGAGCCAGCATCCTGCCTCAGTATTTACTTCTTGGCCTACTGTGTTTGTGTGTTATTATTTGAACACTTAAGGTTGAAATAACTCCATCAATCATTATCCTTTAGGTAGACTTAACTTCACTCTAGAAACTGGGTAAGTAGTTAACTAGTCAGAACTGCAAGCCTCATTTCTCGACTTTGTCTTCAAGGATCGCAAGAAAGATAAAATCGAGATTTAGATACACAGTTCACCACACAGTGATCTATTATTTGCCCTCAAAATCATGTGTTTCAGACAACTGACTTCATAAGGCACAAATTAAGAGGTTTTTTTTTTGCTTTGGTCTTCTAACAATGAAACCACGAGCCAGACTTAGAGTGCTCACAGGCAGGCATTAGTCCTTGGGCCATATTATGTATAAGGACAAATTTAGTGAGAGAGTCAATGTTTACAATATTCATGTAAATTGTCTGGTAATATATTTTAATTTATTTTAATTTTAATTTTTTGAGCAGTAAGCATGCATGCTCATGCCAGCAGGGGAGGGGTGGAGGGACAAGGAGGGAAAAAATCTTAAGCAGGCTCTATGCTCAGTGTGGAATCTGACATGGGGCTCAATCTCACGACCATGATATCATGACCTGAGCAGAAATTGAGAGTCAGGAACGTAACTGACTGAGCTACCCAGGCACCCCTGGGAAAATATTTTATGATAACAGAAATATAGGTTAAGAATAAGAAGTTTGGAGAGGAATTAAATAAAGAAATTCTTATTTTCTATGTGCTATGAGTTTCATTTTCCCTAGGGAAATATTGATTCAAAGCAGCCGTGAAGTGCATAGAATTCTTTTCCCTTGATAGCTATAAAATTAGGAGAAAACATGGTCTGTGCTCTCAAGGAGATTAGAATTTAACAAAGATCAGTATGCCAACCAATATCAGTGAGTGCATCAGTAAACACATGGTGGAAAACACACATAAATAAGTAACATACTCAGATGGATATAACTTAGTAGTAAGAAATAACTGGGTCAGAATAGGCTAGGCAAAGGCAGCTTGAGAGTGAGCAGCCTCATCAAAAAGAGAACGGACATGAATAAACATTTCCTTATCAGAGGTACATTTTAAAAGGCCTGTATCTTTCCTGATGCGAAGTTGTCAAAGTGTTGTTCCAGATGCTGTTGATGTCCTACTGTGCTACTCTCAGTGCATCAGGCCTCTAGCTGTTTTGAGTGTTAGTTGAAAACAGCTCACAACTGCCCCTTGTCTGGAGAACTGTCTGAACTTGGTGATCTCAGTGGTTCCCAAAAAGTAGCATTAACCTCCCTGGGAAACTTGCTACAGAATGCAAATTCTCAGACTCTCATCCAGAACTGCTGAATCACTCTAATGTGTGAGGCCCAGAAATGTGTTTTCTAAAGAACTGCATGTGATTCTGATTCAGAGTGAAGTTTGGGAACTACTATCCTAGTTGAGAGAACCACCTTGGGGGGTGAGGCAGCACCCCTGCCCTGGCTCCACAGCTGATGACTGGTGGGTAGAGAGTAGTAAAGGCCAAACTCCTTCCTCTGGGGTGGTCAGACAATTCTGTGGTGTGATTTATACTTCAGAGAATGAATCATCAAACTATGGTCTCTGGGGCCAAATCTGGCCCACTGACTGTTTTTGTAAATAAAGTTTTATTAGAACAAAGCCAGGCTCATTTGTTTTATTGTCTGTGGCTGCTCTCATGCTACAATGGCAGAGCTGAGTAGTTGCAAGAAAGGCTAACTGGCCCTTTACTGAAAAATCCTGCCAGGTTTTGTTCTAGAGTCTCGCCTAACCCTAACACATCAGGCCATTGCTAGACTTCACTTGACACCATGTCCTTGCTTGCTTCTCTCTTCCATTCTGCTTCCTTCTCTGACTTACAGATTGCATCCAAATCTGTGCCTCAGGCTCTACTTCCTGACAAGAGAACTGTCAGGTATAGTCACATTTTCCCTTATTTTTCTTTGCTATTTTTCTGCATTTGCATTGGCTTCAAGGGAGTCGTGAAGTTTCCCAGACCAATATGCCAACATTGCTCAACAGGTAGTCCCTCAATAGGTCTTTTGGATTAGACATACTCCTCAGAAAGAGGTGGCACTTCTCATCTCTGCAACCCGAACTTTGTGTCTACCGCTTTAACAGAGTGTCAGCAAGAGAACTGCCTTTGTTATTCTGATATAAGGGTCACATATTATTATTATTTTCTTTGTATTTATAATTTATAGAGCACCAGAAGCCTCCATGACACATCTCACCATGTAATATCTGATCTGGCAGGTGTCCAAGCACCTCTAAAAATACAAACAAAAGTAAGATGAACACCCCAACCACCAGTGAGGACAAAGCATGGGCAAGAGTTAGGTGAGAAGATAGAGAAGATAATTTGTCTGTAGTTTGCTAAACATCCTACTGAAGGAATTAAGCTTTATTTAAATATTCCTCAGTACTGCATTCGACTTCCTGAGTTGTTTACCTTCTTAATAATGAAACAGTACTAGACTCTTCCCATTATAGTGATGTTTTCATTGTGCTATACTTGCAGTTGATGCTTAGAAAAATATTCATGGTTTATAACGCAGTATGTTTTAAAATAGTTTCTCACTGACAAGCCAGAGGAAGTAGAACTAACACAACATGAAAAATATAATTAGTATCAAGTGTTGAAATAGCAAAAGTCATTTTCTGGAAGGATAAAGTGCTGAAATGAGAGAGAGAGACGGAGAGAGAGGCATTAATGAAATAGGATCAAGCATGATGAGGCTGTACTTTATTTGCTGAGGATTCAGGCTGGGGTAACGAATGAAGGGACTGTTCTTATCTGTGTTTGGAGGTGGTTGATCATTTCATAAAGTCTGAGGCTGTTTCTTAAGACATAGGAAAAAACCAGGGTGCCTGGGTGGCTCAGTCGGTTGGGCGTCCGACTTTCAGCTCAGGTCATGATCTCGCGGTCCGTGAGTTCGAGCCCCACGTCGGCTCTGTGCTGACCACTCAGAGCCTGGAGCCTGTTTTGGATTCTGTGTCTCCCTTCCTCTCTGACCCTCCCCCATTCATGCTATGTCTCTCTCTGTCTCAAAAATAAATAAACATTAAAAAATAAATAAATAAAAAAGACATAGGAAAAAACTATTTTCTCTATGTGTCTTCTTTGAAATACCTGTTTGCAGGTCACAAGACCACAAGACCACTGTAGGATCTCCAAATGGATGGTTTCACATAGCTAATAGGAAGGTGCTATATGTATGGTATAAGAATAATTTCCTATACTAGGATAGGAATGTTATGAGCTCAAGTTTAATTTAGAATGTCATTTGTTAATGAATTTCAGTAAAGTGTTTTACATCTGAGGGACTTTTATCAAAGCACTTTTTGGCTTTCCATTTGATTAAAAATCATTGTTGAATGTTAAGTTGACTTTTGAACAATGTGGGAATTAGGAATGCCAACCCCAGTGCAGCTGAAAATCCACACATAACTTTTGGCCCCCCAAACTTAGCTACTAATAGCTTACCGTCAACTAGAAGCCTTGCCGATAACATAAATAATCGGTAAACACATATTTTGTATGTCATATGTATTATGTGCTATAGTCTTACGATAAAGTTAGCTAAAGAAAATGTCCTTACGAAAATCATAAGGAAGAGGAAATCCATTTATGGTACTGTATTTATTGAAAAAAATCCATGTATAAGATGATCTGCGTGATTCAAATCTGTGCTGTCCAAGGGTCAACTGTAATGAACTGGGGAGCTTCACGATGTAGAGTTGCATACTCACACATGACCCTTAGATTTTAATATAGAAATTCAAATCTTACAATGATATGTATAATGAAGTAACGGACAATAAAACATTTCACATTTGTGTACCGTTTTAAAATTCTTTCAAAGTACTTTCATACTTAAATTTTATTTTACTCTCACAACAGTACTGCAAAGGAGACTAGGTACTTAATTTAATAATCATGCTCAAAATAAGCTTCTTTTAAGAATTTATATTTAATAAATATACAGTAGAGTCCTCAATAGGAGCACATACTTTGAACAAACCTAGAAAAGATCTGGGCTAATTATCAGCTCTACTCTTACTAGCTTCCTAACATTGATTATGTTATTTGACATACCCTAACTTTATCTTTAAAAAAGATTATGGTGTTACTTAATATCACCCAAGGTTATATATGTAACTACCCGGCACAGGGTAAGTGTTCAGCGCATTGTGGTTCTTTTTGTATTTACCCTCTCAGCTATATGCCTCCAAAATTTGAAAAAGATAGAAAGCAGCTCCCAAGTTAAACATCATGTAAAATGGATAGTTGGTGACTGCAACAGAAGAAATGCTATCTAAACCCTGCCATCCCCCCAAAAATAGATAGTGCCATAAACCTAGGGTGAGTTAATCTCTAAAGTAAGTCTGAATGTAGCTCTAAAAAGAAACCTCATTAGTTACCCAATGTTCACTACAGACAAATGAAAGCATACACATTTACAGACAGGAACAAACCTTTTCTTGGAATTAAGTTAAATGAGGTGAATTTCTGTGGGGCCTTTAAAAACTGATATTTGCAAGCACAGGGGACATTGCCTGGCTACAGCTTTACAAAAACAACAGAAATACTGATGAGACAGTTTTCATATCGACCCTCTGTAAAGGCTCAGGGCAAAATCTTACATCATCAATCAGCAAAGGCATTTCTATGGAGAACTGAGATAATTTGGTCCAAGCACATTGCTTCTTGGTGGTCTAACTTAAAATGCAGCGAGCTTGGAGAATCTAGGAGAAAGGGTATTTAGCATACCCATTAGACCATCTTTTTCAAATATCAGATGGCTTAAGCCAGCTGTCGGCAGGCAGGTGCTGGCTCACAGACCATTCATGATTGACCTCCCTAACAACTATTCCACGATATTGGTTAATGTGAAACCCTTATGCTTTAGACACTAGACATGAAAGAGGCAGAGTCATCATTATGTTACGGAAGTAAAGAGCTTCACTTATACGTTTGCCAAGTCAGAGGGCCAACCCATTTCAGCAGAGGCTTGGGAAGCAGGAGTATTTTTAGGTTGGGATGCTATTTCCCTTCCAACAGAGCTCTGACTTTTCTCAAGTGCTTGCCAAGAACTCCTTGGTTGAATCCCTCAAGTTCTGTGCCTTACAAAAACAAGGACAAGCAAGCACATCTTCCTATAACAGAGTGAAGGGTCTTTCCTGAGTCTGTAGTTAGCGACAAAGGCACTACTAGAACTTTCACTCTCGGATTCCCTGGACCAGCATTGTTTATGGTAGTATGCACTGCCTAAGCCCCTAACCAACCTGATCATGATTCGATTTCAGCATGTTGCTTCTGCCATTCCTTCCGGTTCAATCCATTACAGATTAAATTATCAATAATCTTGTTGCTGTCACAAAGTCCCGTTTTGGATCTCTGTTTCCACAAACTCAGCTAGTTTCCCTGATATCAATATATGTTTTCAAGGACTTTGGCCCAGTCATGGAGAGTAGACTTGATTTAAAAACAATACCTATGTCACATGATTTATGTTGCTCTTACAAATATTTCCATGAATCTTTATGGTTCTTCTTTCAAGAGCCCATAGTTCCAAGATTTGGAAAACAGAATGTGCTTTGTAGGTTCACCTATTTGACTCATAAATGGAGTGATGTCTGTGCAGGTGGCATTTGCTTGGGAGATTAAATTGATGTTTGTACAATATCTGCTCACTTATTTTTAAGATTGTCTTGCTGACGATGTAGCAGCTTCCATGTGCTATCCCTCTGACACCCATGGCGAAGGGGGATTATGATAATAACATATGAGCTTAATTTTTAATCCAATGTTGCACCTGGACTCTTAGTTAATGTAGAATATCTTTATCATTATATCTTTTGTAAGAGAAATGTTCCCAGGCATGAGAAATATATTATTTTCTCCTGGGTCTCATCACAGAATCAAAATTTGGCAGTTATAGCCTCCATCTTTACTGTATTTTGTATTACAAAAACGAAACGCTCACTTCCGAAATGTTCAAAGTAAAAAACAGAGCCCGCCCTTACCTCAATACTATTCCCTTGGGGATAACCCAAGTAATCACTTTGTGGGGCATCTCCCCTCCCCCTTTTTTTTGAGAGCCAGAAGGAGAGAGAGAGAGAGAGCACGCACGCACATGCAAGTGGGGTAGGGACAGAGGGAGGGAGAGGGAGAGAATCTTAAGTAGGCTCCACTCTCAGCACAGAGCCCAATGTTGGGCTCAATCTCACCACCATTAGATCATGACCTGAGCAGACAAGAGTTGGCCACTTAACCAGTGGAGCCACCCAGGCACCCTGTGAGGCATCCATTTTGAAAAATGTGGGTTAATGTTTAGTCTCAACAATTTAATGTTTATTTATTTTTGAGAGAGAGACACACACAGGGTACAGTGGGGGAGGGGCAGAGATAGAGGGAGACAAAACCCAAAGGAGGCTCCAGGCTCTGAGCTGTCAGCACAGAGCAGGACACGGGGTGGACCCTCTAGATCATGACCTGATCCAAAGTCAGAGGCTTAACCGACTGAGCCACCTGGGCTCCTCTAGTCTCAACAATTTAAAGTTCCATCACAAACAAAATATATCCATAATTGTAGTGACTCAAATGGTTACAGAAAGATTTTGTGCTGGGAAAGAAGGCAGCTGTTTGGTGAAGTACTTTTAAATGTACATGCCTGGTTTTTAAGCTGTGACTTAAAGCCAATGAAACAGATCAAATAAAACAACACTGAAACCCTCCTATGGAAAAACATAGGTACGCCTGGGTGGCTTGGTCGGTTGAGCGTCCAACTGCAGCTCAGGTCATGATCTTGCAGTTTGTGAGTTCAAGCCCCACATCGGGCTCTGTGTTGACAGCTCAGAGCCTGGAGCCTGCTTCAGATTCTGTCTCCCTCTCACTCTCTGTCCCTTGTTCTCTCTCTCTCTCAAAAATAAGTAAAAACATTAAAAAAAAATTTTTTTTAAGAAAAACATGAAGTATATTCATTCCAGAACATAGAATAGTCTCCATTTCAGAACCAATCAGTAAGGTTATTGATAAGTACTTTTATTCTCTGTTGTTCTGGGTTCACTCAATCATGCACAAGTAGATGCAGATTTCCAGAGGTGAAACAAAGACTTTTATGACTCAAGTTTAGAGAAGAGGTTTGTTGTCTTAATGAAGAATATATTCAGTAAACACTGCAGTTGGGACTCATTTAGCAAGACTATCACACATGTGAGCCAACGAATCCAGCCCTGTCCTGTGCCTCTACCACACATCTCCATTCATCTCAGGAGAGGATCGCCAGAACTGCTGCAGTACAGAGTTAAGGCAGAGGGGTGTGCCCCACAAGTCTGAGTTAACTGAGAGCAAATGCGAGGTTGGGTCCTAAGCCCCTTTTTTAATCTCTTCAAGACTGGGTGCGGAAGCTGACTTGACTGGGAAGCCTTCCGTGATCTCTCAAACCTGGGGATCTCTCAAACCCTCCCACATGTTGCATGTGCATATTATAATTGAAGGCTACCCGAATTTCTAAACGGTAAACCCTTTGGTGGTAGGGGTTATGTTTTATTCATGATTGTCTCCCTATGTCCTAGTACATTTCCTGACACACAGTGGTTTCTCCATAAGTGTTTATCGAATGCATGAATACATAAAGGTATACATAAATGTTTACTAAATTCTCCATTCCCATCAAAGGCTTCTAAGCAACAGCTTCAAGGTTTTATTAATTGCAACACCAGCTGGTTAACACACTTAAGAAAGTGAGCCTGCTCTTTTCTGAGGCAGGCTCAGTTGTGACCGCTTTTACGATTCTTAGAGAAGAGAGCTATTGTTCTGAGCCGTGCACTGAGTTGAACCAAGGTCTGATAACTTTGACACTCTCCCAAACAAGTACATTTAGGAGTTTGAGGACAGGCATCCCTTTTGAGTAGCCTAAAATTCTATCCCAAGAACTAACCACCCTCTTAACTGGCAATCCCGTTAAGGCAGTGCCTGCAACTTGCTTATTTTGCTTTGTGGTTGAAGGGCTGAAACACACATGCTGGTCACTGCCAGAGCACCTGCAGACACCCCTGAGCTGGACACAAGGCGGAGAACAGCACTGCAGGGGCAGAATTCCACTTCTGGGGGAGATGGGCAGGTCTCCTGCACCTCAGCTCCCTGTCCTTGGGGCTCCAGTTCTCAAAGTAACTCCCTGGTGAGAGTTACAATGTTTTCCACAACTGGGCTGCAGTTGTCTGGTTTGTCTTATTTCTTCACACATCTATACCCTTTGAAGGCAGGATTGTATCTTGTTCATTGTTGTGTCACATAATGCAATACAAGAATTAAGGAGGAGGTAATTATTTCTGCTTTGTGGGGGAGTTTCTCAGGATGTACTCAAGTTGGAAGTCATGTCAGAAAGATCAGGAAGCCAAGAATGTTTTTTTGGTCCTTTTCCTCCACAACTAAGCAGAGAGAGAGAAAATTAAAGCAAGTCATTTCACTATGTTTGTGTGAGAGAGGTGAGCAGTATATTCTAGGATTGCACAGACCTATCCAGTAGGAAATTAAGTGCAGCCATGTTTAGAGCTAATGAAATAGAGGTAAAAGAGACCATCCTGAAGTTGTTAATTTCTGAAATTAGTTTTAAAAACCATAAAATAGCAGGGAGGGGAAAGGTATAAGAGAAGCATTTGTGAAG
The DNA here is from genome assembly GCF_016509475.1 of Prionailurus bengalensis. Taxonomy (NCBI): domain Eukaryota; kingdom Metazoa; phylum Chordata; class Mammalia; order Carnivora; family Felidae; genus Prionailurus; species Prionailurus bengalensis. Next base: position 41,251,019 of record NC_057346.1, read on the forward strand.
TAGATGAATAGTGTAGAAAAGAATGAGGCAAGAACAGCTCTGAGAACTTTGGTCACTCCTGCCTAAGAATTGAAAAAAATTCTTTTTTTTTTTTTAAATATTTATTTTTGAGAGTGTGTGAGAACGAGCGAGTGTGCGTGTACACACAAAAGCAGGGGAGGGGCAGAGAAGGAGAGACAGACTCCCAAGCAGGTTCTGCACCTTCAGCTCAGAGCCCCAGGCGGGGCTCAAACTCACCAACCTCGAGATCCTCATCTGAGCCAAGATCTAGAGTCAGAGGCTTAATAGACTGTGCCACCCAGGTGCCCCAAGAGCTGAAAAAAATTCTTAAGGGAAGTTAGAAGTGAACAAGAATGGCTTCATTCATTCATTCAACAAGTGTCTCCCAGGCCACATCTTAGGTTTAGGGGATGTGATCAACAAACAAATATAGTTCTTACCTTCATGAAGCACATTGTCTAGTCTCAGGCAACAGTGGGCAGTGTTTTTAGTTATCTCCTGGGGTATTTACCTTTCAAAGACCTGGTAAGATTTGTATCTTCAAGGGACAGAGAAAGAATGCAAGTCTTCTAGGAGTTTTGGCGTATATTTCTCTATTATCAGAAGTCAAGGATAATGCCTATTTAAACATTTTCTTTGCAGTAGGGGTCCGAAGGCACAGGGTACTTCCTCCCTTTCGCTGTCAATCAACACAACATCCTTCCTTTGGTTCTCGTCACTTTGCCTGGGATCCTCGTCTTGGCCGCTCAATCAGGCTTTGTCCCAAATGCACAGGCTTTAATCCACCATGGGCCCGCCCAGCTTTGCAAAACTGCAGGCTAAGTTGCCCAGATGATTATCTTGCTCTCCCACCTTGTCTGCTGGCCCCAAAGCCAGCGGAGTAGGGGGCATCCGCCCTTCTCCAACCTCGCGCTTCCTCCTTTCTAACGCGAGCTCCAGCCCCGAGTGGGGCATCTAGAGCCCGCAAAGCTGCCCCCTTAGAGGCCAGCCCACCGTGGCCGCCACGCGCTTCCCTTCTGTGCGGCAGTGGGCTCGGCCCAGTTCCTCAGACAAGCGCGTTTTTGGGGGTGTCCCAGGGTGGTCCACAGCTTCTAGCGTACGGGCCACCCCTCCCCACACAGAGGTGGGTGGCCAGCTCGGGATTTCCCCCCACAGAGGCCTCTTCCCCAAGACTCTTTTCCGCCGACCCCGGCTGGCTCACCAATTGCTGGTTTGCAAGCCGGTTCCGTACCCAGAGGGCGAGGACACGCTAAGGAAAGAGGCCGCTCCTGGATAGGTCCGTGGCAGGTTTAGTAAGGGAACTTACCTGCGGGCTTGTCTTGGGTCGACGCAACTTGCGTAAATCTCTGCACCTGCGCCCCAGAGTCTTCAAAGTTTTTAACTAGGCCTTAAGGGGCTGAGTCACATGTCCTGTCCAGGTGGTGTCAATAGCAAGCTGCAGTCTCCCGGCTCCCGGCCGCCTCCTGGAGAATGGCTCCGGCTGTGCGACGCGGGAGCGGAAAGGTCACCCCGAGGGCAGAGGGGTGGGGGAGGGGCCTCCTCCGAGGGCTCATCCTGATCCGGGGTCTGACCTCCCCCTCACCATGCCAGGAAGCAGTAAGGGAGAAGAACGACGCCAGACCCAAGCACGAAGAGGAGAAGAATACCTAGAAGGGAAACCTGAGAGGTCAGAGAAGGCTTTATGGAGAACACATCTGAGTTCCGTCTTGAAATCCCCAAGGCCAAGATGAGGAAAGAACGCCGAGGAACGGCTCAGAATTTAAAAAAAAAAAAATCCAGAAAAGTAAAACAAACGAAAACCGCCATGCTCTGTGTAAAGGAGCGTAAATACTTAGGTGTTTTGGAATGTAAAGAGCAAGGCATGCGGTTCCTGGAGATGAGATTGAAAGGTGAGCAGAGACGCTTCTTTCCTGGTTTGTTAGGGAGCTTGAACCTGTCATGTGAGTAATGTGCTGTCGTCGAAGGTTCTGTGTGGTTATTTTATTTTATTTTATTTTATTTTATTTTACTCTATTTCGTTTTATTTTAGAGAGAGCACCTGTGCGTGAGGGAGGGAGGGGCAGAGAGAGAGAGAGAATCCCAAGCAGGCTCCCCACTCAGTGTGGATGGAGCCTGACACGGGCTGAATTTCACCAACCTGGAGATCACGATCCGAGCCAAAACCAAGAGGAGGGTGCTTAACTGGACTGAGCCACCCAGGTGCCCCTTGAAGGGTTTTAAACCAAGGAAACATCAGGATTTTGGATGAACCATGGTGGTAACTGGTTGGAGGACAGATTCCGGAGAGAAAGTGATGTTCAGGAGATATGAGGAGGATTTAAACCAGGGAAGTAGTTGTAGGAACAGAACAAAAGGTATCTTCTGGGAAACATTAAAGAGGTCAAGTTGGAATTATTTAGTAATTCATTGCAGTGTGGGGAAATGAGGGACATAGAGAAGTATGGATGACTTTTGCAGGTTCACTGGGTAGCTATTGACCCGAACAGGGAGAGGGCTATGGGAGGAGGAAGAAGAAGATGAAAAGTAACTTTTGTGGCTGTTGAGTTGATAAATTTGAAGTTCCAGATGAATATATGGGTGTAATACTAACAGGAGGAAAATAAAATGCACGTATGAATTTGTATTTATCAGTGTAGCTTGAAACCTCATTGTACATTGTGTTAAATGCATGTATCAAGTATTTATATATTTGTATGCATTATAAATATGTATATACAATATACAATTTAATATATACTTATATATTAAGCTAATATATAACTTATATAACTAGTTATATAAATATGTTTAAATATTTAAATGTCAGATATCAATATTAAATAAATATACTATAATATGATTTTATATAATATTATGTAAATATTTATGTATTAAATTAATATATATAACTGTACATTTGCATTTCTGTTTAAGGTACTTTGGTGATACAGCATGTTCCAGAAGGTAATTACACTGTATTTTAAAAAAACAGTGATGCAGTATATTCATTAGCACTTATGCCTCCCAGTACTTCTGTGGTCAACAGTGAATGGCTGGGTTCAGTGACTTTGGGTCCAGTGCTTATTAACTCTTTCTCTGGTGTACACAAAATCTCGAATTTTCAGAACCAAGAGGTTGTCTGTAAAATTCAAGGCCAGTCAACCTTTTAGTTTCTGGATACAATGAAGAAATGTATCCAGTGAAGATACAATGAAGAAATATTATTTGAAAGTTAGAATTGCAGGGGCACCTACCTGGGTGGCTCAGTGGGTTAAGCATCTGACTTTGGCTCAGGTCGTGATCTTGCAGTTAACCGGTTCAAGCCCCATGTGGGGCTCTGTGCTGACAGCTCAGAGCCTGGAACCTGCTTCAGATTCTGTGTCTCCCTCTCTCTCTGCCCCTCCCCCGCTCATACTCTGTTTCTCTTAAAAATGAATAAACATTAAAAAATTAAAAAAAAAAAAGGAAAATTAGAATTGTAACCGTTCCAGAGCAATCAAATGAATCCACCTTTAATTTACTAGTCTACTCTGTACGAAGAGTCTCCAAAAAGAATCAATAATCTTAACAGGCATTTTAGTTCTTTAACATAAACAGGATTTAACATCCATGCAATCCTAGTTTAATACTATTAACCAAGGAGTATGCAAATCAGCAGTGTTCTGGTCTGTGCTGACACTTTGTTAACACTTCATTAAGAAAAATCAGCTCTTGGTACTTGAGGTTGTGCCGGAGATGGAATATTCTTTTCCTTTAAATCCACATATTTCTCTGCAAAGCCCCAGAGCTTCTTGGAATATCTATCATCTATCTATCTACCTATCATAATTAAAAAAAAAATTTACACCTTCTACTAATATCCCTAAACCCATAGAGAGTTAGATGTTCTCAGAGTGACCCTTTAAGGATTCACTTTAGATCCAAAGTAAACTGGCTCCACTTGAGGATGGTTACCCTGACAGGTGACCCTTGTGGTGGTGGGCCTATGAAATATTCTAGGATAGGATAGGTTTGTTGCATTCAACCATGTTTGTATTTATTCAGTGTTTATTAAGCACTTACTGTGTTCTAGGCTTTGTGGCAAGAAGATAAATAGGTCTCAGTCTCTATCCTTAAGGAATTCATTGATTAGTTGGGGAACCTGGATGTAAATATTTATCTTACAATATCATGTGTTAAATTTCAAACTGGAAATATGAACAGCATTATATTGGAGCTCTGTCTGTAGGACACTGATACAGAAGAAGGAATATTTGGTCTGAGCCCTTACGGATAATTAAGGATTTCCTATAGGAAGAAAAATGTGTGTGGGGGTGTGTGTGCATGTGTTTGTATTCATGGTGGTGGTGATGGAATCGGGTTTGATAAACCTCAAATGTATCCTGAATTACAAAAGGGCATGATATATTGAGAAGATAAGTCCTATTGGAACAAAGGGTATTTGGCCGTAGAAACAGGCCACCCTTGTTAAGTTTAACAGAACAGTTGGACCTCAATGAATTTCAACACTTGGAGTCCTACTGGAAGGCCTAGGGTAATTTCCTATATGTGGGGTTATAACTTACTGAGCAATATTATTTTTTTAAGTTTCTTCATTTTGAGAGAGAGAAAGAGAGTGCTTTGGAGAGGGAGGGAGGGAGGGAGAGAGAGAGAGTGCAGAGTGCAACACAGAGCCTGAAGTGGGGCTCGAACTCATGAACCATGAGATTATGATCTGAGCCAAAACCAAGAGTCAGACGCTTAACTGACTGAGTCACCCAGGCATCCCTTTACTGAGAAATATTTTAAGCTATAACAGACCTCTGAATCTCAAATATCTGGGATCTTAGAGTGCTGGGGCTCCACAGTGAAGCCTAAAAGACGTCCCCAGTTTTTACTTAAGTAACTTAAGTACTAGGATTAATGTTGTAGATGAGAGATCAATTGCTTGCTCATGACTTTTAGGCTCCCATTTGTCTATAATCCAACCCAGACTTTTGCTTTTCCTTCTCTATGGGACTTTAATGCCACCCAGAAAGAAGAGACAAAATAAATGTCAGCATCTAGATCTTCTGCATGCTGATCAGTGCATGTTTACACTTTTAGTAAGTTACCTGTGTGCACCTTGCAGGTGCTGAGACCAATTGTCACTTTGATATGAAGAGATGGAAAAATGGAGGACACGTTTAAATAGTGACATTTCTGGAGTACTGAATCAGTTTCATGAGGGACTGATTATTCTTTATCATAAATGAACCATTGCTCAGCTCCTACTATGGGATTAACACTGGATGAGATGGTTTTCCTTACAGGAAGTATGCAGGTTGGAAAAATCTTTTATTCCTTTCAAGATCCTGGAGACAAACTATTATCAGCTTGAGGCAGTGGCTGTGTCTGTCTTGTTCATCTTTATTTCCCTGGCACTTATGAAAGTATTCATTATTTGTGGAGTGAGCAAATGTTTCCTGTATGGTGTTATATAAAAAAAATTTTTTTAAGATATTTTTAAAATTCTATTTGCAAGAATTTAAACTTAGAGGATGAGAAAAAGCAATATAAGTATCAGTCTATATATTGAGAATGTTCTCATACAGTATTCTTATGATCTTTACTTAGTAACAAAGAGTAACAGAAGTCATAAACACTGTATTTAGGGTTCAAATAGTGTGTCTTCACTTCAGATGAATAGAACAACACCACCCCGCCTGCCCCCCCCCCCTCCGATTTGTTCATGTTGGTCAGCATGACCTAACCAAAATGATGATTAGCTTATTGTATTTCTTAAGACTGAGCAGTTAAGCAAATAGTAGTAAGATCCTACTTAACCTTTTGCCCTAGGTTTTGGAGGAGATAACAGTAAGGGGAAGGCCCCTATGGCAGGCATAATAGCCTCAGGGAAAGGGACCAGTTAAGTCAGGAAGTGGTGAATGAGTCCTCTATGAAGCTTTAAGCCCTTGTCACAGCCTGGGACTGACATTCACATTTGTCACTACATTCATTCAGATGATCCCCAAAGACCTAACACTACATCTCCTTTTCTCCTCAGGACAGGAAAAGCCAGACAGACTCTGAACCCTAGTCCAGAAGGAGTCATCAAAGCTACATCTGTCCTGAGGGCCTCATGCTTGAAAGGAATTTTGTAGGGTTATCATGTGGTGAGCCTCCAGGAAGGGCCACTCCTATTGGTGACCATTGGAGGGTTGCCTGGAGTTGTGCAGTGAGCAGTGTGGCCATGGGGTGGCCCTGGTCGTCTATACTGGAAATAGGACTAGATACATGGGGGCTGTAGAGGTGGTATGACTCCTTTCTTTGTTCACAAATGCAAATATACTTGGTATAATGATTACATGACATGAAACAGGTAGAGACAACAGAAAAGACTGTAAATAACTCAATCTGGTACAGTAGATTTTCTGAGATTCTATTCAACTTTACTTCAATTATCTATCAATTATTTAGTACTCTTTATAAGTCATGCACTATAAAAATGCTTAATATATTACCTCTTGCTAGTGGAAAGTGCTCACCATCACTGCAAGAGATATCCAGAACAAAGCTTGCTTCACCACTTCTTTCTCAAAGTTTTGTCTTTATTTTATTTTTTTTTTACTTTGCCTAAGTTTTTGATTTTAATTCCAGTATAGTTAACGTATAGTGTTATATTAGTTTCACATGTACAATATAGTGATTCAACAATTCCATATATTACATACATTACCCAGTACTCATCAAGATAAGTGGACTCTTAATCCCCTTCACCTATTTCACCTGTCCCCCCACCCACCTGCCCTCTGGTAACCATCAGTTTGCTCTCTATAGTTAATAATCTGTATTTTAGTTTGTCTCTCTTTTTTTTTTCTTTGCTTGTTTGTTTTGTTTCTTAAATTTCACATTTGAGTGCAATCATATGGTATTTGTCTTACTCTGACTTATTTAGTATTATATTTTCTAACTCCATCCATGTCAATGCAAATGGCAAGATTTAATTTTTGTGTGTGTGTTTGTGGCTAAATAATATTCCATTGCATTTATATACCACATCTTCTTTATCCATTCTTTATCCAATTGTCAATGGACAATTGGGCTGCTTCCATATCTTGGCTGTTGTAAATAATGGTGCTATAAACGTCGGGGTGCATGTATCCCTTTGAATCTGTGTTTTTGTATGTTTTTGGATAAATACCCAGTAGTGTGATTACTGCAATCATAGGCTAGTTTCATTTTTAACTTTTTTAGGTAACTACATACTGTTTTTCACAGTGGCTGCACCAGTTTGCACTCCTACCAACAGTGCATGAGTGTTCCTATTTCTTCACATCCTTTCCAACAACTGTTGTTTCTTGTGTTTTCAATTTTAGTCATTCTGACAGTTGTGAGGCGATATCTCATTGTAGTTTTGTTTGCATTTCCCTGATGAGTGATGTTGACCATTCTTTTCATGTGTCCGGTGGCCATCTATACTTCTTCTTTGGAGAAATGTATGTTCATGTCTTCTGTCCATTTTGTTCAGTGAATTATTTGTTTTTGGGTGTTGAGTGTTTTAAGTTTTTTTTATATAGTTTGGATACTAACCCTTTACGGGATATGTCATTTGCAAATATCTCCTCTCATTCCATAGGCTATCTTTTAGTTTTATTCATTGTTTCCTTTGCTGTGCAGAAGCTTTTTATTTTGATGTAGTCCTAATAGTTTATTTTTGCTTTTGTTTCCCTTGCTTTAGGAGACATTATCTAGAGAAAAGTGGCTACATCCAATGTAGGAGAGATTACTGCCTGTGTTCTCTTCTAGGATTTTTATGGCTTCAGGTTTCACATTTAGGCACTTAATCATTTTGAATTTATCTTTGTGTATGGTGTAAGCAGTGGCCCAATTTCATTTTTTTGCATATTGCTGCCCAATTTTCCCAACACCATATGTTGAAGAGGCTGTATTTTTCCCATTGCATATTCTTTCTTCCTTTGTCAAAGATTAATTGATCATGTAAACATGAGTTTATTTCTGGGCTTTCTATTCTATTCCATTGATCTACCCATTTTTGTGTCAGTCCCATACTGCTTTGATTATTATAGCTTTGTTTTATAATCTGAAATCTGGATTTGTAATACCTCCTCTATGTTTTTCTTTTTCAAGATTGTTTAAGCTATTCAGTTTTGAGAGGTTATTTGTTTCTAGGAATTTATCCATTTCTTCTAGGTTATCCAATTTGTTGGCATATAATTTTTCATAATCTCTTATAATCTTGTATTTCTGTAGTGTTGGTTGTTACTTCTCCCTTTTCACTTCTGATTTTGTTCATATGAGACCTCTTCTTTCTTTCTTTCTTTCTTTCTTTCTTTCTTTCTTTCTTTCTTTCTTTCTTTCTTTCTTCTGATGAGTCTGGCTAAGGGTTTATCAATTTTGTTGATCTTTTCAAAGAACCAGCTTCTGTTTTCATTGATCCATTCTATTGTTTTTTGTTCTTTGTGTTTTTTGGTTTCTCTTTCTAGTATTTCTTTTTTCCTTGTAATGCTTTTGGATTTTGTTTGTTGTCCTTTTTCTATTTCCTTTAGATTTAAGTTTAGATTGTTTATTTGAGAATATTCTTGGTGCATAAGGTAGGCCTGTATAAACTTCCATCTTAGAACACCTTTTGCTGTAAACCAAAGATTTTGGACCACTGTGTTTTCATTTTCATTGGTCTCCATGCATTTTTTGATTTTGTCTTTGATTTCTTGGTTGACCCACTCATTGTTTAGTGGCATATTATTTAACCTCCATGTAGTTGTGTGCTTTCTAGGTTTTTTTTCTTGTGGTTAGCTTCTACTTTCATAGTTTTTTGTTCAGAAAAATGCATGGTATGACTTTGATCTTCTTGAATTTGTTGAGGTTTGTTTTGTGGCCTAATACATGATCTATTCTGGTGAATATGCCATGTACCTTTGAAAAGAATGTGTATTCTGCTGTTTTAGGATGGAATGTCCTGAATATATCTTTTAAATCCACCTAGTCTAACATGTCATTCAAAGCCACTCTCTCCTTATTGATTTTCTGTTTGCACAATTTATCCATTGATGTAAATGGGGTGTTAAAGTCCTCTAATATTATTGTATTGCTATCAGTTAGTGCCTTTATGTTTGTTATTAGCTGCTTTATGTATTTGTATGCTCCCATTTTGGTCACATGTACATTTACAATTGCTATATTCTCTTGTTGGATAGTTCCCTTTATGATTGTATAGTGTCCTTTTTTTGTTCCTTGTTATAGTCTTTGTTTTAAGGTCTATTTTGTCTAATGTAAGTATTGCTACTCTGGCTTTCTTTTCACTTCCATTTGCATGATAAATATTTCTCCATCCCTTGACTTTTAGTCTGCATGTATCTTTAGTTCCGAAATAAGTCGCTTGTAGGCAACATATAGATGGGTATTGTTTTTTTTTTCTTTAATCCATTCTGTCTGTATCTTTTGATTGCACCATTTAGTCCATTTACATTCAAAGTGATTATTGATATGTGTGTCCTTATTGCCATTTTGTTACTTTTTTATGGTTTTTTTTGTATTTCATCTCTGTTCCTTTCTTGTTCTCTTGTGTCATAAGTTGACTTTATTTAATGGAATACTTGGATTTCTTACTCTTTATTTTTTGCACATATTTTTTGAAGTTGTTTATTTATTTTGAGGGAAAGAGAGATGGGGGAGGGGCAAAAAAAAAAGAGGGGAGGAGAGAGAATTCCAAGCAGGCCCCACACTGTCAGCACAGAACTTGACATAGGGCTTAAACTTAGAAACTAGCTGAAACCAAGAGCTGGTCACTTAACAGACTGAACCACCCAGGTGCCCCTATTTTTTTGTGTGTCTATTACTGGTTTTTAATTTGTGGTTACCATAAAGTTTATTTATATTATCTTCTGCATGTAGCCGCCTACATAAAGCTGATAGTTGCTTGATTTTGAACCCATTCTTTACTCCTGTCCCCTCAACATTTGAGAACATCTTTGACATCATTGTATTCTGTGCTTATTTTAGCTGATTTTTACAGAAATACTTACTTTTTCCCCTTTTTTGTTTCATGTTTTTTTCTTTTTCATACTTATGGTTTTTGTTTTCCACTCCTGAGTTCCCCTTTCTTATATGGCTGGCTTAGTGGTCGTGAATTCTTTTAACTTTTTTTTTTTTTTTTTTTGCCTGGGAAACTCTTTAGCTGTCCTTCTATTCTGAATGGTAGCCTTGCTGGATATATTATTCTTGGCTGCGGATTTTTCTTTTTCAGCACTTTGAATGTACCTTACTACTGCCTTCTGGCCTACAAGGTTTATGCTGAAAAAGCAGCTGATAGGCTTATAGAGTTTCTTTCGTATGTAACTGCCTTCTTTTCTCTTGCAACCTTTAAAATTCTTGCTTTATCACTTTTTTTTTGCCATCTTATATTTATATTTAATTTATTTTTGTATTTTTAATTAATTGTTATTTAATTTTCTGTTCCTATTTCTCTTCTCTTTCTGGGATCCCTATAATGTGAATGTTATTATGCTTGATGGTGTTGCTCAGTTCTCTAAGTCTGTTCTCATCATGTAGTGTTTGTCTCTTACCTGTTCAGTTTGATTGCTTTCCATTACTCTATCTTCCAGGTCCCATATATGTTCCTCTGCTTCTTGTAGCATACATTTATTCTATCTATTATATTTTTAATTTCTTTTATTGAGTTTTCATCTCTGATGTGTTTTTTTGTTTGTTTTTTTTATCTCTTTGTAAGGATCTCACTGATGTGCTCCACCATTTTCTGATGTCCAGCGAGTATCTTTAAGTTCATTATTTTGAAATCTCTTGGGGCGCCTGGGTGGCGCAGTCGGTTAAGTGTCCGACTTCAGCCAGGTCACGATCTCATGGTCCATGAGTTCGAGCCCCGCGTCAGGCTCTGGGCTGATGGGTTGGAGCCTGGAGCCTGTTTCCGATTCTGTGTCTCCCTCTCTCTCTGCCCCTCCCCCGTTCATGCTCTGTCTCTCTCTGTCCCAAAAATAAATAAAAACGTTGAAAAAAAAAATCTCTACCGGGCATATTACTTATTACTGGTTTTGCTTAGATCTCCTGCTGTGATTTTGTCCTGTCCTTTCATTTGGGATATGTTTCTCTGTCTCCTCATTTTGTCTCTCTCTGTCTGTCTCTGTGTTAGGGAAATCAGCTATATCTTCTGCTTTAGAAAGTGGTGGCTTTATGAAGAAGAGGTCCTGTAGTGCTTTGCAGTGTAGTACCCCCTGTTTGCCAGAACCTGGCACTTGAGTAGTGTGTGTTGCTTGTGTCCTGCTGTTGTCTGATTCACTACTTCTTTCAGTCCAGATGTGTTAATTGACTCTCTGCCTGTTGTGGGCTGTGCTTTGTCTGTGGTGTTAGTGAGATCCTGGCAGGTCAGCTCTGAGAGGGTGTGACCACAAGAGGACTTGGGAGCAGGGCAGTGGTGTTAGCAAAACTTGCATTGAGCTACTAGTCCTAGTCTGGGTTCCTGGGAAACATTGAAGCTGGAGTCACAGCATTGGCAGGTGGGGTCCTGTGGTGTCTGTGTGCACAGTGGCTGGGCAGGGTGCTTGGCAACATGGCATTAGCAAATTCTGTGCTTAGCCCAGGACCAAGGCCAGCAGGCTTGGAGTGAGAGGGTCTCCAGGAGAATGCATGGGTTGGGTGCACTGTCAGCAGTTCGGATAGCAAGTGTCTGTGTAGTGCTGCCTCCTGCTGGTGGCTCTGTATTTATGTTGTGGGGTGGGGCAGGAAAACAGCACCTGCCAACTAGTTCCTCTGTTCTGAGAGAAGTCCCCCAACATGCTCCAAAATCAGTATAAATAGATCTTCCTTCCATTTGCCCCAGGCGTGCAAACTATCCCTTCTGTGTTGCATCTCTGTGGTTTGCTGTCCTTTTAAGGGTGGAAACTTAGCTATCACTTGCCTTAGTAGATTACCCAGTGTGGAGTCAGCTGACTTTTAAAGCTCCAAGCTCCTTGTCCAGCTCCTTATGCATTTCCTCATGGAATTCAGCCCCTCTGATTTTCAAAGCCAGGTGTCTTCCCTCTGTGATCTCCCTGGCACAAGGGACCGTTTCCGTCCTTTCTCTATGCTTTCAGCTCCTTCCCACCTCCAGGCAGCTCCTAACCACTGTCTCTGCCCTTCCTAACCTCTCAGAATGTAGATTCTTCTGTACATTTAGTTGTGGAATTTATTGTGTCAGTCTTCGGATTGCCTCTGTTTTTGTTTTTGTTTTTGTTTTTGTTTTTTTCATAGATATGAGTGATATCTAGTTTAACATGGGTGTGGGTTTATCTTTGGGTCCTCCTGTTCTGCCATCTTCCCCAGCTCCTCTCCAAAGGTTTGTATTTCACTCAGTTACGAACTGACATTGAAAAGGTGGGGAGGGGGGAGGGTATAACCCAGTAGCTCTGCTCTTAGCATTAGGGGCTTCATTAGGAATATGTATTAATAAATATACAAGTTTGAAAATTGCACCCCATATATTACTGACCTATCATCTGTGGCTAGTGGCTGTATTTTGGTGATACAATGGTGGGACAGTTGACTTCATAGTTAGAATTCTACCTTGTTCTTAGTAAAACAAAGTTTCTGTGACACATGACTTCAGCTGTCATAATTTCTAGAAATAAACCCCAGCATTTCCAAGGAGGTTTCTGAGAATTGCTTGAAGAAGGTTAAATTAAGCCTGGATACAAGGTTAATATTTGTTTCCTTGAATACAATTGCAAAGAAATTAAAGCTCTAGATTTATGAGACTACCTTTGAGGATATTTGCAGAAAAATCATTATCCCACTATCAGTGGAATTTTTTGTGCTTTTATCTACATCGTGTTTTTAGAGTATTAATATATGATAAAAATATGAATTTTGATTTCTTCTAAGTAAAAGCATTTCAGAAGGAGCAGCTTACTTATTTACTTGAGGCCTTTGTTTTATTGTTAATAAAATCAGGTTAAAACTAATTCACCTCATGTAGGGGTTGAATGGCAGCTTATAGATAGAATGACTGTAAGGGGTAATGTGAATATTTTAGTGGAACAGAAATGCTTATTATCAATAATAATAGTAACAAGCAGTGAGGAGAAGTAGAAGGCAAGACATTGTCACATTGTTTTCTTGGGATTTTAAAAAACTTTGGCTTTCTTGTGCATGTGACACTTTCGATTATGTTGAGAGAATAAGAGCTCTAAATGTAGTACTTGGTTGTCTAAGGAATTCTTGATAGAGACAGATTTCTTATGAAGTCTAAATTGTGTCACTCACTGTCTGAGTTTTAGCATTAAGATCTTTAGAAGATATTTTGTTTATTCTTAATGTAACCCCAGGCTGAATTCTCTTAGGTTATCATAGAAGTAATGTCACCTGAAAGTGGAAAATATCCCTGAGATTGCTTCAGGCTTGAGCACATTTTTTTCTTGTCAAAAAATTAAATTCAATCTTGAAAGTTATTAGTATATGCCTATAGACTCCCTTCTTTTGGGTTCCCAGGGATTAAAGGACAAAATGACGAGAAGTGGGAGGAAAGGGGATTATTCTTACACTGAAAAATACTAAAAAAATGTTTGAAAGTATATTCCAAGACTGAATACAGCAAAGATATCTATGTATCTGCTTGTTATATCCCTGAGTCTCTGCAAAGAAAGGGTGTAAGCTTTTGGGTATGTGAACAGGATTCCGAAGCAATTACTTATATCCAAATCTTTTCACCATTTCCTCCCCAAATATCAGTTTATATTAAGGAATGGGTACATTTAAAAAAATATTTATTTTGAGAGTGTGTGTGCAAGCAGGGGAGGGGGGAGAGAGAGAGAGAGAGAGAGAGAGAGACAGACAGACAGACAGACAGAGAGAATATCCCAAGCAGGCTCCATGCTATCAGTGCAGAGACCTGACATGGGGCTCAGTCCCACAAACTGCAAGATCATGACCTGAGCCAAAATCATGAGTCAAATGCTTAACTGACTGAGCCACCTAGGCACCCCCAAAATGGGTACTTTTAAAGTATACATGAAGTTACTTAAGAAATAGCTTTTTACGTAATACCTGAAATTACAGATCTTCCTTGACTTAGGGTGGGGTTATACTCCAATAAAATACCATAAGTCGAACATACATTTAGTACATCTAACTTACCGAACAGCACAGCTTCACCTAGCTTACCTTAAATGTGCTCGGAACACTCACAGTACCTTAAATCATTGAACAAAAAGTCAACTTTGTAATAAAGTGTTGACTGTCTCATGTAATTTATCGAATACCATACTGAAAGTGAAAAACCGTATGGGTGCAGAATGGTTCTAAGTGTATCAGGTGTTGGCCGTCCTGGTCATGAGGCTGACTGTGCACTGGATCTAGCTGCCACTGCCCAGCATTGAGAGAGAGGATTGCCCCGCATATTGCCAGCCTGAGAAAAGATCAAAATTCAGAACTAGAAATACCGTTTCTACTGAATGCGTATCACTTTGCATCACTGTAAAGTTGAAAAGTTTCTAAGTGAAACCATTGTACGTTGGGGACTGTCTGTATTGCCAAGGGCAAACTAACAGTATTTTAGTTATAGACTGTGTTTTTGTGGGCTTTCCATGTGGAAATTAGAAAGGCAACGTTCACAGTAAATCCATTTGACTTAACAGTGTCCTTTCACTCATGAAAAGCAGCCTTGGTACGCATTCTGTACTCTGGGTACAGAAGAGTACATATTTTGGGTAATTAGAAAGAAAAGGGCAAGAGAATGGAGCCTGGAGAACTGCCAAGAGGGCGTGTCACTGAAAGCCCACCCTTTACCTCCCAAACAGGGAAAAGGGTAGCTTAGCATTCTGTAATTATAGTGTGGGGTTTGCTAATGCTCCCATGAGTGCTGGAATCCAAGACATCTTGATGAAGATCAGAAATCAAGTTACCCTAGAGGCATTTTGTTTTTGTTTTTAAGCAGATGTTCACAGGGCTGCAATCTTTATTAAGCAACGGCACCAGGGAAATGTTACAGACAGGAATGCTTCCTGTCCATCACAGTTTAGATTGGCTTGGCAAAGGATTACTAATGACTTGGAAAATTCCAGAACTAGTTTGATGTCAGAATGTTAGGGACACTTTATGCTGAGGCCAGAAAGGTGACTTTGTACCTCTGGGGGTAGTCAATTACCCAACCAAACCACAGATGTTTTATTCAACACACTATCCTAGGCCTTTAGTGGGGGCACATAAAGAATTATACAGCCTCTGTTCCAAAAGAGCTTGCATTTAGTTGCAGAAAAATTCAGAGGTGTATGAAAAATTAATGGGATAACGCAGTATATGTAAGGTGCCCAGTGAAAGGTACAGAAAATAAAGGTTAAAGGGAAGAATATGTATGAGTCAGGGTTCTTTGATTCAAATCAACAATAATACTCTCAATCACTTGAGCAAAGGAGAATTTATTTGAAGGCTTTTAGGACTCATAGGCTTGCCGGGAAGTCCTGAGAGTCTGGCTCAGAGGCCTTAGGAGACAGGATATCAGGAGCTGTCCAAAAGTCTGAGGTGCCATCAGTCCTTGGATTTGAAGAAATTCTAAGTGTTAAGTCACTCCCAATTGTGGAAATTATTTGTCAACTCTTTAATATTCTACCGTAGATGTTGAGGGGGTATTTGTAGTATGCTAGGGATAATGCATGAATCCTTCTGCCTGCAATGAACAATGGGTGAGGAAAGGGATCAGCTAGCAAAGTAGTGGCACCCAGATTATGGAGTGTCTTCCTAAAATTATCTTACTGGCAGTGGAGAACACTTTGTAATGTTTAGCAAGAATATAGCGTGGTAATAATAGCAATGTTTTAACTCTGTTCTTTGCAGTGGTGAAATTTCAAAGAAAATAGCCACTCCCTTCCTTGTCCCTGAGGTTTTTGAATTCAGTCTATGGGGTGTCTATTCCTTAACGACTCCCTTTCTTTGCAGCAGCCTTTATCATGCCTTTCCTAGGGCAGTGCTTCTCAAAAGAATGTCCCCAGGCTACCTGCATCAGAAATGACTGGGGAGATTTGCCTTGCTAAATTAGAATATTTGGGAGTGGGGGCAGGAATCTGCAT
The DNA here is from genome assembly GCF_016509475.1 of Prionailurus bengalensis. Classification (NCBI taxonomy): domain Eukaryota; kingdom Metazoa; phylum Chordata; class Mammalia; order Carnivora; family Felidae; genus Prionailurus; species Prionailurus bengalensis. The sequence goes on from NC_057346.1 coordinate 41,267,029, forward strand.
TTTCAACAGGTTACCTGAGTGATTCTGTGCACTGAGGTTTAAGAACTACTGCCCTGAGCAACTTAAATGGACAGATAGGCACACAAGCAAGGGTAAGATCCTTCCTTCCTGCCTTTCCTTCTCCCTCATCTTCTTTTCTTTCTCCCCATCTCTCCTCACTCTCCATGTTTTGCTCCTCCTCCTCCCCTCTTTCTTTCCTAAGAAAAAATCCACTCACTGAGCACTCGCTGTGTGCAAAACACTGCTAAATGCCTTGCTGAATGCTGGAGACTTAAAGACATACCTGAGGAGCTTAAAATATATGTCTGTTCAAAATAGGCATTGGCAGGAAATCAGTTCTATTTCAGGGTGAGCCTTTTATGGGAAAGACGTTTAGAATTTGCTTTAAGTAAGGCTCACTTTGATTTGCAAGTGGGGCGGTGCTCGAATCAGGATCTAAGGATTTTCAGTTGTTGATAAAGGGACAGCAGCTGGTGGAATCAAAGGGTTGGGATCTGGGTGAGAACCTCCTCCAGATCAATTCAGAACATTAGTGAGAGTGTAGGGCAGGCACTAATAAAGTTTGGGTTGATTCTCTCTTCCCTATCCACTGCTCTTGTTTGGGATGTAAAGAGAAACATTTATTTAGCCTACCTAATGCTTTGTAGATACCATCCATTTCTTGTTTACAGGAATCCAGTTACTAGAACAAAACCTAGCACAAGTGGGTTTTGAGTGGATGTTATTATTGATTCATTCATTTAGTAAATGTTAGGCAATGTTCTAGACACCAGGAATGCAGCACTAAAGAAAAAAAAAAGAATCTCTGCCCTCATGTGACTTATATTCTAGTGTTGCATGTTATTTTATATCTTGTATTTAGCTTTATTAGGTAGACAGTACAATTCACACTTTACAGATAAGAAACTGGAGCTTGGAAAAGTTAATTTGCGAGAGGCCAGACGGCTAGGAATCTGCAAGGTTTAGCTGTAGAGAGGAAATAGATTCCCACACCTGTTTGGCTTCCAAACTCATACTTTCTATGACATTATTATAGCTTCAGGCAGATTTTTTGATAAAAAATGATATGTTGGTTACCCTCTGAAAATGAAGTAAATTTCCTAAAGAACAGCTAAGTAACCCAGATGCTAAGGAGAGCTGAGAAGACCCCTAACAGGGCATTGCCCCAGCTTCTTGCATCCTGTGCAGAAATCAGACGACTCCAGTTAAACTCCTGTAAATGGACTCTGGACCTGAAAACTTAGATGCCGTTTGGAAATGTCCCATCACATTTCTAACATACACTTCTGCTTCTGATATTCCAGCCCATGACTTTTGGGAAGGGTGTTGTGCCTCTGCCAAGAAAGCAGCGGTCACTGCTCCACGTTAATAGTCCTGCACGTTGGCGAACTCACTGAAGGTTGCCCACTGTGCCTGTCACCTGTGTGTGGTTTCCTGTTTCCTTCCTGCCCTGGTGCTCCTTTTCTCCCAGGGCCCTGTGTGCTGACATTCCCAGAGCCTGCTGACACAGCTGAAAATGATCTAAAAAAAAGTGCCTGTGTAAGAGATGTAATACCTTCCTCTTCCAGGAAGAGGCGTTTACATTTTAGAAGAGGGCGCTGCTTAGCTGAAGGAATGAACTCACCCGCAATCAGGGATGGCTTAGAGAGGGTACTATCTCTGAGGCTTGCTGAAATGCTCCTCCCACTCTGTAGATTTTCCTCTCTTCCCAAGCAGAATTAATTGTTTTTCCTTTGAGTCCATAAAATTTTGGTAATACTTCTTTTATCATGTTTAGCTCAGTCTAACCTGTGTGTTAATTAGCTGTGGTATAGCCTTGGTACAAGACAGCACTGGACCCGCTTCTCAAAAACATTGGTATGCCTGTGGTGCCTGCAACAGTGTTTGCACTCTGCCCGAGCTCCATGATGATTTGGTGCATTGTATGGAATTGGAGCTATTCTGGAGAGGGCAAATTTTAAGGGTGCAGTGTGTACTTTGACTTTGAATCCCTTCAGAATAATTTGCCAGAGACGTGAATGGGTGTAGGGAGATGAGATGAGATTCTCTAAAGAGATCAGCTGAATACCATTTGTTTGGTCCATCTATGCACTTAAACACTACAAATTTGGGTACCACCTGACCCTCACTGCACAGTGACTTTGGATGTGTCACTTTCTCTCGGGGATTTCACTTTCTTCGCCTGTTAAAATGATATGTTTATCGTCAGGATTCAGTGAGATAATATGTGTAAAGCGCCGTGCACATTTCCCAGCACATTGTACCTCCTCACTACCTGTTCTTTATTATTTTTATTTTCACAATATCTGAGATTGAGGATACCTCCATTTTATAGATAAAATACAATGACTGTCATGTATTGGGTGCAGTCTTTCATTCGATATTTACAGCAAGTTTGTGGGAAGGTATCCTTATCACTCCCACTTTTACAAAGAGGAAGTAGGTTATATTCAGGGTCACTCTGCTGGATAAGGAGTGAAGCTGGGATGCATGCTTAGTTCTGATGAACTCCTGAGACTTCATTCTTTCTGCTATGACAAGCTGCCTGTAAGGAATGATTGCCACTTCAGAATTGCACTCAGCCTTCTTAAAATACTTCTGTTCTTCAAACGAAATACCTCACGTCAGTTCTAAATCTGTAATACTTGGGGAATTAGGGCCTCATCCCATGTAATGCTGCAGTGTGCTCTCTGCGCTGCTAAAACCTCAGACACAAGGGTTTTTACCCTTGAGGCATCTGCTGGTGGGCGGCTGATCCTTACGACATCTATGAGGTGCTTCGAGAGCACCCAGAATGAAGGACACTCGTGAATGCAAGCCCGTGGTGTTTCTGCACACGACATGTTTGTTGCTGCTACTGAATATATTAGCTCATTACACAGCCTCCAAATAATTAGAAAGAATGTGCAGCAAGCGTTATAGAATGTATACATTTCAAACCCAAGCTGTGATGTTACAAGCTTTCAGTTACTAACGTGTGAATTTTAACTATTGTTCCCTGTCAGAGATAACTGACGGCAGAATAAAAATTGTCGAATGTAACTTCAGCATTCAAATGTGAATGGATAGAGCCAAAAGAAAATCTTCTGATTGAAAACTGGACCCTTGCCAGCTCTTGAGTTCTGATGGAGCTCTGAGACCTGGGGAAAAATAGCCAAGTTATAAAATATGATTTCCTTTTGCTTTCACTTTGTTTCTTCAAATGTAACATTCCCATGTAGTCCTTAGTTATGTTTGATCACATCAAAGCTAGGTTAGATACATCTTCTGAAACACTCAAAAATATTTTGCTAAGTAACCCAGAGCGGTCATTTTCACTTCAGTGTAAACAAATTCCAAATCTATTAGAAATGATTTCTAATCCCTTTTTTTCTTTGTTCAGGATTTGTACTGGTTCTTGAGAAAATTTTCACGAATCTTTAGCGAAATGAAAATGAAGGGCAATGTGGTGTATTTTCCATGAAGCTAAATTCGTTTAATTATAAGTGCTTATCCTCTATTTTGTGATTCAGTCTTTGCAAAAGTTTCTGAGTTGGAATGTCCCTTTGATTATGAAATGGTAGTTTCTACATTTAATAAATGTTTTTGGCATCATCCAAAGTTGCCAGCTCTATTTCTGTTTGCCAATTTTTTGTTTTTAATTCACTGACCTGTGTAATGCAAGTTTGGGAACCACTGGTGTGGTAGAGTGAGCACAGGCTTTGACATTGGAAGTCCCTGAATTTCCTTCCTTCTAGTTCTACTACAAGCCAGAAGAGCTGGTCGTCACTGGTCCTCCAAGCATCTCACCTTCTCCATTTGTAATGGCAAGGTGCAGGGTTGTTGAAAGAGTTAAATGGAATCACATATGCAAAATACCTAGCTTTCAATCCTACTTAATTAACAATTATTTTTCCTCTTTATTTTTTTCTTATAGAAGCACAGTTCATGAAGAGAAGAATGTGACCATTGTTTGAGATTTGGGAGAGGAGCAGATAAGGGAGACAAATCACAAAACAGAGAATGGAGGTCCCAAAGGCAGGACGTGTTTGAGGTAAGCCTTTGGTTCTGTACCTTATAACATTTTCTGCCATCGAGGAAAGTCTTGGAGGGCGGCCATTTGTCTTGTTGCTTTTGATTCGCCAGCATCACTGGCCCAGGGCAGGCTCAGAGAGTCCCTGCTACAAGAGGTATGACCTGGGAAGTGGGCACTGATTTGGTCATTTGCATGCAGGAAATTTAGTGGGGTGTATTTTCCAGTTTACTGCCTGTAGGAGAAGTGAAGGAAGAAGGGCCAGGCAGAGATCTCTGCCACCACTACAGGGAGTCTTGGAGCTGGGATAACCCTGCAGTTGCCCTGAATTGGGGCAGGGGATTCAGGCCTTTTTACTCTCTGCATTGATCAGTCATAGGATGTGGGCTGAAGCAGGGAAGGGAGAGTGACTTGGGAGGAGAGGTCCCTGTCTTTAGCTGAGGCCAATCTCAGGAGGCGTTTTAGCGACAAGTGCTCAGTTGCTGTTATGGTTAGAATTGTGTCCCTCCAAAAGTTGTCAAAGTCCTAACCCCTGATACCTGTGAATGTGACCTTATTTGGAAATAGGGTCTTTGCAGAGGTCACGATGATCAAGTTAAGATATGATTAGGGTGGGTCCTAATCCAGTTTTGACTATGCCCTTATAAAAAGGGGGACATTTTTACACAGACAGGTGTAGAGGGAAGGCCATGTGAACACCCAGCCAGATTGCCATCTGCAAATCGGGGGAGAGGCCAGGACCAGATTTTCCTTCACAGCCCTCAGAAGGAACCAATCCACACACATCTTGATTTTGGACTCCCAAACTCCGGAGCTCTGAGACAATGCAATTCTGTTGTTTGTGGTACACTGTTCACAAGAGTCCTGGGAAACAGTTGTAGTTGCCAGTGCTCTGACAGCGGGACTGTGTATACCTGAGCTCTGAAGGGTGGGGGAGGGCGTGCACATCACAGTGTTACTAACAGAACTCCATGATGTTTGTGGGATGAAGGAGCCTTCCTGTTCCAGCTTTGACCAATGTGGGGCCATGTTTCTCACTGAAAGAGTTCTATGAAGTAGGCAATGGACTTGTCCTTCCCTCTCGTGATGTCCACATATCACTGTGATGAAATGCCTGGTCCTATAAAGCTGCCTGAGGCTGTGTCCAGAAACTGACAAAGAAAGAGGGATCTGCACGTGCTCAGAAAACACTGAATCTTAGGTGCCTATGAAACCATGTATATTTACAGAGCTGGGTCTCAAGGTAGGCTCGAACTGTTCTGGGCCTTATTACTGCTCGTGCATTGTCAGCTTGACAGGCCTGTTTAAGGAAATGGGATTTTAAAATATAACAACAGTCCTGGCTATGGAGAAGGAAGAAGGTATCAAAAACTGACACTAAGGAATTTTTATGTCACAATATGGCTCAGAGTAAATGCTAATTTACTGGGCTGAACAATTCTGTCAGGATGGAAGAGAAATGGGGATGAATTCACATAATTTTAGATTGATGTTTGCTGGTGCTCTATGTTTCTGTATTACTTTTGGATTTTGTCCAGCCTACCAAAGGTAGGGGCTGTCTTATTCATCTCTGTAGTCTCAGCACCAAGCAGGGTGGACAATTCTGGGGACTGAATACGTGTTTAGAGTTGGGGAGTATATGAAATCAGCCTACGTAATGCCTTTGTCTTCTTCCTGCAAGTTGTGAGTGTTAGCTATATTCTTCTTCCATCAATAGAACAGTGGGAGCAGAGAAATCCATTATCTCGCTCATGCCAACAACTAAGCTGTCATAAGAGTCTGCATTGCAAAATCTTTATTTCTGGTTAGAGGCGGGAAGAAAACAATTTACTTTCTAGTGAACTCCAGGCAAGTACTCAGGGTATGAGGTTGAAAAAAATAACTGTTGAATGGATATTGAAAGCATAATTAAAGCCCTTCAATACTTACAGGTTTTTGTCTTTGGATGGTATATAATAAGTTTCTGTCCATTATGGAAACCACACAGCTTATTGCAGAAAGGCCCAGGCTCCATCCTTGCTTACAAATCAACACTGAGGATTCTTGACAAGCAGGTAGTAAGTAGGTGGTCAGTAAATATCTTTGGAATGAAATTTCATGCTGCAAAACGGAGACAGGTTCCCACAGAGTCTATGTCAGGTCTCCACTTAACTTCTTTCAAGAGAGAACAGCCATCTCTGAGATGGTACACTTCTCAGCTCTGCTTCCTCTCCTTCCCTTCCTTCCTCTCCTTCCCTTCCTTCCTCTCCTTCCCTTCCTTCCTCCCTTCCTCCCTTCCTTCCTTCCTGCCTTCCTTCCTTCCTTCCTGCCTTCCTTCCTTCCTTCCTCCTTTCTTTCCTTTTTCTTCAGTAAGCTCCTTACTCACTTCCCTGTTCGTTCATTTCTAATGTCCTCTCAGAAATCCAGAAGTACTTAGAAGTTATTAGCAATGTGAGGGGGCAGATGGTGGGGAATGATTGTGAGAGTCCAGCATTCCCTGCTTCTGGTATGGAGAGCTCTGAAGGTACCTTACACCACACAGCTCCCCTGGTGCGTTAGGCTGAAGCTGTACTCAGCAGGACTATGTCAGAGATCCCACCTTTGCTGGGCCTCCTCTCCTCCCCATTTTGTTTCCCTGACTCCCTTACTATTATCTTTGGGGACACTTCCTTCATAATGTCCTTGCGCATGAATTCTCGTGTCAGGGAAACCTAACTTCAGACTTTCCACATTATGAGGGGGGAGAAAAGCCTACTCTTGACTGAGGTCCATCTCTAAAAACTGCCCCATTTCTCTGCTCCCTTTCAAAGCAGAATGTCTCAAAAGAGTCATGTTGTGCCTCTCATTCTTCTCTGTTTCCTTCCTCAAACTATTCTAATTAGTCCTCTATACCTAACACTCCATGGAAACCGCTCTTTTCAATATCACCAGTGACCTCTATCTGGCCAAATTCAATAGCTCTGCCTCTTGTTCTCATTTTCCACAAATTCTCAGCAGTAGATAACTCATCTGACCCTTCCAATAGAGACGCTCTCTTTTCTTGGCTTTCCTGACATCACACTCTCCTAATTTTCTTCTTACCTTACAGGTCGTTCCTTCCTGACTTTTGAGCTTGCTCCCTCTTCTCCGTTTGGCCTATTATATGTTGAAATACATCATGGCTTAGTTCTTGGATGACTTCTTTCATCTATTTACACTTCTCGCTGTACGTGCTGAAAACTTCTGCTTCTTGCCCCAGTTTCTCCATTAAATTTTAACTTATATACCCACCTGTCTATTAGACGTGTCCACTAGTGTATTTAATTAATGTATCTCAAAGTAAAAATTCCCAAAAAGAACTATTGTTTCTACATGCCAATAACTTAATGAAAAATTGTGTTTCTTACCTCTCCTCCCGGTCTTAGTGAATACAACACTTTGTACTGTATTGTTCAAACCAGAAACTGAGCAGTCATCTATTTCTCTGTTCTGCCCACCCTGCCATATCTAATTGATGAGACAGTCCCACTAACTATGCCACTACAACACGTCCTTTATCTGAACTTCTCCTCATTTCCATTGCCACCACCAGTCCCAGCTGTCATCTTTTATCACCGGGACTACTGACTTGGTCAACTAACTTGTCTCTCGCCTCCTCTGTCTACCCTTCTCCCCACCTGCCTAGATCATCCTTTGAACACGTATGAATGATGAGATCACATAATTCTCCTGCTTACAACTCTGCAGGGCTTCTTTTTAGGATAAAAATCCAAAATCCTTACTATAATTTTCCTTCTGATTCTTCCCTTTTCTTAGATTCAGCCATTGCAGACCTCTGTCTTTCCTAGCACATGACAAGTGCTGGAGTGTCGAGCTTGTGGCTCTTCTTTCTGCATACCAAAGCCCTTGGCTTTTCTTCATTTTTTTTTTTTTTTAGTTTATTTATTTTGAGACAGAGAGCACGAGTGGAAGGGTAGAGAGAAGAAGAGAGAGATAATCACAAGCAGGTTCTGCACAGAGCCGGACATGGGGCTCGATCCCATGAACCGTGAGATCATGACCTGAGCTGAAACCAGGAGTTGTTTGCTTAACTGACTGAGCCACCCAGGTACCTCTCTTTTCTTCATTTTTGCATGAAATAGATCTCTTTATTTTTTTGTAGCTCAACTCAGTTCCTATTCTTTTTTAAAATTTCTGTTTTTCCAACTTTATGGGGGCATATTTGAGTAATAATTTTATGTATTTAAGGTGTACAACATGATGATTTGATGTACATATCTGTTGTGATGGTTACCAAGATTAAGATAATTGGGGCTCTTGGGTGGTTCAGTCAGTTAAGCCTCTAACTCCTGGTTTTGGCTCAGATCATGATCTCTCGCAGTTCGTGAGTTTGAGCCCTGAATCAGGCTCTGCGCTGACAGTGCAAAGCCTGCTTGGAATTCTCTTTCTCTCCCTCTCTCTGCCCCTCTCCCACTCGCTCCCTCTCTCTGCCTCAAAACAAATAAATACACTTTAAAAAAAGATAATTAATACATCCATGACCTCACATGGTTCACTTTTTTTTTTTTTTACAGTGAGAACACTAAATACCTTCTCTCAGCGGTTTTCAAATATACAACACAGTATTATTAACTATAGTCACCATGTTGTACATTAGAGCCTCAGAATTTATTCTTATAACTGTAAGTTTATAACTTTTAGCTCACATCTCTGACTTCCCTGTCCCCCCAGCCCCTGACAGTTTCCATTCTATTCTCTGTCTCTATGAAATTGACTTTTTTTTTTTTTTTGGTAGATCCCACCCATAAGTGACATCGTGCATTTGTTTCTCTTTCTCTGCCCAGCTTATCTCACCTAGTGTAATCCCCTCCACTTTCACCCATGTTGCTGCAAGCGTCAAAATTTCTTTCTTTCTAGTAGCTAAAGAGTATTTCATTTTATCTATTCTTTTATCCATTTTTTTCCTTATCCACTCAACTGTCGAAGGGCATTAAGGTCGTTTCCATATTTTGACTATTGTGAATAATGCTGCAATGAACATGGGAGTGCAGATATCATTCGGATACCAATTTCATTTCCTTCAGATATGTACCAGGGAGTGGGGTGGCTGGGTCATATGGTAGTTCTATTTTTAATTTTTGGAAGAACTGTCATATTGTCTTCCATAATGCTATACCAATTTACATTCCCAGCAATAGTGTGTAATACTACCGCTTTCCCCACATCTTTGTCAACATTGGTTAGCTCTTGTATTTTTGATGATAGTCATACTAACAGGTAATATCTTATATGGTTTTGATTTGGATTTACCTGATGGTTAGTGATGTTGAGCAACTTTTCATGTACCTATTGGCCATTTGTATGTCTTTGGAAAAATGTCTATTCAGGTCTTTGCCCATTAAAAAAATGAATTATTTGCTTTTTTTGCTATTGAGATGTATGAGTTCTTTTTTTTTAATTACATTTTTTAAAAGTTTGTTTATTTGCTTTGAAAGAGTATGTGCATGTGGGAGGGGCAGAGAGAGAGAGAGAGAGAAAGGAAGGAAGGAAGGAAGGAAGGAAGGAAGGAAGGAAGGAAGGAATCAATCAAGGAAGGAAGGAATCCCAAGCAGGTTCCACACTGTCAGTGCAGAGCCTGATGCGTGGCTTGAACTCCCGAACCTTGAGATCATGGCCTGAGCTGATACCAAGAGTCAGATGCTTAAGTGACTGAGCCACCCAGGTGCCCTTTTAATTAAGTTTTAACTTTAATTCCAGTTATTTAACATACAGTGTGGTATTGGTTGTAGAATTTAGTGTAGAATTTAGTAGAATTTAGATGTAGAATTTAGTAATTCATCACTTACATACAACACCTGGTGCCCATCATAACATGTGCCCTCCTTAATCCTTATCAGCTGTTTAACCCAGCCCCCACATACCTCCCCTCTGATAACCATCAGTTTGTTCTCTGTGGTTAAGAGACGGTTTTCATGGTTTGTCTCTTGTTTTTTTATTTCTCCTATATTCATTTCTTTTGTTTCTTAAATTCCACATGTGAGCGAAATCATACGATATTTGTCTCTCCCTGACTGACTTATTTTACTTAGCATGATACACCATAACTCCATTCACGTCATTGCAAATGGCAAGATTTCATTCTTTTTTGATGACTGAGTAATATTCCATTCCACATCTTTATTCATCGGTTGATGGACATTTGGGCTGTTTCCATAATATGGCTATGGCTATTGTTGATAATGCTGCTACAAATGTTGGGGTGCATGTATCCCTTCAAGAGTTGTATGGATTCTTTATGTATTTTGGACATTAACCTCTTCTCAGGTTTTGCTGTACAGAAGCTCTTTATTTATTTATTTATTTATTTATTTATTTATTTTATTTTTTATTTTATTTTTAGCATTTATTTATTTTTGAGACAGAGAGAGAGCATGAACAGGAGAGGGTCAGAGAAAGAGGGAGACACAGAATCTGAAACAGGCTCCAGGCTCTGAGCTGTCAGCACAGAGCCCGACGCAGGGCTTGAACCCACGGACCGCGAGATCATGACCTGAGCGGAAGTCAGACGCTCAACCAACTGAGCCACCCAGGTGCCCCAGAAGCTCCTCAGTTTGAAGTAGTCCTACTTTAACTTTGTTGCCTGTGCTTTTGGTGTTTTTACCTAGGAAATCATTGTCAAGACCAATATCAAGGAGCTTTTCCCCTATGTTTTCTTCTAGAACTTTTATGGCTTTCGGTGTTACATTTAAATTTTTTGATCCATTTGAGTTAGTTTCTGTGAATGGTGTAAGACAGAAGTCCAGCTTTATTTTTTTGCATGTGCATTTTCAGTTTCCCTAATACCATTTATATAAGACTATCCTTTCCCCATTGTGTGTTCCTGATGCCCTTGTGAAAGATTAGTTGACCATATATGAGTGGGTTAATTTCTGGTGTATGTATTTTGTTTTACAGGTCCATGGTTCTGTTTTTATGCCTGTATAATACTGTCTTGGGTGTTATAGCTTTGTAATACAGTTTGAAGTCAATTTTACCTCCATGGTTAAATCTATTCCTAAGTATTTTATTGTTTTTGATGCTATTGTAAATGTGATTACTTTCTGAATTTCTCTTTTGGATAGTTCATTGTGAGTGTATTGAAACACAACTGATTTTTGTGTTAATTTTGTATCTGCAACTCTACTGAATTATTCTAACAGGTGTTTCTTTCTTTTTTTGGTGGAGACATTAGGGTTTTCTATATATGGGATCATGTCATCTGCAAACAGATAATTTCTTTCTTTCTTTCTTTCTTTCTTTCTTTCTTTCTTTCTTTCTTTCTTTCTTTCTTTCTACTTTGGATATCTTTTATTTCTTTTCCTTGCATAATTTTTGTGTCTAGAACTTCCAGTACTCTGTTAAATAGAAGTGGCAAGAGTGGACATCCCTGTCTTTTCCTGATTTTAGAGGAAAAGCTTTATCTTTTTGCCATAGAGTATGATGTTATCTATGAGCTTGTCATATATGGCCTTCATTAGAGTGAGGTACATTCCTTCCATACGTAATTTGTTCAGAGTTTTTAACATGAAAGGATGTTCAATTTTTTCAAATGCTTTTTTTTTTTAATTTGTTTTGGTCAAATGCTGCATCTATTAAAATGATTATATGATTTTTATCCTTCATTCTGTTAATGTGGTAAATCATATTTATTGATTGAAACCACTCTTGCATACCAGGGATAAATCCCACTTGATCATGGTGTATGATCCTTTTAATGCGCTCTTGAAGTTCTTGCATTTAGTTTCTTGGCATTTTGTTGAGTATTTTTGCATCTGTGTTCATCAGGGATATTGGCTCATAATTTTCTTTTCTTGTAGTGCCCTTGTCTGGCTTTGGTATCAGAGTAATGCTGATCCTCTAAAAAGGAGTTTGGAAGTGTTCCTTCCTTTTCAAGTTTTTGGGAGAGTTTGAGGATTAGTATTAATTCTTTGGTACAATTCATTTCATATTAATATTTGGTACAATTCATCAGTGAAGGCATCTGGTCCTGGGCTTTTATTTTTTGGGAAAGTTTTGATTACTGATTCAATTTCTTTGCTAGTTATTGGTCTGTTCAGATTTTCTATTACTTCATGATTCAGTCTGGCTAAGTTTTATGCCTCCAGGAATTTATCTACTTCTACAAATTAGCTAATTTTTTGGCATATCATTTTTATAGCAGTATTTTATGACCCCTTGTATTTCTGTGATATCAGTTGTCTTGACTTTTGCTTATAATTTTAGTAATTTGCCTCATCTCTCTTTCTCAGTCTAGCTAAAAGTTTATCATAGTTGTTTAACTTTTAAAAAAACTCCTAGTTTCCTTGACCTTTCTTACTGTCTTTCTAGTACCCATTTAATTTACTTCTACTCTAATCTTTATTTTTCCTCCCTTTTGTTAACTTTGGGCTTAGTTCTTCTTTTTTTCTAGTTCCTTGAGGTTTAAGGTTAGATTGTTTGAGGTCTTTCTTTTTTCTTAATGTAGGCATTTACTACTATAAATTATCATCTTAGAACTTCTTTTGCTGCATTCCATAAATTTTAGTATGTTGTGTTTCTAATTTTGTCTGCCTCAAGTTATTTTTGATGTCCGTTTTTATATCTTTTTTGGCCCATTTGTTGTTCAGAACCATGTTGTTTAATTTCCACATATCCATGATTTTTTAACCTTTCTTCCTGTTATTGATTTCTAGTGCCATGCAGGTGGTCAGAAAAAGATACTAGATCTGATTCCAATCTTCATAAATTTGTTAAGACTTATTTTGTGATGTCCTTGAGAATGTTTTGGGTATGCTTGAGAAGAGTGTGTATTTTGCTACTCTTGGTTGGAATATTCTGTATGTCTGTGAGGTCTGTTTGGCCTATGGTGTTATTCAAGTCCATTGTTTCTGTATTGATTTTCTGTCTGGACAATCTGCCTATTGTTGAGAGTGTGGTATTAAAGTCCTCTACTATTATTTTATTGCTGTCTCTTTCTGCCTTCAGATCTGTTTAATATCTTTATGTGCTGTGATACTGGGTATGTATATATTTATATTTTTGTTATATACTTTTGATGAATTGACCCCGTTGTCATTTTATAGTGAAGTTTGTCTCTTGTTACAGCTTTTGACTTGGAGCCTATTTTGTCTGATATAACTGTAGCCATGCATGCTCTCTTTTGGTTTCCATTTGAACAAACTGTATTTTTCCATCTCTTCACTTTCAGCCTATGAATATCCTTAAAGCTTAAGCAAGTCTTTTGTAGGCAGCATATAGTTGGGTCTTTTAAAAAAAAAAAACAGCCACTCTATATCTTTTAATTGGAGAAATTAAACAATTTTCATTTAGAGTAATTTTGCTAGGTAAGGACTTACTATACTATTTTATTGTTTTCTGATTGTTTTGTAGTCTTTTGTGTCTTTCTTCCTCTTTTGCTGTATTTATGTATTGATGATTTTTTTTTGTAGTGGTATGCTTTTGTTCTTTTTTGTTTTTCATTTGTGTGTCTCATATAGATTTTTTTCTTTGTAGTTATCATGAGGATTTCATAATACATCTTATAGTCATGAGCATAATTTAAGCGGAAAACAACCAGAAGTTCTGCACATTACTTGCCCCACTCTCCACACTTATGTTGTTGATGTCACAATTTACATCTTTTTATATTGTGTGCCTATGAATAAAATATAGCAGTTGTAGTTATTTTTAACTATTCGGTCATTTAACTTATGCTAGAGTTCAAAGTGTTTTGTACATTACCACTGCAGTACTAGAGTATTTTGAAAATCACTACTTACCTTTACCTGCAAATTTTATACTCTCATATATTTTTATATTACTAATTAGTGTCCCTTCATTTCAGCTTGAAGAAATTCTGTGTCTTGTAAGGCAGGTCTAGTAGTGATAAATTCCCTCAACTTTGGGCAAGTCTTTAACTCTCTTTTGATTCTAAAGGACAGCTTTGCTGGGTAAAGTATTTTATGTTGGCAGTTTTTTTCTTTGAGCACTTTGAATATATTATCCTACTCTCTCCTGGCCTGTAAGGTTTCTGCTAAGAAATCTGCTGATAGTCTTACTCAGGTTTCTAGTACATGATGAGTATTTTTTTTTTCTCTTACTGCTTTCAAAAATCTCTTAGTCTTTGATTTTTGAGTTTAATTATGATGTGTCTCAGTGAAAAATTCTTTGGGTTGAATGTTTTTGGGGATTCTCCAAGCTTCCTGTATCTGGAAGGCCATATCTATCCCCAGCTTTGAAAAGTTTTCAGCCATTATTTTTTTAAATAAGTTTTCTGTTCCCTTCTCTGTTTTCTCCTTCGGGGACTTCCATGATGCAAATATCATTTCTTTTGATGGTGTCCCATAACTCATGTAGGCTTTCTTCACTCTTTTCCTTTTTTTTTTTTTTTAATGTTTATTTATTTTTGAGAGAGAGAGAGACAGAGTGTGATTAGGAGAGGGGCAGAGAGAGAGGGAGACACAGAATCCAAAGCAGTCTCCAGGCTCTGAGTTGTCAGCACAGAGCCTCATGTGGGGCTTGAACTCACAAATTGTGAGATTATGACCTGAGCCAAAGTCAGATGTTTAACCAACTGAGTCACCCAGGCTCCCCTTCTTCACTCTTTTTCATTCTTCTTTCTCTCCATCCCCCTCTGGGTAATCTCAAGATACCTGTGTTCAAGTTTGCAGAGTTTTTCTAATGCTTGATTGAGCCTACTATTAAAGCTCTTCATTGCATTTTAAATTTCATTTATTGTATTCTTCATGTGCAGGATATGTTTAATTCTTCTTTATAATTTTTCTGTATTTTGAAATTTTCAATTTTTTAATACATTATTTTCTTGAGTTCATTGAATTGTCTGTGTTCTCTTGAATGTCACTGAGCTTCCATAACATAACTATTTTGAATTCTTTTTCTGGTAATTCACAGGCCTCAATTTCTTTGGGGTCAATTAACTGGAAAATTGTTTTGGCATTTGGGGCTGTCATTTTTTTTTTTTTTTTTACTTTTTTTATATTCCTAGTGACTTTGTGTTGATATCTGCACATTTGAGTGCAGTGTATTTGGACTGGCTTCAGTGGGGAAAGATTTTCACCTGAAAGTGGCTGAGAGGGTGCTGGCTGGCTGGAGTGCAGTGTTTCTGGTTCTGGGGAGAGTGTAGCATCAGAGTCTTCATGTAACTCTGTCAGCTTAGGTCAGTGTTGGCAAAGACGATGGGTCTTTTCAGTGTCCAAGACTGTGGAGGTCCTGTGAATGGCAGTGGTAGCTTAAGGCTATTGGTGTCCTCAGTGGTAAAGGCTTGTGGGTTAGCCTCTTCTTCTTTATTGTCCATGGGAGGAAGTTCTGGATGAGGACATCTCTCTTGGTGCCAGGTCTAGTGTGCTGGTACTCAAGGTAGCAGTGGAGCCAGTGGCCTGGCATCAGGCACATGTGGAACTACCATGGTGTCTGGAGAAGGGGTACATGTACACGTGCTGCAGTGGTGGTGCTGGTGCCAGAAGTGCAGGCATGTGCACATCTCCTGGGAGCTGGGGTCTGGGGCCTGGGGCTTTGAGGCTTTCTGCGGTGATTCAGGCTGGGGGCGAGAGGTGCAGCAGCAGCGTGGACCCTGGAATGACAGAGTGTGGTGGTGGCTTAGGCCTATGGGCAGGGTGCAGAGCATCAGCAGTATGGCCCTAGTGATACTGGACAAAGCCCCAGCTTAGGACTCAGAAAGTAGGTCTCAGAGCAGCAACAACACAGGCCATTGTTGCTAGGCCCATCTTCACTTCAGGACCCAGGAAGATGAACACAAAGATGGAATAGCACAGATCAGTGAGAGTGGGTCAGTGCCAGAACTTAAAACCCAGTGAGTTGGGGACAGGGCACCAGCAAAGCAGCACAGTCTTTAAGCTGGAGGGTCAAAGCTACACCCAGGGAATGGGGCACAGGGCAGTGTCAGCTTTCCCTGGTGATGACGGGTCAAAGCTGCAACTTACACCTCTGGGGGTGGGGCACTGAACTGCGGCAGTGCAGCTTGGTGATGTTGTGTCCAAGCTGTGACTTAGGACCCAGGAGGCAGTCATAGAATAGCAGCAGCATGGCGCTAGCAATGGTCCATTGAAGCCTCATGTCTGGAGCCAGAGGGCAAGATACAGAGAATTGACAGCTTGGACCCAGTTTGGGCAGGTTAAAGCCTTGACTTAGGGCTCAAAGGGTGGGGTGCCAAGCAGTGGCCACTCTGGTCCTATAGATGGCAAGGTGCTATGGTGTCCTGAACCTGACAAGTGGTTCACAACAGCGACTAGAGTCTCTGGGAGCAGGTCTCACTGTAACAGCAACTCCAGCCTTGGGGTGAGAATACAGTGATGGGGACTCTGGGCGGCTCCACCAGTTGGATTCTGCATTGGTAAAGACCATGGAGGTCCTCAGTACCAAGGGCTACAAGCATTCACAGTGGCGATGAGGTTTTCTGTGTTTCTCCTGCTTTCCTTTTTCCTTTTGGGGTTAAATCTCCCCGTGGACATCCTTCTGGATACTGAGCTGCTCTGGACTCAGGACTGCCGTGGTTCAGGTAAACCATTTCCCATACTTGTCTATGCAGCTATCCTAAATTTTTGAGCTTTGCAGGATTTCTCCTACTCTTTCATAGTCCAGAGCTTTGCCAAAGCCTTTTTTTTTTTTTGTCAGTTTGTAGTTTATTTATTGTTTTTGTTGTTTTTGTAGGGGAGATAAGAATTAGGGCATCTCTGGCCCATCATCTTGCTGATGTTTGCCCTCGTATGTGTGGGAAGCATTGACCTCAATAAAATATCTCTAGATTAAGAGAAAACTGAGTAACACATGAGCCCTACATCCAAGCAACTTCCATCAACAATCTAAAGAGTTGAGAGACATTCTAGCCAACCTAGAACAAGCTCCTAACTTGATTCTGAAACACAGAGACTGGTTTCTATTATATGGACTTCTTCAGACTGTGAGCCCTGCCAAGTCAACCTGAGGCTAGGCTTCATCCTATTGTCAGATAAGTCTGTTACAATTTGTTGTGAGGTTCTGGAGAGCAGAAACTGTACATCACTTTTTTGGACAACTGTCACAGCCTAGGGAATCTCTTCATAAGGTACTCAACAAATATTTGCTTGATGACATAATGACCAGTAAGGATTGGATTCTGCTATTAGCTTTGAAAATTTAAGCAACTTTCAGAATTACTCTGAACCTAATTTTCTTTATACCTACCAGATAGGACTGCAGTAAAGATTAAGTGAGAGAGGATATAAAAGCCCAAACACCTGCTTGGTATGTACATAGTAGGCATTACAGGTATCTTTATTTTTCTTCTCCTTCCTCCATGTCTCTTCTCAGAGACTTCTCTTCTCCTGACTGTAGATATACCTACAACTGCAATCTCAACACTAGGCACAGTACCTACATTCTTTTTGTCTACCTTCATTCCTCCTTCAGATTCTCACCTTTTTCTGAACCGTTTCTCCATAAGCCTCCTTCTTCATCCTGTCCTCTCTCCCTTTTCTATCCTTCTCTTCTGCCTAACATTCAGCCCAACCTGTACTTTTCTCCTCTGCTTTTCCTAAAGGTTAGCATGAATATCTAGTCTCTCTAGCCTACAAGGAGACAATAATGGAGCCTGCTCTTTAGTCAGATCTAAATACTAGTTCTCAAACTGCAAGAAAAAGACCCTCTATGGAGCTTGTCTTCTGCTCCCTACTGAGACAAAAGGGCTTCCGAAGCCCAGGCAACCCAAGCGCTGAAATATTCATAGGAAAAGACAGCGAGGCAAGGGGACGGCAGTTTGGGTGCAAGACCAGCAGGTCCTCTGGAGCTCTCTTATGTGCGGAGCCTGCGGGAGGGCTGACATTCAGTCTGCCTCCACACGGAGATGCAGATGGCTGCTAAGCTTATTTCAGTGAGCATACAAGGAAGGGGGTGGGAGAGACTGGCAGAACAGAGCCACAATTCCTATCCATGGCGTCAAGATGCCAAGATCTAAAGACAATTAAAAATGGATAACTTGAGGGAAACTCACAGGGAGACAGTTTGAGCCTTATTAAAATGCACTGAAAACTTTTTTTTTAAAGAAAAAATATTCTGATTTGTTTTTGAGTTTTAAAAGATAAATATCCCTCCAAAATGACCTCATCTAAATAGGGGTGATGGGGTATGGCTATGTAAAAATAAATCCAATTGGACCTCCCACAGTATTTTCCTTAAAAAAAACATGCCAATAAGTTTGTAATACTGCCAAGCTCCAAAAGAACAGATTGAAATACCCAAGATTAAATATTCAAATTTTTTCCCCATTGAAATGGCATTTTAATTTCCTTCTCTAGAATACCCTGGTCAGAGAGGGAGAGAGGCACTGTTTAAATACTGTCTTGTTTTCATTTTAAAGTGGTGGGTTCTAGTTGAAAGAGGTGCAAATACTTAGGTAGGTTTTTTAAAGAAATCAGTTTGGGATTCCCCAGTAGAACCCCCAAGTGGGGAGAATGTCCATATGTGAAGATGACAAAGCTATTTAGCTAAATGTAATTTATTGTTTTCTGACAATGCATTCAGGGCCAGACAAAGCCTATCTACTCAGTCTCACTGGTATGTTGTAAATGATCCTTGCATTTATAAAAGAATGCTATTCTTTTATTGTTGAGCCTTTCTTCACGATTATAAAGTTCACCAGCTCATCTTTATGGTATAGTGCTTAAGAGTTTAAACTTAAGATTTGGATTTCATTTTAGGTCTTATCCCATCCATCACTTATTGTTGAGTGACTTTGGGCAAATTACTTAATTGCTTTGAGCCTTGGCATGTTCATCCATTGGATGGGGATGTTAGTATCTGCCCTTTGAGGTCTTTGTGAGAATGACAAAGGAGTCAGCTTATAAAGCACTGAGCACAGTGTCTCGCATGTGTGCAAGGAGCCAGTATTTGTTAACTAGTATTATTTCTGCTGCCTGATGAGTTTTTATTGCACTAATATAATAACTTCTGATATTTTCATAGGACCTTGCAAATTTCAAAGCGTTTCCACTTATGTCACACATCTTGTGAAATTAGTAGTGCAAGAATAACCTAATCCTATTTAATATGTTATATTTAGGCCTATCTGCAACTCATGCAGTTATAAAGTATTAGCTCAGGACCTGAACCTTCGTGCTTTTTGAGTCCTTTGCTACATCTACGAACTGTTAATAATGCATTTAGAATTTCTGAGTCCTTATAATGTTTCCAGCACTGTTCTAAGTGATTTAGTTGAATGATCTCATTTAATCCTCACAATATTATGATTTAATAGTATGTCCCCATTTTACAGATGAGCAAACTGATATTTGAACATTAACATCTGGTATCTTAGCATAGCAGTAGCTTTTAGGTAAAAACACTCAGGACCACCTTAAGTATGTCTGAATTTTCAGCTGTGTAATATTGGGTAAAATCACTGAATTACTCTCCATTCTCATCTGTTAATTGGGAATAACAACCCAAGTGCAATTTCCAGAGTTGTCAGGATAAAAGAAAACATTTCAATGTCCTTTGGAAAAGTAACATGCATGTACTGATTATTATTAATATGGTAATAAGCCATTTATGTGGATGTGTGTAGCTAAAATAATCACCAATGATGTGGGTATAATTATTTTTTTACTCTTTAAAATGATATGTTGGCAATACGTAGACAATGATATGAAAGGAGCTCACTAGGAGCACATCAGCCTAATCATCACAGTTATAACAACTGTGGTTTCTTCAAGAAATGGCTAAATTAGTAATGCTTTCACAGCTCAGATAAGCTGATTTTCTAAGCCCAACTTGTCCACAGCCAGATCCGGGTTGGTGCTGGTACATCCAGCTCATGGCTTCTGGACTGGTGGCCAATGAATTCCAGACATCACTCTTCGTAGGATTAGAAGTTAATTCCAAATCCATGGAAGGCATTTTAATATTTGTGCAGATAACCTATGTGGACTGTGCAACTCCAATTGATTTTGGCTGTTCATTCCTCACCTCGAAGTTTACTTAATACAATTATTTGAGGGATGGTGACTGAGTCAACATTTGTGTGGACAGACCCAGGAGCCTCTTCACCACTGTTGCTTACCTTAGTATTAAAAAAAAAAAAAATCAGACAGTGCTGAATTGAAACACAAGACAGTGAGACACTGTGCTGTCCTCTTGGAACTGGTTTCCAGGCTCACAGGATGTCATGTCTTCCTAAATGGAATAACATTGTTAAAACCTGGATCTAGGAGCACCTGACAATGGTAGTTCTCACTCCTCCTGTGTCTGTATTCACTTCAGAGCCTAGCACAGAGCAGTGCATATGGAATGGGCTTGGGGGTGTGGTGGTAACTCCCCATTTCGCCAGCGTTGGTGAGTGGGGTGGACAAACTGTGACCTGGCACCTCAGCAGGACTCCCGACGCTGGTGCACATTAACACTGCAGACTTACCAGAAAGTTCCTTAAGCTTCCTGACGCTCTTGTCCTCATCTGTAAAGTTGGGTTAATAGTAGACACGGTTTTGGATTGAAGGTAATGAAGATGATACAGGTAAAAGCAAACCCACTGCATAAAAATGATATAATCATTAATTGTCTCTGAGTTCTCTACCATTTTACCCTCTTCTCTCTCACAATATGAAGTCCTAAATCAAAGGCTATCAGGGAAGTGATGTGTTTCTTAAATGTGACGTGCTTTACACTCATTATTTTGTTTTGTCCTCACACAGTTGCATGCAATATGCATGTTATCATTGTCACCTTCCAGATAAGGGAATGAGTCTGTAGAGAGATTAAGTCACCTGTCCAAAAAGTCCCATTTAATAGGTGAAATATTCCAAATTTGAATCTGTTGTTCTTTATTGAACAGAAAACTGGATTCAGAGTCAGGTGACTTTTGTTTAAATGACAATACTAGAGCTAATGTTAACTATGCCTTCACCATATACCAGATCTGTGCTAAGTGATTTCAAGAGCTAATTCGTTCCATCTGCAATAACCTGGTCCCCATTTTATAGGCAAGTAGACTGAGGTTACCTGGCTTGCTGCAGGTCAGCAAATAAGCAGCAGAGTCAGGATTTGGCCTGAGGCAACTTAGTTTAAAAATCTCAGCTGTCTTCTCTGTACAATATTATCTGGGGCTAGGTTCACCTTTGCCACTCTCAAGCATGACACTTCTCTGCTCTGGGCCTCAGCTTGTTAATTGGTAAAATGAGGAAGTCGTTGAGATAAACCATAAAATCCCTTCCATGAGTCTATCCAGTAGAGCGAATCAATGCTGTCATAATAAAAATCTCATAAGGGCAAGTCCTGCAGGTCAGACCCATCCTCACCGCTGAATCATGAGGGGGGGCTGCTCACTGAGTAACAGGGACTACGTGTCTTTTCCTGGTTTTGTGAGCTGTTGACACAGAGCTGAGGTTTATTGGATTCCGGAGAAATATGTTATCTCTACAGTAGGACTTTTCTGTCCTCTGAGGCGATTCCTCCTTATTCCTCTTGTAATTTTCTTCCCAAACTTGAACTTTCTCTCACTAGAGTCAGAATCAAAATATATGTGGCAAAGGCACGGGTTATGGTAGGGTTGTGACACTCACCAGGAAGGGCCTTGTTTTAGTTCAGCACAAATGAAATGTCTTTAGTTACTTTGGTTTCCTTTTCTCCATTGGAAGACTAGTCCTAAAAAAATGTCAGTCCAAAACTTGTAAGCTATGAGGCAGAACATCAGGTACAGTCTTTACTCTCTGGTGTTTTGATTTCAATCTCCTCTTGTAGAAATTCAATTAATGCATTTTCAAAACAGTACAAGGAAAACTCAGCCATGGAGTATGTAGGGAGTTCCAGTGAGGGATTTCTGCTTCTCTAAGAAGGAGCCTTTCTCTCTCACTTAATTCTGTTTATAGCACAGACCCTTTGGAGAATATGATGAAAGCTATAGACTATTTTCCTAGCAAAAAGCACACTCCCATTCACACAGAAGTTTGCATACAAATTCAGGGGTTCCTAAGCAATCCCAAATTGTCCATGCTCAATGGCTCCAGCTAAATGACCTCTTTTCTAGGGCTTTGATTCTGCTTTCTTTTTTTTTTTTCTTCTAACCTCCCTTTTTTCCTCATTCATTTTTCCGACTCCTTTTCTCCCCACTGAAGTGCAATAATAGCATCTCAGATGTGGAAGGGACCTCAGAGCCCAGTGGACTGACTCCTTACCAGTTCTAAATGGCCAACCAGCTCACATCATACCTCTCTAGTGATAAGGAATTCACCCCATACTGGTGACTGCTTATTAAAATTTAGAAACAAATTAATAACTAATTCAGTTAGAAGCTTTTACATTTTCTTCAGCAGAATCCTTTCCTGTGTAGCGGATTTTGGGATCTGTCCTACCTCCTCTGTTCCATATGCATAAAGTCAAATTGCAGCATAACCTAACCAACCCACTAAGACAGGACAGGACTGTATGCTGAAATAGCTGTAGGACTAGGCTCACATGTACTGGCAGGAACTGGAGAGTATACCTGTGAATGAATCAATGCTAGATCATGGGGAATAGAATATAAAGCTAGATAAGGAGAGTCTAACTGTACTGGGGGCACTCTCTTGTGACATAGCACTTAGCACCTTGGCATAGGACCTTGAGTGCTGGGATGGCTTGCAAAAGCTTGGACATAAGCAGCCCATGGCTGTGGCATCCACTGCTCCTATCTTGTACTATAGCATCCAGAAGATTACAGCTTGGGAGAACAATGAAAATAAGCTCCTGATGTCACAGCTGGAACATCAGCTTTGAGAAGACACCTGAAAAGATGGAGAGTTATCAGTATATACCTTAATGGTATTATATGTTATTATGTTCCCAATAGGTAGAATACATGGGACTGAGAAGCAAAGAGTGGAAGTAGAAATGGCACCATTCTTGGGGCACCTGGGTGGCTCAGTTGGTTAAGCATCTGACTTGGTTTCGGCTCAGGTCATGATCTCACAGTTTGTGGGTTTGAGCCCTGCATCAGGCTCTGTGCTATCAGCACAGAGCCTGCTTGGAATTCTCTCCCTCTCTCTCTGACCCTCTTCCACTTGTGCGTGCTCTCCCTTCATCCCCCCTCCCCCGCCGTGTGTGTGTCTCTCAAAATGAATAAATAAGGTTAAAAAAATGGCACCATTCATTTTGACTCCCTGTAAACGATTTGTGGAATTTTTGCAAACTTTTCCTGCAAATTTAGGCTCTGTGGGTTTAAAGGTCTTAGGTCCCAGAGGGGATTGTTTCTACCAGGAGACATAGTAAGAGTACTCCTAATCTAAAGTTATGGCCGCCTCATGGTCACCTTGGGATCCTCAAGCCAGCTGACCATCAGCCAAAGAAGGGAGCTACTATAGTGGCAGAGCTACCATAGTGGCACCTGATTATCATGAGGTGATAGGATTCCTTATACATAATGAAGGCAAGGAGGAATATGCCTAACATAGAGATAATCCACGTAGGCATCTCTTGGTACTTTATGCCCACTTGTAATTTCAAATTAACAAATAGAGCAACCATTGTCTAATCAGAGCATAGTAACCAGGATTTTCGAGCCCTAGGGATGAGAACTCATGGTAAGGCATCAGACAAGTCACCTAGACCAGTAGAACTGTGGCCCAAGGGGAGCAAAATCTAACACAGACATCAGAAATTAGAGATAATGAGTATCAGTTACGCCTTAGCAGCAGCAGTAGCAGATGTTGTTCATCTCAATTCACCATCTTCCTGTAAGTTCTCTAAGGAATTGAGACACATGAGAATTCAAGAATCTATACTCAGAAGGAGTGAACTTAATGTAGGAAACAAATGGATCGAAGTGCTGTAAGCAGTGAACTGAAGTGGATGCTGTTGGGGCCTTGCCCAGATATTTTTAATCACCAAGGGTACCCATAACCCACCTGCTGAGAGTGTTGGCTGGCAATAGTTCACGGCTATCCCCTTCTTTAAAGAATCACCTTAGACTAACATGGAGCACTTCACCTTGGAAGCTATCCCTCCTTCCCTCTTGGGGCAGAAGTCTCATTGGCATGGTCATTTAAGAGGCCATCTCACTTGCTGCAAGGTGGGGCTAACTATGTGGTGCAGTTTGTTCTCCAGAGCTTCCCTGTGACATCAGAAGGAAGGACTTAATCCTTGATCCTTGATCCTTAATCCTTAGTTTTTAATCCTTCTCCTAAGAATGCATCCTGAATAAATTGCTTGAATAAATTTTTAGGGAACCCTACCTAACACACCCTATAGCTTTTATTGCTTTTTTTTTTTTTTTTTTTTTTTTTTTTTTGTAGCCTGTGGTTCTTTGTATAACACAATGGCTCAATGATAAGGGAAAAGAATAAAGCATGGCATGGTAATGATAAACTGTGTAAATTCTGTCTTCTCACTTTTACAAATTCTAAAACTGAGGCCTCCTGACACCCACATCAAAATTTATCTCCTCACTAGTCTCTGAGAACAATCCCAGTGTGATTCTAGGACGGTGTGAAAAGGGGTAGCCAAGAAGCTGCTAGAGCATGCCATCACATTTCATATTTTGAGGGTTCTTACTTTCTATCAGTCATTGTTCTACTCTGACCACTTCAAATGGTCACTGTATCCCAGTCTTATTGCCTATACTTGAGTTCCTGCTATGCTGTCCTTTCTGACACTTAGTTTCCTTCAAGACTGAGACTTGTCAAAGTTTAGATGAGCCCCACTAGTATCTATAGTTTTGGTCCAGAGAGAGGTTTACATGACTTGGAGGAACTGGGGCAAGAAGATTAGGACAGCTGCTGTTGGGTTTCAGAACACACTGATATTCAGGATTCACAGAGAAGCCACTACCTGTGATCTCAGCTGCCAGCATCATGGAAATGGATGATTATCAGGGATTTTCTAGAAAGCATTTGGAGAAGTGCTGTGTTGTCCATGCCCGTATTTCTTTTTTTATGTTTTACAGATCTTGTGAAAGTGTCTTATTGGTTAAGCATACATCTTGGAGGAAGAGGAATATCAAAAATACAGGTTCTAGGCTTTCAGTCCTTGCAAATAGAGGGGAGAACTGAGAAATGTAGGGATGGTACTGAGTATCAATCAACAACATACACCACAGTTACTATTGTTGATATTATTATGATTGCTATTCCAGTTCTGTTCTGTTAGGAATCATGTAAAGGGAAATCTGAGAGGGAAGTCAAAGGATATGATAGCTGGAGGTGAGCCCCACACACTTCCTCAAGAATTTTGAGTTACTTAGTTGGATGATCTGTAGGGAGGAATGGACAAGTTCCAAAACAGAGCTCAAATGGCAGACTTTGATAAGGACATGGCAAAAGCTTGGACACATACGTTCTTGGACAATTCATTGCTAAGCCTCTCAAAGCAGCTAAAAAAAGTCAGAAATAGAGATGCGCCTGTTGGAGAGAACATCATCTCATGTACTTTTACTGCTGACACTGCATCCCATTTCATCACATCACACTTGGCTCCAGTAATGATGCTTCTCTCTGTTGCATTCAGTGCTGGCATTGCCTACACAGAGATCCAGACACAAGGTATTATCAATCACAGCACTAATGCTGGGAACTAGTGGTACAAAGGGCTAATGGCAAGTGGCTCCTGTATTTCCAGTGGTTTGTACGGTGCCTGTCATTTGGAAAGTGCAACAGTATGACTTGTTAATTGGATGAAAGAGTATTTATCCAACTACTACATTGCAGTGAGGAGGGCCCACACCTTGTGGAGGGAGCTCATTCCACTGAGGGTTCTGATTAGTGACTGGAAAACTCTAAATAGCAATGTAAACTTTTGTCGATTGTGACCATGAAGTTAGGGAACATTGAACTGAGAACTCCATGGAGCCACTTGGACAACTCTCAGTCTGTTTTGCCTGAAAAGACAGTGAATTCAAGGTCATTGCATACATGCTGGGCAAATAACTTGAGGGGTCATCTGGGTTCTAAGGAAGGAAGAAAATGCCCTTTGGGCATGCTGAAAGGCTATGTCTGCTGAGTGCTCTTCATGATACTCCAAGAGAATGGAAACTAAACCCAAATGATCCTTGGACTACTTATATATTTGAGAGAGGATAAGCAAACAAATCCATTTCATACACCCTAGTGTCACAGAATTTCAGAGAAGAGATCTTGGAGTCTATCGGGCTGTACTCTTATCTGGTAACTCAATTCCTTTTTTCATAATTTTCAAAAAGTGATTGTCCAGCTGCTATTTGAGTCCTCCCATGGACAGAGAGCTCACCGCCTTCCTACTCATTTCATTTCCTTTTTTTATTTATCTGGATCTGACATCTCCCCTATAGTCACCAGTGTTTCAATTTATTACACTGTGAAGCTTCCAGTGCCCTCACCTCCATTTCTTTCCCTTCTCATGTCTTAGCTAGAGAAGACCTGTTGTCCAGTCCACTTTAACCCTCCCTTTGCAGGGGCCCATGCAATCAAAAAGCAGTAAAATCAAGGCATGATACCAGGGGTGTTTGACGCCCAAGCCAGGGTTCTTAACTATCGCATTACAGTGTTGGGCAAACACATGCATATGTGTGCTCACACAAATGCAGTTGCATTTGTATTAAGTTGGTGCTCCTAGTTAAATTTTGGTCCCTAGAAACATCCTTCACATGAACCTTATGGAGCAGAGATAGTTCTTTGAAGAATAGTCAAATCCGGAGGGCTGCATGTGTGTAGACTCCGTAAGAAGACGATCTGAGCCTTGGTCAGTGTTAAATAAAACTCCCTCATTTTACTTAAGGGGAATGTAAGGATCACAGGTATTGGACTAAGTTCTCTTGACTAAATAGCTGAAGAGTAAGGGCTAAACCTTAGGACTTCAAAGTCTTGCTTGTGTGAGGGACTAGCCGTGCCTAGCACTGTGTGGGGCAGAGTGAGTGGACAAATCACACATATGGAAAAACTGAAAGACTGATTGATATATATTTATAAAAGGTCTATAATTTGGGGTTGGCTGGGTGGCTCAGTTGGTTAAGCATCTGACTTTTGATTTCGGCTCAGGTTATGATCTGGTTCATGGGTTCAAGCCCCACATTGGGCTCCACGCTGATAGCATGGAGCTTGCTTGGGATTCTTTCTTTCCCTCTCTGTCCCTCCCTTGCTCACTCGCTTGCTCTCTCTCTCTCAAAATAAATAAACTTTCAGAAGAAAAAGAAACCTTTAAGAAAAATAAAAGGTCTATAATTAGGCTTTTAACCATTTTCTTTTTTTGAAACCTAGACTAATATATCACCATAGTTTGCTGTTGTTCTTTTGATTCAACAACTCACGCCATTCACAGCTATCTCTGGGAACACAAATTATTGCCAAACGAGAACAGAGGTGGAAGAATAGATGGGGGAGGGGATTCCTGCTCCTAAGTAACGGACCCCAGGTTAGAGCTATGCCTCCTTTGTTACATGAGACCAGATTCCCCAACATCTCAGGAAGTCAGACAGTGACAGTGATAAGAGCCATGCATATCTGGATCCAAATCCTACTTCTACAACTCTCTAGTTGTATGCCTGTGGATGAGTTTCCTACTCCTGCTAGGCCTTACTTTCCTTAGCAGTAACATGGGGTTTTGTAAGGATAATGAGAAGCAGGTGCATAAAGTACTTTGCCTGGCAGCTGGGACATAGTAAGTGCTCAACAGATATCATACCTTATTATTATTATCGCAGCATATTTTACCACTTGTTCTTTTCCCATAAAGTAGGTATTCAATAGATTTCTGTAGAACTAATGTATAAAATTCTTAAGATCTTGTTTTTACAATAAGGGAAGAAAGATGGTATCTTTCATTCTCATCCTGACAAGTAGTCTTCTAGGATCAGGAGTAGGGAAGACAAATCTATCTAGACCAGAGTTTGGAAAACTATGGCCCACTGGCCAAATGCAGCTCACTGCCTGTTTTTGTAAATACAGTTTTATTGGAACACAGGTACTGTTATTTGTTTACATTTTGTTTATGGCTGCTTTTGCACTACAGTGACAGCAGAGAATGTCAACTGAGACCATATGGCCTTCAAAGCCTAAAGTATTTGCTATCTGGCCTTTTACAGAAAAAGTTTTCTGGCCCTTGATCTAAACAGATATGAACCAGTTGAATGCATGACAAAGATCTCAGAATGCCCACATCTATGAGCTAAGCCATGTGAAGGACAAAAAGGAAACTGGGCAATGGGGCTGCATGGTTTAGTGGAGCAACTGTAACTTAAAATAAGGAGACTTGGGAGATGGTCTCAACCTCACAAAGTAGTTAGCTGAAAGACCTTGGGTAATCAATTCATTCCTCTAGCTATTCTTTATCTGCAGAATGAAGGAGTCGGATTAAATCAGCCCTCTGGTCACTCTACCACTAACATTCTACGATTCTTTGGAACCTAAGGCAAGGGCAGAGAGGAGCAAGACTTGGGCTGTCATTTTCTTTGTATGTTTAAACTTCATTATCTCTTTAGGGTGTAGGAAAGGCTGGGAAGCGATCCTTCATTGATACTGGGATGGACTTGACTTC
Organism: Prionailurus bengalensis; assembly: GCF_016509475.1. NCBI lineage: Eukaryota > Metazoa > Chordata > Mammalia > Carnivora > Felidae > Prionailurus > Prionailurus bengalensis. The sequence continues at coordinate 41,295,500 of NC_057346.1, forward strand.
AGGAAGAATTTAAAAATATTCTTCCCAAAAAACTGGAAGTGAATGAAACTTTATTAAGAATTTTCAACTTATAAGGGGAATAAAGAGGCTGCATTTTATAAAACTATTTTTGGCTTTTGTCAACTACAATAACCTCATGGTTCAGATATAAGAGCCAAACACTAAAAGCATTAGAGGAAATTCCTTTCCACAGAGCACTGCTAACGTGAGATTGTGGCAACAGAGCAGTCAGGTTGAAAAGTTTAAAAAGCCTTTTAGAAAGTTGCTCAGGAGAAATATATTTTAGTATTTTTAAAAATTTATGTTACATATATTTCATATACCATTACCTGGTATCTAGAGTGATACTTAGTAGTAGTTGAATAAATACTTTCAAATGAATGAATAAAATCCATTGGCACCTCTGCATTATACTACTTACAAACATTCAACCAACATTTGAATGTTTGTTATTCAGCAGACGTCTGTGGCTATTATGTGGATTGTTGGGTCCTTTCTTACCATACAGAGAGTAATGAGTTACTTTTAGAAATCCTGATGTTATTCATAATGTTCCTCAGATGAAATCTAAGAAGAGAATCCCAGAATTATAGTTTTAGAGCTAACAGGGGCTGGATGAATCCCTTTGTTCTCAGATGTATTCTTTCCAGTCTCTTATCCAAGGTTCCCGGGCTAGTTTAAGGCAGTGAGGAATAAAACCTATTCTTTAGATTCCTAGTTGTATGTTTTTTCCTATACGACAACTCAACTTACATTTTAGAATTTATAATGAAATTCTAACATACCATCCTTGGTGGTAAGGAATTTTGGTGTTCTAGTTGATGGCAATATGTTTCATTTATTCTTTATTCTTCAATGAGTATTTATTAAACACTAATCATATCACTTGCAATATGCTGTGCTCTGAATGGATGAGAAGGAATGAGGCATACCCCTTCCCTGGACTTAGGGGTCCACTGCAGGAACATTTCCCTGAACCTCTTCTGCTGTCCCACAGGCTCACCTCCAGCACTGTATCTTCCATATTAGATTGTAGTGTTCTGTTAACAAACTATCTTTTCCATTAGTCTGTAAGATGCTTGAGGGCAGAGACCATGTCTTATTAACCACTGGGCATATTCTGTCCCCTCTCACCCAAAGTGGTATGTGAACCTGATCTCATGATATATTTGAGGGAGAAAGTGAATAATATATAGTATGCTGGTTCAAAACATATGTTATGAAGTAAATAATTGCATCCCTTCCCAAATTCATATGTTGAAGCCCTAAGTCCTAATGTGATGATATTTATTTGGAGATAGGGCCATTAGGAGGCAATTAGGATTAGGTAAGGTCATGAGGATGAGGCCCTGGTCTGATGGTATTAATGGCTTTATAAGAAGAAACAACAGAGAGCTTGCTCTTCCTCTCTCACATGGCATCAAGGAAAAGCCATGTGAGGACACAGCAAGGAGGGGTTGTTGGAGGGGAAGTAGGTGGAGGGATGGGCTAAATGGGTGATGGGGATTAAAGAAGGCACTTGTTGGAATGAGCACTGGGTGTTAATTATTTTTTTTTAATGTTTATTTTGAGAGAGGGAGAGAAAGAGCAGGGCAGAGGCAGAGAGAGAGGGGGAGAGAGAATCTCAAGCAGTCTCCATGCTTTCAGCAAGGAGCCTGATGAGGAGCTTGATCCCATGAACCGTGAGATCATGACCTGAGCAAAATTGAGAGTTGGATGCTTAACTGACTGAGCCACCCAGGTGCCCCAAGCACTGGGTGTTATATGTAAGTGATGAATAACTAAATTTGACTCCTGAAACCAGTACTACACCATATGTTAACTAACTAGAATTTAAATTAAAAAAAAAAAAAAAGAAGAAGAAGGTGGCCATCTATAAGCCAGGAAGAGTCTCCACCAGAACCTGACCTTATTGGTTCCCTGATCTCAGACTTCCAGCCTCCACAACTGTGAGAAAATAAATTTCTGTTGTTTAAGCCACCCAATCTTTTGTATTTTGTTTTGGTAGCCTGAGCTAACTAATGCAATAAACTGTACCATATTTTTAAACTTATAACTATATTAAAAATCACAAATTTTTTCAAAATTACAGCATTCAAAACTTTGCAGTCTTTCTGTATTTCTGTGAGCTTTCCTACTGCACCAAAGTGACTCTAGTTAGTTAAGACTGAGAGTTAATTAAATGTCCGCTAAACAGACTTTCTTTGGGTATAAATTATGACAGTATTAGTTTCTTGTAGCTGCCATAACTAAGTGCCACAAAACAAGTAACTTAAGGTAAGAGAAACTTACTCTTTCATAATTCTAGAGGCCAGGTGTCTGAAATCAATATGTTAGCTGGATTGCGCTCCCTCTGAAACCTCTGTGGGGTGAAACTTTGCCTCTTCCAGCTGCTGGCATCCTCAAGGACTTCATAATTCCAATCTCTGTCTCCGGGTTCACACGGTCATTTTCTCTGTGTGTCTCTTCTATCTTCCCTTTGTGCATGTCTGTCTGTTTCTTCTCATAAGGACTCCAGCTATACTGGGTTAGGGCCTCCCTTAATGATCTCATGTTAACTTGATTATATCTGCAAATACTCTATTTAGAATTAAGATCACATTCACAAATATCAGAGGTTAGGACTTCAACATATATTTTTGGGGGAGGGGTGCAATTCAACTCATAACAATGACCTAGTCTAAAATTGTATTTTTTCTTTTCCTCACAGTAATAGCATCAACTTGTACCCTTTGGAACCATGCATTACATGCCAATCATGGTCCTAGACATTTAATGATTTCGTTTTTATCTTCTTAACAAGCCTGAGAGGTGGGAAGTGCTAGCATTGTTAACTATGAAATTGAGACTCAGAGAGGTTGAGTACCTCTCGCCAGGTCCTATACTAAATGGTGGAGCAGTATTTAATCCAGATTTCACTTATATGAAGGTTCATTTTCTTAGCCACAATGCAGGTATGTCTATTTTTATACTTATGAGCCTATTAGCCATTTTGGGATTCCCTGTATCTTAAAACTTTAGAAATTATTTTCTAATGTCTGCATTGAGCATCATTCTATCATATATTCAGCCACAAGCTAATTGGGGCCAGACATATAAGTCTCTATACACTGTGGCCTGCTTAGGTTCACTAAGACTATCTCACCTTTCATCTGTCAGTGTCTCTTCTCTTCTTTCCCTTTGTCCTGGCAATCCATATCATCCCTGAAGCCTTTCTAAATGCTAGGTCAGGTTCCAAAGAGAAACTCTATGATCTTGTGTATGTTCTGTTGTTCCGACCTTAGCCTGAAGTCAGTTTTTGTATTGAGAGAGTCTAATATTCATACCACTATGTTTAGTCACTGCATCTTCAAAACTGAGCTCAGACAGGAGTTCAGTCAATTTGCCCTGGATTTGGAACCCCAACATGGATTCCACTGGCTTCCTCATCCTTTTCCTGCCCTTGAGACTCAGCCAGAGGCACATCCATGTACCACACCCACTTAGTTCTGCATGGATTTTCCCAAGGTACTGGGAGAAGTCATCAAATTATTTGAATTATTTGCAATTTTATTTCTACAGTTTGTAGCTGTTTGAAAAATTCCAGATTGATTTTCAGCTGAGCAATGCAGCCTCAATCCTAATAAGGTTCAAGCACTGAAAAAGTACAGTGATGAACCATTGATTAAGTTGACACTGCAATCTATTTTCTCTGCCCCTCATAGACTGAACTGGCTGCTTACACTTGCATTTGTTAAATGTTCCAGGCTTTTGTCTTTGTGAATAATCTCATCTGAAGCCATAGATGGTTCAATTCTTGGTTGCTCTGTTTGAGTATTTGTGAGTGCCTCTTTCAAAGGGTGTGAAAATGAAAGCTGAAGAAATTAAGGGAAGCACACAGGGAATTCACCAATCTAAAAACCTAGTGTCCAGCCCTGCTACTGTGCGCAATCCCAGTTTTGGGGATTCCCCAAAAAGGAAGACTAGTTGGGAAATGAACATGTCCGTGGGGAAATAACAGAGCAGGAATGTGTCCTCCTGAGTGAGTGTCAAGTTTAGAGCACGAATGGCCTTTCCACATAGACAAGTATCCCAAGACAGTGGCAGTTCTGCTGCAAACATAAATCACTAAGATGTACAACATCAGGTTCCCTTCCCTCCATCCTAAATCACCCACGTTCCCAGCTTCTTAGAATGATGTGCTTCATATTGAGCCAGAATCTTAAGACTTACCTGCTGTGTGATCTTTGAAAAGAGCTTAACTTAGTTCAGCTTTAATATCTTCATCTCTAAAATGGATATGTTACTGGTGCTGCTCTTGTAGGGCATTGTCATGGTCAGATAAGGTAAAGGATAGAGTGAATCTCGTATACAGTAAGCATTCAATAAATTAATAGTAATGAAGCAAGATTTCCATTTCAGGCAGATAAAAGCACATTGAAAATCAACCTATTTCAATGAGGATTTTTTTTCTTGTCATTACACTGGTATTTAAGTGGGTTGATAAAAACAATGGTGTGGTTCATTCCTACAATGGGAATGGAGAGGACGGAACAGCCTGACAATCAGAGAGATCCCCCGATGAAGTAGACAGCAAGACTTACAGTGTCACAGCAATGAATCTCTGCATCAGCAGTGGCTGGATGGAAAAAAAAATGGCTGGAGAAAAGCCATATTGTTCACTAGCTGCACACCCCTGGCTGCTCTGCCTCGGCAAAGGCATCCTCCCTGCTCTCATTCCTGCAGAATGATTTCTAGTTGGATAACAGTTGTTCTAGTATGGCAAACATTAGGTCTTTCAAGTCTAATGTAGATGAATTTTAACCATATGCATAGAGTAAATATATACGTACATCTATACATATATATTATCTTCTATAAATATTTATGGGGAGCATATAAATGATTCACACACAATCCCTCACATCCTAGGAGAAGAATTGAGAGATGCACTGTTTTTTTTGACCTGACCCCTCAACCCCATCAGAATGCAAATCATCTAACCCTGGACATGTAATTGCTCAAATAGCACAGGTCCTGGGGAGCCTATTCTCATGTGGGGCGTAGTCACATTTTAGACACTTTCATCAGTCAACCCCTTTACCAACAGTCCCCTAGACATTTCCTACCAGCTCTGTTCCTGCCTCCAGATTATTCTGAGAAATCACAGCAGATATGTGTGTGCATTTTAAAACATAGATGTATGCCGGGGGAAGCAGGAGTCAGACTCTTAATAAAGGTGTTACCTTAAGAGCTGGGGGCAGAAGGAAGTCTTTCAAGCAGTGTTATCCAAGGGAACTATCTGGGAAGATGCGAATGTTCTCTGTGTTGTCTGTAGAGTGGCCACTAGCCCCTTGAGACTTTTGGCCACTGAAATGCAGCAAGTGGGGAGGAAGTGTTGAATTTTTAATTTAATGTTAACTGGTTTAAATGTAAACAGACATTCATGACCAGAGGCTACTATATGGGAAAGTGCAGCTTTAGAAAATAAGCAGCCCAATGTGCTTTTAAGAAGATAAACAGGAAGTAGGTGGAGAAGATTGGATGGATTGGGAGGAGAGAAGCAGGGAGGAAGCTGCCAACAGGTTAAATCCTATTTTCTCTTCTGACTAAAATACTCAGTCTCTAGATATGGTAGCATGAGGAAAAATGGAATGCTTAATGACTACTTACCAATTTCTCAGTCATTTACTGAGAGTTTTCATGTGTCATTTTATATCTTTATTATGCAAGAAACTAGGAGTGAAGAAATAAATAAAATTTAAAAAACAGCATGCCTTTACCTATAACGTGTGTGTATTTAGAACATCAGACAGGCACATGCCAGAATACACCTATATAGTGCATGGCAGAAGAAATGCCCTGAGAAATAATGAAACTATTTTTACATTTTCTCTGAGAGGTAGAATTAATTCTAATTGGTGTTAACAATTCAAATTCATAGAATTTGAAGAAATAGAAGAAGATTTAGAATAGAAGAAGAAATAGAAATATTTCTGAAGAAATAGAGAATATAACTCCAGAGAGTTAAAGTGGTTTAAAACAAAAACAAAAAACGGTAATCAAATACTGACCACTGTTTCTATTTTCCAACTCTTTGGTCATTCCTCTGACCTGTGTCGTCTGTGTTGCCCTGACTCTCTGGCTAAGGTCAGCTAGAATGGAAAGCCCTTGCTTTGTCATGTAGACTGGTCTCAGAAGCCTGGCTGTTTAGGGTGAGATAAGTCACCCAGGAGTGCTTTTTCTGAGTAGCCTCTGGACTGTCACCACATTGCTATTATTTATAGACCAAACAAATATATAGGAGTGCACACAGCTGTGTATTCAGCCTGCCCTTTTTACAATAAATCAGAACTCAAAATATTTACAAATATATTGTCCTTCAATGACTGCTTCCTGGTGACAACAGTCATACCACTACCAGGAGCCACAATAATATATCATTCTGTTTTTCTGATGGATGATTTTTTTCTGAGTCAAAGAGCCTCCCTTAGAGGCGCCTCGGTGGCACAGTCGGTTAAGCGTCCGACTTCAGCCAGGTCACGATCTCGCGGTCTGTGAGTTCGAGCCCCGTGTCGGGCTCTGGGCTGATGGCTCAGAGCTTGGAGCCTGTTTCCGATTCTGTGTCTCCCTCTCTCTCTGCCCCTCCCCCATTCATGCTCTGTCTCTCTCTGTCCCAAAAATAAATAAACGTTGAAAAAAAAAATTAAAAAAAAAAAAAAGAGCCTCCCTTCTTTTCTCCTTTCCTATCTTATTTTTATCCCCTGGTAGTTATTGAGTGCTTGGTGTTTGCCATGCATGCAGTAAAGTGCTGGAGATGTAAAACTAAATAAAATTAAGCCTTAATTTCTTCATTTTAAGAGTGGAGAATGTCTTCTGTTGGTTAGGATTATAGACTTTGGGGTGGGTGGACTCATCATTAACTACCTGTGTGATCTCAAGAAAGCTTGTTCACCCCTTTATGCTTTAGTTTTCTCTTCCCTGAATGAGGGTAGGGATGCATGTCCTTTAAAGGGTTACTTTGATATTAAGGAGATAGTCCATGTAAAGCACTCAGCACTTCATCATGGTAAGTGCCCAATACTATTACTATTGTGATTATTACTATAATTAACTTCCCAGGTGTTTTTTTCTTTTTTTTCTGATGCTAGGTTAATTAGACCATGTTTGTGAAAGCTTACCTGCTCTCCACACTTTTGTTTCAATTCACCATATTTTAATAATTCTGTTATAGCACTTAAGAGGTTGTTTGCTTGTTACTATTTATATTTTCAGTTTCCCAAATAGTCAATGTGCTACACAAAGGCAGGCACCTTAAATAATTCATCTTTGTTTAGCGACATAATCTCTGGCCCTTGGTCATTGCTTAAGAGGTATTTATTGAATATTCCTTGCTAGTTTCAAGAACCTTACAATGAATTAGGAGAGACAGAAGTTTATAATCCATTTTAATGACACTGGGTATGCCGAGCGCATCCTTCTGTCTCCCTGGACATGAGATGCCCAGTGGAGACATACAATCCTCTCTGATCCTCCCTGTGAGACATGCCCCCAACCAGTGCTGTTGATGCCTGTGTAGATAAGTTAGAATGATTTAGAAGTTCAGTATATATTTTCAGTCTCTCCTTCCAAACTCACCAATCAAGCAGTCACCCCACTTGCTTGGGGTAGAGAAAGAAACTGGGAAGAGAGGCCAGGACTGACATGTTAATGAAGCCACTTTGACATGGAAAGAAACATAAGAATTGGGGAAAACCATTCACTTCCAACAGAAATGATTAGAATATCCATTTTAGAGGTAATACATCTTAAAGAGTTTACGACCTTGCCCAAACTGGTAAGTGGCAGGTGTAAAACATAAACTTAGAACCGAGAGAATCCAGCTCTAAACTACTATAGGGAAGGACTGTACTATATCCATCTTTGCATTAGTGACTCCTTCATTGTAGGCTAAATATTTGTCAAAATATCTACTGTGTGCCAGGTACTTTCATAACATACAAAGATACTTGCAGAATAAGAAATAGTCTCTTGGGTCCTGTCAAGGTGGAGTAGCTTATTCCTCACAGGTACTCCCTCTTACAACTAAAAGCCCTGACTATAACATGACAAAGAAGGTCAGGAAGACTCTCGAAGTGGAAAGAAGAAGGTGGACTGCCTTGGGACATTAGGGCTTGAGGAACAAAATTTTGATAAGTTCCCTGGGTTTCCTTATTGCCTCCAACATATCCTCAACAGGGTGCTGCAGAAACCTCCATTCCAGAAACACCAATAAGCACAGACAAAAATCTCCAGGAAAGGCCTTAGCTTTCCCTTAGCTAAAGGACCAAGAAAAGGCTAGCCTAACAATAGGAACTCTTTTTGGCAGTACTTAACCTTACTCTAGTCAAATGCTAGCAGAAAAAACGTACTATTTCTTCTCCATAGTTTCAGCCTGCCAGAGAGGAACTGATCTTTCTTTCCACCTCTCAGTCCCTTCCCCATGGAAGCAAATATTGTGCACCAATTTCCCACTGGCTGATATCAGCTGAGTGGAGCAGAGACCTTCTCTTCCATTGCTTAGTTGGAAGGAGCAGGTGTCAGTACTCCACCTCCCCCATGCCAGATGGTATTGGTGAACTGGTCTTCCATCCCCAATCCAGCAGACCCAGGTAGGACTCTGGCTCTCCCACCAGGTTGGTATCATTGGATCTATTGCTGAGTTGAGTCTCTACCCCTATATGACATCAATGAACATGGTGGTGCAAATTGAGGGTAGTAAGGACTTCATTCTCCTTTTTTCCCCACCCCATGTCAGTGGGATACACTGGGGAGCTGAGACTCATCCCCACTCTGCTGCAACAAAGTGTGAGTCAGCCCTCTACTCCTACTTGATGGAAGCTGGGCCCAATTGGGATCTTAATCTTCACTTCCACTTGGAGACAATAAGGCAGTTGACTATTAGTGCCTCATTTTTAAAGGAAAGGAGTCAGCAGAGACTAAGGGAGAGCTGAATGTTCACTCCACTGTTCTGTTATGGGGTATTGTGAATCAGTACCCCTATTTTGCTAGATGGTAATGGTGGGGCCCATTTGGTCCTCATGCTACACCTTAATAGAGGGACTGAGTACTAAAACAAAAGATTAAATGAATCCAGAATCCCATAATATAATATCCAATATGTCAGAATAGGAAATCACTTGTCATACCAAGAACCAGGAAAATCACAGCACGAATGAGAAAAGACAACCAATAGACACCAATACCAATGTGAATCAGATGTCAGAATTACCTGACAGGGATTTTAAAGCAGCCATCAAAAAATGCTTCAACAAACAAACAAACAAAAAGCAGAAACAGACCCATAAATACAGAGAACAAACTGGTGGTTCCAAGAGGGGTTGCCTTGTAGGGGAGATAGGTATGACAAGTGAAGGAGAGTGGGAAGTACAGGTTTCCAGTTATGGAATGCATAAGTCACGGAGATGAAAGTATAGCATAGGGAATATAGTCAATGGTCCTGTAATAGTGTATGCTGGAAGATGGTAGCTACGTGTGTGGTGAACACAACATAACTTATAGAGTTGTTGAATCACTATAGCGTGCATTCAGAAATAATAATAATGTAGCATTGTGTGTCAACCATACTTCAACTAAAAAAAAGTCTCAATCATTATTTTGAAGCATATTAAGAAAATAGAAAACCTAGCAAAGAAAGAAATATTCTAAAAAAGAACCAAATGGAAATTAGAGAACTGAAAAATACAACACTGAAATAACCAAGAAAAAAAAAAAAATCACTGGATGAGATCAGAAAGTAGAATGGAGATGACAGGACAGAATCAGTGAGTTTGAAGACAGGTCAATAGAATTTACCCAATCTGAAGGGAGAAAGTAGACTGAATAAAAATGAACAGTCTCAGGGAACCTGTGGTGTAATATCCATTTATATTATGGAGTTCCAGAAGGAGAGACAAGAGTGGTATTAATTTAAATAAATAATGGATGAAAATTTCCCAGGTTTGGCAAAAGACAAAAACCTGTAGATTCAAGGTGAGCAACCCTCAAATAGGATAAATGCAAAGAAACCTATGCCAAGGCACATCATGATTAAACTTCTAAAAAATAAAGAAAAAATGAAAGCAGCAGAGAGAAAAGATGCATTCATTGCTTATAGGGGAGGACCAATTAGAATGACAGTATGTCACTCATCTGGAGCCTTGAATGCCAGAAGGAAGTAGTGCAACAGTCTTCAAGTAATGAAAGAAAAGAATAGTCATGTGTGAGTGCTGTATTCAGTGAAAATGTCCTCTGGAAGAAGGGGAAAGAAAGAAAATTTTGGATGAAGGAAAACAGAGAATTTGTTGCTAGAAAATCTGTCTTTGAAGAATGGTTAAGAGAGTTCTCTGAACAGAAAGAAAATGACAGCAAAAGAAGGCTGGGAGCTTCAGAAAGGAAAAAAAAAAAAGACCATCAGCATGGGTACAAATAAACCAAAATATGATAGACTATCCTCATGAGATTTTCTTAAATAGTATTTAATGATTGAAGCAAACATTATAAACATCTGTTGTGGTTCTCAATGTATATAGGGGAAATACTTAAAATAATTGTATTTAACAAGAAGGAAGTTTGAAAATAGATTTCTGTGTCACTGAAGTGGTAAAATGTGGATACCAGTAGACCAAGAGAAATTATGTATGCATATTGTGATACCTAAAACTGCCACGAGGAAAACTAAACCAGGGGATATATCAAAAACACTAAATATGAGTCAAGATGGAATCCTGAAAAAAAAAAAGTTTGAATAACCCACAGGAAAGAAGACAATGAAGACAGGAATGAAGAATGGAAGAAATAGATAGAAAACAACAAGGAAAAAAATGGCAGACAGACTTCAGCTCTACCATATCACTAATTGATATGAATAGTTTAAAGTTAATTAAAAGACAGAAATTGCCAGAGTGGATAAAAAACATGACCCAACAATACACTGGCTACAAGAAATTCACTTCAAGTATTATAACATAGGTATGTTATAAGAGAAAGAAAGAAAAGTTACACCACGCAAACATTGCTGAAAAAAAAAGAAAAGCAGGAGCAGTACTACTATCAGATTTTAGACCAAAGAAACAGTCTCTGCCCTCAGAGAGCTTAACAATTTACATTTTATTTGCATGTTACATTTTCAATTTTTAGAAGGAAACTATAGGGATTGCCACATAAGCCAGATCATGAGGTTGCAGGTATAATTAAGCAGTGATCTCAAAGTTAATTTCTTTTCAAATATAGTCAGCCCATGATGTGTACTTCTAACGTGAATCGAGCATTCTGCTGTGTGCTTTTGGGTGATGCAGCTGATAGAGAAATTCCATGTAAAATGCTGTGGTAATGGGATTTTGAGCAATTTCTGAAGTATAGGGAAGGGAAATTTTGAGTGTCGAACACTTTCAGGTGATTTATTAAAACACAGATGAATGACACAGGTATGGTCCCTGCCCACATAGAAATTAGGGTGAGGTTGATTAGGCAGTGATGCACTTGTAGGGTTGGGAATTAAGATAGTGGTGAGGTCAGATTCAATGGAGTTAGAAAATGGGTTCATAAGGGATTGCCCATTGCCTTGATTTTGTCTGTTGCCAAATTCATGGTGAAAATAGACTAATTAATGATGAAATTCTTTTCTACTAACTACTCAATGTTGGTAACAACAATTCTTTAGAGATAGGTTAAAAATTATCCTGTAATATTAAGTAGAATAAAACTATTTTTCCTGCATTATAGTTACAACTGTGTAAAAATGTCCATGTGTAAGGACAAAGGGAAATCACACGTATGAAAATACCTAATCTCCTAGGTATTGAGAGGGTGATGAGATTGAGGGTGATTTATGATTCCTTCTAAGTGATCTTTATTGATATAATGTGATCTTTAGAATACATAGAAATCAAAAGGAAATGGGTATGCTGAACTCAGAGGAGGAACAGAAAGCTCCCTGTGTGTACTTGAGATCTTAAGATAGGAGAGAGAGTGAGTGCCTTTACTCACAGGAGTATGGATGCCTGGTTAATGCCTACTTGGGAATGTGGTTCTACTCGATACAACCTGTTTGTGTACGATTTTATTTTAAAGTAATGTCTGCACCCAACGTGGGGCTTGAACTTACAACCCTGAGATCAGGAGTCCTGTGCACTACTGACTGAGCCAGATGGAACGCCAGGTAGAGCCTGTTGTTGGCTGAAGATCATGCCTGAAGACCTGCTTTCTGATGCTGCATGTACATGGATATTTTACTCCATTTATCGAAAGGACAGATAAGATATTATAGCTGCTTCGTATTTGTACTTTTCTAAGCATTTTTATGTCATTGTCAAATCTTTATGAGAGTGCTGTGAGGTAAGCATGAGAGGAGTTATGTCTACATTTAACAGATAGGCAGACAGACATACAAAGACTCCATCACTTAGTACCTGTGGAACCTTTGGTAGAAAACCTCTGTGTCTCAGTTTCCTCATCTATAAAGTAGTGATGATTATATTACTTAAATCATAAAGTAACTTCTATAATTAAAGAAATTATGTATAAATTAGGTAGAACAGAGTCTGGCACTTAGTAATGACTTAACAATTGTTAGCTATTATTATTTACTAATTATTAATATTATTCTTATATTACTTCCAGTGTTTATTTAATCCACCATTGCGGTTAGGACTACAACCCTGTTTTCCAGCTTTCCTATGTGCTATACTTCTTGAAAAAGTAGCATGGTGGAAAAGGAAATAAAATGTGAACTTTGTAGTAGGGGGAAAAATGCTTATTTCAAATACTGTTTTTCACTCAGCGAGATGTTAGAAAATTCTATGAGTCTCAGTTTTCTTGTATTTAAAATGAAGACAATGATAATAAGAATGGTTTCAGTCTTAGCCTAGGTTCTTTAAAATACAGAGCCTGAGTAAAGGATTAGTTGCTGTGTTTTTTGGGGGGGATGTCATCCCAGAGCATTGAGAGTGAAAAAGGAAGTGTAGCAGGTAAGAAAGAGAATTTATGTAACAGAATGCAGTACTGTGCCAGGCACTACAGCATGATCTACGGCAGGTGCACCAGTCTGGCCTTGCAGAATTTCTCCAGACAAATAATACTGTGCTTACAGACCATCAGTGAGAAGAGAGAAGAGGGAATTTATCTGCTGGTTCCCTTCTGTATCCTGTCTGCAGCTGGTCACGATTTGTCCCACAGGGCATTAACTGGCAGCTGCTCCCAAAGTCAGATCCCATATCCTGTTGCGTGGCCATTTATTGGAGTCTGAAGTAGAAGTGGTGGGAGGTGTTAGCAACTAGAGGAATCAGGTTCGTTAGCTTGTGGAGGCAGAACCTCCCAGATCTGCGTAGTTGTTTTTGCCTCAGCAGTGCCAGGTGACAACAAAGGAGATGAGTCCAGGAATCTGAGGAGGTCCATAAGATGTGCCTATTATATCCTCAGAGGGTGAAATAGAATATAGGGCTTGTCTTAGTTTGAGCTGCCACCAACAGCCTGGATGTTTTATAAACCACACAAACTTATTTTTCACCATTTTGGATGCTGAGAAGTCAAGAGCAAGTGTCTGATAGGTTTGTTATTTGGCGAGGGCCTATTTCCTGGTTCACAGACTTCTGACTTCTTGTTATGTGCTCACATGGCAGGAGAGTCAAGGGAGCGTTCTGGGGTCTCCAAATGGGTGCCATTTCCATTCATGAAAGTTCAACCTGTGACATATTCACCTTCAAACAGCCCCACCTCCTAGTACACCTCCTAATCACATAGAAGATTGGATTCCAGCATATGAATTTGGAGGAGACACAAACAATACAGTATACAGCTGTGTTGTATTAATATTAGTCATTCACTTTGGCCACCCTGTATTGAACGGCGGTGGCAACAGAGAGAGAGGGCTGCTGTGTGGAACTCTATAAGGCACTTCAAAAACCACAGTAAATCACATATTTCATCTACTCTGAGATGTAACATCATCTACCAGTGTGCATCCTGAAAGCAAGGCCATTTCAATGTTTATGTGCAATGCTTTGTTTCCTTAGCAGGGGCACCCAGTGATCTGGCCCCAAAGGAACAATAGCTGGTAGCTAGTAGCAAGAGCCCAAAAAATTTCCATTATTTAAAAAATGCTTATAAATTTAGAAACCTCTCCTATAGGACAGTTTATATTTCCTAAAATAGCCCTACCAGTATATATCTTATCCCAGATGATCTACTTACAATTAATATGCCTGACATTAATATGCCTCTGTAAGGAGGTTGAGTCTATGTTCCCACCCCTTAAAACTGGGGGGATCTTGGTAACCCTCTCAGCCAATAGAATGGAATGGAAGTGAGGCTGCATGTTTTCCAAGACTGTGTCATAAAAGGCAAAATAGCTTCTACCTGGCCCTTCTCCTTGGGCCATACACCTTGAGAACATAAGCTAACATTAAGTCCAGCTCCCTAGCAGCTGCCTACTTGGAGAGATTATGCAGAGAAACCAGAGAGCACGAGTGAGTACTTGAGTCTGCCTGTGAAAGGGAGGGAGAGGGAGTGAGGAAGAGCGGGGAAGACACTAAGGCAGGGAGAGAAAGAGAGAGGGAATGATGGAGGGAAGGACGGGAGAGAGAGAGAGAGGAAGAGGGAAAGGAAGGGAGGGGAGAGAGAGGAAGGGAGGTGGAGAGAAGGAGAGAGGGAGATGGAGAGAGATGCCCAAATTGCTGCAACCTAGCTGTTGGGTTCTTTCAGCCCAGGTACCAGACACATGAATGGAGAAGTCTTTGAGATGACCCAGCCCCAGTAACCATCTGACTGCACCAGATTCCCAGCCCATAGAAACCTTGAGTGAAAATAAATGATTATTGTTTTAAGCTGCTAAGTTTTAGAGTAATTTGTTTGCAGTTATAAAAAACTGCGGCATCTGTGGAACCCCAGGTTTCAGTAGAAGGCTGTCATGACAGTCATTTCAAGTGTTGCCCTTCCTTTCATTTTGTTTAAAACTTTTAAACCTAGTCATGTTGTTAGTAAGATATTTATTGGGTGCCTACTCCTTACTCAAAACTGATGTAGCTGTAAGAGGTGCAGAGTAAGCAATACCTGACTTCATGAGGTTTAGAGCTCAGTTGAGGGTTGGGGGACTACCTGTATATGAAAAGAAGCAAGGACAGGGGACTAAGAGGCCAGCTAATGTGTGTTGCAGAGATGTCACACACTTTTTCAAAAATCTTCTCCATTTGGGGAAAAACAAATTATTTTTGCACTAGGCAGAGGCTGATTTACATGAAGCTAATGAAGCTTAAGCTTCAGAGCCCTTCACTTTCAATGGCCTGGTTGCAATCACCTGGTTGTAACACACCTTTTATAAACCTCATGAAGTCAGGGACTGTTACTGCTCACTCTGTACCCTTTGCAGCTAGATCAGTTTTGAGCAATGAATAGGCACCCAGTAAATATTTTATTTAGTAACAAAATGGTTAGGCTTAAAAGTTTTAAACAAAATGAAAAAAAAAAAGGCAACACTTAAATGTCATCTAAGCCTTCTAATTAAAGCACCTGGGACTCCACAGGTATTCTATCTTTTATATACTATACTATATATAGTATAATTTTGAAGGGTAAGATAATTTAACTAAGAGGATTTCTGCTCCAGCTATCCCCCATCTTCCCCTCTTGTCCAGAGATGTTGTAGAGGCCATGGCATTTTTGGTATCTAGCTAACAGGAGGCTAAGTTGAGGATGCTTTTGGTTTCAATTTAGTGGGTCATATATATGTCCACTCACAGTTAATTCTCTGTAAAGTTAAGTAATTACTAGTCACCCTGGTGTGGGAACAGTTTCCAGGAACACTCCTGCTTCCCACTGTGCTGGTCCAACTGGTGTCATGAAACCAAAGCTCAGAACTGCAAATGGTATTGTGATAAGAGCACACCCTGTACACCCAGCACCCACTAGAAATACATGGGTAGTGGAAAAGAAGCAAGATTTCATATGCATGGAGCTGAGAGGTGGTTTGTGGAAAATCCTTCTAAACATGAGCCATGTGAGGATTTTTCAGTGATACCTGGTCAAAAAAGAAGTCCTTTACTATCAGAAAGTTTCTTAATAATGCAGTGTATACAATTTTTTTTTAATTTTCATTTTTTAAAGTTTATTTATTTTGAAAGAGTGAGAGGGCATGCAAACAAGCGAGGCAGGGGCAGAGAGAGAGAGAGACAGAGAGAGAGAATCCTAAGCAGGCTTCTCTGCCAGTGCACAGGTGGACGCAGGGCTCTATCCCACGAAACCCAAGAGATCATGGCCTGAGATAAAATCAAGAGTTGGACACGTAACCGACTGAGCCACCCAGGCGCCCCTGCAGTGTATACAGTTTTAAACACAAATGACTAAAAGCTGAAAAATAGCTGAAGCATTACAAAATCCAGAAAAAAAATAGCATGATAGTTTTGTTATTTAAGTATCAAATCAGCAGGAAATTAAAATCTTTTGCCAATGTTTTCATATGATTCACTCCTTTTCATTAATTGGATTATCAAACAACCCAGAAGTCTATTTATGGTTGCTATTCAAAATTCATCTCTTCCTTTTAATAAATTATTGCCTTGGGTATGATCTGAAAAATACAGTTTCAATTTTCTTCATGTCAAACCAGTTTCTATTGATTTCAGTGCTTATCTTGTGTGCTTTCCTTTTATATTTCATTAACTTTTAATTTGATTTTCTCCATTCTTTAATAAGTAGACATAAGACAACAAAGAAGATATGCTTCCATGTTGGCCAAATTGTGTATAATTTCTCACTTGCTTTAACACTTTAAATTTGTAATGATTGTGACTATTTTTATGGCCATTAAAGAAGGACATCCAAATTGTAGAAGCTTCAAACCTCACATACCTGGATTCATTCCCGAGTAGACATTGGGAAGAGGTGAATGGACCTAATGAAGCTCCACTTCTTATGGGAATTCTGTCCCAATATCCTGTGTCTGAATCAAGCAACCCCTGGATTCCCATTCGCCCTGTGCCGATCTATAGAGCTTACCACCTTGAACGAGATGCGTAGTTTATCTTTTAAAACTTACAAAAACTCTGTGAAATAGCATGATAATCAGTTTTATGTGTCATGGTTAGGATTTGGTGTCCAATTGCTTGGTCAGATAGCAGTCTAGATGTTACTCTGAAGGTATTTTGTAGATGTGCTTAGCATCTACAATCAGTTAATTTTAAGTAAAGGAGAATGCACTCAGTAATGTGAGTGGACTTCATCCAATCAACTGAATGCTTTAAGAGCAAAACTGAGATTTCCTGGAGATGAAGGAATTCTGCCCCAAGAGAGTGACATAGAAATTCTACCTGGTTTTCCAGCCCACTGGGCTCCCTTGTGGATTTAGGATTTGCAGGCCCCCACAGTTGTGTGAGCCTATTCATTAAGATAAATCTCTCATTCTTTGAACACGTGCATCTGTATCCTCCCTACCCACTGCATCTTCTTATCCTGTTGACTGTGATTCTCTGAAGTAGCCTGACTGGGAAGGGTAGTAATTATCAGCAATTTATGAAAGTAAACAAGGTTAGCAAATAGCTTATCTCAGGACATGCAGCTGGTATGTGGCAGACCAGGTCTGTAGACAGACTGTGCATGCTCTTTCTACTCCACAGCTCTTTCTGGAGTTAGAAAATCTTTCCAGTTGGGCTCTGCCTCATTGGGTTGCGTGATCTTGGAGGTTTGGTACTCACCCTCCCTCAACCTCTCTTTCCTTAAGTGTCAAGTGTGGTAACAATGGATCTTGACCTATATATATCATAGGATTGTTTTGAGGTTGAATGGAGTGGTGTAAGTGAAAGCAAAAGAACCATACAGATATAATTCATTGTTAAGTAAAAATTAACTTCATGACTTTTCCCACAGAAAGGGATAGGCTTCCCCTTCCTGAGTATTAATTTATTCCTCTTCCTCTTGCTCCATTTATTCCCCCCATGGCCCCTTCTCCCTTTCAGTGGTAATCATACTAACACCTTTGTATTCTCTTACTTAATCATCAGAGCACACCTGGCTAGATAAATATTATACCCATTTCACAGGTGAGGACTTGACGTGTAGAGGAATTGCCCAAAGTAATGTGGCCAGATAGCAATAGAGCTGGAGCATTATTTCACTGTATCAAAGTGAAAGAAAAAAATGCTATAAAATTTTAATCAATTTGAACCCTGAGACCATTGCCATAAAAAAATGAATCCCTTACTTTGCAGGAAGAAATGTCTTTAATTCAGGTCCCCTTCCTGCCCTAAAGGGAGAAAATTATAATTTCAGTTATTAAGCTTTTAGAGTCAGTATTTCCATTGGAAGACTCTGTGTCTGATTCACCTGCCAGTACAAAACTGAAGCTATCAAGCATTTGGTGCCCAGCTGGCTGAAGGAGATTAAACTCGGAAAGTATTTAAATAAAATTTAAATAATTCATAATTTGTCACCCTCTGAATAGCAAGGCCTCTCTATTGCAAATGGAAGTGGTGGTAAAATCTTCAATAGAAGGCTGAGTTATGAAGGGACGAATCTCTGGAATCTGATTTTCGATATAG
The DNA here is from genome assembly GCF_016509475.1 of Prionailurus bengalensis. Taxonomy (NCBI): domain Eukaryota; kingdom Metazoa; phylum Chordata; class Mammalia; order Carnivora; family Felidae; genus Prionailurus; species Prionailurus bengalensis. The sequence continues at coordinate 41,314,045 of NC_057346.1, forward strand.
ATTGTGGCAAATAACAGGAGTTGATATCTTTCCTTTATAAAACTGTAAACTACCCTTACAAACTAATTTAAAGTGCCCAGAGTTCGGTTGTCATATTTTCAGGGGGGCATTGACAAACCAGAGAAGTTTAGGATTGTGAGGAGATTAAGGAGAAACAGTTGAGAATCTGGGGATGCTCAGCCTGATGAAGGATTAGAGGAAATAAGAAGCTACTTTTCAATATTTGAAGGGTCAGTGTTTAGCTTTACAGGGCCATTGGGTGGAGTATAAAGGGAAGTAGATGAAAAGTCTTTGTAACAGGGAATGCTGTCCATACGTGGAATAGGCTGGTTTGTGGGGCTGGGCTTCATGGTGCTAAAGGTGTTGACCAGGATGGTGACCAGGATGGTGACAAGGGATGAGGATGTCTGAATTCCTACTTTAGAGTGTTGGACTGCATGTAATTTAAGGTGTCTTCTATTGCTAATATTCAAAGGTAAAATGTTGATTAGAACAGCCTTTCCATTAAAAATATGCTCTGACTTGCACCTGTTTAGGTAGAAAACCATAGCTTATTTGATTTGTCTTAAGAGGTATGTATTAATGGCCTTTTACTCATCTCTACAAATCTTACTTCTAAGTCTCAGATTCTTCATATGTGGAAGGGGATAAATATGGTACCTACTTCATGAGGCTCTTGTGAAGAAAGATTAGTTTGAGATGGTGCACGTCAAGTGTTGAGTGCCTGGCATGTAATAATTTCCCAAAGAGTGTTAATCACTATTATTGTTGTTGCTGCTGTATATAAATCCCTTCTACATTATGACCTTTCAGGTTGATGATGTCATTTGCATTTTAGAAATAAGGCATCAGAGGCCTAGGTCAAATAAATTGCTTGACTTGCCATTGTTGGAAAGAGTAGCAATGGAAGTCAAATCCATGTCCTGCTCACACCACAGCTACACCAGTTTCTTTAGCACTCTGTGTGGCTGTGGAGCTCTCTCTTTCTCAGACATTTACTATGAAAATTACCCTGTTATTTCATTTTGATGTTTAATCATTCTGCATTCCAACAGAAGCAAAACTGTGGCATTGTTGTTACATACATACACACATCCATGCTCATACATACAGACTCAGTGACTAGAGTAGAAACTGTAGGCATCATTGTGACTTTATTATTTGAAACATCATTTACTGATGGCTCCAGCAAAGCTTTTGATCATGCCAAGCTGTGTGGCTCAATGAAATCCATGTATAGAATCCTATCTAGCTGCAGAAAGATTGCATCAGAGAAGGCTGAATGGTTCAATTGCTGTTATTCTAAAGCCAGCATTCTGGGGAGACCATTAGTATTCACAAACTTCAAAAGAGTCGCTAGAATGGAAATTGACCCTGTCTTGTAATATAAACAGGTCAGCTGTTTGAGAGTTTTCAAAGACAGTTATGATGTAATAGCCTATATACAGTACTCACAGTCTAATCTGTTTTAAGCTTCTCCTCTGGCATTTCTCTTTCCCAGGAATGAAATAAAAGGAAAAGTGAATACAGATAAAGGAGAGAGCTCATCCCTTTTGCCATTTAAGAAACAGCCTATTGTCCAGCCTCCATAGGGATATGGCATGGCTGGTAAATTCAATATTTACATCACTGGGGCTGTTTTCTCAGAGACTTTCTTTTCATGTGAGATGTTATCATCTTGTGATTTATGATCTGTGTATCTTTTCTGACGTTTTTTCTAAAGTTTTCATTGTTCATGAATGTGCACGACACCAGGCAAATAGCTAATACTGATCAAGTCAGCTGCAGGTGCAGCAGACATTTTAAATAAGAACACAATTAAATGGAAATCTAGCAGGATGTTAACAATAATATAGTACACTGGGGTGCCCTGCAATATTGATCCTGTGGTGTCTCTATAAGCAACAACTCGCAGTACATTGGCCATAAAAAGATGTATGTGTTTCAATAGAGCCACCTCCCACTCATTGGGGTGCGTTGCAGGAGGACTTGAGTTGAGGCGATTCATCCAGATGTAAAATACAAGTCGGGGCTGAAATTATATTCTGTTTTATCTAGGTTTTTCTTTCTCTCTAAATTTGTTGATTTCACTAGTTTCTTGACAATCCCTTTCCTCCCCCAAATCCTACAACAATTATTAGTGAGCATAAAAATTAAGAGTGAAGAATTAATTTGCAGTGAAAAATAAAAAAAAATCACAGTTTTTTTCAAGGTGAGTTTTTCTAAAATTAAAGGTGAAAAGCCGCCAAGAAACTGTAGTTGGCAGAAATGCACACTGATTTGATTCATCTCTATAAAGGCATTAAAGTTGAACATATAGCTGTAACATTGTGTGTGTTTTACCCAGGCCAGTCTTTTTTGGGGCATGTTTGATCCATAAGACTCAGACCAAATGTCACATATCATTCAGAAACAGGTTAAGAGGTCTGTGATTCTGAATCAGATAAAAAGCCTGGTGAATTTTTCATATGGCTGGAGACTTTCCAATTTTGCCTTCATAATCCACGCTGTAGATTTCTAAAGTTTTTTTTTCCCCCTCATAAACACTTAGTTCATAATGGATGGTGTGCAAAAATGTTAACATTTTGAGAAAATCTCTCAATTTATTGGTTTAAAAGCAAAGGTTAAATGGAAAGAAAATAGTACCTTTTTATTTGTATATTTCTAATATACGATTTATTGGACAAATGCTGACATTTATCAGCAAGTATTTTCTTTGAAATTAGTTACCTATAAGCCATCCTCTATAGTCAGTTGGCCTAGAGCATTCTATGGCCAATAAGTTTTATAACCACTCCCCTTTCTCTTAGAATCCCCTTGATCTCTCCCGTTGCCCACTGGCAGTTCAGTCTCTTGTTATAGCCCTACCATATTACTGCATTACAACATAATGCCCCCCTTTTCCTTTCACAACTTCATTCTCTCAAAGATGAGGCAGCATAAAAAAGAAGAAAGAACTATTGAATTAGAAATAGCAAATCCAGAATCCCAGTTGTACTGTTTTCTGTTTGATTTTGTCCAATTTCTCATCGCCTTTGAGTTTTGGGTTTCTCATCTGCAAATGAAGAAATATTTCACAGAGATGTGAATACTAAATGAAGTAATGTCTGTAAAGTGCCTTGTACAGTGCCTGGTGTGTAGATGTTCATCTATAAATACTAGTTTGCTTTGTCCCTGCACAGAAAAGATAAAAGAGATGCAAAGGGTCACTTAAGGTTTTGCTTTCCCTGACATGAATCATTTGCATTTTAAAAGGAATCCCTTGCTGACCCAAAGAAATAAGATATCAGTGCTGGAATTTTAGTGAGTGGAGCGGGCTAGTATGAGAGTTATTTTTAAATAAAGAGACTTCCTAGTTCCACTAAATCTCACAGTGAGGACACCTAGTCGATCCATGTATCTGTTAACACAGAAATGAGAACATCGTCATAAAATTGCATTAAATAAAGGCCTCTTATATGCTCGATGATCCTGATTTTAGGAAATTAAAGATCATTATTATTTGATTAAATTTAATTAAACAGAACCCACCACCTTAGAGCCCCTGGGCTTCTATAAAGAGAATATGAATGCAATGATTAAATTAAGTCACAACCAATAAAGATTTTCATCAGAAAAGAAAATGGAAGGAATTATCTGATTGAGAATCCTGAGTCAATTATATGCCTTGGGTGTTTCATGAAACGTCATTGAAATTTACCTGTGCTAAAATGGAGAGGAGACCACTTAGCAAATGCTACTCACTCATTCATCCATCCCTTCATTAATTCTATATTTATCAAGCCTCTTGTCTATAGTAGACAGTGTGGTGGACATCTTGTGAGAACCGCAAGGATAAATGAAGTAGATGTCTTGCCTACCCACCCAAACTTGGAGTGGGACATACTCCCAAATTAGTATAATCCATAGAGTTGGGATGCCGAAAAATATATCGTTTTTGAGCTGAAAATATTAGGAAAATATTTTTTTTAATAGATGGTATTGGATCTAGGCCTCAGAGTTGAGATGGTTCAACAAAAGTAGTTCACCCATTTTTTGTTAGATAGTTACCGTTATGTCAGGAGCTATCCTAAGTACTGGAGATACAGTTTCAGATGGAATGGGATTGTGTTCCAGCTCTGCTATTTTCTACCTGTGAGCCATAGAAAAAGTTATGCAGTCTCTCAAATGCTTAGTTCCCTTAACTCAGATAAAATAAGCTTTGACCCCCATAGGTGAAGAATGAAATAATGCACATAAAGGTAATTATGTGTTCAATAAAAGTTAGCCATTGTTACTACAACATTCCATTGATCTCCTCTCTTCCATTGTCTTTCTCTAAATGTTTCTATCTCAGGCTGTCAGTTTCAGTCTCATTAAGTAAAACTTTAATGAACTAAATCCAAGCAAAAACACTGGTAGCTTTTCAGCATCTCTTGAAAAATTCTGAACACTTTGCTTTTGTATTCAAGGTGTTTCATGATCTGCTTCTAACCCTCCTGTCATGTGTACTGTCTAAAACCTGGATAAACTAGATTCCAGGATGTTGTTAAAATGTGCCCTGGGCTCTGCTGCCTTTGTGTCTTTACTCATCTTCGAGGGAAGGGTCTTTGCCTTTCTTTTGATCAGTATTCTTATTTTCTGAAGTAGTATTCAAGACCTACCTGAAAAGTCACCTCCTCTGTTAAGCCCTCCCTTGTTCTCCTGGCTCATTAGCTTTGAATATAGTGTTGATTATGTTAACACACTGCTCAAGGGCTTTGTTGGCTTTTTGTCCCCTCACAAATCAAGGCTGAACATTTTAGGATGACATTCCCTTCCAAAATAAGTCATCCACATGATTTTTTCAAACAAACAGTATACTTTTGTGCCTTTATTATGCTATGTTGTCTACAGGAGATGTACTACACTGCCTTAAAATATTTGGCTTTTGGGGTGCCTGGTGGCTCAGTCAGTTAAATGTCTGGCTCTTGATTTCAACTCAGGTCACGATCTCACAGTTCATGGGATCGAGCCCTGCCTGCGTCAGGCTCTGTGCTGACAGAGCAGAGACTGCTTGAGAGTCTCTCTTTTCCACTCTCCTTTCTCGGAATAAATAAACTTAAAAGAAAAAGTTTTAAAAAAATCTTGGGCTTTTAATAATGTCCAGATCTGGGAAGCTTTTCTGGATGCTTCAAAATAGTAATTAATCTCTCCATTCTTTAGGTTGCCATTTGCATTCCATTAAAACCCTCAGCAACATCTTAACCTGCAGAGCTGGCTGTGTGTTTGTACCTCCTTAAAAGAGTATACATTCCTAAAGACACAAAACTAATTTTTATCTATTATAAAATGCCCTATTTGTGTCACAATGAGTGACACATGGTAGAACTCAATAAATATTAACTGAAGGATATAGAGAACATAGACTGTCCCAGGGATAGAGTAGTGACTCTTGATGTGGTGCTCAATTTACTGGTTTCAAGGAGTGGCTAATTTGGGGTTCTGTGCTTCATTTTGGTGTTAGAAGCATGTAGAAGGAATTCCTCTTGGATTTGTTCATCTCAGAATTAGGGCTTTTTTTAGGATGCTTACATAAGTCATTTTACTTGCAACGGGCTTTAAAACAAGAGACTTCCAGGAAGCCATGGGGCAGCTGACACCAGTTGGTCTGACTGCTCCCTCTGGGGACAATGAGCACTGGAGAGCACTTCAGTAACTAAGCAGGTTCTTGGGTTTTGGCTCAATTCCCAGGCTTCAGTTACATCTCTAGGTGTAGTCATTGCTTTTCTGAGGAATGAATGGTTCTATGTCTTGCACCAGGGCTGGCATATTGTAGTTTCTTAGTAAAAATGAGATTGATTTTTCTTTCCTTCCACTCATCCAGTTTAGGGCCATTTAATATAAGGTATAATTAAATAAATAATCTCCCTCTCCCTAAATCTAAATGAAATCCTGAAACACGATAATATGCATTGGCGCCATAGCTCAGAGTCATCTCTATATGCTCATGTGTGCTCTGTCCCATACCTACTTAAGGCCTTCTCTCAAGGAGAGAGGCTGGATTGCACTCAGGCTTCTCAGTTGTGGCACTCAAACCATCAGGCAATCATAGCTTGGTGCTTTCTGTTTCTTGGATAAATGTTAGGGGGCAGCAAGCTTTCTACTTAGTTTCCTTAAGGATGTGTGGCACTCTTTAGTGTTTGCTAACCAGCTGCCCTGCTTTGTTGTTTGGGCACTTAAATTCAGAGCTCGAGGTGGAAAGAGGCTCTAACACAGCATTTCTATCTTTTTGTCTGATCCATGATGCTTTGCTGAGAGGGAAGATGGGAATAATGACAGAAAGGCGGTCGGGGGAAAATAATAGTGATAATAATCACACGATAAAAGATAAAACTACAATTATAGTCTAGACCAGAATATGCTCTTCATTTTGGTTTCATTAATCCCAAAACAGGGAATGAAGTTCAAATTATTATCTTCCATGTCATGAGCTTCTCATTAATGGTGCAATGCAAATGAGGGCTAGATAATTACTTTTGGAGGAGAAATTCAAAACTTCATATTTAGTTTTTTCACAACTATGAGATTCTGTATTTTCGTGAAAAGATGTCCCATGAGCTCCTACATCTTCAAGCACCACAGAGCCTACAGATGTCATAAGCACTCTAGAGCTCCAGGTGGTATCATGGAACTGCCCAAGGATCCACAAAATCCATTGGCCCTGGTGTCTGCCTGTAGTCCTTATTGTGGCTATGGAAGTAAATTAGAATCTTGGAATCCACTTACCTGCTCTGTGCTAGTCTTTCCTTTTTCTGCTGAATGGATGGAAGAAGTGGACATTTTGTGCTCAGAAAAGGACCTTAAGGAAATCAAATGGTCTATTTCTTCTTTGTTCCCTCCCTGGAGGGTTTTGACTGATGAGGGTGTGAGATGGAGGATGAAGGGAAGGCTCTGGTTCCTGACAAAGAGTGAAGGTTGGAAGGATCTTAGTGTCCTTCAAATTTTAATCTTTAAAGCTCTCCCCACTGATGTGGTTAATGAAAACTAGGATGGTAACATTAGGAGATTAGAATTAGTTTGAAATTGACAGTAGATGTGTTTTTTTCAAAATACAATTTTCCTGGTAATCCTGAAGGATTTGAGCATTGATGTAGAAAGAAAATAAAACAGGTACTCTCACTGTAGGCAAAGTGTTTAAAAAATTGCAAGGAAATGTTAGAGATATTTGATCAAATAACATAAAGTTCCCCCTTTTTAGCTTTCAGTTCTGTCTAATCTGATCCTGTAACATCTCCAGGCCAAGTTTATAATGGGTGATATTGCTGAAGAGGTGGACTCTTGAGGAAAGCAAATGAATACCTAACTTTGTAAATACTAGAAAGGGAAATCTTGAAGAACATTGCATTCTTAAGTGGGCAGGCAAAGTCACCTTCAGAAGCAGTGCCCTTTAGTCACGAAATCTCCGAATGAATTTGTAATCACTCAATTACCTATTCAAAGGTAAACAATAATACTTTTTAAGATACAGTACCAAGAAAAGCATGAATAATGGTGGATCCTATCACTGAAGCAAGTAAAATACTTAAATGCCTTTTGCTAGTAATAGCTTTACTGAGATATAATTCACATGCCACGAAATTCACCCTTTTAAGGTGTACAATTCAGTGTTTTCTGGTATATTTACAAAGTTGTGCAACCATTAGCACTGTCTAATTTTAGGACCTTTTCATTAACCCCAAAAGAAACATATATCTATTTATAGTCATTCCCCATTTCCTCTGCCCCAGCCCTTAGCACCTGTGAATCTATTTTCTGTCTCTGTGGGCTTACTATTCTGGAAATCTCATATAAATGGCATCATCCAATATATGTCTTTTTGTGTCTGGCTTTTTTCAATTTGCATAATGATATCAAGGTTCATCAATGTTGTTGCATATGTAGTACATTTCCACTGAAAAATACATCATTGTATGGATATACCACATTAAAAAATCATCTACCAGTTGAAAATATCCACCCCCACTTTTTGGCTATTTGAATAGTGCTGCTGTGACAATTTATGTACAGGTTTTCATGTGGACATATGTTTTCAATTATCTTGGGTATATACTGGGTCAACTGACAAACTGCTTTTCCAAGTGTCTGTGCCATTTTACATAATGTCTTTTTAATCTCCAGTGTAGACGAAAAAGTTGATTCTTCCCTGGAGACCATGTTGTCCCTATAGGTGTATTTTTGAAAAATCCATTACCTTTTGAGGATATTAAATCTTACCATCCTGGCTTTCTTCCTTCTGTCTTGGCAAGGTCCCTCTCGTGAATGTTTATAGGCAGTCTGATCATAAGGAGGAAAGGTCTGTGCCAGAGGGTGAGATGAGGCCTTCGGCTACTGCATGACACTCAGCCTGGAAATTATTGCCCATACCCGTCCTCCAGTGGAAGTCACTGATTCCCTTTACCATATTTGAACTACCTAACTTCAAAAGGAATAAGAACATATGATAACTAGGCATCTACCTTGTGCCATGTACTGTACTTACTCTTGGGGAGAGTAAACAGTTTTACATAAAACCACCATTTAATGGTGTTACAGTTCCCTACGTGTGCTGGTAAGTGCAAGAATTGAGATGCAAAAGTATATATTTTTTTTCAAAGACAGAATGGTGTAAAGCCGAGTTTTTCAGTTTCAGCGATACTGATACTTTGGGTCTGATAATTCTTTGTTGTGAGGGGTGCCATATGCATTATGGAACATTTATTAGCATCTTGGGCCCCTACTTGCTAGATGTCAGTGGTATCTGAAAGTGTCTTCAGACATTGCCAAATATTCCCCTGAGGGCAAAATTGGCCCTGGATGAGAATCACTGATCTAAAAGTTAAGAGCATATGCTTATGTTTCAGGACTTTGGCAAGGTAGATAAACCTTTCTGTTCTTTATCTTAAAAAATAGGAGGAATAATAGCTACCTTATGAGTTTTTTTGAGAGATTAAATAATATAATGTGCATTAAAAGCCCCTAACAAGGTGCCTGGCACACTTCTCTCCTGTGGTATGATGGTGGCAGATCTCGGTTTGGAGATATTGGAAAGGATGACTCTGCTTTGCTTCTTTTTTCCTTTCTCTGATTTTTCTACTTTTGTTAAACTTGAATTTTAAAAAGGTAGACTGGGAGAAGTCAAAAGAAAATAAGCAGGTGGAATTTGCCTGAGTATCCTTATGTGAATGAATGGCTGGAATGCTGGATGCTTATGTAACCGGATACCTGTTCATTCATGTGTTCTCTCATCCATTATTTGCTCACTGGAAACATTTACTGAGTGTCCACTCTGAATTCCTTTCTGCCTTTCTGCTCTCCAGTCCCTTGGGTCAGTTCCTTGCCTATCCCACGCTCCTTCCTATCTCAGGGCTTTTCCATGCTCTCTTTTGTCTGCCTGGGACACTCATCCTACTTCACTCCTATTCCGTTTTTGAGATCTCAGTTCACATTTAACTTTTTCAGAGCTATGTTTGCTGACAAACCACCCTACTCCCACACTCCATCCCAGGTAAAAGCAGAGCCCACAGCCTTGAGCATGTAGAGCTCCCGAATTATTTTACTACATCAGAACCTGTTGATCTCACTAAGCTGTAAGCCTTGGGGGGAGCAGTTGTGCCTCTTCTTCTCACCAGTTTTCGGTACAGTGACAAGCACGTAATGAGTATTTGGTAAATGTTTTCAGATGAATTGTCTGCTAACTGGCTGATTGAATGAATGAGCAAGTGTTAAGGCACTTTTCAGGTTTCCTCTGGCTTTCTTTAGGTGTTGTAAACAATTCTGGGCTGACAGTGACCCTGCCCTGTCTCGGGAATGAAGAGCACTTGCTGGGCAGGTCGTCTCAGGTTGATGGGTGAGTGTCCTCTGATCATAGGTGTGAGGGTGAGATGGCTCTGAGAGGGTGGTCAGGATGGCCTAGCTTTCTGCCAAAGTTGGGCCTACTAGCACTTTTGAATAGAACTGCCATCTCTTCCATAGGGCGCTTCAGCAACTTTGGCTACCGAATAAAAAAATTGTTCCTTTGTTCCCCACCTGGCACAAGCATGTTTTGTTTTGCCATCGGAAGCTAAACTCCTTTGTCACCTTCGGGTTTCTTGCCTTAGGAAGCAGTGAATTTTAATTCTTGAACATATTTTTCCATGCAAAATAACTCCCTGATCTGGTCAGAGGTTAGGTTAGCCTTTGTGTTGGCTTATTAGTAAAGGCGTGGTTGGTGGGATGGGGTGGAAAGTGATGGCCACATATGTTTTTAATGTACATAGAATTTATTCTCAAGTCTATAAAAAGAAAACTTAAAACTGCATATTTCTTAAACAGTCCTTGGGCTGCTGAGAAGACTGGAATTTTTAAAAAAATACATGAAAGCAAGAAGCCTTTATCTGGGCTTGCAGTGTGCACAGAGAAATATCAACCACTCGTCTCCTATGAATACTTGCCTTGCTCTGCATGGGATGAGAGTTCCGCTGATTTGTGGCAGTGACCCTTTTGGGTTCACCGAAAGAGAGGTGTCTTGCTTGTTTCTCTGGTGAATGTGAATCAAGGCCTCATTCCCATTATCCCCACTGCCCACCACCTCTGAAAATACATCTTGTCGCACCGGGCTGGAGGCCAGTGGTGCAACATAATGCAGTGCATTGTAAAGCTAAAGACTGAATCTCAGTGTGAATATTTATTTGTCATTTTGGAAAACTACTCCTTTTTTCTGTGTCTGAGGTCGGGAACAAAGACTGATGACCGGCCTAGAGAGGGGCAATGAGGAGGAAGAAGAGAGATGGAGAGAGGGGTGATGTATGGATGCCTTGTATGGCTGCCTCCATCCATTCCTTTGATTGCTGATGCACTGTGGATGAATGGGTATATTTCCCATCCCTTTCTCAGAGGCCTGTGACTCTGTGAGGTGAAGGTAACGAGAAGTGAATCTCCAAGGCCACTTTCAGCATCATGTATTAGAGGTATCATCTGTGGATGGGATTTTCATTTCTCTGTTTATAGCAACCTGGAATTAGACTTGTTTTGTTATTCACAGCATTTGTTTGTACAGTGGTCTCAATAATTAAACCAAAATGTCACTTCATCCATATGCCTTTCCATATCCTATTTCCTTGTGAAAGGTTTATCCCATAGGAAGTACCCCAGTTTCAATGAAGTTCTGCTTTTGCCTTGGGGAAAAAAGACACACAAAAAACAAGTTGTGTTTTTGAAACGTCTCACTTAAACTGTAGAACAATTAAAATTATTTATATACAACTATGACACAGAAGTAATGAGATGATTAAAATGTTCTTAATGAGTTTGCCTTTTCCAATTGTTTGACTTGATGTAGCAATACATATTTATGATTTTAATTATTGTTTTGGCCTCAGAAAATGTCTGTTTTTTTAAAGATCAGCAGGGTTCATGAGAGAGTTGATATGTTGACTTGTTGATTTCTTGATTCTTTCCTTAGACTATTAGCAATTAGAATAATATGCTATGGTTAGGAAATAATTTAACAAATTTATTTACGCATGTTACGGGCTTTAGAAAATTATAATGCCTAAGGTCTCTTCCTTTTTCTCTTTTAAGTAATCTTTAAGCCCACGGGGTCTGGTGAGTGTAGTATAATTCATGTGGCATTAGTGGTGGTTAACTTGTATATGGGGGAAGAGTCTTATCTGCCTCCTCCCCTTCTTTGTCTCATTCTCATCTTGGTAGATGAAAGGTGGCTCCAAGAAGTGGAAACTAATCCCACCATTTTTGTTCTGGCACCTGTTTTCCCTGAGAGACTCAACTCATCAGTTAATTCCTCTGGCCTATCTCTCCAACTTCTGCCATTCCTTATCTCTCAGTAAAAATCTCATGTCCCTCCATGAGTATAAAACAAAATCATAAGAAAATCTTTCCTTTACCTTATTTTGCTAATTGTCTCTTGTCCTCTCTTCACCTCTAAGCTATCTTTTTTCTCCTCACATGTTTAATCTTCAACAGGAAGCAATCTGCCTTTCATCCCTTTTCTCCATGGAAAAGGCCATCCCTAGGTCACAACTGCCTTCATTTAGTTCCATCCAATGGAAACTTATCAGTCCTTATGTTACCGCTTTCTATGGCAGTAGTCCTTGTTGAAACGCTAAGCTCTTTGTGGCTGTGAAACCACATTTTTGGTCTTCCTTCTTTTCTTTTCTGTATTTCCTTACTCCACTTAGCTTTAAATATTGATGTTCTTCGGGATTCTCATTTATGCTTTTTCTTTCCCATTTGTGTAGACTTCTTAAATGATTTAATCAGGCTTAGAGTTACTCTTGGTCATGACAGCATGACTGGGAGCGAGAGTGTTTGGAAGGAAGAATGGAACATTTGGAGTCAAATCCATCTGTCTTTGAATTCCGGTTCTACCATTTACAGGCCTAGCAGTAGATTTATCAACCATTACTCTGATAGCTTCCAGCATCTTTTGTCCATAATGGTCTCCTGAAATCTAGTTGTGCATACCTCTCATTGCAAATCTCCAGTGAGATGACCCATAGACATGTAAACTAATCATATATGAGCCAATACTCGATTCTTGTTCCAATTCCACCCTGACTTCTTCTCTTTATTTTGTTTCCCTTCTCTTAATGAATGGTATTATCAGATGTTTAGGAACCATGTTGCCCACTCCATATTTCTCTCCTTTTTTGCTAATTTTATATAATGTTAAAATGTCCATTCCTCCCAATCTTTACCTTCACTTTAAGTCATCTTCATCCCTTTAGGTCAAGCCTCATTAGCCAACCTTGAATTATTACATTAGGTACTCACAGGGGTCTACCTGTCTACATTTTAGGCTTTCCCCCAGTCTGTTCTCTACAAAATTGACAAAATAATATTTCTTTTTTTTTTTTTTTAAGTTTGTTTGTTTGTTTGGACAAAGAGAGCATGAGCAGGGGAGGAGCAGAGAGAGGGAGACAGAGAGAGAGAGAGAATCCCAAGCAGGCTCTGCACCATCAGCACAGAGCCTGATGTGGGGCTCGAATCCATGAACCAAGTAAGGAATCATGACCTGAGCTGAAACCAAGAGTTGAATGCTTAACTGACTGAGCCATCCAGTGCCCCATCAAAATACTGTTTCTAAAGCACACATCCTTCAAAATAGCTTATGCACTTTGTGGAAACAATTTAAGGTCACTAGTAAGAGCACAGCACTGTTTATAAATGCCCTTTGCCTTTTTCTACAGCCATTCCTACTGATGCCTGATGGTGCCCATCTCTGAGATCATGGTCTGTGAGATCATGACCTGAGCTGAATTCAGACGCTTAACTGACTGAGCCACCGAGGCACCCCTCAGTGTGTTTAAACCTGATTTCAATGTCTGCTCCTCCCACCCAGCCTGTTCACCTGCCTCTGTTTACTATCTCCCAGCATCTCAGCATCACCCTGGCTCATAAGCTTGTTAGGAAGTTTCAGTGAGCCAGTATGTGAATGTGTTTAGCACAGGTCCTATCAAGTTTTTAGATCTCAAGAAGTGTACACTATTATTACTATTATTAATCTTATCTCAGTGAGAGGTGTCATGGAACCACCTATCCAAGCCAAGATATTGAAAGTCATCATGGGGCGCCTGGGTGGCTCAGTCGGTTAAGTGTCCGACTTCGGCTCAGGTCATGATCTCGCGGTTTATGAGTTCAAGCCCTGCGTCGGGCTCTGTGCTGACAGCTCAGAGCCTGGAGCCTGTTTCAGATTCTGTGTCTCCCTCTCTCTCTCTGACCCTCCCCTGTTCAAAAATAAATAAACGTTAAAAAAAATTTGAAAGTCATCATAAATCTCACCCTCCATCCCAAGCCCTTCCTTTCTCCTTCATAACCAAGTAAGTATAAGATCTGGCCTGTGCCTACTTGTCCAGCCTTTATCCCCACCACTACCTGCATCACAAGTCCTGCTAGAACATAACTCAAATATTTGTCTTTTTTTTTAATTCCCTCTTTCTCTCTCCTTTTTTTTGGTGCAGTTCCCTATGCCTGGAGTGATCTTCCCTTTTTTATTTATGAGCTTCATTTTGTATTTATTCTTCACTTCAACGTCATGTCCTTCAGGGAATCTTCATTGCCTCTCAGTCCTTAGTATGGTTTGGATACCTGTTCTCTGATTTCATATACTGTCTTCTTTCCTGTAGCACACACAGCCTTCTACACTAGACTGTGAGTTTCAAGGACCATGTCTTATTCATGTTTGTTTTCCTTTCACGTAGCAGAGTACCCGGCATATATTGTGTATTCAGTAAATATTGGTTGGATTAAACTAGACTGTTGATTCAACTTAGACATTGAGTGATAACAACCTCAAAACCTTATGCTGTGCCTCCTCATATGTTTCAGATCTCAATTCTTTTGAGTTATAGAACTATAGATAAACCTTCATTAAATGTTCATATTAGAGTCCCTGTTCATTTTGAAAATTAAGGAAAAGGCTTCTTCAGATGATGATATTCCCAATTTGAACTTGACCATCAAGGCATCAAAATGCATATTTAACATGGTGAAAAATTTGACTGGTTCAAGAAGAGAGTACCCAGAATCTGTATAATTCATTTAATCACTACTGGGTGTGGTCTCTTTACAAAGTATTTTTATTTTTACTTTTAAAAAGTGGTTTGCAAATTTTCCCTAATTACAGGTATAGTAAAGCTCAACATGATAATATTATAAAACATGGAGATTTACAAAGGAAACAAAAATCAGCTATTATTCTACCACCAAAGGTAACTACTGTTAAAGTTTGATGTATGATCTGTCAGGGTTTTCCATGCTTTTTCTTTATAAAAATACTACAATTTAAGTACTGTTTGAGGCCTATTTTATTTTTCTCTTAGCAATATAAGAAAAACATTTTTCCATGTTAATAAAGATTTGCCTCTAATGCTATTTTTAATTTTCTACTTGGTATTTTATTATATGGATATACTCCTTTATTATTAAATATTAAAATCATTTCCAAAAATTGTGATGACTAATTTTACACAATATTTTTGATATATTACCTATGTAGATATTATTTGTGTAATAGGGTACCGATATGCATATATTAAGTATGGAGTTTAACCACACAAATACATTTTAGAATGTTCTCTTGTTTATGTGGATTGTGTCCCTTGGAATACTTCCTGTTTTCCAATTCTGCAGCTGAGATGAAAATACTACGTTTATTTTTTGCAGATCTCTAGTGCTGATTTGTAAGTGATTCACTTATGTAAGATTGGTACGATGTGTGAGTTTATGTTCCTCAGTGTTCTACTCATGAAATGGCTAATGAGTAGAAATGGTAATACTCTGTAATACTAGTAGTACTTACTAGTATTATAGTACTAGTAATACTCTGATTTTGTGGAAGATAATAAGTGCCTTAAAGCACTGAGGAGAATGATGCCACATATAGTTTTCATGGCTATTATTTTCCAATTTTTCTCATTGTTTTTCCGTATTTTGATTTCGTTTGATATTCTTATCCCCACCCCCCGCCAACCCCTGCCCATCTTATCGTAAATGAAAGGTGACTCTTGGGTATGACTTCCTTTTTCCTGGTTCCTGTTGTGTGGGATTCTTTATATATATATATATATATATATATATATATATATATATATATAGCAATATTTAATGCTACACAGAAACACATAATAATAAATATATTTCTAAATTACATTTCAAAATGAGCTATTGTTTCGAAGTGAACCTTAAAATATGAGAACTCTCTGAAGTGGAGGAAAAGATGAAACGATTGGCTTAAATGAGATGTGGCCACCACAGGGGACATTCCACTTCATAGAAGTCCCAGAAATCTCAATGAAGTCACTACATAATTTACACATGTTCATAAATAATCCATCTCAACCTTTTTCTTTAAGGATCCACTTTTCAAGTGCATAAAGTAAGCAATCCTGGTGACCCACCTCCAGCATGAGATTGGGGAAATATATTTCAAGTTTAAAAAATGACTTCATGGGTTGTGGTTAATGGAATATTTGCCAGTTTCTTTATTGAGGCCAAAGGGACATTAGAAAATGCACACCCTTTGATCATTTATTAATGCACCATGCTCTGTGCCTGTTCAAATAATTTTAGCATTCAGGAATTGGCTTATGAGAGTGGAAGAAGGTTGAGAGAATGGATGAACTATATTTTGAAAAATGCTTTTACCATCCTGGCTGAACTGTGCTCCATAACCCTAGCCCTTGCTATAATTAGACACAGGTATCACTATTACAACTCCAGTTTTATTAGTGGGATAAAAAGTAGCAGAGGAGATAAAGGGTAGTGTTTTGTTCCTTGAATGATTCAGAGCCTGCGTAACAAGAGGCAACACTAGGGTCTGATGCAGAATTCTAGCCGTCCCACCATCCTGCATTCCAAGCTTCAGAAGTAACTTCAAGTATTGAAAAACACAGATTTCCCTCCATTGATGGATGAGGGTCTTGCCTTAGCCAAGAAAGGAGCCTCGCATGTGCCTAAAAACTGGGGATTAGCCCTGTGGTGGCCAGACATGCTCGTCCCTATCTTCCTGAGAGTTATTCCATGGGTGAAGAGATCATTTATCATCAGTGAAAACACAGTTCACTTCAGTCTTCCAACACACAGGATTGGTCTCCCAAATGTGCACATCTGGAAATCTTATCTAGGCCTGCATAATGACCAGTGTTTAAGCATAATCTGTGTGTAAGTGAATTCAGCTGAGGGGGAGTTTGCCTTTGCCGTCTGAAGCCTTGGCACTATTGAGCTCTCTTCCGTTTTATCGTCTGCACAGGAAAATTAATAGGGGCTGGACAGGAGGCTCTAAACCGATGATTTTACAAGGAATATGGCTATATTCCTTGCCATAGAATCATGTAGAGTGTATAGTACCACTGGATAGCTCGGCAGCTTTCAAGGCTGTGAGTCAGCTTTTGTGGTCTTTCGGACTAGAATGTCTTCTGATTTCAGAGATGTGTGTCCGTGAGGAAAGGTAGCCATTGCATGAGGGCCCAGAATTTGTGTTCTTTGTTAAAGTGGGAAGAGTGCTCCAACTGTCTTGTGTCGGTTATCTCATTCCCTGCAAGGTCTTCAGAGGGACATTACTGCCCATATTTATAGATGACAAACCTGCTATTCAAAGGGTGAAGTGACATGCTTAGAAAGTGGTAAAACAGAGATGAAAGCCCACATCTACAACTTTCTTTATCATTTCTTCCACAGACATTGTCTGTGGAGCTCAAGACTCTATCAGTGGGCATTTGTTGAATTTTTTCTTCTCCTAAACTTCTGGAAAAGATAGTTGGAAGACCATCTCTGCCAATGGAGAGAACGGGTATGAATAGAGAACCCACATGGAAATCCACGAGGGGCAGCTTCTGGCTTGCCTAGTGGTAGAAGATGTCACTGACGAGCCAAACTGAGGGAATCACTTTCTGTGCCTTCCTCTTGAGTTCCATGGGGCTTCCATGTGGACAGTTCTTGGTGGCCTTGTCATTTGAAGCAGTGCTGTGCATGGCTTCCATCGCAAGCCCCTTTCTCACCAGAGCTTCTTGTAATCTCGTCTGTGGTTTGCAGAGGTCCTAGGCCTTTATTGAAAGCTCAGAGTCCCTGAATAATGACAGGTGAAAATGGAAAGAAATACCACTTCTGGAGGAAGTCCCACTACTTCTTGCTATCTCTGCACCTTTTAGAAAGCGGAGAATATTTTAGTGTTATCAGAATGTTATTCAGTGTATTGCTCGAGTTAAGAGCTTGGACTTTACAGTCAGGCAGATCTGAGTTTAAATTGTGGCTCTGCCATGTCTAAGTGCTGTGACCATGTCGGGTGTATAACCTCTTGGAGCTTGCTCCTTTATCTACAAAATGGAGACATGAGTAGTTCTTTACCTTACACCAGTATTTTGAAGGTCAAATAAGAGTGATGGTAAAGCACTTAGCCCGATGCTGGAAATGTTGACGTTCATTGTTATTTTCATTTTTAAATACTAATTCAAGTGATTCCAGAAAAGAACCTCATGCCCACTGTTATTGACACTATATAAAAATATGAAAGACTACAGATGGGGGCAGAATAGCTTAACCATTTAGACCTCGGTCTTTAGAATATGACACACCTGGGTTCAAAACTTGGCCCACGTTATCTCC
Organism: Prionailurus bengalensis; assembly: GCF_016509475.1. Taxonomy (NCBI): domain Eukaryota; kingdom Metazoa; phylum Chordata; class Mammalia; order Carnivora; family Felidae; genus Prionailurus; species Prionailurus bengalensis. Next base: position 41,332,144 of record NC_057346.1, read on the forward strand.
GTGGAATTAGGAATCTAATTATCTCCGTTATCTCCGTGTGATCTGGGGTATTTTTTTTCCCTTAACCAGTTGAAGCCTCAGTTTCCCTATTTGCAAAATGGAATTAACTATAGTTCTAGTATCCCCAGGATGCTCTAAGGATTAAATGAGATAGGTCCTATGAAGTTCTTAGCACAGTGCCTGACATGGTGAGGGATCGATACATATTAAATATAGCAAAGGAATAGATATATTTGTGCCAGTGTAATGAGATTATCAGCATTTTAATTTAAACAAAATATCTTGAATGCTATTTTTTTCAAGTTTTTATTTAAATTCTAGTTAGTTAACATATAGTGCAATATTGGTTTTGGGAGTAGAATTCAGTGATTCATCACTGACATACAACACCCAGTGCTCATCACAAGTGCCCTCCTTAACCCCTCACTTATTTAGCCCATCCCCCATCGAATATTATTTTTATGCATGCCATTTCAGTATAAATGTGGGAACCCTTTCCCAGAAACAGTGCAATTCAAGTCTGTCCTTAGAATTAGGATTCAAAATGTTATTTATGATTTCAATATTTACAACCTCTGACTCTTGTGATCATTTTTAGTGGATATGGCCTGAAAATATTCAAGGAAGTCTACCTTGTGACAACCCAGACTGAAGATGACAAATCAAAGGAAGCAAAAAGAGGAAATGAATTATTCTTTGTACATATGGAAACATGATTGGTGTTTGGGAATATACTTTTCCAGATGAGGAAGTTGAATTATAATGAGAACCTCATTTAGTTCCCTGTGGGAAGAGGGATGACAGGGCCATCCTGGTGAATGGAATAGTGAGGGAAGCAGGGTGATGATCCCAGTAATGTCATCACTATCGGTTAGGCCCACTGAGGTCCCATGAGATGAGTGTGCTTCTTTGTCTCCAAACCTGTCACATGGAATCTGTGTGTCAGAGCCAGGGGTGACCTTAGCAAACACCTTGTCAAACCTTCTCATTTACAGAGTGGTGAAGTGAATTGCCCCCTTGTGCAGCTGATAAGTGGAGTAACGACTGCTTAAATGGTCTCTCGCAGCTCCTAGACCTGCTCTCTGTCCGCGCTGCAGGAGCCTCCCTGCTCTAGGCAGCTTTGACAGAATTGCCTTATGGAGGGAGGGGCAATCAATAAAGAAATGAAAAGAGTGTGAGAATCTGGAACACTTCCTTAACTTCTCTGAGTTTCAGCTCCCTCAACTGCCCTGGGCTGAAAGGATTGCATTAGAAAAGTCTCCATGGAGCATCAGCTATGTAACAATAAAAACGAACATGGGTTGGGTATGACTCTAATGCTATTTTACATAAATATCTCATTTAATCCTCACAACAACTCTGCAAAATAGATACTATCATTATTCCTATATTATAGAGATTATAAAGCTTAAAGAAGCTTAAAAGAAACTTAAGCTTAAGCTTAAAGAAGGCGGCTCAGTTGGTGGAGTGTGTGACTCTTGATCTCCGGGTTGTGAGTTTGAGCCTCACATTAGGTGTAGAGATTACTTAAATAAATAAAAAGTCTTAAAAAAAAAGTCAAATAAATTTTCCAGAGTCATATGGTTAGAATGTGGTAGAGTGAAATTTTAGAGGAGTTCTGACCCCAAATTCCACATTCCTAATTACTGTGAAATTCTATCTCCCTCATCAGAACTCCGTACATGGAAGCCACTCCTCTCATGATCAGCCTCATAGGAAAGTACTCTGACGATCTAAATAATAATGGCATTGCTTTATGGTGGAGGCTTTTTCAGTATCTCTGATACAGTCAAGACAGGATGAGTGATGTCTCTAGTAGCGAACCAGAAAAGTCACTCTGGTGGTTGGGGTTGTTAATATGGTTCTTAATGACTAGGTAATGGTTAAAATGGCTCTGGATGAATGGAGAGGAGAAGGCTCCCAAATTAAGGAGGATACTAGTAAGGGATGTTTCCCCTTTCAGGAGGGAGAATAAGGAAAGTCACTAGTATTTGTGAAGTGCCAGGCACTTTGTCATTAGATTTACATAATTCTCTCAATTAAATTTTACCATAACCCATGAAGGTATATGCAATTGATCACTTAAGCCCAGAGATGTGAAGATAACTTCACTCAAGCCCAGAGATGTGAAATAACCTGTCCAAGGTCACATGACAAAGTAAATGTTAGAGGTAAGATTTGAACTTAAGCCTGTTGGTCACCAAGGTCCATGCTTCTCCCATATCACACACTACCTTACTGACATGTTTATTTTTACTCTTCTAAATATATTGAGATTCATACTTCCTAATGCATACATAAACCTCTCCCCACACATGTGCACCCTGCCTGTCAGCTTTCCCTTACTGCCCCACGCTTCTCTTTTACATCAGGTGGGTCCTCTGCTTCTTCACCATGACAGATTTATTTTTAGGAATTGATGAGGCAGAGAGACAGCATGTGCTGATGGAGATTCTGAATCTCTGCACTAATGTACTACATCATTAATTCACCTATGCTGATCTGCAGACTAGGTTGCATAGACAGAAAGCAGTGACTCCTTGTAAAAAAAAAAACCCAGATGAGCTTACACAGCATACTCAGGGCCACTAGGTATTTAAATTCTGAGGCAGGCATTGAGGCTGCCCTTTGAACAGGTGCTGCAGCTGAGCTCTGGGGAAATTATATGAAGACACTGAATTCACCTGGAAGATTGTGGGTATTCCCAGGAGGTAAATAGGAGCTCCTCAATCAGAGTCCAGGGCTTACTTGGAGGCCCACCTTCTGGCCTCAGATCATCAGACTGAGAAAGAAAAACCTGACTTATAATTTGCACTAAGGTATATGGAGTTTTGTCTGCTGCTATCATTCATTCATTAATTCCTCCAACAAGTATTGAAACTCTATTGTATGAAGACACTGTGATAGGTGCTGAGCTTACACCAGTGAACAGGACACAGACCCAGGGCTTATATACATAGCTAACAGTTGAGATGCAGTATTTTATCACCTTTACATTTGTTGTGACTCATGTGATGGACAATCTTATGCATAACCATGATCACCATTGCTCTACCCCTTTGTGTAATTAGAGTTACCCCAGTGTGTTACAACACTCTGGACAAGGAAGGATGGCAAATTAGTGCACATGGTCCATCTGTTGGCAGCCAACTTCTTTCATACACCTCTTAGTGTGTCGTCCTATATTAAGGTTTTGACTGTCTTTTCTGCTGTAGCCAATTTGAGCAACTTACTAGGTCTATCCTCTGAAGCAGGAGTCAGAGTTTTCCTTTCTGGAAGCTCAGACACTATTCAGACACAGCTTGATATTCACACCCTTGCAGAGGAGCCACGTGGTACAACAGAAGGAACAGAGCTTTGAAATCAGCTGTATCTGGGTAAGCATCTGGGCCTGCCACATATTAGCACATTGTGAGGGACAGTCTTTTAGCCACAGAATCTCTATCACTTCCTCTATAGAAAGGGGTAACAATTCTGCCTCTGAGGTTTGCTGGGAGAATTAAATGAGATAAATTATATGAATGTTTGTTTCCCCACACCTCAAGAAATTACTCAATTTTACATCAGTTCTCTTACTACCTGGGAAAGCATATTTGGAAATATATGACTCATGCTATAAAACTTCTCCTGAACTAGGCCCAGTTTACTCTCCGTCCTCAGGCATAGACAGTGAATAGTTGTCCCTACCCCACTGTACTATACACAACCCTGTCCACCAGACTAGGAGTTCTTGAGGCCTGGAGTCACAGTGAGTTGGTTCTCTATCCCTGGAGTCTAGTTCAGTTCTGGCCTGCCGTGTTTAGGCATTCAGTAAATGCTTGTTAAATTAAAGGATATCTCAATCTCAGAATACCACTGCTATATGCCTGGTACCTCAATGACTTGATCTTTAGAAAGACATTTGGATCTCTTCACCATCAGATTAGATCTTATCTCTTGAGCCTCTTTCATTTTCAGAGCTGTTATCTTTTAAAAACAGCAATTTAGAAAGACTTTGTATTATGAATGCCTTTTAAAACCGCTTGACTGTCTTGGGTTATAGCATTTGATTATACACCTAAAAGTGATACTCTGAAATCTTATAGCTTGCTGGGAAAACCCATAAGGCTAATACTTGATTATAAAATCAAGTTTGCCACAATTGGAACACGGCTTGTGTCAGCAGAGTGTCTTTAATGAGAAGGTAATTTTAACTGAAATGTCTATTATTTTGTTTACTCAAGGTCTAAGTGTATGGCTGTTACTTCATGCCTCATTCAGTCACGTTAAACTTACTGTAAAGCATCTTATTCAAACACAGCATTTTTTTTTATTTAGTGAGTTCCAAGTGACCAGGAAATAATCACTCTTCTGTTATTCCTATTTTAGGGATAAGAAAACTGAGGCTGAGATTAGAATGAGTATAAGTCAAAGAAAAGCCTATGAATCAATACAATGTTATTTAGGATTAACTAGGGAAAGGCCCATGTAAATAAGTGAAAAGTCTGAATATGTATTATAAAAATACAGTATTATTATTTCCAGTGACACAAAATTATACAGAGAAAAGTCTTTCTTAATATGTTCAACATTGTAAATTATCTGATAATAAGAAAGAGGGATTTAAAATTAATTTGTTTTGGGGTGCCTGGGTGGCTCAGTCAGTTAAGTGTCTAACTCATGGTTTTGGCTTAGGTCATGATCTCACGTTTGTGAGTTTGCGCCCCGCATCAGGCTCTGCACTGACAGCGCAGAGCCTGCTTTGGATTCTCTCTCTACCTCTCTCTCTGCCCCTCCTCTGCTCTTTCTGTCTCTCAAAATAAATAAACTTAAAACAAATTTTAAAAGAATAAAATTAATTTGTTTTTATACAACATTGCTCCTGTGAGAGTAGTCATTAAAATCATAAAACATGTAGACAAACTAAATTCCTGAGTTTCCCTCCATATCACAGAACTTAAGAATAGGAGACAAATAGTTGATTAATAATTGTAGCAGGGATTGAAATAATAGTGAAGGTTATGGTGTTCTTAGGCTAAATACTAAGGATCACAAGACTTCAGCTTTGGTGCAGCCTTGCTTCCTTGGTATGAAGTCTTTGAGGGAGGTCCATGCACAAAGAAGTCAAAGCAGGGCACACTAACCCTTTATTATTTAGGACTTTGGTCCAATAAGTTAAGATGGACCATAAAGAGGGCTGTTTTTTCCCTAAGCTACTTAAGATTAAGTAGCCCAGAAAGAAAACAATGCAAGACTTGTTCTTGATACTTTCCCCAAGCCCAAACCAGCGCTTTCTATCTTTCTCACTAGTGGGAGGAAAGAACATCCCAAAACAAATTAGGCATGGGAAGTGGTGCTAGAGACAAACCAAGAGAGTTGGCATCCCTTGATCCTAGAGCTGAACTGGCCTAGGCTCATTCCCTCACTGTTGCAGCATTCAGGAGAATGCGGTGGTGGTGGCGGTGGGAGAAAGGGAGAGATGGCAAAGCGAGAATGATAATAAGAACAAGTAAACCCTGGGTATTTTCCCCAAAGGAAGAAATAAAGAAGAAAATGAGGTCAAACTGGGAACAAGGATCATTTAATGCTAAATGACTCCTTTCAATGGCTCAATGCCAAAAACAAACAAAAAAATCTTATAAACACTGATCTAACAACAGTGGGTCTCTTTCCTCTTGGGGTGCAATTAATTGAAGGGCTCCTAGGATTGAAGGGCACCTGAAGGCCATCACTAGAACAATTTATAAACATTTTGTCACCAGGTAGGTAGTGAGTACTATTATTAAACCCATTTTATAGATTATTAAACTGAGACTCAAAGGATTTAGGAAATTTGTTCAATTCACCAAGTTAGTAAACCCGGGAGACTCTAACACAAGTCAGTCTGACTCCAAAACTTTCCAAACTAGATCTGGCAACAATTTCAACTATTCATTGTATGACCTCCAAAAAACCAGACAAATAAATAGTTGTTGAATGAATAAATTCCCAGCTGAAGCTACCTGGTTTTCCAGCCTGAGGATAAGTTAATCCCTATTTTTTAGTGTTTCTATAAGGATTAAATGAAACATTAAACGATGAGTTATAGATGAAAATATAATAAGACTGTTAAAGGGATGAAACAAATTCCTCCTGAATTAAAAACAGGAGCTAGGACCTTTTTTCTTAATCCATAAACTTTGAGGTAGATATCAGAAGGAGCAAGTATCTTTTTACGGTCTGTTCTGAGTAATGTGGAGTAAAACCGGAAATTTCTCTTTGAGTTGACTGTGACCACTCTGACATTCTTATGTTAATGTACAAAGGGGTGCTTTTAAAGTGCTTGCAAGCATTTAGTTCCCTAGAGATATACAAACATTCTTTCTCATTTTATGCACGTGATTATTTTACCTGCCTGATTGTTTTCTTTACTAAGTACAAAGATCCAAATTCAAAGATGAATAATCACACTTTCAAAATAAGTAATGGATTGGTGAATTCCCCCTCCCCCCCCCCCCCAAATAGAAATTTACCCAGCACTGACTTGCAAACAAAAGACGATTCCCAGGTGAAACACTACAGAATTGCTCAGGAAGTCGGGCTGATCTCCAGTAGACCTTCTTGTGATTAAAACCTCTGCGAGGTTCTTGGCAAGGGTCAGTCAAATTTGGCTTACTTTGGACTCTTTCTGTAAGACTTGGTGCCCTATGAAATTGCTAGCTTCTCTGTAGTGTTTAAATCATGACTGAATTTGGAGAGATTTGGCAGAATTGTTAAAAAAATACTTAACAGCTTTGTCAAAGCTTATCTAGGTAATTCAACCCAGGAGTCTAAACATACATTCTATATGTTAAACTTAACCCCCCCACCCCCGCCCCACCACTTTGTACAGGGCAATACTCCAGTTTCTTCTCCACCTACCACTTATAATCCCAACAAATTACCTTGTATTTTCCATGCCTCACTCTGTCTAAGAAAACTAAGACTATATCTTGGTCCAAAGAAGAATTTGATTTTAGCCCAAATATCCTCTCTTTTTACTTGCCATACTTCTGTCTCTTGAAAAGACCTATTTTATCTTCACTTTTTTCTTATTTTCTTCTCCATGAGACATCTCCATTTTCACAAGTGAACTCTGAGAAAACACAGAAAAATTAACACATTTTATTTGGATCCAACTGATAACAACGCCAACAAAATTCAACCTAAGGTGCGAATCTGCTCTTCTCTCTTTTTAAAATAAGTGTCATCATTCATCTGTGTCACCCGAGGTGGGAGCACCACCTCTGAGAGCACATTTAGGCTGCAGACTTGATAAGAGAACTTTATAACTTGCAATCCCAATTCCCATATTTTATTCATGATTTTGATACTCCTAGTCATTATTTCAGTAACCTTCCACTCAAGGCAGCAGGTTAATGTATGTGATAAATTTGTCTGCTGATGGCTGTACCAAATTGAGTGGCATGGCTGGAGGCAGTCTCTGGCAAACAATATTAGGCTCTTCTTGGTTGGAGATACAGTTGTATGTACAGCCTAATTCAAAGGGACTTAAACTGTTTGAGGGAAGGTGTGCAACCAAATTACATTTCTAAAATGCGAATTATAAGGATCAGAATTAAGCTCACTTTAAACATTGTAGTTCCTAACCTTGCCTTTTGTATCATTTTGGATGGATAGATACGAATTCATTTTATTGAGATAGCTTGAGCATCGTTACATATAAAACATTGAGCTGTAATCACTGGACTGGAAGACCTATACTAGACTCTATTATACCAGTAATTATCTGTGTGACTTTAATTAATTTCATTAATTTCCTTGGGTCTTAGTTTCCAGATAATGGTTTGCCTGTTTTGATAATAGGTGCTCCACAAGTGCTGCTGAGGGAATGTGCTAGAATTTAAAATCCCCTAGACAGCCATACTTTTATTTGGCAATGATCCAAATTTGTGGGGTCTCTCTTGTTTGTTATCTCTGTCTGTATTCTCATTCATTTTGTTCGGACCACCATCATTTCTCTCCAAGATTATGTTAGCTGTTACCTGTTTTCCTATTTCTAATCTTGCCCCTTTGTTTGTGTCTTCTTCACAGTGACGTGAGAGTGATCTTTCTGAAACACAACTGGGTTATTCACTTTCAGGCTTAAGGTTTCTTCCAGAGACTGAGTGTTTGTGTGTCCCCCAAATTTGTATGTTGAAATCCTGACCCCAACGTGGTGATATTTGGAGCTAGGGCCTCTGGGAGGTGATTAGGCCATGAGGGTGGAACTCACATGAATAGAATGAGGGCCCTTATAAAAAGGGAGAGAGCTCCCCTGAAGCTTCTTCCACGTAAGAGTACAAAGGAAAGATGGTCATCTCTGAAATGGGAAATGGGCCCTCACCAAACACCAAATCTGTAGGTGCGTCCATCTTGAACTTCCTGGCTTCTAGAACTATGAGAAGTAAGTGTTTGTTGTTTAAGCCCCCAGTCTCTGGTAGTTTTGTTACAGCAGCCTGAGCAGACTGAGATGGTTTCTCTGCAGTTCTTACTTTCAAGTGCAGGCCCTTTGCCTTCTCTTAGAATTGGCCCAAGTTTGTTTCTTTTCCTTACCGCTTCTTTGAACACTCTGAACTTCCAGTGTGTTTTAGTGTTCTTTCACCTCTGGGTCTTTGTATGTGACATTCCTTTTCCTTAAAACAGTAGTCTCTCCTCCATGACAAACGAACTCTTCCTACTCATCCTTTAGACCATACCTTGCAAGTTGCTTTCTCTTAGAGGTCATTGCTGAAATGCTCAAGTCAGCGTTCCTGTGACCTCTGGTCCTCACCTATCTCAGCAGATCTTCAATTGTAGTAAATAGACTATTTCTCTGACTGTAGCTGTCCCTAGACTAAGTTGTACTGAGAGACTGAAGCTACATCTGCCTTGACCACTGTTGAATCTCCAGTGCCTAGCAAAGTGCCTGGCATATTGTGTATGTTAGCTGAATAGATTAGAACATGGAGGTGAATTTGTTACTATCCACTGTTTTTAATTGTGTACCCCTATCTGATGAAAAATGTGTTTTATATATACAGGGAAAACAGGAAACAAGAAAGAGAGAAAGGATAAATGCATCAGTAGTAAGAGATGGAAACGAATGATTTCTTTCTTACTAATTATCTGGCAAGCACACTAAGCTAAAAATGATATGCCCTTGATTATCCTCACATACCTTAAATTGTATTAATAGGCTCTCTGGAGTTCCAAATGAATAGTGTTATGCTCTTCTGGGAGAAAAAAATAGTCAATTTCTAATAATGAACTAACTGTGGTGCATTAGCATCAGTGGAGAAAGATATTTAGAAAAAAATAAAGCAGAGATTAAACCAAAACTTAATTTGCTTTTGCTTAGTATGTTCAGAGAAGAAACAAAAACAATAGTTTCAGGTGCCATATGCAGTTTGTTTACTGGGTTCATTACATGGCATAGAAATCCATGCAAGCATGGGCATGGAGTGATTCTTAAATTATATTTCAGTACCATGAACAATGTTTTTGTTCCCTGTAGATATTTCTAGAATGATTGTTTCTCTGGATTAATATTTTGAAGGTAGAGCCAAAAAGATTGGCTGATTAATTGAATGTGGGAGCCAGAGAAAGAAATCAGTCAAAGACGCCTCTAAGTTCTGGCCTGAGCAAATGGACAGATGGCATTGCTAACAACAGGGAGAGAGAAGGCTGAAGATAAAATAGATTTGGGGGAGAAGATCAAAGATTTAGCTGCAGACATGTTAAACATGACGTTTTTATTAGACACATGTAGGGGGGATGTTGAATAGGCAGGGGATAGATGAGTCTGGACTTTGGGAAAGAATTTTGTGCCATGATTGCAATGTTTGTGCATGTTTGAGACTCATTGGCATGCAGAGGGTACATAGAACTCAAGAGACTAGGTAAGATCGCCAAAAGAATGAGTGCAAATAGAGAGGGGAAGAGGAGCAAAGGCTGATAAACACCTGAACCACTCCAATGATAAAGGCTGGTAAGGAAAAGTAGCTAGCAAAAGAGAAAAAGAAGGAACACAAGGGAAGGGTGGCATTCGGGAAGCAAGGTGAGGGAAGTATATCAAGGAGGAGAAAGGGATCAGCTGTATCTAACATTGTTGGCAAATCCGTAAGATAAAGACTAAGAATTGCCCACTAGCTCCATAGAAACATGGAGGTCACATTGGTTACTTTGAGAAGAATGGAGGAAGACAGAGCAAAACCCTGAGTAGAGTGGGGTTTAGGAGAGATTGGGAGGAAAGGGATAATAGACTGAGAATGTAGACAACTCTCTGTAATCAAAGATATATAAGAAAAAAAACAGGATATCATATGTTTATTCATTTATGTTTTTTAAATGTTTATTTATTTTAGTTTTGAGAGAGAGCGAGCAGGGGAGGGGTAGAGAGAAAGGGAGTGAGAATTCCGAGCAGGCTCTGTGCTGTCAGTGCTTGATCTCATGAACCCTGAGATCATGTCCTGAGCCAAAATCAAGAGTCGGGCACTTAACCAACTGAGCCACCCAGGTGCCCCAGGATATCATATATTTACAAGAATTTTTATCAGATTCTTAATGATCTTTTTTCTGGGTTTTTACATATTAAAAATTGCATGGAGCTAGAGTCACTTTTCCTTCAATGAAAAAAAAATTGCCTAGTAACAAAAATACAATGTACATGAGCAGCAGTGAGGAAGCATATGGAGTTTAATGATTGCTAGGATTCCCACAACCCACCTACAAGCTTGCTGGCTACAGGGATCTTATTTCAAATAGGATTTGCCATGAACATGTAGGCAGAAAAAAATATTAGTGTCTCTATGAAGATGGTAGGTCTCTCACTTTCCCTAATCTATTTCCATTGAAATCTGGTAACTGCTTTGTTCTGTCAGTTCAACTCTTTTAATGTCTTATAAATACTAGATGGGACAACATGGAATGATACAGGAATGGAAAATTGCTAAAAGTTTTCATTAGCTCTTGTTAACAGTTCTGAAGTAGGCACAAACTTTTATTATCCAGTTCTGTGTGCCATGATCACAAAGTTTAAAGATTCTGTTTGACCCAGGGCTCAGACTTCATCCTTAGGTTATTGTTATAGGTATCAACCGGTGTCTGTTATAGCTCTGATAAACTCCCCAGAGTGAATAGTCTGGATTTAGTCTGCAGTCTTCATTTCCATGGTGTTGTGTCCTTGGAAGTAAACTCAACACATGAGTACCTCTGTGAGTATTAACTGTGCTTTCCCCCTCACATGTATCCAGTTTGTATAATGGACTGTCCTGTGTATTTGCTCCTATTCCTTGGTGGAATGGGAGCTTGATCTCCTCATTCTTAAGAAAAGGGTCTAGGCAAGGAAATAGAAGTAAGTCCTTTTTCTTCCCCCAGATACTCCTACCCTAATTAAGGCCCAGAGCAATTAAAGATTCTTCTGTAGAGGACCTTATCACATGAATTAATTCATCTTTCTTAGATCTCTTTTGTTACTGAGTTCACAATCAAAAAAGCACAGGGACAAATATATGTCAAAATACAGTATACTAGAGAGTTTGTGAGGTAACAGTGTGCTGTTAGACATTTTAATTAGATATTAAAGCGAGATTGGGAATTGACCGGCTACACAAGATGCACAGGGGCATATCTGGCATAGGACGAGCAGCCAGCATGAGCAAAGGCTTGGGGATGGAGACAAACATATGTGCTTGAGCAATGTACAATGTCCAGTGTGGCTGGAACACTGGGGACATAAGATGAGTATGTACAATAGTGACACTCGTGGTCTTATTGCTTGATTAATACTGAATAAGACTCTGTCTGGTTGAGACTTGTCACTTCATAAAGTCTTTTGTCCTTAGGTAACTATTTTAGTCATTTGTTTTAGGAAGAGACTAAACAATTTTGAACATCAATCAGTAAATAAGGTAGAATTCGTAAGTACTGTAGGTCAGGGAGGATGAGAGGACTCCATGTCTGAGACTTGGTAGGCAAGACTCTACTTAGTATATTCAGTGAGCATGGTGGCCGGCCTCTGGTGCTCTATCTTGTTCTAAGGCTTCCACTTCCTGGTGTTGGCTGAATGCCTCTGTGACCAAACTACATGTATAATTTAAATAGGAAGAGTGACAGGTAACCTCTTTTGAACTCCTTAGCTAAGTTCCAATGGAAGAAACTCCCAGTATGGTGGCATGTCTTCACACAGACTGTCTAGTTTTAGCTCTGCCTGGGTAGATTCCCTCATGCTAGGATCTACCATTTCTCTGATCTCACACATAGCACATCTGCTTTCCTTTGTAGTCAGAGCTAGTGTGAATAGAGTTTCAAGGCTGTCAAAGTCTTGATTCAATGTCCTTCTTACTAGCTAGGGCAAAACTGTAGAAATTTTTGCTCAGTCTTCCAATTTAACCTCTTGTCTCTTGCTCCAATGTCTGAGCTTCTTTTACTAAAGCTTTACATTTGTTAATAATAAATTGTATTTTAGAGGTGCCTGGGTGGCTCAGTCGCTTGAGGGTCCAACTCATGATTTCAGCTCAGGTCATGATCCCAGGGTTGTGGGATCAAACCCTGCTTTGGGCTCTGTGCCGGGCTTGGAGCCTGCTTAAAATAGTCTTTTTCTTTCTCTGCTCCACAGCCCCTCCCCACCCTCCCCCCAACCTCGTTCATGCCTGCCTGCACGCTCTCTCTCTCTCTCAAAATAATAATAATAGTAATACATAATAATAAATTGTATTTTTAGAAGGATCTGGTAAAAAAACTAGTAAAAAAACTAGTAATATATTAGAGAAGATTCTCCTTTGCCTATATTTCCAGAGAATATTTTATTTCAAAAATATTTGTTAGCTTTCTGGGAAATGAGTCAGTCAATGTGACTTAACTTGGAATGTAGCTTTAATCTCTGGTTTAAAATTCATAATATAATTAGGTCATGGTTTCCTCTGTTGATATTTGCTCCACGGCAGTTCTGATAGCTGATAGTTTAATTGAATTTTCATGTGTCTGAAACAGATGCTATAAGCTAACTCTCCCATCAAAGTGGAAATGTTAGTCATGCAAATTTGGAGGAGAGTGCTCCTTCATTGTTCATGCCTACATTTCAGTGCTGTAGCTGATTGAACAATTGACTCATTTAGTCACAAACATTGACAATAATCATAAGAGTTGTGTGTTAAATTATAAGTGGCCACCAAGAGAGACATTTCCAAAAAAGATTCAAGTCAAGAGTTTGATGTAAACTGCTTTTAAATTTGTTTTCCAGGGGCACCTGGGTGGCTCAGTTGCTTGAACTTGATTTCGGCTCAGGTCATGATCTCACAGTTGTGAGTTTGAGCCGGCATCTAGCTCTGCAGTGGGCATGGAGTCTGCTTGAGATATTCTCTCTCCCTCTGCCCATCCCCCACTTGCACTTTCTCTTTCTTTCTCTCTAAAAATAAATATATAAATTGTTTTCCATAAGCAAAGGATAGAGAATGAAAGTGATTATGCTTTTCATTATATTATACACTTTTGAAAAAATTTGAGTCTGCCAAAAATTATTTGCTCTTTCTCTTGATTAGTGTCAGAATATACTGTGTGTATTTTTGGTTTAATGACTGAAATTTTGGGGGGAACAGATGCACACATCAAGAGGATCTAAAATAACATTACTGTGAGGTCTATTATAATATACAAAACACCTAGAATTTATAGTAATTACATACAAACTTATAAATAATGGAAGAGACTTAATCACGTTGACCTTGCTCAATCATAAATAACAAGGCTGCCTTAAACTCACTCTAATTGCCCCTTCATTATACAGGAACTTTTCTAATCCTTTCCAGTCATGGGAACCTGTGTAACAAGCTACAGTGTTCCTTTGGGTTGTTAGATTTCTTTTTGATAAATTATTCTTCAGTTCTACCTTTTTCCTTGCACTTCCCCCCCCCCCCCCACCCTCCAGTCTTTGCACATTATCTCCCACTGTGATTTCTACCTTATTTGATATAAGTGTTTCTCCATGTGTCCCTTACAGGATCTCTCCAGGTCTTGCCTACCCATGTGGAAATTTAGCCAACACTCTCCTCCTTTAAACAATGGCACACACAGAAATACAAGATTTCAGTACTGAAATTGCTACTGCTGTGTTGGCAATTATGTGAATGATTTTTCTCCGGGATGTCGTTAAGTAATGTCTTTTGAGAAACAGGAGCTATCACTGATGTAAGGATGAAATCTACTAACAAACCAAACAAACAAACAAGTAAACAAACAAAAACAATGAAACAAAACTGCATGTATTTTGGGGATATAACACATTATGAAAGGGCAGAGTAAAATTCTGCGTTTTTAAAAAAATATATTTTTAATGTTTATTTTTGAGAGAGAGAGAGAGAGAGAGCAAACGCACATGCACAGGCTCACAAGTGGGGAAGGGATAGGGAGAGGAGAAGAGAGGATCCAAAGCTGGCTCTGTGCTGACAACAGAGAGCCTGGTGTGGGGCTCAAATCCATGAACCATGAGATCATGACCCGAGCTGGAGTTGGACGCTTAACTCGTTGAGCCACCCAGGTGCCCCTCTTTTGCATTTTTAATACAAAAGAGGAATAAGCATATGAAGAAAAAGCAAAATTAAAAAAATATGTATATGGGTAGAATAAAGGTATTCCCTGAGTTTCCAGCCAAACACTTGGAAGATATGGCCAGAACATATATATTAGATGGGGAAAACGTTTTTCTTAAAATTGTATGTATGATGAAAATACAACTACACGTACATATACACATATACGTACACATATGTATACACACATATGTATATATAAATGTTTATGTGTGAAACAAACCATGGACATTAAAAATATTTAAAATACATTAAGATATTAACAGTCAGCATTTTTTGGAGGGATGCGAAAGCAGTAGAATTTTTTTTTCCTGTTAATCCTGGCAACTAATGTGAAGTGAGTTACCCTATGTGTTTATTTGAGACCAACAATATTGACATGAGAAGCCAGAAACTCTGATCTCTACTCCTACGCTCTGGAGGAGTCGCTGAGAATTAATTACCAAACTACCGTTTTTTGCTGTATGCAGTACACTATGGAATGAATGGTACAGAAAGCAATGGCACAATTATCATAAAAGATTGCTGTTCTGGTGTTAATGGCTAGTATTTTTCATCCATGTGGCTTGGGCATGAATAAATAATGGACAGAGATATATTGTTTTCCTCTCCTCATGACTGTTGTGAGCTTGCCATTCTTATCAGTGGAATAAATTGATAAGTGCCTGGAACACAGGCTGTGGAATGAACAATGTGAGCTGGATCCACATGAGTTTTGCCTGTTACTCCTGCCAGCTGGTAAGGTTTGTCCTGCAAAGATTCCCTGGGCTTGCTACTAGCCACTGAACAAATATTTCTGGTTAACAGTGCAATTCATCAATAAGCAAATGGAAAACAAATCAGCTTAGCAATAAAGTTGAAAAATAAGCAGAGCCTCATAGAGGAAACCTGCAAGGTGACTTTACAGTAAGAGTGATAGCAAAATTGCTGGGATGTGACTCGAATTTACACTGCAAATGGCTGTCACGGGCCGTACCACAGAATGCCAAATGACAGTGATATGGTTGCTGTGCAAAAACATATTTGTGCTTTCCAGTTACAGACATAAATGCCAAGAGCTTTCTGAAAGGAGAACCTCCAGGTACTTAGTCATGTACTGTTTCGGGTAGAAAGAGTGTTTTTGTCCTTTGTGGACTCCTACCATATAAACAGAGGGCCAGCATCATCTTATTTCCAAGTGGTTTCCTGAACATTTGATGAAAATGATGAAAAAAATAGCTACATTTCTGTGTGCTTTCTATGTGCGAGGCATTGTGTTACCACTTCTAGTATGCTCTGTTTATTGACCAAAAATGCCTCTCTGCTCTTCGGTGCTTACCCAGTTGTCTCATTGCCTTGGTACTGACTTTCTGTTCTAGACACATGCTTTATTCTTATTATTTGATTGATAGGCCTGACCTTCCGAATCTCCTTCTTGGTTCTTATGTTGCACATGATTTCCCTGTCCTGTACTTAATATTCTCAAGGTATGGATAATGATAGTGCTAGGAAAGACTTTAAAACACTTCGTGTGATATGCCTAGCAGGCCGAGCAGGCACTATCCTTCTCTGTGCCTCTCATCCATCTATCATCAGTGCCCTTCAGCCAAAGACCACAGGAACACCAGAAGCTGAACAAGTTGAGTTTATTACTAGTTGCCAAAAAGGGAGAACATGCGAGAACATGAGAAGGGAACGGTAGGATGTCTCAACACTAGGGTGTTAGAAAAAACTTAAAGAATTTAGGATCCAATTGAGAGATTTGGGAAAAGGTCTAAGAAAGCTGGAACTTCTGCTAAATTGAATGCTGTCAAAAAGCAGGGGCAATTTTACGATCGAGTATCTCATTAAATCTTGTCTTTGGGGAGTGGAGACTGGAGCCAGAGTAAAGCTGTCATTGGTAAAGAAGTAGCAGTCACTCATTTTAGCCAAGGGTGGTGTGTGTGTGGGGGGATATTTAGCACTTTATGAGCAGCACAGTGACCTTGTTTTTGTCTGTTCTTAGACAAAATTATGAAGTGGCTATGCTCTGTCTTACTCTCTCATGGTCTCAGAGTAACTTTGTCTGAAGTTAGTATTCTTTGAGATTTTTTATGCCCAACAGGACAGTAACAGGTCTTACCTGTGAGTGCCAGGTCAGCTTCCAAATGTGAAGGACTATTCTTTATTATCTATCTGTGTATCTATGTATCTATTTATCTATCTATCTTCTATCTAACTGCTTATTTAATGATCACAACAACTCTTTAGGATAGGTATTATAGTTATCTTCCTTTTACAAATGATGAACCTGAGAAATATGCTCAAAGTCCTTTTTAAAATTTTTTTAATGTTTATTTTTCAGAGGTGGGGGCAGAGGAGAGGCAGAGAGAGTGGGAGACATAGAATCTGAAGCAGGCTCCAGGCTCCAAGCTGTCAACACAGAACCTGACTCGGGGCTCAAACGCACAAACTGTGAGAACATGACCTGAGCTGAAGTCAGACACTTAACCTACTGAGCCATCCAGGCACCCCTAGAAATGTGCTCAAAGTCTTAATGCTAATAAATAGGGATGTGCTCAAAATATTAATGCTAATAAATAAAGATCTGGGAATAAAACTCAGGCAGTCTGACTCCATAGTCTGTTCTATTTACCAGTATACTATATTGGTTGACACTGAAACAATCTTTTAAGCAGTCCATCCTTCCATCACAGATTGCATGGACCTTTCTATAATCGGCTTCTCCAGTGTTGCTTCAGGGAAGAAATGATAGAATATAGAGCAAGTTAAGAAGAGAGCATGCTATCATGTCAGCTTGATGGGCAGAGATTTTTGTGAAGGAGAGGCTTAAGGAAATCTAAATTTCATCTTTAGGATAGCCACCTAAGTCTCTCATGCTTTGATGTGAATGAGGTAAACAACTTAGGGGAGGTGAGCAACAGAGATTAGGAAAGATAGCTGCACCAGCCTGTGCTCCCTAGCCTCCTGGGAGAAGAGGAATGCCTGAGAACAGATGCAATCACTCTGGCCAAGAGGAAGAAGGAGAAAGAAAGGAAAGAGCATGAAAAAGTAGAGGAGGGAGGGGAAAGGTAGGGGACATGGAATGAGAAAAAGGGGAAGCAGGCTCTGGTAGTTGCCTTACTCCCCTGAGATATAACAGGTGAGTCCCCAGAGTGCTGAAGCAGTGGAAGAAGAGAGGTGGCCAGAACATCACCTGTGTTCTGTTACTGCTTTGGCCCATGGAGGTGTTTGCTCAATAGGTGCTACAGCTGTGTTCTTATATAAGGCTTTTCCTTCTGAAAAAAATGGGCCTGTTTACATTGTTGGGGCAGAAAGAAGAGATAACATGAAAAGAGGAATAGAGGGAAGCTGAAAGTCCTGCTGGAGGCTAACAGCGGGAGGGACAAAAATACCACATTTATGATGTCTGCCCTCAGCCCTAATCTAAAAATCAAAACAGAGAAACACTCCTTAACATCCAAACTTCCATTTTATCATATTAGACAAAATGGTAAGTCAAAGCAGAAACCAACAGAATCCTGATTAAGTAGAAAAAAGTGACATACAGCACATATTGTTAATAATTTGGGGTTATTTTACTTTCCCTTTTTCTTTCCTTCATTCATCACCCGCTTATCAAGACTCTACTGTGTTTTAGGCACAGTGCCAGGTATGGGGACATAATGATGAATGAGACAGTCAGGGTCTTTCCCGGTCACACAGTAGGCCCCAGACACTAGGTCATATCACTGATTCGAAGACAAGAAGCCTTAGAATCGTAAATGTAGTCTGAGGGCATGCATGAATTTGAGTTGTAATATGTTAGATTTCCACAAATCAGGCTGCTGCATGGTTGCCTGCTTATCTACTTGGAAGAAAAGTAAGCTGAATTTCTACAGTGGGTCATTTATACTTCTTGCATCTTTGAGAAGGAGACAAAATGTGGGCTCCTTATGGCTTACCTAGGACTCCTGGATGATTAGGTGAATTACATTTGCATGTTCTCATCTATCTCTACCTTTGTGCTTTCTGCCTCCTTTTTATGATTTAGGAGCTGAAATCTCAGTTGGGTCAGTGCTTGATCAGGTGCCTCATGGAGTGCAGTTGCTCAATAAATGAAAATAGGTATTGTCGAGGTAAAGCAACCTCTGAACCCAGGTGAATAGCACTTCCTAAGTGCTGGGTATCAGTGTTCACTCTCTTCTTCCTTTTGACCGCTCCCAGAGGGAGGATGGGTTAGCTGACAGGTCTCAACCTTCCCCACCTGAATTGAGTCTTCTAAACAGCCATGTAAAGAAATTCCCCTGAGCCTCCAGAAATGGTCAATAAGTCCAATCACAAAAGAGTATTCAGGGATTTTGTTTCTCAAGCTAAAGAAACGAGGGGAAAAAAATCTCTCTGATACTATCACTCTTTTAGCTTTAATTTCTCATTAGAGAGAGATTTCAAAAAGTCTGAAGAAATCTTTCAATAGCCCGACATCTTGTGAATATAAGCTATTGTGCTGCAAAAGTGTCTGTTCGTGTCAGAAAACACGAGGTATGGGTGTGCTTGTCCTGTTGATCCACTTTAGATATCTTTCATTGTCTCTAAGAAGCCTTTCTTCACAGACTTTTACCTCCCCCTTCCCAGTGGAGTTAACAGAAGTTAGGCTTAAAGTGTAGCTCATTTTCTGATAAAAGTGAGTCATCTAGTTCAATTTTAATTTTTTGTCCTAAGTTGACAGAGGATTGACATATGGGAAATGCTAAAAGACACCACCTCCTGGAGGTGGACTGTGAAATTTCTGAGAAAAGCCCTCAGCAAACCAAAACCAAATCTCCTAATCAAAAACTCACCATAACAGAAAGAAACAGAGGAACAGGAACAACAACAACAACAACAACAACAACAACAACAACAGAAATCTCAATTAAAAAAAAAAATTAAAACCTTAATAAAGGGCAATTTTCATCCTCTACCTCAGGCAAAAATTTTCATGAAACCATATGCACCCTACATCATAAATATACAATTGCTTTAAAATATGGGAATCAGGACATGTTCTTATAATGCCTGAGATTGCAACTGGAAAACGTGTGGACAAAGTCAGGGTGGCAAAATTGTGGAAAGTCAGCAATTTATTAGGCATTCATGCAAGTAACATCTGTGGCCCTGTTTGAAGTTAGCAAAAAAATGGACTTTTGTATTTGTTTTTATTGGACTTTAATGGGCAGTTATCTTTTGATGAGAGAGAGGAGGTGAGAATGAGACACGATTGAATTGCCGCTAGATACCAGAGGGGACAATGTGCTATCATTTCTCCTGTCTGTTCTTATACCAGCTGGTCTCTCTCTGATCAAAATTCAAAACACTATGGCTTCAAATCTCATTATGTGTATCATAAGTGACCTAAGAAGAATGTGGAATGACCTCATGAATAAGATCCTATGAGGTATAGACCCAAGGTGTTTTGGCTAAGGAGTTGCTTACTCCCAAATACCAATTTGCAAACCTACTGTTCTCAAGGATTTCTTTGAAGTTATTAAATGAATCACTTGCATTATCTCAGCCTTCCACATTAGGTATTGAGTTCTTTGTGGGCTTGTTAATAGCTATATTTCTAAATTTTAGCATGGTGCCTGGTGCATAGTTGGTGCTCAATAGTTATCAGGAAGCAAGACTAAATGAATGAATGAGTGAAGGAATAAATGGATTTGAAAGGTTTTTAGTCTTGAATTCCTCGCAGATGGAACCATATATAGGATAGACATGAGCAAACTTTGTTCAGATGCTGTGAAATGAGATCATACACTAGTTTCTGGCATGCAGCAGGTACTCCATAAAGGCCAGCTCTCTTTCCCAGCATATACCTTGGTGGTATTTGGTTGGAAGTTTGAAAAGAGTAGTATCTTGAAGGATATGGATGAGGACTGGCTTTGAGTGCTAGATGGGCAGAAAGAGTTGCCATAAACAAGGTGGGATGGTACCCAAAGCACACTTTACCAAACCCATAGTTTTCCTTACGTTATGCCTTTAGTTATTCCTTTACACTTTTCTCTCCCATTCAGAGATTCTGATTCTGTAAACTACCTTGGTTAGAACTTCCACCAAGTGATGCCAAGATTTCTTGGATAATAAAGTTTAAATTTCTATTTGTGACCTTACATCCTGTACAGATACTAACTTGAAGTGAATCAAAGACCTAAATGTAAGACTTAAAACTATAAAAATCTTAGAAGAAAAAAGGAAAGCTTCATGACAGTGGATCAGTCGATTTAGCAATGATTTCTTCAATATGACATTAAAAGCACAAGCAATGAAACAGTAATAAAAAGATAGATAAATGGACTACACCAAAATTTCTGTTTTTGGCAGGTCTAAACGCTGTCAAGGAGTGCTTTTTCCTATGTGAAACTGAGAAGAGATGGAGTTTCTGCCTTGTAAAGGTGGGTAGATTTACTTTCAAATTGTCTTCTTTGTTAAAGGCACAATGGAAAATAAATCTGAACAACTTGCTTATTCCCACAAGTCTTATAGTTGAATGAAGTAATTCCCTCTGAGCTCTACCAGGTTGGGATATCATTGCATTTTTGTTTTTGTTTATTTTTGAGTGTTTGTTTTGGTTTTGGTTTCTGGCAACAGAAACCCATTCTAGTTAATTGAAACAGAGGTTGTTTAATGAAAATGTATGAGTTGACTCACAGAACCAAAGGAACATTTGAGGAACCACAGTGGGAAGAGTTTATAAACGAGAGCTTTTGGGAAATCAGGTAGCAAGAGTTAATCACAGTCTCATCAGATAACACTGCAGGAGGAGTCAGGTCCAGCCATCTTTAAGAACCCTTTGTCTTTACACTCAATGTCTTATTGGCCAAGCTTGAATCATGAACTGCCCACCCTTCCCTTCATGAAAGAAATAATAATTTATATAAGATTCACCAAGGCTGCACAGAGGCAATTCTAAAGGAAATAGGTGTGGTGTTTCCAGGGAAAGGGAGCATGCTATGCAGCAAACAAACACAATGAACATGTAAACAAGCAAACAAACAAACAACCCAAGAGTCCATGTACTGTGAATTTGCTGTTATCATCATCCCATTCACTGGGGGAGGTTTAAGAATTAGATTTAAAAGGAACCTAAAGAGGGGCGCCTGGGTGGCGCAGTCGGTTAAGCGTCCGACTTCAGCCAGGTCACGATCTCGCGGTCCGTGAGTTCGAGCCCCGCGTCGGGCTCTGGGCTGATGGCTCAGAGCCTGGAGCCTGTTTCCGATTCTGTGTCTCCCTCTCTCTCTGCCCCTCCCCCGTTCATGCTCTGTCTCTCTCTGTCCCAAAAATAAATAAAAAAAAAAAAAAGAATGTAAGTGGATATTTCTATCCTTGCATTCTTAAAAAAAAAAATAAAATAAAAAAAAAAATAAATAAAAGGAACCTAAAGAGTGATAATGCTTCTATTGAAATCACCATTTCTCTACCTGAATTGTATTTTCAAGTTAAACTCCTTGGCGACTCAAGGAGTTTAACATTCAAGGCAACATTCAAGGCTGTTGGAGTCAAAACAGAAATTGTTTCTCATTAAAGAACAGTCATTTAGTCTTTAATTATGTCTGCCTCTCCTGTTTCAGGTTTATGGCTGCATTTGTCAAATAGAAATGATGAGTTCCAAGCTTCTATGGGGGATCTGAAACTCTCTAATGTAGCCTGATGGCATCAGATCTCAGACTCTCTTCTTGAGCTAAAGCCTAAATTGTAATTTCTATAGGGAAACAAATATGGTTTCCCAAATATTCTTTATCCTGATTATTGCTCTGCTGCTCCCTCATTCATCAATAGGTAGTAGCACAGCTTTCCAACTCCTGGTGGATGGAGCCTATGAATTGTTACCCTGTCGATATTTGTACCAGCCCATCTTTGAACAGAATCACCCTAATAGCTCACATGTTCATAGTATATTTTCATAGATGCTTCCTCAATTAATTTTCATTAGTCTGGAAAGTCTGGGAAGATAGAAATTTATCATTCCCATTTTACAGAGGAGGAAAATGAGGCTCAAATTGGCCGTATCCTTAACCAAAATCACAGAACAAGTCACGTAAATAATAAGGCCACCAGGTCTTCTGCCTCAAAATTGTAATAGGAAGCACTTGGTAAGGTTAGGATCAGTTTTTCTATTGTTTTGTTATTACTTTTTAAATTCTGACAACATGTAGCATAAAATTGGGTATAAAGATATTACTCTTAATAAATGTAGATGGCAGAACATTTTCTCCTCATGATGTTTGTTTCACTGTTTTCTTCATTCTTTGTATATCTTGCACTGCTTTTAGTCAATTACTCTCTCATCTCCAGCTGATTTTATATTCACTCATGTACTTTAAGTACTGGAAGGTATAATGATATTTATATTTGTATAGCACCTTGTATTTATAAAGAACATTGATCTATGTCAACTCACCTGATTTGTGTGATTCTTTTAACATTCCTGTGAAGTAGCTATTGTTCTTAGTTGCCCGATGAGGAAATAGAGACTCAGAGAGCTTAAGTTTCTACTTTACCATCATGTAGCTAGTGGCCTGGAACAAGCTGTGTAACTGAGATTTGAATTTAGATGTTTTTAAACTCTACGGTGTTCATTTTCTTTTGCTGACATTGTCTCTCACCAGCCCATCAAAATGCAAGACATGATATACCAGAGACCACAGGCTTTGCAGGCTCATTCGCCTGTCCCCAGCTGTCTCCTGGCCAGGATACCTCCTCATTGGGAAATTATTAAGTTGTGTACCAGTAATCATGAATGGAAGACAATATTTTTATGTCTTAGTCTAATTTTATCACAGAATAGTGCTTTATGCCATGAAAATATGAGTCTAACACTTTTATAACACTGGATTTGATGCTGATATGCTTTGTTGAGGACTTTCTGCAAATGAAATGCCTGCTTGAGAATAAACAAGTTCCCCACTGCTTGGAATAATCAAACAATGGATAGATAACCACATAGTGATGTGATAGAAAGGAGTAATGTATCATGTCTGTAGTTAGGTTTGATTAGACCATAGGTCATTTCCATAAGGTTTATTGAGGTTGTCTTTGATTCATACAGACTAGGAAAACAAAACAAAACTCTGGCATATATATTGTATATATTAGGCATATATATTGGTGTATGACTGCCATAATTGTAAATGACAAATAAACCGCAGAAACCATACTTCTTATGACCTAGATTTTCTCAAGCATTAATTCTTTCACAAAACTTTCCTTTCAGAAAACCAAATTCTTCTTTTTTCTGGGTACTCAACACAAGGCTGGCTTCAGGACTGTGCAACCTGTGCAGTTTCATTGGACACCATCCTCAGAGGGCCCTGTGCTTGGTTTAATGCTCTGCTGTCATCATCCTAAAATTTCTTAATAATTTTATTCTTGACCGTGTGTTTTATAGCTGAAGTCCAGTGGGACGGTAAAGCAAGGATGTACAGGAGAACTATACACAATAATGCACATTCACTGTCCCTTACTGACCATTTGCATATAGTGTTTGCATTGCCTCATGAGCACAGAATTCCAATGCATCCTCCATGTGTAGGAATTCAGTGAGACTCAGAGCAAGTACAAGACAAATGGGTTACATCTATGACGAAGGGATGGGGTCACTGACAACCTTAAGAGACCACCTTGGGGTACCCTTTGAACCTGAACTTGCTTTGAAAGCAGAAGGCAGTGATGTTCTAAGAAACATAAATGACAAAGAAACACTACCATATCATTTCTTACTCGTGTTACTTCCTTGTATTACCTAACCACTTACACTGAAAATGATGTGAAAGGAAAGGGAAAGATAGGGTGACCCAGGATGACTTTTCCTTTTGATTCTTCTTATTCACTAGTAAGCTAAAGATAGAGTGTTGGCAGAATGTATCAAGAAGTGAAATAAAAGGAGTTGAGTTTGTTTTGTACAATATTTCCATTGTTCTGCCAGACCAAAATATATATAATTATACAAGCTATAAAAAACAAATTAAATTTAGTGCATTTAGTGATTTCACATATGAATTTTAAATACTCATATTTGCATCACAAGATGCATAATACAAGGATGAATGACAAAACTCATGTTAATAGTTGAAAATTTTCATTCTTAGAATGACATTCAAAATCAAATAAAAAACACCATGGCAAATTGAGACAGAGACCATAAGAGAAGGGTAAACGCTTCATATTTTAGTTTCTTTAACAGCACTTTTTTCCCTGCTTCTTAAACAAGGATTCTCCATTTTCATTTTGAACAGGGTTCTGTTAATTATGTAATCAGTCCTGTGGCTAGAATTCATTTCTCAGTCTTCATAATAGGTATAGCAAGTGACTGAGTTCCAGCCAATACAATATGAGAGAAAGGGATGTGTGCCACTTTAGATTCATAGAACTTGCACACATGAAACATTAATTTCCCCTAATGGCTTATCAAAGTCTGAGGAGACCTAGGAAAGCATGTGTTGATGATGACAAAGCATCTGTTTGTCTGGATTCCTAAATGGCTGTGTGGTATCAAGTCTTCCAGCTGATATGGAAACTCTTTGGATTGTATTCATAGTATACATGAATAATAAACACATTCATTTGTGTTTTAGTCTGTGTATAATTCTGGCTTTATGTGTTGGTATATAGTAACTGTCTGAATTACAATGCTCTTGCCTGTCTCTAAACTTGTATTCCATTTTTTTTGCCCCTACAGTGAAGTTGATAGGTACAACATACAATTTTCTGATGGTATTTGATTTTTATATTCCTTTTCTCTCTAATCAAAGTGGCTTAGGACTAGAGACTATCTCTAGTGCCTTATGGCATTTACCATTACTGTTCATTCCATCCAATATCATGCTGGTCTACTATATTGAGAACATCAAGTCAACGTGACTTGGAGAGTAGAGAGTACACTTTATAATCTTTTAGAAACCTGTATAATAATAAAGTGGTCTAGAGCAAATGAAAAATCTTTTAAAAGATAAACTTATTGTTCTTTACCTTCAGCCATTAGGAATGAGGTATAAAAGCTTATACCTTTAATCCCAGTATACAGTATTACATTAGTTTCAGGTGTACAATATAATGATTCAACAGTTCTATACATTATACAGTACTCATCCTGACAAGTGTACTCTTAATCCTTTTCCTTTTCACCTATTTAACCCATCCCTCCACCACCTCCCCACTGGTAACCATGAGTTTGTTCTCTATAGTTAAGAGTCTGTTTTTTGATTTCTCTGTCTTTGTTCACTTGTTTTGTTTCTTAAATTCCACATAGGAGTGAAGTCACATAGTATTTGTCTTCCTCTGACTGACTTATTCCCTTAGCATTGTACACTGTAGCTCCATCCATATTGTTGCAAATGGCAAGATTCCATTCTTTTTTATGGCTGTGTAGTATTCCATTGAATATATACACCATGTCTTCTTTATCTATTCATCTGTTGGTGAACACTTGGGCTCTTTCTATTATTTGGATATTGTAAATAATGCTACAGTAAACATAGGAGTACATATATCTTTTCAAATTAGTCTTTTTTTGTATTTCTTGGGTAAATACTCAGCAGGTAAATTACTGGATCATAGGGTAGTTCTATCTTTAACTTTTTGAGGAATCTCTACTGTTTTCCACAGTGGCTGCACCAGTTTATTTCTATTTGCATTCCCACCATTAGTGCACAAAGGTACCTTTTTCTTTTTCTCTGCATTCTTACCACACTTGTTGTTTATTATCTTTTTTTTTTTTTTAATTTTAGTCATTCTGATAGGTGTGAGGTGATATCTCATGGTAGTTTTGATTTGCATTTCCCAGGTGATGAGTGACATTGACCAGCTTTTCATGTGTCTGTTGGCAACTGTATGTCTTCTTTGGAGACATATCTGTTCATGTCTTCTGCCCATTTTTAATTTCATTGTTTATTTTTGGGGGTGTTGAGTTGTGTAAGTTCTTTATTATTTGTGTGTGTGTGTGTGTGTGTGTGTGTGTGTGTGTGTGTGTGTGTGTAAGTTCTTTATGTATGTTGGATACTAATCCTTTATCAGATATGTCATTTCCAAACATCCTTTCCCGTTCAGTTGGTTATCTTTTGTATTTGCTGGTTATTTCCATTCTGTACAGAAGCTTTTTATTTTGATGTAGTTCAAGTAGTTTAATTTTGTTTTTGTTTCCCTTCCCTCAGGGGACATATCTAGAAAAATGTTGCTATAGCTGATAACAGAGAAATTACTGCCTGTACTCTCCTCTAGGATTTTTATAGTTTTGGGTCTCACATTTAGGGCTTTAATCTATTTGAGTTTTATTTATTTATTTATTTGTTTGTTTTTGTGTATGGTGTAAAAAAGTGGTCCAGTTTTATTCTTTTGCATGTTGCTGTCCAGTTTTCCTAGCATCATTTGTTGAAGAGACTCTCTTAATCCCATTGCATATTTTTGCCTCCTTTGTTGCAGATTAATTAACCATATAATCATGCATCTATTTCTGGGTCTATGTTCTCTTCCATTGATCCATGCATCTGTTTTTGTGCTAGTTCCATACTGTTTTGTTTACTATAGCTTTGTAGTATATTTTGAAATCTGGGAATGTGATCCCTTCAGTTTTGTTCTTCTTTCTCAAGATTCCTTTGGCTTTTCAAGGTCTTTTGTGGTTCCATACAAATTTTAGGATTGTTTGTTTTAGTTATGTGAAGAATGTTGTTGCTATTTTGATAAGGATTGCATTAAATCTACAGGTTGCTTTGAGTAGTATGGACATTTTCACAATATTTGCTTTTTCAGTCCATGACTATGGAATGTCTTTACATTTTTTTTAAATTTTTTTTTCAACGTTTATTTATTTTGGGGGACAGAGAGAGACAGAGCATGAATGGGGGAGGGGCAGAGAGAGAGGGAGACACAGAATCGGAAACAGGCTCCAGGCTCTGAGCCATCAGCCCAGAGCCTGACGCGGGGCTCGAACTCACGGACCGCGAGATCGTGACCTGGCTGAAGTCGGACGCCCAACCGACTGCGCCACCCAGGCGCCCCTGAATGTCTTTACATTTGTTTGTGTTGCCTTCAATTTCTCTCACCAATGTTTTATTTTATTTTTAATTTTTTAATTTATTTATAATTATGAGAGAGAGAGCACAAGCATAGGAGGGGCAGAGAGAGAGAGAGAGAGAGAGAGGGAGAGAGAGAATCCCAAGCAGGCTCTGCACTGTCAGCACGGAGCCCAGTGAGATCTGTGAGATCATGACCAGAGCTGAAACCAAGAGTTGGATGCTTAACCTATTGAGCCACCCAGGCACCCCTCATCAATGTTCTATAGCTTACAGAGGATAGGTCTTTCACCTCCTTGGTTGAGTTAATTCCTAGGTATTTTATTATCTTTAGTGCTATTATAAATGGAATTGTTTTCTTAATTTCTCATTCTGCTGCTTGATTATTGGTGTATAGAAATGCAACAGATTTCTGTATATTGATTTTGTATTTTATGACATTACTGAATTCATTGATATGTTATAGTAGTTTTTTCACAGACTCTTTAGGGTTTTCTATATATAGTTTCATATCATCTGCAAATAGTGAATATTTTACATCTTTATTACCAATTTGGATGCCTTTTATTTCTTTTTGTTGTCTGATTCCTGTGGCTAAGACTTCCAGTACCGTGTTGAAAGGAAACTGGTGAGAGTGGACATCTTTGTCTTGTTCCTGACCTTAGGAGAAAGGCTCTCAGTTTTTCACCATTGAGTATATGTTAGCCATGAGATTTTCGTATATGGCCTCTAAAATGTTAATGTATGTTCCCTGTATTCCTACTTTGTTGAGAGTTTTTAACATGAATGGATGTCTTACTTTGTCAAATGCTTTTTCTGCATCTATTGAAGCGATGATATGGTTTTTATCCTTTCTTTTGTTGATACAATGTGTCACGTTGATTGATTTATGAATTTTGAACCACTTTTGCATCCCAGGAATAAATCCCACTTGATTGTGGTGAATGATTTTTTTTAATGTATTGTTGGATTTAGTTTGCTAATATTTTGTTGAGGATTTTTACATCTGTGTTAATCAGACATACTGACCTGTAGTTTCCTTTTGTTGGAGTGTCCTTCTGGTTTTGGTATAGGGTAATGCTATCCTCATAGAATGATTTCTGATGCTTTTATCCCTCTTATATTTTTGGAATAGTTAGAGAAGAATAGATATTAATTCTTCTTTAAAAGTTTAGTAGAATTCACTTGTGAAGCCATCTGGTCCTGGACTTTTGTTTGTTGGGAAGTTTTTGATTACTGATTCAGTTTATTGCTGGTAATCAGTCTGTTCAAATTTTCTACTTATTCCTTAGTTTTGTAAAGTTATATGGTTTTATAAATTTATCTGTTTCTTCTAGGTTGTCCAATTTGTTGGCATATAATTTTTCATAATATTCAGTTAGAATCTTTTGCATTTATGTGGTGTTAGTTATTTCTCCTGTTTCATTTCTGATATTGTTTAATTGAGTCCTTTCTCTCTCTCTGTCTCTCTGTCTCGCTTTGATGAGTTTGAATAAATGTCTATCAATTTTGGTGATCTTTTCAAAGAAACAGTTCCTGGTTTCATTGATTTGTTCTATTATTTTAGTTTCTGTATCATTTATTTTTGCTCCCACATTTATTATTTCCTTTCTTCTTCTGCTTTTGGGTTTTGTTTGTTCTTTTTCTAGCTTCTTAGGCATAAAGTTAGGTTATTTGAGTATTGTTTCCTGAGGTAGGCCTGTATTGCTATAAACTTCCCTCTTATAACAACTTTTGTGGCATCCCAAAGGTTTTGGACCACTATGTTTTAATTTCCATTTGTCTTCATGTATTTTTTAAAATTTTTTCTTTAACATTTTATTTATTTTTGAGACAGGGAGAGACAGAGCATGAACAGGGGAGGGTCAGAGAGAGAGGGAGACACAGAATCTGAAACAGGCTCCAGGCTTTGAGCTGTCAGCACAGAGCCCAACACGGGGCTTGAACTCACAGACCGCGAGATCATGACCTGAGCTGAAGTCGGCCGCTTAACCAACTGAGCCACCCAGGTGCCCATGTCCTCATGTATTTTTTGATTGCCTCTTTGATTTCTAAGTTGACCCACTCATTGTTTAGGAGCATGTTATTTAACCTCCATGTATTTGTGTGTTTTCCAGAGTCTGTCTTGTGGTTGATTTCTATTTTCACATAATTGTGGTAAGAAATGATGACTTCAATCTTTTTGAATTTATTAAGACTTGTTTTGTGGCCTAATATGTGTCTTTCCTGGAGAATGTTTCATTTGCACTTGAGGAGAATTTGTATAGTGCTGTTTTTACATGGAATGTTCTGAATATATCTGTTAAATTCATCTGGTTCAATGTGTCATTCAAAACCACTCTTCCCTTACTTGATTTTCTGTTTGGATGATCTATCTATTGATGTAAGTGGGGTATTAAAGTCCCCTACTATTACTGAATTACTATCAATTAATGCCTTTATGTTTGTTATTAGCTGCTTTATGTATTTGGGTGCTCCCATGTTGGCTGCATAAGTATTTGCAATTATTATATCTTATTGTTGGATTGTTCCCTTTATGATTATATAGTGTCCTTCTTTATCTCTTATTACAGTCTTTGTTTTAAAGTCTATTTTATATCGTATAAATGTTGCTACCCTGGCTTTCTTTTCACACCCATTTGCATGATAAATGCTTTCCCATCCCTTTATTTTCAATCTGCTTGTGTCTTTTGATATGAAATATGTCTCTTGTAGGCAGCATATCGATGGTTCTTGGCTTTATTTATTTATTTATTTTTGTATTCTTTCCATCACCCTATCTTTTGATTGAAAGATTTGTCCATTTACATTGACAGTAATCATTTGATAGTTATGTCCTTATTGACATTTTGTTATTTGTTTTATAATTATTTTTATAGTTCTTTTCTGTACCCTTCTTCTCTGGTTCTTCTCTCACAGTTTGCTGGATTTCTTTAATGATATACTTGCATTCCTTTCTGTTTATTCTTTGCATATCTATTGCTGGTTTTTGATTTGTGGTTACCATTAGGTTTGTATATAATATCTTCTGCATATAACAGTCTATGTTAAGTTGATGTTTGCTTAGGTTTGAACCCATTCTTTACTCCTCTTCCCCTCACATTTTAGGTATATGTTATCATAGTTTATATCCTTTTATGTTGTGAAACTCTTAACTGATTTTTATAGATACACACTTTTGTGTTTCCTACTTTTCTTACTCCTACTTATGATCTTCCCTTTCCACTCAAAGAGTCCCCATTAACGTTTCTTGTAGCATTGGCCTAATGGTCATGAATTCCTTTAAATTTTGTTTGCCTGGAAAACTATTTATCTCTCCATGTATTCTGACAGATAGCCTTGTTTGATATACTACTCTTGGCTCCACTTTTTTTTTTTTTTTTTTTTTTTTAGCTTTTGGCACTTTGAATATATCATGCCACTCCCTTTGGCCTGCAAAGTTTCCTTTGTAAAATCAGCTTATAGGCATATGAGGTTTCCCTTGTATGTAACTGTTTTCTTTTTTCTTTTTTAAAAAATGTTTTATTGTTTATTTTTTCAGAGAGAGAGGCAGAGCATGAACAGGGAGGGGCAGACACACACCCACACCCACACACACAGAATCCGAAGCAGCTCCAGGCTCCGAGCTGTCAGCACAGAGCCTGATGCAAGGCTTGAACTCACGAACCGTGAGATCATGACCTGAGCTGAAGTCAGACACTCAACTGACTGAGCCACCCAGGTGCCCCAACTCTTTTCTTTTCTCTTGCTGCTTTAAAATTTTTCTTTATCATTACATTTGCAATTTTAATCACTTTGTGTCTTAATGTGGGCCTCTTTGGGTTGATTTTGTTAGAAGATCTCTGTGCCTCTTGGACCTAGATTTCTGTTTCCTTCCCAAGATTCAGGGAATTTTCAGTTATTTCTTTAAATATGTTTTGTGGCCTTTTTTCTCTCTCTATTTCTTCTGTGATTCCTTGATGCAAATGTTATTAAGCTCGATGGTGTTGCTGAGTGCCCTAAGTCTATTTTCATTTATTATTATTTTTTCTCTCTCTTCTTCAGACTGATTGCTTTCCATTAGTTTGTTCCCAGGTAATGATCTGTTCTTGTGCTTTCTCTAGTCTAGTATTTATTTCATATAGTGTATTTTTAATTTCATTTATTGACTTCTTCATCTCTGGTTCATTTTTATGTGTTCTCTTTGTTAAGAGTCTCAGTGAGGTCCTCCACTCTTTTCTTAATCCCAGTGAGTATCTATATGACCATTACTTTTTTTCTTTTGTTTTAGGTAGAGAGGGAGAGAGAGCAAGAGAGAGAGAGAGAGAGTGGGAGAGAGCAAGCCGGGGTGATGGGCAGAGGGAGGGAGAGAGAATCTCAAACAGGCTCCATGCTCAATGTGGAGCCCAATGTGGGGCTCAATTCCACAATCCTGGGATAATGACCTGAGCCAAAATCAAGAGTTGGATGCTCAACCAACTGAACTACCCAGACAGCCCTATGACCATTACTTTAAATCTCTGTCAGGAATATTACTTGTCTCTGTTTTGTTCAGTTCTCCTGCTGTAATTTTGTTCTGTTCTTTCATGTGGGCCATATTTCTCTGTGTACTCACTTTGTCTAACTTTCTGTGTCAGTTTCTTTTTTTGTTTTAAATTTTATTTTGAGAGAGAGAGAGAGAGAGAGAAAGAGGGAGGGACGGAGGGACAGAGGGAGAGAGAGATTGGGAGAAGGGGCCGAGAGAGAGGGAGAAAGAAAATCCTAAGCAGAACTGTGAAAACCATGAGATCATGACCTGAGCCAAAATCAAGAGTCAGACACTTAACTGACTAAGCCACCCAGGACCCCCCACCCCTTTCTATTTGTTAGGAAGGTCAGCTATGTTTCATGCTCTTGAAAGTAGTGGCCTTATGAAGAGTAGGTCCTGTAGTGTCCATAGTGCAATGTCCTCTAGTCATCAAAACCTGATGCTTCAGGGGAGTCATCTATGTGTGTTCCATGTGTCCAGTTGTTGTGCCTGAGCTACTTTCTCCTTCAGTGCAGTCATCTGCAATGGCCCTCTTTACCTGTTTTGAGGTTCCTGTGTTGTTAGCAGGTCAGTCTGGAGCCACCTTGGGGTTAAGTTGAGTTAGACCAGGTGTTTGCCAGAGTTGTGGTATCACAGAACTGCAGGAGAATATGTGGGTAGGCATGCTGCTATAGCAAGGTCTGAGGTGGAGGGAGGGGACCTATAGCTACAGAGACCAAGGTAGGCTACGTTGGAGGGGTGGATCCACAGAAGCATGCAGGGGCTGGATGTTAACAAGATTTACCAGGGTCTGCCATGGAATGGGACTGGATCTGAGGCTCAACTGGAGGGGATGTGTCCACAGGAGAACATGGGGGTGGGTTTGAGCTGTTAGCAAGTTAGGTAGGGGGTTTTGGCACTGTGCTGGTTCCTACAGGTGTCCATGTATGTAGGCTTGGAAGGCGGAGGGTGGAAATAGTACCTACAAGCTCCTTTTTCCTAGAGAAGTCTCCCAATGACCTCTGCCCCTCCAGATGAGCTCTGAGATTAGCACACAAATCTCCCTCCTGTATTCCCCAGGTATTTTTCAAACTGCTGTTTCTATGCTGTGTTTCTGTGAGGCTGTTTATTATGCTGTCTCTTTAAGTGAAGGGACTCAGTTTTCTCTTGCCCTCCCTGCTTTCCCATGAGCCTGCTGATTTTTCAAGTGTCAGATTTTAAGCCCTGATGATTGCAAGAACTCAAGAAACTTGGCCCCTCTGGTTTTAAAAGTGAAATGTTATGAGGATTCATCCTCCCTGTGTAGGCTTTCTGGTGTGAGAGTGTGTTTCTCTCCCATCTGTATGCCTGCAGTGTTTCTTCCTCCCAGGAACAGTGCTGGTGGTCCATTTAGCTCCTGATGTGTACCCGCCCTTCCTATTCTTTTGGATGTAGCCTCTTGTCTGCATTTAGCTGTGGAGAGTTTCTTCTGCCAGTCTTTGGGTCATTTTCTGGGTTATTTACACGGATGTGGCTGTTATCTAAGTATATCCATGGAACAATATGAGCTTAGGGGGCCTCCTACTTTGCCATCTTCCCCAGGAGTGTCAAGCTGATAGCATTTTTTGAATTTTAGAAACAGCCTATGTCATACTTGAAAATACTGTTCCAGCTCATTTATGAAGTAACTCAGAAGAGTGTCAGTTTTGAGTCGTATCCAGAGCAACAGATGGCTTTCCAACAAGGTAAGAGAAGTTCTGCCTTTTGGACCACAAGACCTAGTAGATCCAATGGTACTAAAGTTATTGGCCTCAGATGAGGAGGTTGAGTGCAATTTTTGGCAATGCCTGAGGAAATTCATAGCACACACTGATGAGTTCTAGAGCAAGAGCATATCATTTATGGCAAGAACCAATCACTGTTCAAAATGTGGTTCCTGTTGTGCTGTTGGGTCTTAATAGAGACCAAATACTTGATCACTGAATGTTAAGTGACTGTGTAGCTGGAGTTTCCTGTTAAGAATATTGTCAGAACAAATCATGAGTTTGGATAGGCAGAGTCCATTGTCTGACACAAGTGATAATTAGTGCTCAGGCCTAAGCAGGTCTGGAAAATGTGGTGATTTACTTGAATAGGTAGCATAGAATCCATAGCTATCTGCATCTGTTGCATTGACATCTCTCCCTTAGCTTATGTTTGTAGCCTGTCAGGCTCTCTATGGCCTGAAGGAAAAGTAACCAATCTGGGCTTTACACATTATTCCTTGCCTTGTGCAATAAATTTCCTTGTTTGTGGCCCAGGAGTTAGATCTTCTACCTATATCTATGAAACTGCAGCAGAAGTCAAATCAAATACTAGATCCAACAATATATATATAATATATAATATAATATAATATAATATAATATAATATAATATAATATAATATAAATAATATATATGTTATAATATATAATAATATATAATATATATAATAATATATATGTAATGTGTGTATGTGTACCTACATATTTGCAAATATATGTAATGAGTATTTGTATATATGTATATACACAGACATGATTATCTCTAGATTATAATTTCACAAGTATTAATTTCCATCATTTTAGTCTTATTTTATTTTCACAACTGACATATTATTTGCAATCAAGAATAAAGCAATAAGTATACTTCTTTTAAAAGTTCTTTTTAATTTATTAAAACGAGAGAATTTGTTTAAAAAGAGAGAGAGAACATGCGAGTGAGAAACAGAGTGCTCTGCACCCACTCAGATGTGAAAAACAATGGTGAAGGGAACTTGTCTTAGTGGGCAGAGCATTGAAGTTACCTGGCCATCAACTTTCTGTTGAGGGATGGTCCAAGGTATGGAAATAATAACATATTCATGGGAAGTAGCAAATGACTCAGCTAGTTGGTCAGCAGCCTAGAAAGAGGAAGATACATGTCAATCAGATCTAGGGAAGAGGTGAATGCATGGACCTATAGGAGTGGACACAAAATGTGTGGATCTTTGTGTTTCATGAAAATGTCCATTGGAGATTGTGCAGGCAGATTCTAAGATGGCCCCAGTGATATCTGTCTCCTGTTATCAATGTCCTGTATAATCCCCTTCTCTTTACTGTGGGCTGGCCTGGCTACTATATCTAGCTAGTATATTGTGGCAAAGGTGATACAGTGTCACTTAAAGATTATGTCACATAAGAAAATTACTTCCATCTTACTAGCAGTTTCTCTCTATCTTGCTGGTTTTGATAAAGCAAACTACCATAGTGGTGGGGGGGGGGCATGTGGCAAGAAACTGAAGGCAGTCTCTCACCAACAGCCAGTAAGGAATCAAGACCATCTGTGTGACTACTGCAAGGAATTGAGTCCTACCAACAACCACTAGGGCTTGGAGACATACCCTTCCCTATGAGACATAGCCTTCACATGAGCTTCCTGCCCTGGCAGAGACCTTGTTGCAGAGGACCCATGTAAGCAGTGTCCAAATACCTAACTCACAGAAGCTGAAATAATAAATGTATATTGTTTTAAATTGAGAAGTTTGGGGGATAATTTGTTACACAGCAATCAATAACTAATACAGAGAACATATATCACTTGAAACATTGAAAAACTGTGTGGATAGGATGACTCTTCCTGGTAATGCCAGCCAGCTTCTGTCCTTAGCCACCCAAAAGTGCACAATGGGTCAGTGATAGAGTAGTCAGAGTGCTACAGATGGAGAATATGCTCCCTCTCATCACAGCTCACCTAACACTACTGGTGCTTGATGTCTGACCTGTCACAGCAGAGGTGAAGCTGAGCCTTCATATGGTACTGTCCCTAAGGGACGCCAAACAGCTACTCAAGCCATTTGAGTTGAGAGTGCTGAATTACATGCCTATGCCTTGCATTCAGAGTTTTTAAGTCAAAGATTATGAGCATTTTCTATAAAACTTAGCTAATAGCAAGACTAATTACTAAGTATACCTCTTATTATATTCATCCTTTGTTCCCTGAAACTTTGCTATTAAAATGTTTTGGCCTCTTAACTTTTACTGACAGATTGGCCCTATAATTGGAATCACTTTCCTAAAGGCATCACAGAATTGCTATTCCTTCAATTTAATTAAGCAACTATGAAATCCCAGCAACTCTAATTAAGGAGGAGTACAAACACAATGATTTGGATTGAAAGAACCTAGGAGAATGGATAGAATGTGATTTTGTCATAATCATACAGACCTCTCTGGAGTACTGGCTATTGATTTATTCTACTCAGTGAAGAGCAATACTTTGTTTTTTTGTGGCCATTACCCTAAGCAAAACCCTTTTGAAACCAGCTAGGTGTACAAGTATTATTTCTGATTCTAAGGGTGAAGAATTTAACTTTGAAAGCCCTATGTTAGAGGTTAAAGGCTATCTATGTAATTCTAGAGCTGATAATAGATTATAGGACTCTAGTTCCTCACCATTAGTCACATTGCTTTCACCCTCAGTTTATTCACCATCAATTCCCATTGATATAGGCACTATACAAAACATACATCAAAATGGGACCTTGTTCTCAAGGACCTACCTTGGCAGCATGTAGAATCTATATCAAATAAATTGCAGAGATCATTTTCCATATCATCTGGGTCCTAAGGCTCTGTTCCTTATTTTTGTTTCTTTATACTTAACAATGAAAACAGCAGCTTCAAATGCTTTCAGGAATAGAGCATTAAAAATTAATTAATACCTATTATTCACAAAACACTATGTTAGAGATACATAAAATGTGAAATCTTCCCACAAGAAAGTTTTAGGCAAGCCAGCAAACTAGTACAATAGAAGACAGGATGAAGTAGGTTTTGTTAGAATCCCTTCCCAGAGTCTCAAGAAAGACAGAAACATGACAGATGAATTAGAGAGCCATAGAAAATGGAAACCATCTTGATGTCTAGAGAACATTTTGATTAGTAGTGACCATATTTTCACTGCCAGTGATGCACTTTATTATATTTTTTCTTTTCCTCAGCTCACATTAAAAAAAAACTTGCCTATCAAGCAGATTAATTAACAAATGATTAATGAATGCAGTATCATTGCTTGGCAATCAAATACAGCTAAGCAAAACTTGTTTATAGGATGGGGGAATATTTGATGGCCAAGGAGAGTAAGTGGACATGGAAGACAGTGAAGTCATGAGGAGAGAGAGAAAGGGTATTTAAGGAGATAAGACCCCTCAGGAAATGAGAGGGATTCTATACAATGGTTGGAGGTGGCACAGTAAAGATCTCTGAGAGGTGATCCTTTGGGAAAAATGAGAAGATGGTGGAGAGAGAAAAACATGTTGTCAGGATGAGGGTGACGAAGTGGTAAGGATGGGAGTTAGGGAGGGTGTTCCTCCTAGGGCAGGGAGAGGGACACTGAGGAGGTTAGAGTTAGATGGCCACAATCTCCTCAGGCCAGAAGCAATTCTATTTGAGAAAATGAAGGAGGAAGGGTGTAGGCTAGGGACTCAAAACAAACGGACACGGTCTAGGAAGCTTGTTGACAGACTTGGTACACGAGCATTTAGGGAAAAGAAAAGGGATCAGTGGACCCCATTAGGAGTCTAGCAGAGATGGGCTATTATTCTGAAGCCAATCAACTGAGTACTTTGAGTTTTGTCAACAACCCTGAGCATTCTGGGAGAAGGACTAGAAGATCAGCTGCCTGGGGCCTGGGGAAGGAACAGTTGCTTAATGCTAAGAGTGTAAGAGAATCTGGGGTAAAGCGGAATATTTGCAGGAACTCCAAGTTCTGGAGAGGCATGGTATGAGAAGAGAGTTGGTAGAGTGAAATGACAGGGAGGTGACAAGAAATAGGAATTTCCTATGATGGTAGAGGTTGGGTTCAGACAGTAGGAGAAATAGAACAGGGTGTTGGGGGGATTTACAGCAGACATTTCCTGTCTGAAGGGGGCATGTGTGGGTGCTGGCATGACGTGGAGGTGGAGATCTCTGAGGTTCAGCAAGTTCATGAATTGTGAGCCTAGGGTGCCTTTAGAGGATCATTTACAGGGATGCTGAGGTTGCTCAGGTGGCTGGCATTATAAAGAGACAAATGGACATCTTCTTTCTACTGCAGAGTGATCTTGTGGAAACACTTTTAAACCAGAGTCCTGATTGTACCATAGACCAAGCCTGTGACTTCAGATAAAGGCCTTTTTTTTCTCCTTTATTTGCTTTCTTTTCCTTTGCTTCATTCCTTTCCTCCCTCCCTCCCTCTCTCCCTTCCTTTCCTCCTTCCTTCTTCTATTTTTTTTGAAAACATTTTATTTTTGAATACTTTTAAATTTTCAGAAAAATTTAAAAGATGATGCGGAGTTTTCATATACTCATGTCAAATTTACATCTTATATTACATTACATATTTGTCACAATTCTGATCTGATTTTGATACATCATTAACTAAAGTCCATACTTTATTCCAGTTTTCTTAGCTCATATCTTACGTCTTTTTTTTTCCTGTTCCAGGATTCTATGCAGGATAATACATTACATTTAATCATCCTGTTTCCTTAGGTTCCTCTTGGCTGTGAGTTTCTCTGACTTTCCTTGTTTCTAATGACCCTGACATTTGTGGAAGCTACTGGTCAGGTATTTTGTCTGCTTTCCCACTACTGGGATTTGTCTGATTTTTTTTTTTTCATTATGAGAGTGAGGATTTGGGCTTTGCAAGGAATTCGACAGAATTTAAGTGCCATTGTCAACACATCATATCAAAGGTGCATGCTATCAGTATGTCCTATGTGTGTCACGGTTGATCCTGAGGTAGTTTTTGTCAAGTTTCTATTCTGTAAATTTCCCCCCGCCCCGGTTTCCACACTCAACTCTTTGGAAGGAAATAACTCAGCTCACTCTTAAGTAATGGAAGTTATGTTCCACTTCTGGGAGAGCAGAGTATCTGTATAAATTATCTGGAATCCTTTTTGTTAAAGTTTATTCATTTATTTTGAGGGAGAGAGAGAGGGGAATCAGGTTAGGGGCAGAGAGAAGGGGGAGACAGAATCTTAGGCAGGCTCTGTGCCAATAGCACAGAGCCTGATGCAGGGCTTGAACTTACTAACCATGAGATCATGACCTGAGCAGAAATCAAGAGTTAGATGCTTAACTGCCTGAGCCACCCAGGCACTCTTGGAATTCTGCACAGGGATATGTGTCTATTCTCTCCTATTTATTTATTTATTTATTTATTTATTTATTTATTTATTTATTATTCATATCAGCATGAATTAATGGATATTTATTTTATTCTTTGAGTTATAGTCCAATACCACTTTATTGTTTTGCTGAAACTGTTTCCCTTTTGGCTATTAGAAGCTTTTTCAGTGGGTTCCTATGTCCCTTTGACATACCTCCATCATTTTCTGTTGGTTTGTTTGTTTGTTTTGAGCATTTCCTTACTTCCTGGCACTACATTGTGCTACTGATTCACCCAGTATATTTCCTATCCCAATCCTTTCTCCAAGGAGCCCTGGTTCCTTTTATCGGAGAATGGAATTTGAAACTAAGACCTCTGTGTTAAATATACTTATTGGTACTGAATATCAAAATTATTACTGCCGTTTGTATGGACTTTCGTGTGTGAACTGGATCTTATATTCCTCTCCAGCCTTAACTTCATTGATCCTCTCTGTTAATCCTTAGGTTCAGCCTCACTGGCCTTCCTATCATTGGAAGGCCCAGTGCTTCTTCCAGCCACAGTGACTTGTATACTGTTCTCTGTACTAAATCTTACTGACTTGCTTTACTTCTTAACTATCTTTGCCTTGTTAATTCCTGCTTACTCTTTAAATATCCCCCTTTTAGGGAGTGCTTCCAAAACACCAATTTCAACCCAATTAGACTAATATCCCCTTAGAATACACCTTCATAAGCTCCTGTAATTTTCCTTAAACTTATCATATTTTGCAGTTATGTATCAATTTGTGTAATTATTGTATTAGTGTCTGCTTAAATCAGTAAGCTATAAGAGATTGTATCTATGTTCTCACCATTATATTCACAGCATTGAGCACACCTGTAGCACATCTTTTCACTGCAAAGGTTTACATAGAAAGTTGAAATTCATTAATGCCTGCATGAAACTTAATATATTGATGTAGAATGTCGAACTGGGCATCACTATGTTCCCCTTCAACAGTGTGGTATGATGGAATGTAACAAATGAAAGAGCCAAATTGATCTGATTGTATCATTCCTCTATTACTTTCTTGCTCTGTGATCTTGGGCAAGTGCCCTATCTTTGCTGAGCCTCAGATTTCTCATTTGTAAAATGGGGATAATAACTTCACCCATAGTTGGGTCAGAGTAAGGAATAAATTCCGTGATCTGTGTGAAATGTGTAGCATAAATGCTACACAGGCAGGTGTTCAATTAAGAGTAGCCATTATTAAGAAGCATATAGAAACTAGTAAGTAACACAGGATTTGGAGACAGACACATGTGGTTTTTAATTTCTACTACTATTTGCCAGCTATCCCATTTTAGTCAAGTTGCATGTGCTCTCTAAGCCTCAGTATCCTTAGGTGTAAAATAAGCATACTATCTATTATTGTGAAAGGTTGTTTAGAGGAAGAAGCATAAAAACAGATTGAACCTGCCCCTGCACTCAGAGTATGCTTGTGGGCTGGATGACTTGGATGTCTTCTAAGGACATGACCAAGGAACACAGGTGTTTGTTGGTAACCTCTGCTTTGTTTAGTGAGACATGCAAATTGAGGGTGAGAAATGGATGGTTTGGTACAATAGAGAGGGTATATTCTAGAGACTGAGCAAGGGTGAGGGGTGGAGAGCAGTGTCAGGGAGATGAGGATCTTGAATGAGGATGTACTTGGGAGAGGGAAGAGGTATTAAGTAGTGATGGTAATAATGTTTTGCTATGTGGTGTAACTTTCTCTTGATTTCCAAAGAAATAGTCCATAAGATCTCCATTATTCACTAATTCTTTTGATTGAGAAGGAACACACCAGTGAGTCTGCTCTCAATGTGCACCAGCAATTAAGAGGAGAGATTGCCCAGGGGTCTGGGTTCCAACCCAGATTGCACTAATTCCTTCTAATTTGGGGGTTCTGAGATTCTATATCTGTTCTGGCATATGGATTACTGGAAGAATAGGATGAAATAGAGATCTAGATAAGCCACTGAAATATAAATTGATAAATATATGTAAATAAATACTTCTCCTTTAGTACTTACCTGAAGACCCAGAAAATTCAGAATCATAAAATATAGATAGACTGCAGTAAAACATTCTGAAAATTTCCAGCAACTTTCTCACTTGAACTCTGTCTCATGTTATCAACTTTCCTAACCATCTCCTAACATCAGACTCTCATGAGGGCAGGGCAGTGCCACTCATGTAATCAATCAACAAATATCGATTTAGTGCCCACTGTATGGCAGGAACCAATCTCGAGGCTAGGGATACATCAATGAGCAAGATTTGCAGAGTGTTGATTGAGTTTCCATTCCAGTGTTTGCTAGTGCTGAGTGGGGGCAACAGGCAATAAACAAATAGACAAATGGGCAAGACAGTATAGATTACTAATCATCACTATGCCTGGTACATTAATATATTCCCTGAAACAATGTCTAGCATTTAGTAGGTTCTCAGTAATTATCTGCTGACTAAAATGTGTAAATGCATATTTGAAAAATCATTTCCTCTGAGTTTAATATTCTGCTTTTTTCAACTGATAACAATCTTGAGCTAATATGTTTTATCTCAAAGATGCATTTTAATAATGTTTTTGTTGTTGTCGTTGTTAATTCTGGACCAGAAAAAAACACTGACATGGAGCATTGGTAAAACCAGTGGGAAGTTGTTTGGGGATCAAAAGCTGTGGGTCACCTTTTAGCTTACATTTATTGTGGCACCTTCTCTTTTTGAACTCAGTGTCCATTTTTTTCAAGCAGATGAGGTAATATAGTGTTAGTAATAAGTGAAGGGAATTATAAACTTATTTTATGATAGCTAATTCCGAACTGTTTGAACATCATTCAGGTCATTATTTAATCTGTCTAACACAAGCTTGCCAAAGATTTAATTCAACTATGAGGACAACTCAGTCAGATGAATTATTTGCTTAAATGCTTGCTAAGTAAGATTGTAAAAATAAAACCTTAAGGGACCTCTTGAGGAGATCAGATATTTTATAAGGACTTAAGATTCTTGATAAAAATGTAATTCTTTGCAAATTCTCCATGGGCTCAAATAATAACTATCTTCTAAGACTTCAACTCCGTATAATACTGTGTAGTGCTGAAGAGTGTACAGGGCAAACAAATGGTTTTTGAAAGATATATCTCTTTCTCACTTCCTTTAGACCATAATTTGGCTACTTGATTTAAAAAAAAATTTTTTTAATGTTTATTTATTTTTGAGACAGAGAGAGACAGAGCATGAACGGGGGAGGGTCAGAGAGAGAGGGAGACACAGAATCTGAAGCAGGCTCCGGGCTCCGAGCTGAAGTTGGACGCTTAACTGACTGTGGCTACTTGATTTTTATAAAAGCAGTAATTGTCAATAAAGGATGTGGCAGAATTTAATCTAGTATTTACATAATTTAAAAAGTTTGATGATAATATAGCATAATGATAATTGAAAAATAATTCTAATTTTTAGAAAGATAACAGACTATTTGTTTATACTGATTAGTTTCAGTATACTCTAAATTCTGAGGGAGGAGGGAACAAAGCTTGTGTGGCACATGGGACTGAGAATCAGGTATCATCAGCTCTTTCAATAACAAGCTACATTGCTTTGGGTGCATGAAAAAGTTATTTACCTTCTCTGACTCTACATTCCAAAGCTGCAAAATGTGAGGTATAGAAGGAATGGTACATACTTTCCTTCTAGTTCTAATATTGGATGATCTTTTTGATACTTGAGTTTAGTGTTTTAATTGGGGAACTAGGAAAGAACCATTTCTTTAATATAGAAGTAAGAATTTCTGATAAATTAAACACAATATGATATAAGTCATTGTGTGTCCTATATCACTGTACTTAAAATATTCTGACTTAATTTAAGCTTTTTCTTCCTCAAATGATATGCATGCAATTTGTCTTCTGGCTATTAAATACCAATTTAAGTTAGAAACTTCTCATTTTTAAATTCTTATGAATTAATTATCATTCTCTTAATAAATTATTGGAAAGTAATGACTCAGAAATATAAAAACAGGTCTAAAGTATCTACATAAATTTTCTAGTTTAGCATTTCCCAAAATTGCACAGGATGAGATTTTTGCTGCTAGCCATGAAGGAGTAACTAATCTGGGACTGTGAACAATGAGAACATTGGACAAAATCCATGAAACAATTGTGTTCAGACATTGGACAAGAAAGAGGCTTTGCAGGCTGCGACCCCTAAGAAAAAGGAGACACATGAGGTATATACTGTGATTGCTTTGGTTTTCTGCCTGGAGGCCGTTTAAGAGCCATGGCATGGGCAAAGAAGTAAGGCACAGCATGGTATCTTGCTGAGTTGTGAAATGAGAAATTTCTGGGTGGACTTACTAAAAGATTAGATTCTACAGTAGAAAAGATTGCTGAACTGGAAATCAGTAACAAAAAACCCCAAAGGTAGCATAGTGAGAAAAAAGAATTAAAAATGTTTTTACTTGTTTTTAAATGTTTATTTATTTTTGAAAGAAAGCATGAACAAGAGAGGGGCAGAGAGAGAGGGGGTGGGCAGAGGATCTGAAGTAGGCTTTGTGCTGGTAATAGTGAGCCCCATGTGGGGCTCAAACTCACCAACAGTGAGATCATGACCTGAGTCAAATCGGACACTCAACAGACTGAGCCATCCAGGTGCCCCAGATTTACAAATTTTAAGAGAGTCTCAGTCATCTGATAGACAATACCAAGGAGTTTAGCTTTGCCAATGTGTAATTGAAATTCAAGGAGGAGGGTGTAGAAAAAAATCTAGTAAAAAACAGTTGAAAAGTTTTCCATATCTGATGAAAACTATGAACACACAAATCCAAAAATTTCATTGAACTTCTAGCAGGATATATACCAGAAAACCAATGAAAAATTACATAAAGGAAAAAAAAAAGATAAGAATGTGTTCATACTTCCTATCCCAAACAAAGGAAGCCGGAAAATAATAAAAAGCTATTTTTAAAGCTATTAAGGGAAAACAATTTCAACCTAGAAATCTATATCCAATGAAACTATATTTCAAAAATGAGCACAAAATAAAAACTTTTTCAGACAATTGAAGCTGAGAGAATCCATTGTTGGCAGACCTGCACTATAAAAAAATATTAAAGGAAGTTCTTCAGACAGATGGAAAATAATACCATATGGAACCATAGATGTAGACAAAAAAAAGGACCACAGAAATAGTAAATATTAGGGC
Organism: Prionailurus bengalensis; assembly: GCF_016509475.1. Taxonomy (NCBI): domain Eukaryota; kingdom Metazoa; phylum Chordata; class Mammalia; order Carnivora; family Felidae; genus Prionailurus; species Prionailurus bengalensis. The sequence continues at coordinate 41,376,555 of NC_057346.1, forward strand.
TTCTTTTTTTTAAAAGATAATTCGTTGTTTACTACAAAAAAACACAAATATATCATAGGGTTTATAAGAAAAGCAAAAGTAAAATATATGATGGTAATAACACAAAGAACAGCAGGATGGGGAGATGACCATTTTAACATTATATGTGAAATGGCATAATATTTGATAAACTAAGGATATAAATGTAAAGTCTGCAACATCCTCTAAAAAAGAACATATAACTAATAAACCAGCAGAGATAAAATAGAATCATAAAAATGTTCACTTCATACAAAAGAAAACAGAAAGGGAATAAAAGGAATAAAAATAGAAGGGATAAATGGAAAACAAATAACAATAGATTGAAATCAACCATATTGATAATTATATTAACTATATGTTGTGTAAACATAACATTTAAAAGCAGAGATTATCAGACCGTAAAAAAAACATACTATTTGCAATAACACTTAAATATGAATGCATAGATGGCTTAAAAGTAAATAAAAGCTGTCAAAAGAAAGTAGGAATAGCCATATTAGTATTAGACAAAATATTCTCCAAAACAGATAATATTACTCAAGATAATGAGAGAAACTTTCCTAATGATTGAGAAGTTAAATCATCATGCAGACCTAACAAATTTCAGTGCACCTAATAATAGAGCTTCAAAATGCATGATGCAAAAATGGACAGAGATGAAAGTAGAAATGAATTAGAGCTAACATTACATTTAAAGATTTCAAAATCCTGTCTCAGAAACTGATAAATTAAAAATAGAGATACACTCAGGAAGAATATCAACTGTAACTATTAACCAATAGGACTTGACAGAGAACATTCCACCTAGTGAGAACGGAACACATATTCTGGGCAACACCAGTCATTGGTAAATATGTGAAGCAACTAGAACACTCATGTATGTAAAATGTAAAGGATTGTTAAATGGTTCAACACACTTTAGACAACAATGACAATTTCTTTGAAATTCACCTCACTCAAGAAAGTGAAAGAATATGTCTACACAAAATCTTATATACGAATATACATAGCAGCTTTATTAATAATAATCTGAAAATGAAGACAATGCAAATGTGTATTTAGAGGGGAACAGATAAACAAATTCTGATATATCTGTATGATGGATTCCTAAAGACTATTCAGCCACAAAGGAAGGAATGACCCACCAATAAGTGTAAAATCATGACTGAATCTTGAAAACATTATGCTAAGCAAAGATACAAGAAACAAAAATGTATATACCATATGTTATCATTTACATGGAATTCTAGAAAAGGGAAATCTAATCAATAGTTGCCTAAAGTTGTAGTTCTTTCAGGGACTGATAATAAAGGGGCACAAGACAAATATTTGAGGTGATACAAATATTCTGTCTTTATTGTGTTGGTGTTTACACATGAGTGTATATATTTGTAAGAACTAATCAAACTTCAGTGCATTTGGGTGGCTCCGCTGGTTGAGTGTCCATCTCTTGACCTTGGCTCAGGTGATGATTCCTGGGTTGTTGGATTGAGCTCTTCATGGGGCTCTGTGCTCTCAGCACATAGAGCCTGCTTAAGATTCTCTCTTTCCCTCTGCCCCACTCCCCTTCTTGTGTGCTCTCTCTTTCTAAAATAAAAATTTTAAATTTAAAAATTTAAAAAAAGAACTAATCAAACTTTATAATAAAAAACAGCTATCTCTTGTTATATGAAGGAAGTTTATTCAATACCTTTGATTAAAGAAAGAGATTTGAAAAACTTATAAGGGATGTTTCCATGTGTGGTCTAAGGGAATAATTTTGTGACCAAATATATTGAGGAACTTTCAATTTCAACAAATTGGATTTTTTTTTCTATAGGAATTCTTATTTAGTAGGTTTATTATTATTTTTTTAAGTTTATCTATTTTTGGAGAGAGACAGAGTGAGCAGGGAATAGGCAGAGAGAGAGGGAAAGAGAGAGAATCTCAAGCAGACTCCACATTGTCAGTGCAGAGTCCCACAGGGGACTCAAACTCAGTAACTGTGAGATCATGACCTGAGCTGAAATCAAGGGTTGGACACCCATCCAACTAGACCATTCAGGCACCCTAGTAGCTTTTATAATGTAAAATCTTGGGGCACCTGGGTGACTCAGTCGGTTGAGCATCCGACTTCAGCTCAGGTCATGATCTCACACTATGTGAGTTTGAGCCCTGCGTCGGGTTCTGTGCTGACAGCTCAGAGCCTGGAGCCTGCTTCAGATTCTGTATCTCTCCCTCTCTCTGCCCCTCCTCTGCTCATGCTCTGTCTCTATCTCAAAATAAATAAATAAATAAAAACATTAAAAAAATTTTTTTAATGTAAAATCTCAAAGACAGTCTCATGTTTTTAGCCATTCCCAAGCTGTTAATGGAGCATCTTCCTGGAATAATTTTCTCTGTAAAATATGTTTGAAAAATACTTCTCTATTTTAACCAGACATTATGTGGAAGGGGTATGTGAAGTAATTTTTCTTATCATCCTTAGTTTCGTGTTAGTGATAGAAAGACTGTTTTGTTGTTGTTGTTGTTGTCTTTTTTTTTTTTTTAACAATTCTGGTCAAGATTTGAAAAGGGATTATTAGGAAGAAATGTTGTAGGTAAACGGACAAAAATACTGTGGTACATCCAGACAATGGGGTATTATGTGCTAAAAAGAAATGAGCTATCAAGTCATGAAAAGACTTGGAGGAAACTTAAATTCATATCACTAAGTGAAACAAACCAGTGTGAAAAGGCTACATACTGTGGAATTCCAACCATATGACATTCTGAAAATGTCAAAACTGTGGAGGCAGTAAAAAGGTCAATGGTTGCCAGGGGCTGGGGAGAGGGAAGGGATGAACAGGTAGAGCATGGAAGATTTTTAGTGCAGTAAAATACTCTGTAGGACACTATAATGGTGGTTACATGTCACTATACAGTTGTCCACATCCATGGAATGTACAACAGCAAGAGTGATTCCTGAGAAAAACTATGGACTTTGGGTTATTAGGATGTGTCAGTTATAAGTTGTTACAGACAATAGTTGTAATAAGTGTACCACCCTGGTGGGGGGTAGTGATAATAAGGCAGGCTATGCTTGTGTGAGGGCTGGAGGTATGTGGGAAAACTCTGTACTTTCCTCTTAGTTCTGTTATGAACCTAAACTGCTCTAAACAAATATAATCTTTAAAAGGAAAGGAGAAATGTTGTAAGCATTTAGAAGTGGAAGGAGAGGTTTTTATTAGACTTCATGGGTTCATCAAGAAGAAATCATTCAAGGTAGAATCATTTCCTTCTTTGGTGGGTTAGGTATAATATTATACCTGTTTTGATTTTATTATGATGTCAGCGTCTCCTGTGATATCTTTGTGAACATCATAGGATGATTTAGTATAAACAGAGTGATTGACGGGAGGTACAAGGGCTAGATTCAAAGAGTCAGTGTTTATCTGAAGGATGTTTCTATGAGGCGTAGGACGCTTCCTTCAACCTTATGTATGTGAGCGTGTGTTTGTATAGTTTTTGGTTTTTTTTTTTTTTTTTTACATTTTAAACAATGCCATGTTGTTGTTGTTGTTGTTGTTTAAAACAAGTTCTTGCATTCTTTGAAAACATTTTAAACATGACATGCCATTCAGCTAATGATCATAATTTTATACAGTTCAAAGTTGAGAAAAATATTAGCTAAAATATTTGATGCTAGAATTATTATCCATAAAGAATTCAAGTGATTGAAATAACATATAAATGTTTTGAAGAAATAAAGGTTCTAAATAGGTAAAGGTAAATTTATGTCACCATTTTTACCATAAAATAATTGTGCTAATGAAATGTGATACATAAAAGGATTTAAGGATTTTAAGGTGATTGTAAATGGAATGTAGATTAACCATTGACATGTCTCACCTAAACGCCAAAATTAATAATAATTACTACAGTTTATTGAATGTCTACTATGTGCCAGGCATTGTTAGGAACTTAGCATACATTTATCTATAAATATCATGTCCATCTTTAATTTTTAAGTTTGATTTTTTCTATTTTATAAATTTAAATTTAAACTTAGGTTAAATATCTTGCTCACACAGCTAGTAAGAGTTGGAACTAGATTACTGATATCAGATCCTTCATTCACAATATTCATAGTCTTTTTCTGTTTCTGCCTTGTTGTTAGTATGATCTTAATATACACTAAGGTGAAAAGAAATAAGTAACATAAAGAAAGGATTTTAGGCACATTTTAATTCACGCTATTCAAAGTCACATTTGGGTTTTTCCCTTTAAGAACACTACAGTTTAAGAGGAAAGCTAAAGTGCTTTTAGAGTACAGACAATCATAGAGCTTTAAATTCATTTTACATGAGGAGTGGTCAGAAGAACTAAGGATTTTTGACCTGGATAGCTGTGGATGGTGTTGGCCCATGGTGGTTGTCTTCAACATTTGAAGAACTCTTATCTGAAAGAGAGGTTACATTTTCCTTTGTGACTCTACAAAGTAGAACTAGGACTACTAAATGAAAGAATCACGAAGCCAGATTGGGATAACATAAGTTAGTATTTTCCAGGAGAGTTGGCAGGTGTACTCAGATCTTGGAATGGTGGTGAGCTGTCCAGCACTGGAAGCGTTCAAGCAGAGGGGAGTCGATCACTTAGTTAGCTATCAGCATGGAATCACTGGCAGTCTCAGCTGACTTTTCAAGTTCTTGGAGTTTAATTTTATAGAAACAGCAGTAAATTAACCGGGTGGAAGCTAGCATGCATTTCTTAAAAAGTAATTTTGTTGAATACCTTCATTATGAAACTAGATTAAAACTGGAACCAGCAACAGTAACACCTGCAGGTTAAAAGCTGGCAGGCATTTGTTGGTAAAGAGAGAACAGAATGCATGTATTGTCCCATCCACTGTTTTAAGCACTTGCCAACCAATAATTATTTACTTTTGGACAAAGATCTCTTGTGTGTGTTTTTAGCATTCTTTAAGGAGCTGACTGCAGAATGTTTTCATCTCCATCTCCAGGACAAGTCTTTGAGTCTTGGCAAAGGAAGAAGCCAGGGGAACCTTTACTCTGTAGAAGGTGAATGTTCTTGGCTGTGATGGAAGTAACCCGGCTGTTTCATGGGCCTCATTCTTTCCATCTCACACATTGAAAAGACCGCCCAGGACAGCTGCCAAGACATCCAGGTCCCTGTGGCCTCTGCAAGCAGCACTCAGGACACTTTGTGGAAGGTATGGTTGGCTTTCCTTCAGCACTCACAAAAGATAAGATATATCCATCCTATCCCTCCCCCCACCCCACACACCCTCAAATCTTCCACAGGCAGTTTGGTTTATTGATCTATTACATAGTCACCATCTGCCTGGAAGCATCTTGAAGATCTCCATTTTGCATTTTATACCCTTGCTATTCAAGGTGTGGTCTGTGGACCAACATCAGTGTCAGCATCCCTGGAGCTTGTTAGAAACGCCAAGTTCTTGGGCCTCGACCAGGCCCACTCAACCAGAATCCACATTTTAATAAAATTCCTGTGAATTGTATGCACATTAAAATTTGAGAAGCACTATTTTAGACTACCTGCTCATGATCTTACACATTTTATAAACATACTGTATGGTTTAGTACTTTCTCACATTGGTTTAATTATACTTTTTAGTGCTTCAAGATGTATCTCTTAGTTTGCAGTTAGTGAGCTTTCTGGAACTATTGCCTAACTAGAATTTTCAACTCATCCTTTACTGTCAAGCATCATAACCGAATTGGCCATCAGTTATAGATCTTTTAATCCCGCCTCCAAATTGTTTCTCTTCCACCTGCCATACAGACCTGAATCAGGCTCCATCATTCAATCTGGGCTGTAATTATGGCCTTTCTGCTTCTGGTTTCTCTCAGCTCTCATTCATTCTCCAGCTATGGGAAAAGGTAATTTTTATTGAAAGCATTGTTCTAGGTCTGTGTCCTAACTTACTAGTGTGAATTCACATTCTTCTCTAATTAGTCTCCAATAACCTTTTAGCTTCTTCTGTTTTCTCATTCCTACCACACACCTTAGTTCTAACCATAAACTACTACTGGCCATTTGTGTATTTCTTTTGTCTTGAAAGCTCATCCTCATGCTTCCTCCTCATTTGTCTTTCTAAATTCATCATAAAGTAAAGTTGTGCACAGCCTTCCCAGGAAGAATGGATTGTTTCTTCCTCAGCGAATGTAACAGTTTACGAGTATGTGTCATTTTCTTGTCTCCATATACTGCTAGATACTTATTTTCTTGTCTCCATATACTGCTAGATTATGAGTCTCTTCAAGGCAAGAATAAGAGAGACATTACTAGTACTTCGTTCAAAAGAATAGGTTCTGTAAAACTGATATAAAATTCCATTCTTTCCTTACCACTGCGTGACTCTAATGAGTTACCTCTCTCTTCAGTTTCCTGGTTTATAATTACACCTGTGTTGAATGGATTTTGTAAGGATTAAAGTAAAATATGAACAGTTTGGTTTACATGATGTTTAGTTCATAATAATAACTTTATGGTAGAAGGAAATGGTATATTGGATGGTCATCAAGGAAGGGCAGGGATTTAACTATGGAAAGTGATATGAATTTAAATTCTGGGATAGGAAGGCAAGAGGGAAGGTTCATCATGGGAAGAAGAAAGAAGCCCAATAATTAGAACTATGATAGGATTAGAGGGTTCATAGTGACCTACCTTATTGCTGAGTTCCCTGGCCTAGAGTTGTTGAGGATTGACCCAGTGACCACAAGAGGGTGGGCACAGGTGATGCAGAGCTAAAGAAACCATGTCCCTATAAAGTGACCTATAGTCACCCATATAAAGTGTGGGAGCATGATTTCCATTTTGTCTTTACTGTCTTCTCTGATGACATCCAGAATTCTGTGGGTCTTAATATGTGAGGTCATTTGTCCTTTCTCCTTTCCTTCCTTCGTTCCTTCCTTCGTTCATTCCTTCCTTCCTCTTTCTCTCTTCCTGCTTTTCTTTCCTTCCCTCCTCCCCCCCTTTCCTCTCTCTCTCCTCTTCATTCTCCCTGCTGAAAATTCCAGAAAGACCGAGCAGAATTAGTTTAGCGACAATGAATATTTGCTCAGTATACACTCAATTAAAACCAACAGACAGAACATACACAGTTGGAGACGATTGCCTGTCATTATCAGCGCAGACAGATTTGAACTAATATTCTAGAAAGGAAAGAATGGCCTGCCACTTTCTATGAGTCAAAATCTGTGATTCTGATTGAAGAGGACAGTGTTAAATTGGAGACAAAATCCACATAATAATAAATAAATAAATATTAAGTCTTAATTCCTAACATGTGTCCTGAGAAGACTTTAGTCTTGGAACACTTTCTTATCATACAGAAAATTCTTATTTTAGGAAGTGGGAAGAGGTGCATTTCTTGGCTTCCAGCCTGGGTACTTAGGACTCAGACAGACTCCAGCATTTGGGAGTGGAAGAGCAAGGATCCTAGCAGCAGACTGAGCTCAACAGCAGTCTGGTCATAGCCTGTACCAGGTTGCTTTCAGAGGTGTACTGCCACATTTGAATTCATGCACATTAACTTTTGCCACACCTGACTGTATATACTGTTTTAGGGAGTCAGGGAATATGGCATAGGATTAAGTGGAATTTTTTGCAAGAAAAAAGTAAGAGGAAGAGTATGAAGCCAAGCTGTGCCAAAGGAAGAGTGGTGTTGACTGCATCACATTAAAACATGATATTGTGAGTGTGTGATGAGTATAATTAGGACTGCAAACAGCTTTACTCATAGGGGGACACAGTGCTGATGGGCAGATGACATCATGAATAAATAATGTGGTAACTGTGGATGTTTTTATATGAATTTTTTATGCTAGAGTAGTAACTAGGTTGTATATTGTGTTTAGACGCCTAACATTGTTTTGAGTCTTTTATTTCTTTCAAGTGTGACCCACAATTCTAGGATTTAAGTGTGCAGGAGAAAAAATAAGTTAATAAGCATGGCAGCAGTGATGTTACCTCTTTTGTGTTTTTTTTCTTAAATTTGTAAGAAGTGAAGGGAAAAATTGGATTCTTATTGCATAGAAACTATATGCCTGGCTGTGCCAGGTATTTTGCCTAGGTTGTTTCATTACATACTCAAAATCATTAAGGTAGGGATTAACATTCCCATTTTGTAAATAAGGAAACCAAAGTTTGAAGGAGTTGAATAATATTTTTCAGGATCACAAAGTAAGCAAAGGTAAGATTGAAATCCAGATCATCTGGCTTTAAATTCTAGGCCTTTGCTTGTTATTTTACGTTATTATATGTGTTTGCTTAATTTTGTCATCCCTTTAGATGGAAACATAACATTGCCTAATTGAACTCTTTCTCTCTCTATGTATATACACTCTCTCTCTATATATAGAATATAGAATATAGAATATATATTCTATTTTTTTTTAATTTTTTTTAATGTTTATTTCTGAGGCAGAGAGAGAACATGAGTGGGGGACGGTCAGAGAGAGAGGGAGACACAGAATCAGAAGCAGGCTCCAGGCTCTGAGCTGGCAGCGCAAAGCCCGACGCGGGGCTCGAACTCACAAACCATGAGATCATGACCTGAGCTGAAGATGGTCGCTCAACTGCCTGAGCCACCCAGGCGCCCCTATTCTATTTGTTTCTATAACTCTTACATTACAGGACCCAGAATCTCAAGATATCCTGATACAGACATAGGCTTAGACTCTTATTATCTTCACTGCTATGTGACTTTAAACGAATACTCTTAACCCTTTAGTGACTCATTTTCCTAATCTGTAAAATTAGAGGACTTGGACCATTTGCTTTTAGTAACCATTTCAAGCACTAATATCTGTGTATAAATAAAACTTAAGTATAGGGGAGCCTTGGTGGGTCAGTCAGTTAAGTGTCCGATTTCAGCTCAGGTCATGATCTCATGGGTTTGAGCCCTTCATCGGGCTCTGTACTGACAGTTCAGAGCCTGGAGCTTGCTTCGGATTCTGTGTTTCCTGCTCTCTCTGCCCCTCCCCGACTCTTGCTCTGTCTCTCTGTCTCTCAAAAATAAATAAACATTAAACATTTTTTTTTAAAATAAATAAAGCTTAAGTATAAGAAATTCTACTTTAAATTCTCTTTGGGTACCAAATGGAAAAAATAGAATAGAGAATTGAGCAACACCAGTGAAAATCTTTAGGGAGCATAGTTCATGGCTTAATTAGGTTTAAACTAGCCAAGTCCATGTGGAGCACCATGTGCTTAATGGTGGGTGAGTAGGACTATGAGGTAAGTTCCATTAGTAGTAAGTACAGCTGGGACAGTGTTGGACTTGATAAAGCAGAAAAAGTATGGGATTTGGAATAACAGATACCCGAACTGAATCCTAATTTGATCAATGATTAGTTACATAGTTTGAGCATGATTCTGAGCTTCAGTTTCCTCCTCTGTAACCTGGGAGTAATTGTGATGCTCTTGGGAGAATAGAGTGAGAATGAGAACTAACTACCCAGCACATGACCTAGAACGTGGTTCTATGGATGGTGCTCAATAAGTGCCAGCTTCCTTCTCTTCTCTGTACGTGGGTGACTGGCACAAACTGTGCAGAATAAAAAGCTGGGCCACGTCAGCACCAAGTTCCCCATAGGACATCTCTGGATCATCAAACATTTATAGGAAGATCAGAGTTACAGAAGAGTCTAGACTGACTCCATTCCCACTTCCTGTTCCAGAAGAAACCCTTTCCTTGGTCTTTCTAACAGTCCCTGAGTAATTTCTTTTGCATTTTTGAGGGAAGTTTGTTGTGTGCAGACATGGAGGCCTGGCCACACACCGTGGATGTTTGATTTTCCTTCTCCCTCCTTCTCCCAACATCTCTCACGAGGAAGCCTTAATCTGAGCTGTTGCCAGGTGATGAGATCTCCACATTCCTTCCAGCAGCTGCTATTTATGTATGGTGTCTGGTGGTGTTTTAACACCTGGTTCAATATTTACCTGTGAGGGCTTCACTTTACTCTCTGACCTTATTCACAGAATGGAGCTGTCCAGAAAATGATACCTTGGGGATTGTTATTAAGTATCCCCAAAGCACACCACTCAGTATTCACCCATCTTTCCAGAAATTTTCTTTCAGGTAGCAGATTCTGACAGCAGATGAAACTGCTATCTTATTTATTTATTTATTTATTTATTTATTTATTTATTTATTTATTTTTCTGGACTCTTGAAGCTGTGAGCACTAGGAACATGATGAATTAATTAAAATAAGCACATCCCAAGTTTGTGGGTAACTAAAAGTTAGAAACAAGGAAATGAAGTGTTTTATTAGCCTTCACTTTACTCTCTTATGCATGAAGAGAAGAAATAAAATAAAACTCTAGATTCTTAAACTCTTATTCAGCTTCGGTAGTCACCTGCAAAGTCATATTAGTATAGCACCTAGCAATAAAGTGTTTTCAGATTCATTATTTCATTCCATCAACCCTATGTGCCAGCACAAGGCTGGTATAATTATTCCCATTTGTAGATGGAAAATAGAGGCCTAGAGCAGTTAAAGCATTTGTCAAGACATTTCAAAAACTTTGTTGAACGAAATGGGGAATAGTTAGGCAAAATAAAACATATGCAGAAACGACCACATATGACTACTTCACAGCCAGATGTAATGATGGAACTTTTATCATTAATCCATTTTACAGATGAGAAAACATGGCTAACAGTCATGTCTTGATTTGCCCAATTATATCAAATTGTTCACACACTTATGGGCAGGATGCATTCATACATTGTTAAAATAAGAAATATTGTGGTAGGAACTATGTCCTGTAGTTGGGAGCATGGACATAGGTTCAGATAAGCCTGTCTTTCAAACTTTGTTCTACCAAGGGAAAGCATCTTAACTCTTCTGATTTTGATCATTGTTGCTAAACATTGATCCTAGTTGCTAAATACCTCAGTTTCCTAACTTTTGAAATGGGAATGAATAACGTCTAGTTAGCACCATTGTAAGAAATAAAGTCAGTAGTGTGCCTACTATATGGTAGAGACTCAGCATTGGCTCATAAACTGGAGAGTTTGTTGTCAGTGTTTGCAATTCTAGGAAGGTGCTCACACAATTTTGGTTTGTCTTGATTTTTGGCTGGGCCTCAGGGAGTTGAGGAGAGAGAAGAACTGGCTTGAAGCGAACTACCTCTACACACACATAGTTCTGGCTTTCTGGCCAGGTCTACGTCCTGTGTAATTACAATGACATCTCAATATGTTCTCATGTCTCAAGGAGTCTTGCTTGTATCACATGTGCATTTGAAAGTTACAGCTCCAGAACTACAAATGCTGAACGGTCTCCAGGTAACATGATGCCATGTGGAACAAAGAGCTCGCCTTCAAAATGCTGCCAGGAAGATTCACTTTTTATGGCACTTTTTATAGGAATTCCCATGGAGAAGAATTCTCAGGAGAAGAATTTGGCCTCTTGGTTTGAAGCACATCTGGTGATTTGAGTTGTCAAAGAGCAAGTAGTCCATAACAATTGAGAGAATGAGGTAAATGTGAAATTGGAGCTGGACAAAGTCAGGAGAAATTCAAATTGCAGACAGCTTTGTTTATCTTTCACAACATCCTGCTGGTTCATAAATTAGATGGAGATTTTTCAAATTATTCAAAAATGAAAAATGGGTGAAATCCCAGTGGAGCTACTATGTTGATCTAATTAAGTCTCTTTATTCAGAGGCTACTTCCTAATTTGTGAATGTTGTAGGACTCTTGCTTTCCCCCACTCACACCCACCCAATTGTCTACCTGTTGGTCAATTCTCTTCCTAGCCATTTCTACTGTAATTTATGAGTGAGAAGGCAAAAGGGATCCAATAGGTTAACTATGAGTGGAATCTATTCTCTTAATCTCAGCATTATATAGGCACTTAAGAAATGTTTACTAGATGAAGGAAATCTACTTATTAAACAGTTCTGAGCTAATTGAGTTCCAGATCTGCCATAGATTTTGTTAATCCATTTTTATTCTCACTTTCTATGTAGCTGATTGAACCATCAAAAGTCATACTTAGAGGTTTTCTTTTGGGCTTCAGCACTTCTTTTTATTTACATGACAGCCTATAGGTGAGAGAAAATATTCAGATTTGAAATTTTGTAAAAAGTCAATTGTAACTAAACCAGTAAATATACCCAATTATCTTAGAAGAAATTTTTGTCTTCTGTGAGCTCTTAAATAATAGTATTTGTCTCCCCCCCGCCCCCGACTTTGGCAATTATCACATGCCTTGCATCATACTGCTTTGTGTATACCGTCCCATCTCCCCCACTAGACTATAATTCAGTCACCTTGAGAGCATCTTTGTACTCATCTTTGTCATCTCCAGAGCAGTCCAATAAAACTTAATGCCAGACAAATTTGTAATTTGTAGCTTTCTAGTAGCCACATTAAAATCAGAAAACCAGATGAAATTAATTTTAATAACATAATTATTTAAGCCGAATTATTTACTTACTCTCAAGTAATTATCACTTTTATATATAAATGATATAAAAATTATGAGATATATTTTATATTTTAAAAAATATTAAGTTAACATCTCCTATGTATTTTATATTCGTGGTACATTTCCATTCCGACAAGCCAGACTTCAAGTGCTCAGTAGCCACATGAGGCTAATGTCTACCATATTGGACAGCCTGATTTTAGAACACTATATATATATATATATATATATATATATATATATATATATATAGCACTCTACTATCAGACTGGAGAGCATGTGGGTCCAAATACCACCTCTGCTGATTCCCTAAGCCTCAGCATCTTCATCTTGAGAATAATATTAATAATTAGAACAATACCTGGCACATGGTAGGTATTCAAAAGGCATTTATTAAATGAATCAAAGTATTTTTCATAGGGGATGATTTGAAAGTTGAATGAAATAATGCATGTAGGGGCGCCTGGGTGGCGCAGTCGGTTAGGCGTCCGACTTCGGCCAGGTCGCGATCTCGCGGTCCGTGAGTTCGAGCCCCGCGTCAGGCTCTGGGCTGATGGCTCGGAGCCTGGAGCCTGTTTCCGATTCTGTGTCTCCCTCTCTCTCTGTCCCTCCCCCGTTCATGGTCTGTCTCTCTCTGTCCCAAAAATAAATAAAAAACGTTGAAAAAAAATTTTGAAAAAAAAAAAGAAATAATGCATGTAAAGCCCTTAGCACAGTGTATGGCACATAGAATCTCTCCAAAAAAATTAGCCATTACTGTTTTTAAGATAGTGTCTGGACACAACATATTCAATAGACATTTTCTTTTCATGTCTGCTGGCCAAACTTTTATCCATCCTTGATACACATCTCATAGAGTATCTTCTCTGTGAAGCCTTCATCCATCCCAACCAAGTGCATATGAATCTGTTCTTCCTCTGTTCTTTTGTAGAAGTTGATTAATCTTTTATAAAATCCCTTATCACATTATAATTTAAGTATTTTTGTGTTTTCATTTTCCTGTAGATGATAAGCCCCCACATGCAGGGGCGTTATCTATTTATGTAGGTATCACTCATTATGCACTACACATTAACTGGGCATGGTGAGTGCTCAGTATATCTTTACTGTTTAAGAAATGAATACATTCATTTCTCTGTAGCATGAGAGGTTGAGATCTCTTCCAGAGGACAGCTTGTTGGATTGTTTTTCTGGTCTGGACACTCCTTAGAAATAAAAAGTATGGTGTCAGCTTTGAGTTTCCTCTTAAACATTTATTGAGCTGATGGATATTTCCTGAGATATTAAAACTCATAATTAGTTTTAATAGGACAATTATGGGCCCTGAGGAGAAGATAAAGTGTCTATGATTGCCAGGCGATGGAAATTTTATAAAAAGCCACTGAAACTAATATTACCGACACATCTAAACTGAAGATAAGTTCCTTTTTCATTGTGGGTCACAGCTGTGTAGGGCACCAGCTAATTCATGAAGAGTGTACAGTTACCCAGGATTTAAACTTAGATAAACTTCAAGTGTGCAGCCGCCAATCACTGAACATTCTTAGTATTGGTCAGAGCAGAGCTGTCACTTGAGTTCTCCTTTTGCTCCTTGGGTTTGGTCCTTAGAGGTACATCTGCATTAGCCCCAAAAAGCTTGTCTCTGTGCTAATGCTCATTCCTTAACTTCCTTCAGATAAAGCGGAAGTTGGGTTGAGGTCAACATTGCTGGTATTAGGTCAATCAGTTTTAAGTATGATAAGATTGTGTAGAAAGTTTAAATTTTGGCTTTTTCTTGCTGTTTAGTATGCCTGTCCTTGACTTCCATCCACATCTTCTTAGTTTTCTGGTACAGTTTAAGCAAAGGCAAACAGTTAATTTAATGAACAAGTGTTTACTTATTCCATGGAAGATGGTGCCACTATGTTAGGCAACGGGGCATAGACATAAATAAGAAATGGCCAACTTCTCTTGTATGGCAGGAAAGATGGACAAACAAAATTGCAAGAGAGTGCTATAAAGGCAGTGACATAAGTTTATACAGATTGCTTTGGGAATATAGAGTAAGGACAATTAACAGTTGTTATGTATTAGATAAATGGTAAAGTAGAAAAATCATCTGGCTCTATTTCTTCTTGGCCAAGTAATCTTAAGTAGATGAATTAACCTATCTAAGCCTTGATTTCCTCAGCTGCAAAATGGGGATCATTAAAGTATTTGTCTCTGTGGATGGAGTTGACTGGAACCATATGAAGGATCACTAAGCAGTAAGAGGACTGGATACATAAGCTAATGCAATGCAGAACACATAGCACAGTGGTAAGGTTGAGTAAGTATTTGCTATCGCTGCTGTTATCTAATAATGAGATGATTCTTTGGAGTGTATAATGTACCTCCATTTTCTGTAATTGTACAGACTGTGATAGAATTTTACTTTATATTTAGATCAAGGTATTGTGGCAACAGTATGAAATTTGTATTTTTTTTTTTTCAAATCAGGATTTTCTAATTCAATTCAAAGCCGTATGGGAGACTAATTCAGGGGAACTTGCTTTGTCAGTATGAAGAGAGATAATTTAAAGCTTGAAATATTTGTGGAAAAATAGTTAGATCAATGAATAGAATAAATATTTCAGAGGCAGCTTCAGTTTATAGAAAAACTTTATATATAATAAAGAAGGCATCACAAATTAATACAAAAAGAACAGACTCTGTATTACACTGTGTTAGGAAATTAGCTATTTTGAAAGGAAATTAACATGTATCTCCTTTTCAAAGCCCATGGAAAAATGCTTATGGATTAAGATTTAAATATTAAATACACACAGAGATAGCAAACATAACCAAATACTTACTCTTTGGTTAGAGAGATGACTTTCCATTGCTCTTAGATCAAAGTCTTAAGTTTTTAATTCAGTTTGAGAGATTCTCTGGTCTCTGCCTAATTCTCCATTGTTACCCAGAATCACTCTCCCTTCCCATTCTGTGTTCCTTCTCTAGGGGAGAGATCTTAGATCTCTAGATCTTATCTATCTAGATCTTAGATCCCTGGATGTTTACTCCCAACATAGAATAAGCTAGTGATTGTGGTGGAAGGGAACCAGAGAGGCTAGAAGGAATGGCAGGCCTGGAGAAATGGGGACCTGGGACTGATCTAGCAAATAGATCGACTAAGTGCAGGTCTTCTTGTTGCACAGCACCCAGTTCCAGAGCTTAGTAGCCAGGATGATACTTCTCAGGAAGAGTTGAGAGGACACTTTCCTGGAAAACTGGTATTGCCACAGAGAAAAGACTAGCAAACTAGCCATCCCAGTTGAGAAAGGAGCTGGCCACCAGATCACCTCACACTGACATACACCTAGAGATGGAGATGATGGGGCTTTGGGACATCAGAAGTGACATAGGTCAGATCATGTAAAGTGAACCTGTCAGACACAGTGTCCCATACAATAGAAAATGTTCTGCAATGCTTTCTATACTTTTCTGAAGCTAAATCCGTAGATAATAGGATTACTATTAGGATCTACTAATACGTATAATTTCTAAAAGACTCATGTAATTTCCTAAGAGT
The DNA here is from genome assembly GCF_016509475.1 of Prionailurus bengalensis. Taxonomy (NCBI): domain Eukaryota; kingdom Metazoa; phylum Chordata; class Mammalia; order Carnivora; family Felidae; genus Prionailurus; species Prionailurus bengalensis. Next base: position 41,392,574 of record NC_057346.1, read on the forward strand.
AAAATTAGGTGAGAAAATTCTAAAAATATATGTAAACCCTAGTGTGTGATTGCACCAGAAGATATAATGAAGTAAATGCTTTAACTATAGTCAGAATCACTATAAACATGACATAAAATTGTAGATTGATACAAATAGGATATCATGAGTAACTCAAGTATAATGAGTGACATTGTCATTGATGGCATGACTTTGTGAAAAGAACAATTCTTTTTTTTTTTTTAATTTTTTTTTCAACGTTTATTTATTTTGGGGAGAGAGACAGAGCATGAATGGGGGAGGGGCAGAGAGAGAGGGAGACACAGAATCGGAAACAGGCTCCAGGCTCTGAGCCATCAGCCCAGAGCCCAACGCGGGGCTCGAACTCCCACACCGCGAGATCGTGACCTGGCTGAAGTCGGACGCTTAACCGACTGCGCCACCCAGGCGCCCCAACAATTCTTGATAAAGTTCCAAATGAAGTGATGTATAACGTTCAGAGAGGATGCCAGAAAGTCATGCAGGAGGCAGGGAGATTCTTCTCTGTGCTATGCATGGTGGAACATCTAGCAGCTGCCCTGCTCACTAGATGTTAAGAGTGCCACTCGTGGGAACAGTAAGATTCCCCTGGAGAATTTTATAAAAGGCCCTCTTCAGTACACTAGCACCCCCATGGAGAAACACTGACCGAAGGTCTTGAAATCTATTTTAAGAGTTTTTGACATTGAGTAGGGAGTGATATGCAAAGACACTGAAAGATTTTTATCAGAGGAATTATATCCAACTCGTGTTTTAAAAGAATACTTGTGTTGAAAATAGGCTCTAGTGAGGAAGGGCAGAAGCCAGAGATTTCTTAGGAGGCTCTGCCATCAGCCAAGGTGGCTCTAGCTCAAGGTGTTGGTAAGAAGGAGCTGGGTTGGATTCTGGATATATATATATATATATATATATATATATATATACACATATATATATATATATACATATATATATGTTATAATATGTATATAATAGATGAAACAGGATTTGTTAATGAATTTCATGTGCAAATGATAAAAAAAAACATGAGTCAAGAATAGCAAAATTAGGCATTAAGCTTCTCTGAGGCAGTGTTCTCACACACTGTGATTCTTTTGTAATGCTTTCTTGGCAGGGAGGTGGATCCGAAGTCAGGTTTTGCAAAGATATGCCATTGTTTGTCAGTAGTCAGCTAAGTAGAAGGTTCTTCACTTTTGCCTTTCACACATCACCCAGAGCCATCAATGGGGACCAGAGCTATGGCTGTAATATTAGAATGAGTACGCATTTAGAGTGTCTCTAATGAAGGTGCATGCATGGTCCAATACTGCAAATCGCATTAACCTGATCAACATAACATCATTCCACTACCCGATCATCTTACCACGGCACATGTGGTAAACTGGAGACAGAGCTGAAATGAGTTTTCTAGTTCCTGAGGGAATAGGGTCAAAGCAACACAAAACCTCTGGTTTTTCACGGACAATATCCTTCAAGCCTAGAGGCTAATCACTAAAAACAGAATCAAATTAAGAAATTAACGTGAGCTATTATAGGATAGTGTTAAAAACTCTTACTCCCAGTCGCTGGATACAAGAATCAGGGAGTGAAGCTAAAAATGACCTAAGGTGGGTTATAAACTTCCTCCAAATCATGTGTTGTCTGTAAAATGCATGTGAATTTTGTGTCTACTCCACATTATTTCTATGCTTTTTTAAAATGGAAAAGTTCTATCTTAAATTATTTTCTATTAAGTAAGATTTATGTATTATTTTTGTCTCGTGGCTTCCTATACACATAATCCCATGTATGCTGCAAAGTTACCAAAGCACATTTGTATTCGATTGGATCAAAAAGATGGCAGAGGGGCGCCTGGGTGGCGCAGTCAGTTAAGCGTCCGACTTCAGCCAGGTCACAATCTCGCGGTCCGTGAGTTCGAGCCCCGCGTCGGGCTCTGGGCTGATGGCTCAGAGCCTGGAGCCGGTTTCCGATTCTGTGTCTCCCTCTCTCTCTGCCCCTCCCCCGTTCATGCTCTGTCTCTCTCTGTCCCTAAAATAAATAAACGTTGAAAAAAAAAAATTAAAAAAAAAAAAAAAGATGGCAGAGACATGCAGAGTAATTGAGAGTCCAATAAAGGTGTTATTATTTTTGTGAAGGCATTATTTTATTTTTTAAAAATGTTTGTTTATTTTTGAGATAGTACAAGCAGGGGAGGGACAGAGAGAGGGGGACAGAGGATCAGAAGTGGGCTCCGTGCTAACAACAGTGAGCCTGATGCGGTACTCAAACTCACTAACCGCGAGATCATGACCTAAGCTGAAGCTGGATGCTCAACTGACTGAGCCACCCATGTGCCCTGAAGGCATTATTATTTTTTTTAATACGAAATTTATGGTCAAATTGGTTTCCATACAACACCCAGTGCTCATCCCAACAGGTGCCCTCCTCAATGCCCATCACCCACGCTCCCCTCCCTCCCACCCTCCATCAACCCTCAGTTTATTCTCAGTTTTTAGAAGGCATTATTTTTACCCGGGACAGGCAGAGTTAAGGAAAACAAACCCACCACAGTGGGTTGAATGGTACCTTCAAATATTGTATCCTAATCCCTGTAACTAAAGATTGTTTTAGAGAGAAGACTGAATAATACTTTGTAAGGTAACATATGTGGTTATGTCAGGGATGTTGAGATGAGGATGTTACCTTGGATTATTCAGGTGGGCCCTAGAGGCCTTCACAAGTGTGCTTATAAGAAAGAGGCAGTGGGGGGTAAATAACACTGGACAGGAGAGGCAGAGGCAGTGTGAAGATGGAGGCAGAGCTTGGAGTGCTGAGGCCGTAAGCCAAGGAATGTAGACAGTCAACTAAAGCTCTATAAGGCAAAAAACCTATTTTCCACAAGAGCCTCTGGAGTGTAAAATTGCTGATACCTTTGACTTCAGACTGTAGCCTCTGAAACTGTGAGGAAACACATTTCTGTTGTTTTAAGCCACCCACTGTTGTGGTGATAGAGCATCACTAGGTCTGGACTGCCAGGGGAGGAATTGGCTACCAGCACTTCGGGAGAACTGTACTGTGGGCCTGGCTGTAGCCCCAGCAGAGAGCCCCTTGACAAGTGCTGTGGCCTTTGGAAGAGGCATATTCCCAACTGGAAGGAGCCAGGGATGTGAATACCCAGGCCTCTGCTTCCCTATTTCTTCTTACTTCTGTGACTCCCATTGAACCCAGTTGGAAGCTTGGCATCAGGGAAGCCTGGTTAATGCCATTCATAGAGATCAGCCTCCCTGGAGGGTGTGGAGCACAACAGGATGGACGAGGATGAACAGAGAATATCCAGCGTAATATCTGCACTCCAGCTTGGTCACTTCAGGATGGCAAAAATTTATTGGCTCAAGAGTAAGGAGACTTGGATTCTAGCCTTTCTGTCATCAGCTATCTATAAACTTTGTTATCTCTGGGTTTCATTTTCAGTCTTTCAAAAAATCATATTCTTTTTAAAACTTTAGAAGTTGTGCATTAGCCACTAAGACTTAGCAGAAGGGGACTTAGGTATACTACTTAACTGGATGGGTTAAAACAGGGACGGCACCTCACATGTTTTAGTGCTTGTGATGATTTTCTCGGCTTTGTAGAAGAATCTACTGTTACACACTCAGAGTGGAAAGTGGAAAGTGCTCCCAAGAAGGAGGTGAGGGAAAGAAAGCTCCCTTGTTGGAGTTCAGAAACACTGTGTGACTTTCTTTCTGTGTCCTGCCTGGGTTGTTTTCTATGCTTCCTGCCCCAACCTCCACCCTACTTCACCCCAGGCCTCTGGAGATCAAGTCAAAAGTCTGTTTCTCAGGGATTCTTTTCCTGACTACCTAAAGTAGACCTAATCTTAAAATTCTTTGGGCCACTTGTGCACTTTGTACATTTCTCTATTATTTCACTGATGTCACCATATTTGTTACTATACTATGTTAGACTCTGCCCTTTGACAGCAAGCCCCTTGAGGGCAAGGAAAGTGTTATGTTTCTTTATATCTTCAATTCTTAGCACAGTGCCTGGCACCTAGTGAGTCTTCAGGATTATTTATTAAATGAATGAATTAAATAGCAAAAAAAAAAAAAACCCTGCTATTTTGGAAGGAGATGACTTCCTCAGAATCTAGATGTACCCAAATATTTATATTATGTACCTAGATTCACTCTAGAATTCAAAACTAGGTTACTCAAAACCTACTAATCCAGGATGGATCCTTGACTATCCCCGTGTTTTCCATCTACCAAAGTGTCCCCATAGCATCTCGGGTAAGTATCAGTGCAGAATATATCACAGTGCGTGGAATCATCTTTTTTGTGTAAGTGTCCCCTACTATATTAGGAGCACCTGAAGATGGAAACTATGTCTTATGATATTCCTAGCACATATCAGAGTGTCTGACACAGAATAGATAATCAATTAAAGTTTATTAAAACTAAGTGAATATCTACATAATGGAAGTTAATTTTATTATATCTTTGACAGTTGCCACAGCATGTAAGAAATGGCTAGATGGATTATTGCCAGTTTTTGCCAGTGTGTTTAGAATTGTATGATAGGAATTTAAAAAGATAAGTAGCACATGCAAGATTTATTTTTGGAGGAGTCCCAGAAAACAACTCAAAGAGTCATTCACTGGAGTGGTTGAAACTGAGAAACAGTGAAGAGCCCATAGGATTTTGGACCCCGAGAGGCATGGCATATGCATGAGAAAACATATAGTGCTTTCAAACAGAGCCCCAAAGTAAAAGTCGCTAGGGTAGATGCTTTGAATTGTCAGCATTGATTTCTGTCGAGGCCGCTTCTCATTTGGGCATCTCTGTGTTGCTTTCTCCAGGGTGACTAGCAGTAGGGATTTTTAATATAACTACAGGTAGTTAAAAAGAGTCTTTCCAGCAGCAGGAGACAGCCAGCTAATCTGTATGATGGCAAGTGCGTTACATGAACCTTCGTGTACATTAGTCTATTTGCTCCAACCAGTAATTCTGTCACAGAGTTATTTTATCCTTAATTTATGTGTGGAAGCTGAGGCCCAGAAAGTTTAAGTGACTTGTCCAAGCTCATAGAACTAAACATATAGCTGGAATGCGTACCAATATTTCCTAATGACAAAGATAAAGATTATTTCACAAATTACACTCCCTTCCCCAATAAAAGTTACTGAAGAATGCCAGTATTCTGGTGGATTAAGTACTCTGGATGGACCAGGGTCTTCCTTCTCCCTCCCATTGATGGATACAAATGTTAATGATCAGGAAGCCAGGGTAATGTAGGGCTTCCTCTCCTATGTGACCACTCCAAGGTTTCTGATGTGTAGCCCTTTGTCTCTCAGCAAGTTTTTAACTTAGTATTATGATGGGGAGTAAAGACACAGAAATATAAAGAGAACCTTCTGAGACGAAGCTCAAAGAAAAGTTTTCTCAATGTAGCTGAGTCCTTAACTTTTTTTGTCTCTGACCACATCTGTGTTAGACAACAAACAGGAACTAGAGTGCACCAGGTGGGAGACTCAGATGCTTAATGACAGGTGATAGAAATAATGTGGATCTATTGCATGCTGTCAGGCAATGTGTCTTCTACCCTCAGCTTCTTGCCAGGGTTGGACATCAATCAGTTGCCTCTGAGTGTCTCTGACATGGAGACTCTCATACCCTCTCATTTGCTGCCAGTTCCCTTCCCCTTGCCCTTCCTCCTGCCAAGTATATTTGGAATGACACTGAGTGATTCCAAATGATAATTTTTTAGTGATCCGTTGGGCAGTGTGGTTGAAAGAGGAATGAAATGGTGGTCAAAGGTGATCAGCAAGCACAGTCTGAGAAGAGGAGGAGGAAATCTAGTCTGTTTGGGTGTCTGCTAGTGAAACGCCTGAGAATTTTGTTACCTCCAACTCTTAGCTGACCTGGGATTTTGATCTCTTTTATCTGGCTTAGCTCCTTTTAGGAACAATGTGGGATGACCATTGACGTTGTAGTGTGAGTGTGATGCTAACAATTCATAAGAGCAGTGGAAATGCCATACAGTATGATGAGAATGGACTGTGGACCCTGTGCCTTCGTGCCAGCTTGGTCTTTAAAGGTAGAGACCCAAATTCAAATCTCTACATTCTCATTTTATAGCTTTATGACTTTGGAGAAATTACTTATCTTTTTGAGTATCAAGTTCTCCATGGGTAAAATAATAGCACTTACCATGTAACACTGCGAGGATTAAATGCTTCATAATGTGACAATGTTTAGCAACTACAAGTGCTCATTAATACTTTCTTTTTTTCACATACTATAGTCTTAACATGGGCTGCATGTTAGAATTGTCTGGGGAACTTCTAAAAATGCCAGTGCCCAGGCCACAGCCCCAAGTCGATCAATAATGAATCTCTTGTGTTGGGTATCAGCAATTTTTAAAGTCTCCCTTGGTGATTCTAATGTGTGACCAAGGATGAGAACTACTGTGAAACTGTATTTTAGCCCATAAAATTTTATCTTGTGCAGACTCTGTCTGGATAAAAATGAATGATGGAATGAAGTTAAATGCTGTTTTAGTTCAATCACATGCCCGGTGTCTTTCAATTCCCATTTTATCGGTGAGCAAACTGAGGGGTTCAAGGGTCTAGAGTAGTATATGATGGAGCTGGAATTCTGATGCAGGGACTCTAAATTTTAGTAAGTGCAGTTTCTTCTAAGCTTGGGTTCCATCCTTTCTAAGCTAATTTTGTGACCTGGAGCTTGAATTCAGTTCAGAATTTGCTTCTCTCGTTAAGTTCTGGAGTAAGCCCTGCAAGAAGCAACCAGGTAAACATTATAAAGCATTAATTGCTCTAGCCCCATTATCACACAGCTGAAGTATATTACAGTTGATAGAGGGTAGTCACCTGACTGAGCAGAGGCCTGGGAGCCAGATGTGCACACAGAATCTGTTCTTGTTACCCATCACCCAGGTGGTCTTAGGCAAGCCACATACCCTCTCTAAGCCTTCCATTCCTCATCTGTAAAAAGGCAATAGACTACAAATAAAAACCTGCGCACAGATATTTATTAGTAGCTTTGTTCATAACTGCCAAAACTCAGAAGCAACTAAGATGTCCTTCAGTAGGTGAATGGATAAACAAACTGTAATACATTCAGACAATGGAATATTACTGTTCACTGAAAAGAAGTGAGTTATCAAACCATGAAAAGAGATGGAGGAAACTTAAATGCATAATACTAAGCAAAAGAACAATGTGAAAAGGCTACATACTAGATGATTCCAATGATGAGACATTCTAGAAAAAGCAAAACTATGACAACAGTGAAAAGATCAGTAGTAGCCATGGGTTAGTAAGGGGAAGGAATGAATCTGTAGATCACAGAGGATTTTTAGGGCAATGAAACTACTCTGTATGGTATTATATGGCACATGTCATTCTACATTTGTCCAAACACATAGAATGGACAATACTAAGAGTGGACCTTAATGTACACTGCAGACTTTGGATGATTATGGTGTGTCAATGTCAGTTCATCAGCTGTAACAAATGTACTACTCTGGTGGGGGATGTTGACAAGGGAAGCAATGCGTGTGTGGAAGCAGAGAGTCTATGGGAAATTTCTGTGTCTTCTGTGTCTTCCCATAGACTCTCTGCTTCCACACACGCATTGCTTCCCTTGTCAACATATATACTTCAGCTGTGTGATAATGGGGATAGAGCAATTAATGCTTTATAAAAAATAGTCTATTAGAGAAAAAGGCAATAAATTAAAAAATTCTTATTATATCTTCCTTATTTCTTTTGAAGGTAAAATTAGTGAAGTGTGTTGAAACTTCATGCAGGGCTCCTTATAGTCCCTTATACTCTTGCCCAAACAAATTCAAGGCAAGCCAGACACAAACCAAGGAGGAGTCTTCTCTGATCTCATGGGCGAGGTGAGGTCTCCAAGGCCACAGAGTAAAAAGTATATTGGAGAGAAAGAGAGTAGTGGCCAGTGTTGCAGGCCTGCAAATCCTCCACCATGGAGCTTCCCAACCAGTGACCCAGTACAGTGACAGGTATAGAAAGACATTGACTTCCTCTGTTCTTGAGGTAGCCAAGAAGGGCCTAAGATGACCAGAGCCACAGGCCATCCCCTCTGGCCCACAGAGTCTAGTCCATATCCCTGTGTCATGGGATATGATCACAGTCTTTGTGGATTTGGATGAGAAGAAGACATGATAAGTACTGCTTTTGTCTGTCTTGTCCCCTCACTCACCTCCACTGAAATCTATCATGATAGTTAGGTACTAGGCAGGCTCTGGGAAGAATATTCTCCTTAGCACTCTGTTGTCAGTTCTAGCCACAGGATTCTGGAAACCTGAGATGACTTAGTATTGGCCTTGGAAGCCATAGGAGGTCCACTGAGGGCTAAGATACTAATCCTGGAGATCCTGTGCTAGGTGATAGTGACACTGCCCAGGTATCCTAATCCAGGCCCAGGTCTGCAAAGAATGCTTTGGAAGATGGTGGCTGTTATAGTCATAGTGGAGGTTTTGTGCTTAAGGCTTTTTATTACTATACAAGAAAGGACAAATAACCGGCTACTGGAACCTGCCCTTCTTAAGGAAAAGCAGCAATTTTTTGATAGGCTTAGCCACACTGAAAAAGAATTTGAAGACATTAAATCCAGATACTAGAAGTTAGCCTGAGAACCAAGTCTCGGGTCTAGCAAACATAGAGATCATGGATAAAGAGCTTAAAAGTAAAACCTTTTTACTTTGTCTTAGAATAAATTCTTAATACAAAGCATGGAAAGAAGAGGAATCTACATGTTTACAAGTTTGGCTGGTGACCGACATTACAGGTAAGAATCAGTCCTCAGAAGACTCAATAAAGCAAAACCAACATCAAGTATTTGCAATCAAAATATCCCTTAAAACCCATCAGGAAAAAGGCAAAGTGATTTGGATAGCACTAACAGAAGCTTTGGAAGGAATTTCTAATCTTCAGAGAAGCATAAAGGTGCTTTCATACGAACTTCAAAAATGGAAGGGAAGATCAGGAAAACTTATTAAAGAGGGGAAAAAAAGTTTCATAAAATCCTTCGCTGCCTGAGGAACAAGTTCCTAATAATAGATAAAGTCAGATCAAGCTTCTAGGTGAACCTTGTGAAACATGAGTAGCTGGGCTGCTATTTTGGGGGAATACAACATGAATCATGGGAATGTGGAATTGGATATATTGCAGGCATATAAATCTAGGGAGTTTTTGAATGTGGTAGAGTTACATATTTATTTACATCATCTTGAAAACAAAATAACCAAATGCACAAGAAATTAACTGGAGTAGCTGAAATAATCTATGTACTGAAACATCATATGAAAAGTTTTCAAGCCAAGAATGTTGGCTTCAGTTAGAAAACACCCAGTTAGAAAGGGAGAGGTAAAAGTTCCAGAAAAAACACCAAGTCCTACTGAATCCAGAAAAACAATTATGTATCTCATACTCAATTTACAGATAATTTACCCTATAAAGGGAAGGAGGATCTTTCCAAAAAAGATGAAACATCAGTAAGTTCATGTGAAGACTTGCACACTTATAAAATTCCACTTGAAATTATTTCAGGAAAATTGGGAAGAATAACTCAGTAAGTAATATCAAATCCTTCTGACTCCTCAAGAGGGAAAGATCATGATATTCGGATAACAGCTATCAGTTGAGAAACATTTGAGGACATACCCAAAGAAGATATATACATCATTCAAAAACTGGTTGAAGGAGAACTTAGAGGCACTGAAAAATATTCTTCCATTCTTGCTGTTCCAAATGGCACATTTGGGAGAGGCCTGAAAGAAACATCGGGAATATTCTGGATGACCAGATCTCCAAGGAAGGAGGCGCATCAGGCTGACATGGTGTGGGCATGAAGGGTCCGGTGCCCAGGATCCATCATCTGCCTCCAGTCTGACCAGCTTTACCCTGAGTTAGCAGGACCTCCACAAGAGAAAGGTGGGCTTGTCTCGGTGCTCCTCATGAGGCAGAAGTTCAACAGCTTCCTTTGATTCAACCCTGTCATTTCAAAGGGGAGCAGCTGGCACAGGCTCTGATTCTCCATGCTGTTCTCCAGTCAGAGGTCAGATGTAGAAGAGTTTTCCAGGAGGAAGTCCGTGGGAAGAGAATATCCTGTCCTTCCCCTATTGTGGAAGGTGATGACTAATCTCCCCAAGAGTTTGCTCTACAAAGGGTTGTCCCTGATGCAGCACTGTTCTCCACTGGCAATATGGAATGTCGACACATCAACCACTAGATTTGCCTGTCTGTCCACACATCCTGGAAACACAAATGGATCACATCCAAGTTGATCTGCTTCCATTGAGTCCACTTTGCAGATCCAGAACAACAGCGAGATGTTTTCATCTCTCTCTACCAAATATTCTTTTGTCTCTTTTAGTATTATTCTGTTAAAGGACTATATAGTGGCTCAATTTAAAATGTGATAGGCCGTAATTGTTAATATAATATACTAGAGCTTTAGAATATAATATGAATCTTATAAGTTAATTGATTTCATTTTATTCAATTCACAGATAGCATAATTAGAGTATTTTTGTTGTCATTAACTAAAATCAGCCAGATACATTTACTCAGTATATGTACTCTTGAGCATAAAATCAACTATAGTAAGTGTTTTACATGAAAAGTTTCAGTAGAAACATTTCACCTTTAATGTTTATGTCTATATAACACAGGCTCATTACCCTGTGGTTATAAGATTAGTATTATTTATCATTATAAATTTCATTTATAAAAAGCCAAAAAACTTAAAAAAAATTTTTTTGACGTTTATTCATTTTTGAGACAGAGAGAGACAGAGCATGAATGGGGGAAGGTCAGAGAGAGAGGGAAACACAGAATCTGAAACAGGCTCCAGGCTCTGAGCTGTCAGCACAGAGCCTGACGTGGGGCTCGAACTCATGGACCGCGAGATCATGACCTGAGCTGAAGTCGGAAGCCCAACTGACTGAGCCACCCAGGCACCCCCAAAAAACCTTTTAAAAAAGGCATAGACCTACATTTCTGAAGTTACTTTTCTCATTGGTTATATGCATGAACAATTAATTATCCAGTATTACTGAGTTATTCTGGAAATCAGTAGATACAAAGTACATTTTAGAATGCCACACTATTGTCTGTTTTTAAAATGATCTTGCCCCACTCTGTAGTTAGCAGTAAACATGCAGCCCAGAGAAATGTTAACCTTCTCAGCAAGACAAAGTTCATATTAGGGGTGGGAACATAGCCCACATTTCCTGAATTCTGATGCTATCCTTTTTTTTTCTAATTTTTTAAAACATTTATTCATTTTTGGGAGACAGGGACAGAGCATGAGTGGAGGAGGGACATAGAGAGGGAGACACAGAATCCGAAGCAGCCTCCAGGCTCCAATCTGTGAGCACAGAGCCGGACACAGGGCTGGTACTCACCAACTGTGAGATCATGCGTTGAGCTAAAGTCAGACACTTAACCAACTGAGGCACGCAGGTGCCCCCTGATACTATTCTTTTTCATGTAAGTGATGGTCTCTTCTCCATCTATCAAGGTGCCTGTTAGTCATGAAATATGTCCTATACTTAATATAATTGTTAGCAACTAGAAAATTAACAGTGGACGTATACATTTCTGTAATTGGAAGATTCGGCATCACTTACTGTGTTGAGGGCTCTTGGAGAGTACCAGTCTGTCAGATCACCTGAATAATTCTATTACACTTACAAATTATTGTAGTCAGTGTATCATTTGGTTTATATAGGGATTATGTAGTTAATATGAGGTTTGGGTTGGGAAGAAAATATTTCAGTCAATGATTATTTGTACCCAAGCTCAGAACGTTGAGTGTTAATTGAGACTTGTATTGGAAGGCTTGTAGAATATTTAATTTCAGGATTTGGGAACTTATAATAAAGTCATTTTATTTTTCAGCTAAATGTGTCTGCAAGGTCAATGATTGTTATTGAGAGCTGCAATTTCTGATAATCCCCATGGTTTGGCAGAGAATTCATTCCAGGGAGAATACCCATACATACCTTCAGAAAGAAATAGCCTGGCATGGATTTCTGGATGTGTGATGTGTGACCAGGGACCTACTGAGTGTATGGAGGCTGAATGATTATTATATTTCCTATTATACATGGTCACTGTTCATCAAATATATTGCAGTGCCTCAAAAAGAGCAGGGCTTTGTGCTGAAGTGCGGTGGGGGCTTTATATGGAAAAGTCTTATAAAGGAACCTAAAAAGGTTAGTAACAGGAGTAGGAATTAACAGAATGGGATTCAGTTGTAGCAAATGCAATTTGATACATATGAGGTGAAATAATGTGCAGTACAGGTATTCAATGGATTAGAAAAACCTGGAAAGTACTAATGGTGAAAAAGACCTTGAAGTCTTGCTAGTGGATGATAAATTAGATTTGGATTTGTAATGGGCAAGCAAAATAAGCTCATGCTATTGTTGGCAATGGAGACTAAGTCAAATACCATGTTATTTGAGACATAAATTTCGTATCTTTTAAAAAAAAAACAAACTATTATTCCTTTCTTGCTATTCCCTTTTCCTTAATTTATGAAGCCCACCTCCCCTGGATTTTTCTATAGTGTTGGAAATGTTGCTAGTTTGGCAGGGGAAACAGGTCTGCAGAGCATGGGGTTTTATTTCTGGGACGTTTCATTCCGCAGCTACGTAGAGCATTTAATGAGATATAAATGGCTTCATAGGTAACGAAAATGAAATAAAAGGAAGCAGATCCATCTTTTCTAAAGTAAGTCATTTCCATTTCCTTACTAATTAGATAAGAAGAGATAACCTCATTCTGGGTAAGAAAAGATCAAATTCTATAGAAGACTCAACATGAGCCCATCCAGCATTGCACATACATCTGAATGCCAGTTGACAGGTAAAGTAGATTTAGGATTTTGTGTTCGTGGCCAAGACCAAAGGGCATTTAAATGGTTTATCTAGTGCTCTTGCCTGTCTTAAGGAATTAATGACTGGATTTAAAAAGTTGAAAGTGCAAATTCTGATTTGACTAAAAAGATCCAAGTAATTCATTTGTCTGCCGTACCCTGACATCCACACGTTGTTTTTGATAATGGATTGCATATAAATGATTCTTTATTGGGCCCTTTCTAGTGTATATATGTGCAGTAATAAGTGTAGAAATTGTTCTCCAAAGGCTAAAGGATTGACTACTATATTTAAGTGTAAGAATTCTGAGCAAAGCTTCCATAGGAGGGTAAAAGTAATGAAACAATTATATACTGAATCTTTTAAAGGATTTCTATTTATTCAAGAAAAGTGACTGCAGAGAGTGAGTTTTAGATAATTTAAAAAACAATAGAAACAGGGTGCCTGGGTGGCTCAGTCACTTGAGCATCAGACTCTTGATTTCAGCTGAGGTCATGATCCCAGAGATGTGGGATTGAGCCTCGCATTGTGCTCTGCACTGAACATGGAGCCTGCTTATGATTCTCTCTCTCCTGTTCCTCCCCTCCCCTCTCACATGTGCTCTTACTCTCTAAAAAAAAAAAAAAAAAAAAAAGTCTCTAAGGCTCCCTTTATCTCAAGGGTTCTTTTAAAAAAACAATAGAGGGACGCCTGGGTGGCTCAGTTGGTTAAGCGTCCATCTTCAGCTCAGGTCATGATCTCAGAGTTCATGGGTTTGACCCTGCATTGGGCTCTGTGCTGACAGCTCAGAGCCTGGAACCTGCTTTGGATTCCATGTTTCCCTCTCTCTCTGCTCCTCTCCGGCTCACCCTCTGTTTCTCTCTCTCTCAAAAATAAAATAAACACTTAAAAAATTAAAAAAAAACAATAGAACCCAAAAAAATGTTGGTAAGGGAATCATCTTTGCAGTAAAATAATGTTTCTTCCCCTTCTCGCTGTGTTTTATGGCACACTTACATTGCATTCATTTATTGCTCCATTTGTTGGGTGTCTTTCACGTAAGTGATGTTGATGTACTAGACACTACGCCGAATATAGAAAAGTATAAAAACCTGGATTTTTTTTACTCTGGAAGAAAAAAGAAAGAGTGGTAAAATGATGTGCCCACCAGTGGATTGCTACTGTTTGTTAAACACTCTGACCATAGCAAATTATTTAACCTCTCCAAGATTCAGCATCTTCATCTGTAAATGGAAAAATACTGTCGGCCAAAAAAAAAGATTTTTTTCTTGCAATTAATTTTGCAATATGTCTATATACTCATGCAATGCCCTATACCAAGTAAGCACTCCATAAATCTAAACTCTCCTCTCTCCTTTAAATGACACTATGTGACAGTACATGGTAATTGTTAAAATTACTCAGAAGGGAAGGGTTTTAGTGTAATGAAATAGAGAAATAGCTTTGCTAAAGATACGGGACTTTAAGAAGAGAAAGATGACCTCAATATCATACATTTTTGGAATAGATCTTTAAAACAAGAGAGGTCCCCAATGACTAGACATTGACACTTTCTTCCATGGATAAGCCAGTGCAGCTTTGCAGAGGAAAAAGGCAGGTGTGGAAAATGTAGTATAGTGACTAAAAGGCCTGTGCTTTGGCATCAGAAAGAACTATGTTCTTCCCTTGGCTCCATCAGTTACTTGCTGTGTGATTTCAGGAAAGTTACATAAACTCTCTGAGCATCAGATACTTCACCTATTAAGTGGGATAATGGTAACTAACTCAGTGGGAGACTGTGAGAAGTACAACAATTAATTATATATAAGGTGCTCAGAACAGAGCTTGACAGGCACTGTGTAAGCATCAGTGTATATTAATATCTCTGAACTCAGAATGCACTTTATAATCAATAGCATGATCAGTTCTATTAGCTGGAGTATCTTAGAAAACAGAGCGTGAGGCCAAAAGTATGCATTTTCTTTTGGGTAGGGTGGGGGTGAGACGTGCAGCTTGCGGTCCCAAAGAGTGAGAGAAAGTAAAGTTAGTCAGGAAAGAAGTAAAAACAAAAATAGGGAATCCATTACCACACTGGGAGAGCTTCACAAAACACCCAGAAAGTTCTAGATCAGAAGGGATGTGACTAGAAAAGCCGTATGGAACCACTGCATCTCACATTTCAATATGTGGAGGGGAATAGTGAACAATTTCCTTCCTTTCTCCTGTTTTTTGTTGGTCTAATTTTGGTTTGATTCCCACCATGCCTGGGATGTGTTATCTGGTGTCTCCACTGGGGGCAGGAGAGCTTGCAGGGATCTGAGTGGATCAGACTTCAGTGCTAGAGCTATGGAGGCCCCATCACAGTGAACATGGTGGAGGCCATGCTGAACCTGGGTGTTTGCACATTGGAGAGTGGATTTGCTTTTCTGCCTGCAAACCCCACGAGGCTTAGGTGGTCACATCTTTATAACCAGGCCACTGCTGGAGATGTCACTGAACTGGAAGCAGGACATGCAGCCAAGGCTTGGGCAACAGTGAGACTCAGCATAGCTGATGAAGAACACGACTGGGTCCAGTATAGAGGCGTGTACATTAATTTATGGCATCTTAGATTCAGTTAAATACCAAAATATTAGCACCAACTTCTTCAGATTGTTTTAAGGACTAAATGAGTTTAGCACGGAGTTGGCACATAGCAAGTTCTTATTCAATTTTAACTCATGGTACTAATATTATAGCTCTTATTCTTAGAAACTTAGGGAGACAAAAAAAAAGTTAAGGCAAGGTGATAGAAGAAAGAAAATGAAGCTTAAGGACTGATGAAAAACCCTGATAGGAAAGTAAAGGCGGGCCTGCTTATTCCTAAAATTGCACGGTCTTTATTTCCTACCCTGGGCATTGTCAGTCTTTCAAGCCTGTCTCAGCACGTTTATTATTTTTTTTCTTCTTTAAACTAATGCTACATTCATTTTAATTTTAGTGGGCAAAAGCCTATTTTCTTCAGTACATCCCCACTTAATTAGGTGAAAACTATTTGAAAATCAATAATTTGCCCTTGCAGTCTTTTTTAGCAAGTGTATATGTGCTCAATGTACCAAGTTATATAGCTGGCACAACAAATCAGTGCAAGAGACTAGCAGTTTTTCACAGTAAATTCCTAAGAATGTCTGCATACAAATTGATTTAAACTTCATGCTACTCAGTTTGGGAGCATGCTTCATGGAAACCCAGCACGAACCTGAAGAACTTCTTCTTATAAGAGAACGGCCCTTGATAAGCCACACATTTTTCAGTGTTTCATGGTTAAACTGGTTTTAATTTTATGTAGTTCCATGGTTGTGTTCTAGTTTGCAATGCAGTCCTGAGTATCAGAGCTCATTAATGTCTTTCATTGCTTTCTCTCTACAACTGAATTAAATATCCATAAATTAGATGTTCATAGTGTCCAATGATATGATTCCTCTTCTCAACTTGCACAGAGCCATAATCATAGTGCATCAAAGGGATCTGTGATCTATGAAGATGATGTTGAGTACAGAAATGCCTGATATTAAAAACCTTTGTATGTTTAATGTTTCTCTGGATTCTTTTCAAGCCATTTTATGGATAATGTGATATTTCTTTAATTTAGGGGGCATAAAACATATGCTGATTAGATAACTTCTTATATAGAATGAATATTAAGAAATAGGAATAAGCACTTCAAGGTTTTGCTCTGTGTACAAGCTCTTAAGCATATGTCAAATTATTTGCAAAAAAACATGTAATTCTGTATGCATGTACCTTTCACAATGTCATTCCATGGCTGCAAGGCAAAAATTCTGGATCTGTACTCAACCCAGTTATAAAAGTCAACTCCTAGGATCTGTCTTACCTTATAAGTGCCAGATAATTTACAATGGTAGCTTTCCCTTTATCATCAGTTGTCAATTTGTGTATGTGTGTGAAATGATATTTAATTCAACCTTAATGCCAAAATAACACACAGACCCCAATTAGGAGCAGGGCACAATAAAAAATTTATAGAGGAGTCAAAGCAAAATCCAAGTGACTGAAGATGCTGCTGACAGGTGGAGAGAATTTTGCTTCACCCTCCAGTTGGATAAGAATGCCCTTGGCTGCATTGCTGACTTACCTTTTTTCTTTGAAATTATACTGAACCCTCCTTCCAAATATTCAAATGTTATATCTTTGGTGGGAATAAGAAGAGGATCATTGGTCATTGCCCTTTTATTAAAATCTTTCAACAATCCCCTATTTCCTTTAGGATAAGAGACAAACTCTATACAGAGGTGCTATGGACTGAATTTTATCCTCCCCATATTCATATATTTAAGCTGTAACTCCCAGTGTGAAAGTATTTGAAGATAGTATCCTTAATAGGTTATTAAAATTAAATAAAGTCACAAGGTGGAAGGGGAGTCTTAATCTAGTGAGATTCATGTCCTTGTAAGAAGAGACACCATAGATTGCTCCAAATAAAACCTATATGCCAACACTTTGATCTCAGATTTCTAGCTTCCATTTCTGAGAAAAAAAATTTTTTTTTGTTTTTTGCTTTTTGTTTAAGCCACCTGAGATGGCTAATACAAATTGAGACTATTCAGGATCTAGCTACTTCTGTAGTTTTGAAACTTATCGTCTTTCCCTCGCTTATTCACCCAAAACCCCACTCCCTCATAGCTGGATTCACCCATGCTACTCCTTTTCTATTTAGCTCATTCTTACTTATTATGAAAGGGAAACCTGAAATGCAACTTGCAGCTGAAGCTTTCCCTCCCACTCCAGGCTGAGTCCTAGTATCTTGCCCCTGTGTTCTGTTAGAACCTTGTACATAACTCAAATAAGATCTATTTCTATACAATTCTACAATTCTGACTCATTGTATTGAACCTGAAGGAAAAACTTCATTTTCTTGTTATTTAGTTTCCTGGACTCTGGGGAAGTGTGATTTAACGGTTAAGGTGTAAGGCTTTAGAATTAGCACCTAGATCTATCACTTATTAACTTGGGCAAATTACACAACCTTTATTAATTTCTTTATCTGTAAAATGGGACAATAGAGTAAATAGTGACTGAAGGGCTTATTAAAACACAAATAGCTGGGCCACACCAGAATTTCAGATTCAGTAGATCTGGGTGAGGTGGGGTAAAGGAATTACATTCTTTTAAGTTTATTTATTTTGAGAGAGAGAGAAAATAGAGACTGAGGCAGAGAGAGAGGGAGAGAGAGAATCCCAAGCAGGCTCCATGGTGTCAGTGCAGAGCCTGACGTAGAGCTCAAACTCACGAACCATGAGATCATAACCTGAGCCAAAACCAAGAGTCAGGTACTCAACTAACTAAGCCACCCAGGCGACCCAGGAATTACATTTCTAATATATTCCTTCCCCGGCTGTCCGAATCATGGTGGTTTGAGATTCACAACAAAGTGATACATATGTTCATTAAACACATATTTCTTAAATATCTTTGTATTTTGAGTTGTGGATAGGCATTAGGGGTAAGTCAAAGTTTATTTCCTCAGGGACCTTAAAAATCTCTGTTGGAAACAGATGTAAAACAATAAATAAACAATAAAACAATAAATAAATAGAACAATAAAACCAAGAATACCTCAAATGGTGATCAGCATAAGAGTGATAAGATAGCTTCTTGAGTAGTCTTTAGATATTGGTGAGCATAGGCTTATCTTAAGTAGGTGGATAGGAAGGAATCTACTATGAGAGTGTAGAAAAGAGATTTCTAGTATAGAAAAGAAGAAAGCAAGTATAGAGTCTTAGAAGGGAAAAGAACCTGGATTGTTCAAGAAACATGAAGGAATCCTATCTGGCTTCAGGATAGTATGTGCAAAGGAAATACAAGATAAAGTGAGTTGGGCAGGAGGAAGATCACCTACTGTCTTACAGACTATAAGGCATTTGGATTTTATTCAGAGTACAACAAGTTTAAGCAGAAGAGGGGAGTCACCTACTTTATGTTTGAAAAGATGACTGGCTGCTATGTGAAAGGTTGGAGAGGGTAAGAATAAAAGTTGACATCAGGCTTTGCAGAAGTTCAGGAAAAAAATGGATGTGGCTGACCTTAGTGTAATGCAATTGTATATGAAGAGCACTGGGCAAGATTTGAGGAGTTTAAAAGCGGAGCTTATAGGACTTGGTGATGGATTAGGTGTGGTGATTAGGGGAAGAGTGTATTCAGTAGGAATTAGATGTTCAATAAAAGAGGTATAAATGATTGAAATGCTTTAAAAAATGCCTCTTGGTTCTATGCCTGACATTTAGTTTATTAAAAATAGTAAGTCATCATGGATAGCATATTTATTTATTTATTCCTAGATAGGAAACTGCTGACTTAAGCTGCAAGATATTTCAGGCATTGTTTGAGGAAGTGGGCACATATCAGGAACACTCATGAGCACATTAGAGGAAATTCTGATGGAATCCAGAAAGAATGCATTTATACCCTGAATTCTTTTTTTTAAGTTTATTTTTATTTATTTCAAGAGGGAAATAGAGAGCAAGAAGGGAAGGGGCAGAGAGATGAGGAGAGAGAATCCCAAGCAGGCTCCATGCTATCAGTGTAGAACTTGATGTGGGGCTCAAACCCATGAGCCGTTAGATCATCACCTGAGCTGAAGTCGAGTTAGATGCTTAACTGACTGAGCCACCCAGGCACCCCAATATTTATTTTGTGTGTGTGTGTGGGGGGGGTAAGAGCGTAAGTGGGGGAGGGGCAGACAGAGGGGGACAGAGGAACTGAAGCAGGCTCTGGGCTGACAGACTGGCAGGCTGATAGCAGCGATCCTGGTGTGAGGCTCGAACTCATGAACTGCAAGATCATGACCAGAGCCGAAGTCAGACGCTCAACTGAGTTACCCAGGTGCCTCTCTCCCCTGAATTCTTAATTGTGCCGCCGATCAAGGCTCAAATAGTAGGGACAATGAGTCATCTGGAAGAGAAAGGAGGCTGAGCAGTCTCACAGACTTTTTCTCCTACCTGTATCTTTATATCTTCTATATAAGCCCTGATTTCTAGTCCTCTTAAAATTTCCTTTTTGAGCTTAAAAAATAATAATTTTAAAAATGGGTAGAAGCTTACATGTCCAACAATAGGAGATTGGTTAAATACATTTTGGTACATGGAAACAATGGAATACTTCAAGCTAGAAGCTCTTTGACATATGAGCAAATATATTTTCTCTTCTTGGCTCTTTCTGCCTGTCTTTTCTCCATTACTACTCTGCCTTCAGGTTGAGCTTATGGCTCCTTAAAACAGACATAAGTCATTTCTTTGGGTTTCAAACAATTCCCTTTTAAAATACTAGCTAGACTTTCAACTCAGAATTTTATATATGAAGAACCAATGCCTATAAGGTTGATTCTAAAGAAATTCAAAGAAAAGCTAAGAGGAGGATGCGATATAAAGGAGATTTCTGCCATGTTTTTTTTTTTAAAGTTTATTCACTCATTTAGAGAGGGAGGGAGAGGGAGAGAGAATGAGAATGAGAATGAGAATGAGAATGAGAATGAATCCCAAGCAGGTTCCACACTGTCAGCACAGAGCCTGATGCAGGGCTCGATCTCACAAACCATGAGATCATGACCTGAGCCAAAATCAAGAGTCAGATGCTTAACCAACTGAGCCACCCAGGCATCCTTCTGCCACCTGCTTCCTGGAATTGGAGGTGGGTAGGATAAAGCCAAAAGAGAGAAGAAGAGTAAAAATAGAGAAGGTGAAAAATAGAGAAGCAAATGTTATGGCTTTTTTTTTCTAAATCTTTGTAGTTGACACCTTGTGGTAGAGGAAGAAACACTTGCAAATTTAAAAAAAATTTGAAGAATTTCAGGGCTGGTATCCTAAATCCTCTGGCATAGTCTGGGAAGGATGAAAACTTCTCAGAGGTGTTCCCAGTTCATTGCAGTTCTTTTCCAACATGCCATCAGAATGATAAAACAACAATGACTATGGGAGGTGCCTAGACATGTGGGGCTGAGGAAATTCACAGTGTCATGAACACTCTAGCATAAAGTAGAATGAACAGCTGAGAATTCTCAGGCTTTCTAAGCAAGATGTAGTTTTGCTAAGAAGACCAATGGAATTTAAGAATTTGAGATTTAGGACGAGAAAGGCACAATGATGTGGTTGAGAGTGAAGCTAAGGGCAAGGTCTACAGTTACTGGCAGTGGGTCATAACGTGATTCCCAAAAGGTCAGATGCCATCAGCCACACTCAAGCAGATACAGGTGAAGAACAACTAGTGACCAGTCAGGCTAAGCTTCACTCTAGTGAATGAATACTGCATGCATCTGAAAGACATCTTGAAACACAGATGCCCCTCATGTAATGCTACAAGAATGCCATCAACACACTGAGGCACCATCTTAGGAACACAAGAAAGGTGGAAGAAACCCTGAGAGACAAAGGAATTACCTTGAAGTGAGTATTTTAAGCAGGAAGACAACAATACTTGTACTTCGCAGATTTAATGTTTAATCTTCAGTGGGAATGAGAACTGGACAATACAAAGTGATATGCAATGGAAACTAAAGGAAGTTTTTTTTTTGGTGGCAGTGGTGGGATAGAAGTCTTTCTGATACTCATTGCGATATTTAATGTTTTTGTACATTTGCATAAGCCTTTAATCCAGCTATAATTTATACTCTGTAATAATTTATAAGTTATTAGAACAGAACACTTATTGATACAAAACTTTTACCATTGCTAAAGTTTAAAATAAAAAGAAGGCTGCAGACTGCTGTGTATAGTGTGAAAAATTTGTGTAAAAAAGGGGTACAAAAATATTATACATCCGAATTTGAATTATTACCTGTAGGTGATGGGATTATGAGTAATTTTTCCTTCTCCTCTATGATTCTCCTAGTTTCCCTTATATTTAAAAAGTGTTTTTCAAAAAAAGTAAACTTTATTGAGATACAGTTTACATATAATGAAGTGCAGAGAGTTTAGGTGCACAGTTCAATCAGTTTTGACAAACTTATATACCCATGAAAGCACCACTTGTATCAGCATCTTAGAATATTCACTTGTGTTCTTTTAAAGTTCCTCTCTGCCCCAAGCAAATATAGATCTGATTTTTATCACCATAGACTTTACATAATTTGTGTTTGGCTTCTTTGGGTGAATAATATTTATTAAGTTTATCCATGCTGTTTTGTGTACCAGAAATTCATTTATTTTTAATTTCGAACTAGCATTCAATTATATGAATATATCATTGTTTATCCATTCACCTATCAAAGGATGTTGGGATTGTTTCTAGGTTTTTAATTAGTTTCTCTAAAGATCACAATATAAAATCTTAAATTTTCACAGTCTCCTTGGAAATTTACACTGAAATATTTTACACTTCACTCTTCAAAAATCATATTTCATGAATGTATAAATCTTGCAACAGTTTAATTCCACTTATCCTATCCTTTGTGCTATTATTTCCCTATACTTTAGTTCTTCATACGTTATAGACACATAATGCAATGTTATTTTTATTTCGAACAGCTATTTGCCTTTAAAAGAAATTAAAGTAAGAAAAATGCTGATCATTTATTTAGGCACAAATTAATCTTGTCTGAGTTCTTCTTTTCTTTATGTAGATCAGTTTCCATCTTCTGTCATTTTCTTTCAGCCTAAAAAACTTCCTTTGGTCTTTCTTATGGTACAGATATGTTGGCAATACATTTTCTCACTTTCATTCATATGAAAATGTCTTTATTTTATTCTCACTTTTGTGGGTTATGTTCACTGGACATACAATTCTGGGTGGACTATCCTTCCCTCCATTCTCTATCCCCTTCCCCAAATTCCAGTTCTTTAAAGATACCATTCCTTTGTCTTCTGACCTGCGTTGTTTCCAGTAGGAGTCCATTGTTACTATTTTTTTTTTTACTCTTGTATGTAGTGTGCCATTTCCTCTAGGTGCTTTTAAGATTTTTCTCTTTATTTTTGATTTTCAGTGATATGACTGTGATGTGAATATTGCTGGAAGCTAGGTGGTAAGCTTTTTGAATTTATACACTGATTTTTTTTTTTACCAAATTCAGGAAAAATTGTACCACAACTCCTTTAAATATTTTTTCTGCCTCATTTTCTCTTTTCTGTATTATAAAACTCTAATTACACATATATAAACTCCTTGATGTCTTTCCACAGATCAGTGAGGCTCTCTTTTTTCTATTCTGTTTCTCTGTTTTTAATCAGAATGATTAATTTCTATGAATATGTCTTAAAGTTTATTGACTCTTCCTACTGCTATGTCTAATAATTTATTAATGCCAAGAAGCGAATATTTTAAAATTTCAGACACTGTATTTTTTAGCATTAGTATTTCTATTCAGCTTTCAAAAATAATTTCTATTTCTTGGCTGAGATTTCCCTATCAGGTCTTTTATTAAGGCCTTCTTTTTGTTTTAACCCTTCAACATATTTAATGGCTACTTTAAAGTCATTGTCTATTAATTATAACATCTGGGATATTTCAAAGTCTTTATCTTTTGATTGATATTTTTCTTAATTATAGATCACATCTTCTTTCATTTTTGCATGGATAAGGTTTTTAAAGTTTTTAATTTAAATTTATTTATTTAAATTCAAGTTAGTTAGCATACAATGTAGTATTGGTTTTAGGAGTAGAACCCAGTGATTCATTACGTATATATAACACCCAGTGCTCATCCTGACAAGTTCCCTTCTTAATGTCCATCACCCATTTAGCCTATTCCCTCACCAACTCCCCCTCCAGCAACTCTCAGTTTGTTCTCTGTATTTAAGAGTCTCTTATTATTTGCCTCCTCCTTCATTTTTTATCTTATTTTTCCTTCCCTTTCCCTATGTTCATCCGTTGTGTTTCTTAAAGTCCACATGTGAGTGAAATCATATATTTGTCTTTCCCTGATGGACTTATTTCACTTAGCATGAAATACCCTAGTTCCATGGGTGCCTGGGTGGCTCAGTTGGTTAAGCGTCAGACTTTGGCTCAGGTCATGATCTTACGGTTTGTGAGTTCAAGCCCCACATCGGGCTCTGTGCTGACAGCTCAGAGCCTAGGGCCTGTTTCGGATTCTGTGTCTCCCTCTCTCTCTGCCCTTCTCCCACTCACGATCTGTGTCTTTCTCTCTCAAAAATAAATAAACATTAAAAAAATTTTAAAGAATATATACTCTAGTTATGTGCATGTATAGAAGTGTTTTTTTTTTTTTTTTTTTTTTTTTTATGGTATGCTGGACATCATGGATAATTGTGCAGAGTTTGGATATGTTGTCTTCCTTAAAAGAGCATTGAGTTTTGTTCTGATAGGCAACTGATTACTGGAATTCTGGTTTCTTTTATCCTACTGAAGCTCTGTTTAGTGTTTGTTAGGACAGGTCTAAGGTAGCTTTACACTTAAAACGTGGCTCTTATTCCTGAAATGTGGCCATTGTGGTGTTTCCACTCTGACTAGACCAGTGTTTCAAACTCTCCTAAATTAGCTCCATACCATATCAAGCTTATAGCAGCCACTCTCTGATAGACTTACAGAGTCTTACACTGAACATCGTCCAGGCCTCTGTAGCAATGCTGTGTCCGTCCACCTTCACCCAACTGTGGTATTCCCCTCCTGCAGAGCTTCTTCCTCTGTGCTAATCTGGGCTGGACCTTCCAGGTGCTTCCAAAGCCCTGCACTCTGGTCTTGAGCTCCTCAGTGTAGAGCAACCACTGGGCTGTGCTTGGGCTCTGCTTCTCTGTGCTATGGCTGGGAAATGGTTATCTCCCCGGGCAGAGAGCAATGTAGACCATGGGGTTACCTCTTTTGTTTCCTTTCTCTCAAGAATCGTGGTACTAAGTTGTCCATTATCCAATGCTTGAAAACAGTAGCCTTATATATTTTGTCCAGTTTTTGTTTGTTTATGGCAGGGAGGTACATAGCAGGAAGGGGAAATCCCTCAAGTAAGTACTATTTGTGATGATAGGAATTCACATAAACATCAACTCACTTCATGTGCCACTTTGTTTTATGTGAGACTTGAGCAAGGTAAAAAGCAAAGATGTGAGTCTGTGGCACATAGTCAGTGCTCAACAATATTTGTGACCAACAGAATGGATTTTTTCATAGTTGATAGGAATTTGTTTCAAATTCAGATCCTTTCTCTTTTATTTCCACATTATACAATTATCTTCGTTCTATGAGAGATCTTTTACACACACAATTCAGGATCAAGCCAGGAAATGGCCACTACTTTTTGTCACCTGTCATAGGAAAACTTACTTCATTGTGCTCATTATGAATGATTAAGGAAAGAAATAAGAAAGAGAAATGTTAGTTTTAAACTTTAAACTGCCATCCTGTGTGAACTAACTGATCCTTTCCTCACCTCTTCTTGTTCTTCCCCTTTAATTCTTTTCTTTGTTATATGTGTTTATTTTTCTTTTGATCTACCTTTAATATCAATCATGGAAAACACACTGGTGCAGAATTTGCTCTATTTCTCCTTGCTTTATATTCCTTATATCTAACGGATATAACTAAAGAAATTTTAACGCTTCTAAATCAGTTTCTAAATCAACTGTAAAATGTTTTTCCTTCTGACAAGTTATTTGAAGGATCCATCTAGTTAAGCCTCTAAATCAGATCTTGAAGAGCAGTGCCCGAAAAAAGAAAAATGTCCGTGTATTTTTAAATATTAAATCAAGCAAGTCTATGCAATTGACTTTCAAGGCATAGCACAAGATACCTATTTGTCGTTTTGGTCTGTTTCTTTTGATAATTTATATAAAATTTTGCTCTTTTTGAGTGTAGTATTTATTATTTCATATTCCAGTTCTTTGTATCTTTGCCCATAAATCTCTGGGCAAGGAAGCATTGAAAAGCAAAAGTCATGAATTACTAATTTGCTTTTTTTTTAACGTTTATTTATTTTTGAGACAGGGAGAGACAGCATGAACGGGGGAGGGTCAGAGAGAGAGGGAGACACAGAATCTGATACAGGCTCCAGGCTCTGAGCTGTCAGCACAGAGCCTGACGCGGGGCTCGAACTCACGGACTGCGAGATCATGACCTGAGCCGAAGTCGGCCGCTTAACCAACTGAGCCACCCAGGCGCCCCACTAATTTGCATTTTTAAAAACATTTTTAATGTAACTCTTTTTTTAATGTTTATTTCTTTTTGAGAGAGAGAGAGAGTGAGTGGGGCAGGGGCAGAGAGAGAGGGAGACACAGAATCCGAAGCAGGCTCCAGGCTCTGAGATGACAGCACAGAGCCCAATGTGGGACTCAAAAACCACGAGACCATGACCTGAGCTGAAGTCAGACGTTTAATCGACTGAGCCACCCAGGCACCCCTCATTTTTAATATAACTCTTTTGTCTCTGATTACTTAGCATACTATTCAACCTGGTGTCTTCCTCTTCCTCATTTCTAGAAGATAAATGACACTAGGGTCCACCAACTAATCTGTCAGTAAACCTTTCTGTCTTCAAACATTCTTAGAAAAAAATCCATTTGTGGTACACTGACTCAGCACTGTATACCTAAATTTTTCTCTCATACATGTATACAGCTCCTATCCTCAGCCATATCCTGGTCATATCAAATTTTTAAATGGTGCTTAAAATTTCTGATTCTGTAAGGTACAGTAGAAAGTGCACTGAACATGGAATCAGATAAACCTGATTTGATTCTTGGCTTCATTGCTTGGAAGCTGTGCAACCTCTCTGAACCATACCTTCATCACATGTAAAATTCAAATTATGATTTGATATCATTTAGATGTATCTCATAGGTAGGTATCTTGCAAGATTTATGGGCCGAAGTAGGAGTGCTTAGTAAGTGTGTAGTGTTTATAATTTGATATAAATTCTAGTCACTTAACTGTCAGGAAACCTGCAAGCAGTGGGTTCTTTTTTCACTGGAGTTAATTTATAAAACAATTAAAGGGTTTTTTTTTTGTAATTAATTCATCTCATCTTGAGAGCCCACACCACCCTTTAGGCTCCTGGAGCCAGCAGTCTATCCCATATGAACCAAGTCACATGGGAGCATAAGTTATTTTTGCCTCACCTGGCAATGGATGTTTCTCAAAGGAAAAGAAAATAGTTTTGCAAAAAGTTTAAATTCATTACCCTCTGCTGTAGATATCATTTAAAGTTCATGTCTTACTAGGTTTTTGTTAATCCATTTAATTTTTATTTTATTTAATTTTTATTTTTTTGTTAATCCATTTTTAAAGATAGATCACAGGCCCTGAAACAAAAGAGAACTGAATAAAAATTTCAAAGTTTCTACTTACTAGCTGCATGACAGTGCTCAGGTTGCATAGGCTTAATGAGTCTCATCTTTCTTACTTACTAAATGGGAATAACAACACTTACCTTTTAGGTTGTTTGTCATGATTAAATGAGATAGCTTTCATAAAAATGTCCACCTTTGGTTGACATCAAATTATTAACTCCCTTTCCATTTGACACTGATATATGCTGCTGAATAATGACTTTAAAAATCTACTGGATTTTAGAAGCCAACTTATTCAGTCTTTTTAAAAAAAAATAGTGTTTATTTTTGAGAGAAAGAGAGTATGAGTGTGGGAGGGGCAGAGAGAGAGGGAGACACAGAATCCGAAGCAGGCTCCAGGCTCTGAGCTGTCAGCATAGAGCCCAATGTGGGGCTTGAACTCACAGTCCGTGAGATCATGACCTGAGCCAAAGTTGGACACTTAACCGACTGGGCCACCCAGGTGCCCCAAATTATTCAATCTTTTTTTTTTTTTAATTTTTTTTTAACGTTTATTTATTTTTGAGACGGAGACAGAGCATGAACGGGGGAGGGGCAGAGAGAGAGGGAGACACAGAATCTGAAACAGGCTCCAGGCTCTGAGCTGTCAGCACAGAGCCCGACGCGGGGCTCGAACTCACAGACCGCGAGATCATGACCTGAGCCGAAGTTGGCCGCTTAACCGACTGAGCCACCCAGGCGCCCCCCAAATTATTCAATCTTATAATTGAAACACAAGCTTGTAACTTGGTCACTTGTTTTGGTCTAACAAGCCATAAAATTTCTGAATCTCAATTTTACATTAAAGAGTTTTCTCAGAAATAAAGATAATATACATGTGATTGAAATTGTGCAGATAGAATAATTTTAAACCATTTGACATCTCTCTCTTAATATTATTAAAGGGAATACTTTCATTGGCAACATTGTGAAGCCCAACATGATTTCTACACTCAATTTGGTCACAAACCTGGGATAATCCATGTCATACCTAGATCTTTACTCATGTACCAAGATGACCCTGTGTGATATGCATGACATTAGAGGTTCAATGTTTTTTTTAATTTTTTTTAAAATTTACATCCAAATTAGTTAGCATATAGTATAACAATGATTTCAGGAGTAGATTTCTTAGTGCCCCTTACCCATTTAGCCCATCCCCCCTCCCACAACCCCTCTCGTAACCCTCAGTTTGTTCTCCATATTTATGAGTCTCTTCTGTTTTGTCCCCCTCCCTGTTTTTATATTATTTTGTTTCCCTTTCCTTATGTTCATCTGTTTTGTCTCTTAAAGTCCTCATATGAGTGAAGTCATATGATTTTTGTCTTTCTCTGACTAATTTCACTTAGCATAATACCCTCCAGTTCCATCCACGTAGTTGCAAATGGCAAGATTTCATTCTTTTTGATTGCCGAGTAATACTCCATTGTATATATATACACCACATCATCTTTATCCATTCATCCATCGATGGACATTTGGGCTCTTTCCATACTTTGGCTATTGTGGATAGTGCTGCTATAAGCATGGGGGTGCATGTGTCCCTTTGAAACAGCACACCTGCATTCCGTGGATAAATGCCTAGTTAGTGCAATTGCTGGGTCATAGGGTAGTTGTATTTTGAGTTTTTGAGGGACCTCCAAACTGTTTTTCAGAGTGGCTGCACCAGCTTGCATTCCCAAGAGGTTCAATGTTTTTAAATCGATTATGTGGAGAGACCAGAGGAGAGACTGAAAAGAAACGGGTGGATAGTAGGGCAACACACTTGCCATTAGGCAAATATGTGTGTGTGTGTGTGTATGTATATATGTATATATGTATATATGTATGTATATACATACATATACACACACACATATTTGCCTAATGGCAAGTGTATATATATGTGTACATATATATATATGTGTGTGTGTGTATATACACACATATATGTATATATGTACACACACACACACACACATATATATATATATGTACACACATATATATATAGAGAGAGAGACAGAGAGAGAGAGAGAGAGCAGGGGAGAGAGGCAGAGGGAAAGGGAGAGAGAATCTTAAGCAGGATCCATGCTCATCACAGAGCCTGATGTGGGTCTTGATCCCATGATCCTGGGTTCATGACCTGAGCCCAAATCAAGAGTCAGTCGCTCAAGAGACTGAGCCATCCAGGTGCCCCAAGGCTAATAATACAAATAATAATTTAAAGCATGGTAATAAGTACCTTAGTAAATGTGCAAGTTTGAGATTATTGTGACTTTTTTTTTTTTTTGAGTTCCAAAGAACCAAACTATTGTTAATCATTCTAAAAGGTAGTGAATTTTAGTATGGGAAATAAAGACATAGGAGCCAATAAGAGAGAAAGATTTTTCCCTTCTCGTGGGCTGAGGGATAGTTTGGTCTAGATATTGAGCCATAGAGATGACCTGAGCCTTTCTGGCCATCGGGATGGGAAATGCACTGGGCTGCAGGGAGGCAGCCATGGTGGGGCAGAAATAAGGTTCTTTAAGGAACACTGGGATTGTCTGGAATCATGTAGTTTGTTGTAAACCATTCTGTGTCTTGTTGCTCTTCCATTATTCCTGGACCATCCATTAACCATTAAAAGTTACAGGAGGATCTTTCCTATTTTGTGAGGGATTAAGGGGAAGGTCATGTTCTATCATTGGAATAGCATAAAAGGAAATAGCTACATCATCTCTCCTGAGGCTACAGTGGCAGCTATGGTAACCAGCAAGGACAGCTGGGCACGTCAAAGCGGTGGGCCCTCAGTGGTTGTTGGCAACAAAGGTAATCAATGTTGGCCCACCAAGAAGGGGAGATCTGGGTCAGAAGAACACAGGGAAATTATTCTAAAGATGGTGGCCTAGAAATCCCTCTGACAAAACTGTACACATATTCGAGGGTCTAATTACAGGCAAGGAAGGCAGTGGAAGCTCTTAGTTTTGGAGCTTGAATTATACATTGGCTAAATATAATTTATTCATAGGCTATTTTGAATGAACATTTTAACATTTATGGAAAGAATTAAGAACTCAAATAATTCAGTTATAGGCATTTTTTATGTTAATCTTGGAAGTGACATATTTTAAGCAAGGTTATAAAGATTTGTAATACCTTGCCATTAGGAAAAATAAATGATTTTCCAGGTTAAGAAATTGGATAAAAAGTTGGAGTGAAAAGAAGAGATGGAAGAAATGGAATTATAAGACTTTTATTTCTATACAGGGAGCATGGGAACTTTAGGGAGAGGAAATTCCAGAGCAGTACTTTGGTGAAGGTCACAGAAAACAGTTTGCAAAGGTTTTTGATCTGAAGAGAAAGTACATGCCTGAAGCATTTGAGCTGCATAATTAATATCAGTTATGAAAAGCAAAATTTGTTCATTCTCCCTTAAACAGTTTATTTTCCAGCCCATGTGATAGTATTTCTCCAGCAAATATGTACTGCTTTGTTTGTCCAATATTGATTGTTTTCCTCTCTTTCCAACAGAGCTTGAAATAAACATTTTTGTTAGAACTTTTGAATGTGCAAAAGCATCGGATGTTAGCCACCTTTTACTTCTAGGATTTAACATTAAACCATCAGAGAATTACAAAGATAAGTTAAAGTTCCATATTGTTCCTTAAAGAAATATCTCGCTATGTTAAACCTCTTATTTATGTTGGCTCTCTTCTCAGTATAGAAGCTGAAATGGCTGAAGATACATATAAAATTTAAGCTTTGGAAGTTGTCTTAGTCTGATCCCCTTAACCATTCAGGAATATTTTCTGCATTATCTCTTATGTTTCTCCTGTTTAAATGTTCCACTTCTGATTTCTTGTAAGTAATATATTCCATCTGGGACAACTTTAGTAAAATTTAACTTTCATAGCCACCTAAAGGTTATGAACGTTCTGAAGTTTAAGCTGTTAACCTTCAAATTACCCACAGAGAAGGTCCTGGTAAAGTTTTACACTATCTTGCACCCTTTAGAGATTCACCAGTTTCTTCTGAACAACTATGAACCCCCTCCCCCTTTTTGTAGAAGTTCAACCCCATGACTTCTAAGATCTCTGCCAGCTTAGAAGCTTTCTAGTTATTTGGAAGTCTATAGTCTGTAGTCAGGCTCAAACGTTGGTGTCGCCATATCTCTGCTGTAGCTATGTGAGCAGATGAAGTGATATTGGGAGGTAGTTATGGGCTATTGAGAGATCCAGAGCCCTTTTGTTATTATGGGATTCTGTGTTTGGGATGCTGCCTCAATCACATCTCTATGGTTTTCAGAATTAATGTGAGTGGAAAGAAATCATTAATCACAGTGTAGCTTGATAAATGCTTTAACAATGCTGAGTGCTCAGGAATGCCACTGAATGTGGACTGGGAGCCCCCATGGTAGTCATACCCCTAGTTCAAGCACCAGGGCACCCTAGGACCTTCAGTAAAATGAGAAAAGCAACAACAGGATTAATGAGGCAGAATGTTGAAATAATAATCTCTGTTGGACTCACACAGGCTTCTCTTCTCCTACCTCTGTAGTACCTCCCCTCTCCTGCCTACTTTGACCCTTTGGGGTTCTTAGTCTACCCCACAGCAAGTGACATTAAACCCTGATGACTTGGTATAGATGAATTTCAGAGTTACGTATCAACAGTATATTTAGCAACTATTTACTGAATTCCCATTGGCTTCTGGCATGGTGCAGAGGCTTTACCTGCTTCATCTTATCTTTTTTTCTCATCATTAATCTGTAAAGTAGGCATTTTTATATTCAGTAAGCCAATAAAGAAGCTGAGGCACTAAGAAGGTTAAGTAATGTGCTCAAGTCACACAGCTAATGAGTAGCACAGTTGTACTTCACCACAGACAAACTCCTGTATTACCGTCCAGTGCTGTCATAACAAATAACACAAACTTAGTGGCTTAAAATAACACAATTTATTATCTCACAGTGCTATAGGTCAGGAATGCAACATGGATTCCTTTGAGCTAAAAACCAAGCTATCTACAGAGCTTCTTAACTTTCTGGAGGCTTTATCGGAGAATTAGTTTCCCTCCTTTCCCACTCTCTAGAGGCTACCTGCATTCCTTGCCTTGTGGCCCCCTTCTACCATCTTCAGAGCTAACAACACAGCATCTCTCCTACCCTGATTCCACAATCACTTCTCTTTCTCTCTACATCTCAGAAAGGTTCTCAGTTTTTAAGGACCCATGTCAGTAGATTGGACCCAAGATAAACTCTATACTTCAAACTTTGAAGTGTGGAATCCCTTTTGCCGTATAAAATAACATATTCACAAGTTCCTAGGATTAGGATATAAATATCTGGGGGGCATTATTCTGCTTAACGCCCCTCATTTTTATTCTGTTTCCATAAACTTATTGTTAGGCCATGTAATAGTTTTGCCTCATGAACTTTGTGTTATTTCCAGCACCTGATCCATTCCTCAATATGGCGAACACTCAATGTTTTTTAGCCAATTAATAAATATACAAAAACAACAGAATTTGGAGGTGTTGTTGCACTGCACACAAATGGACTAATAATGATTGATTCAAGAGGTAATTGTTTGTAACATCATTCTAGATTCTTAAATTGGGAGATAAAGGTTAATCAGTTTTCCCAGAGGAGGAGGGATGCTTATTTGGTGTGCAATTGAAGCGACAAGATGTGCTCTTGCTGTACAGTTCTGGCTAATTAGTGGGCAGCATTGCTAATGCACGTACTATTGGCAGTATTATGGATGCAACTGCCCTCTGCTTTAACGGATTCCCTTTGGTCTGGAATCCTGGGAAAAGA
The DNA here is from genome assembly GCF_016509475.1 of Prionailurus bengalensis. Lineage (NCBI taxonomy): Eukaryota > Metazoa > Chordata > Mammalia > Carnivora > Felidae > Prionailurus > Prionailurus bengalensis. The sequence goes on from NC_057346.1 coordinate 41,425,523, forward strand.
GCATTCAGAAGCTTCAATATGCTAAAATCTTCAAACAGAAAGCACTGATGAAGTTTCCCTTATGATATGGCTTTTTTTTTTTTTTTTTGGTCGTTGCTGTTTTATTCTTTGTTTTGTGTCTTTGGCCTGGTTCAAGTGGAAACTGTGTATAAGCAATAAGCAATTACTCAGGATGCCAGAAAGTAAGACCCTTATGGTTGCATGTTAATTGGAGTCAGTGGGAATACTGCAGGAATGCTTTCCTGAATTAAACTCGTGGCATTATCTAGCAAAGGAGGGGAAAAATTAAAGCCTGGCAATTTAGTAAAAAGTAATTAATTTTGGTATTAGGCCCAGCTGGGCGGGGGGCAGGGAGGAAACCTGGAGGAGGAGATGGATGAGGAAGGAGAGGGCGGGTTACCTGACACGGTGCTAAGACCAATCATTCTGAGCCCAGAGGACGGGGTTGAAGCCAGTGGGTTCCCTTGATACTGCCACGAGCAACTGTAATCGGTACTAAACCAGTTTTTAGATAAAGAGTAAAATTAGATCAAGGATCATTCAGGGTACATAACAAAATAATGCCTTGACTAGGACTTGGCACCTTTATGTGACTAAGAAATCCCGTTTGAACAGGGAGTGAAAGATGGCTCAGTGCCTTTGGCAGAATCTCAAAATGCCCAGTGTTTTCTCCCTGGCTTGCCTCAAGTCTCCCCAGTGACAGGTACCTATAGACTTTACACAAACCAAAACAGGCAGCTGAGAAAGGCAGGCAAACTACAAAGGGGAGGCGAGGGCCTTTAAGGGAAGGTGTAAATTAGAGCTTCCCAAAACAGAGAGAAATGCGTGCATTTCTCAGCAGCACTGAAAAATAACTGGGAACATAACAGCAATGTCACTTCAAATTACTTACTGCTTGTGTTAGAGGAGGCAAATGTTTTATTAATAAACAGGCGGTTAGAGCACTATTTGTTCCCAACTATCAGTCTGGGAGGGCAGGGGAGGCCAAGCTGAAACCTCAGACAAGAGAAATGATTTACGGATTTAGTGTGACTGACAGACCTGGTGATGAGAAGGGACTTTACTGTGTAGCATCAGGGAGCAGCAGAAGGGAGGTGGTCACAGAGCTCCCACTTTGGCAGGATGGAGACCTTCTCACAGGAGCGAGATCCCGACTGGAATGATTAGGGTGGACTGGTTGGGGGGTGGGGTTGGGGGTTGGGTGAGAGTGAGAGGGTAAGGCAGAGGGAAAGAGAGAGAAAGACAGGAAGGGAGAGAGGAGGGAAGGAGAGAGATATGCACTGCTTTATTTGGTGCAGAGTATAATTTAGGAACTGCATACTCATCTATCACAAGCTGGCTAATAACTAATCAATGATTGCAAAGCACTTGGAAAGTAGTAAGTTTTATATAAATGCTAAATAACAAAAATGCTAGAATTTGGTTCAGGATTGCAGCCAAATCTAGCTTGCCAGCAGAAAACTGGGAAGTTTATTCATTTGGAGAAGGATCTGGGGTCACTCTAGGACCTTCACTGCAAACCACAACTGGATTCCCCGAATATGTGGCCGGGAGTGGTGTTGGGTGGTGGTGGGGGTCCGGTACAGTTGACCTGTGCAGTTTTAGGGGTATTGCACTCCAGGGGGCACTCCTGACTCTTCCGGATTCTTTGCCACTGCATTAAAACTGGCCTGCTGAGGGACAAGCTCACATGACCCACTGGTATGAATGAAACTTCCTGATTAGGGGCTGCCCTAGATGTGATTCATCAGTGTAGAGCTGTCATGACAAATCATTGTAAAGACATATAGCATTTACTACCAACACAAATGCTACCTCCTGCAAACGGCTTGAGTTTCCCATAGACACCTGCCCCACCTTCTCCTAGGAACAAGACCTCACGGTCTGGTCATTCCTTACCCTGTGACAGCTTCTGATTAACATACTTTCTGATTCCCCAAACTCCTTTGACAATTTTAGGATCTTTGGTATTTCTCCACCTATAATTGCCACTATACTTGGTTCATTTATTTTTTAGGGAGAGAGAAATGGCTCCGCCCATTTAGGAAATTTAATTACCAGGGTATTAATCTGTCAATTTTAGGCTGCTCAATGAATTCTTTTTGCAAAAACAGCTGTGGCCAACAATATTGCAATAGTGTATTCTTAAACAAACAGCAATGTCTCTGGAATGTGTGCATATAAATATTAATTAGGAAGAGAAACAAGACAGCAATGAAACAGTTTCTATTAATTATTTTGGCTCGTTTTCAAATTCGTTACAGTTTATCTGACTTTTTCGGAAGCTCTCAGAACAATCTGTCTTAGCCTATTTATGCAGTGAAGGTGTCTGAAAGTCAGTGACTAAATTTAGTGGTAAGTCCTCCTGAGAAGGAAATTGTTTCTTCTTTGCTAATCTGGGCTCATGATGAAGACAGAGAGGAGTTATTTTGATTTTCTCGGGTTTGGCCAGATGGTTCTGGTGGACAAGCTGTCAGGGGATTCCCAGGACTTCTTGGCTCTAATTGGGCCTGTTGCCCAACAATTGTTGACTCAAAACTTCCCAGAGTTTTGTGGTGCTTAAGAGCTCAGATAGTTCCCATTGGCAAAGAAAAAAACAAAACAAAACAAAAAAAGGTGCATAAGCAGCAATTTCTCAGTCATTTAGATGAATTTACCTGGGAATATCCACTATGTGTAGCACAGACCACACCCAGGAGCAGAACCTGAAGTTCTCTGAGCAGCCAAAGGGGTGCCCAGAGTTAGTTTTATAGTTTGTTTGGCAGAACTCTGACAAGTGTAGGGACGCCTGAGTGGCTGAGTCAGTTAAGTGTCAGACTCTTGATTTTGACTCAAGTCATGGTCTCTCGGTTGGTCGGATTGAGCTCCATGCCAGACTCTGCACTAACAGCTCGGAGCCTGCCTGGGTTTCTCTCTCTTCTTCTGTCTGCTCCTCTCCTCCTTGTGCTCTCTTTCTCCCTCTCAAATAAACATTAAAAAATAAAAAAATAACAGAAGCACAGAATCAAGTTAATTCATAAAAGAACTGCAAATAGCCAATGAAGAAATGAAAAAATGTTTAACCCTAAGTAATTAAGAAATGTGAATGAAATATGAAAGCAGTATTTATTTATCTGTCAAACTGGCAAAGATTTAAAAACCAGGTGATATCTAGTGTTGCCAAGGGGCAAGAAGCAAGCATCTGCAGCTGTCTTGGGGGGAGACATTAATTGGTACAAGTTTTTAACGGGTGCTTTGACAGTACATATAAGATGCTTTAAAAATTTGTGCATCTTTTGACCCAGCATTTCAAGGAAAACATTGTGTTCATAAGATGTCAAGAGTTTAGCTGAGATAACTCTGTGTTATTGATGCTTCAGCATCCATTTTGTTTGGCCAAGTGGAGTGAGGGTGGGGGTTGGGGGGCTCCAACTGACACTACTCCCTATATGCAAGCTTGTACCCTAGGTAGCAGCCCACAGAGCCATGAGCAAATGTAAGTTCCTCACAGACTGCCCCAAGAGTCCTTTTCATTACCAGTCTCTCCCACCTCCCAAGGCCTTCTCCTTGAGTTCTGCTTAGGTCAGCTCCCTGTGGAGCTTACCAAAACCTTGCTCTTTTGGGTTTGAATTTACCAATTCAGCCTTAGCCTGGGAAGTCCAAGGTCTCACCCATGGACCCTAATAAAGGCAGGTACCCCAGGTCCTGCCTCTCACTCTTCCTGTAGCCTGTCTCAGCCTTCTTATGTGGCCACTGAGAAGGCCATGTGCTTTCTTCAGGATCTGTGAGTGGTCATCTTCTCTGTTTCAATTTCTCTACGGTCTTTCATTGAAAAAGCGCTCACCACCCAGCACCATGGAGCCCACTTAACAATTGTTAATCTGGGGCGCCTGGGTGGCGCAGTCGGTTAAGTGTCCGACTTCAGCCAGGTCACGATCTCGTGGTCCGCGAGTTCGAGCCCCGTGTCAGGCTCTGGGCTGATGGCTCAGAGCCTGGAGCCTGTGTCCGATTCTGTGTCTCCCTCTCTCTCTGCCCCTCCCCCATTCATGCTCTGTCTCTCTCTGTCCCAAAAATAAATAAACGTTGAAAAAAAAAATTAAAAAAAAAAAACAATTGTTAATCTAAGAAAGTCATAACATAAAGATTTAACTTCAAGGATTGTTAGCAAAGAATTTTGAGTTGTCAAAGAAAAAATTCTGTGATATTCTAAAGGCAAACTATAACTAAGCCACGTAAAATAATGTAACATAGTCACTAAATATGATGTAGAAACCATTTGTTGGTGTGAAGAGATATTTCTGATAAATTAATTGGAAAAACCAAGTAAGTTACAAAAATTACCAGAATATCTTCATTTGTTTAAAAACACATATAAAAAGAAAAATACCAAAATACCACTAATAATCTTTCAGTACTGGATTATAGTTGACTTTTACATTTTTTATACTCACTTTTTTTCCTTTTCAGTGAAAGTACATGCTACTTATGTACCGACATGGAATAAATGTTTAAAAAAATAACAAAAAAAACTGTTCAAGAAATTCTATATTTTCTAAGGAAAGCATTAAAGAGAAAGACTCCAATTATATGAGCATATCCTAAATAAAAAATAATAGGAAAGGGTGTAGCCCATTTTAGAATTATCTCCTTTTTATAATTTGTTCATTTATTCATTTATCTGTTTTGGTAGCATTATTTTCTGAGTTCCACTATGGGTCAGGCACTGACAGTGAACAAAGAATTATGTACTCTTTGGGGATATAATGTACAGCATAGTGATTACAGTTATTAATACTGTGTTATATATTTGAAAGTTGCTAAGAGAGTACATCTTAAACATTCTCACCACAGAAAAAGAAATGATAATTATGTGATGTGATGAAGGTGCTAATGCTATGGTGATAATAATTTTGCAATATACAAGTGTATCAAACCAACATGTTATATACCTTAAACTTATACAATGTTATATGTCAATTATATCTCAGTAGGCTGGGGAGAAAAAGTCAGTTCCTGCCTTAATGAAGCTTCCAGTCTTTTTGGGGATATGCACAATACTATAATTACACATACAAATTAAAAAGTATAAACTCAAGAGCCACAGAGCCCATAAGAGAGAATTAGGATGGGTGCAGAGAGCCTGTGGAGGGAGGGGCCCAGGAAGCATGATGGAGGAAGAGAAGGCCTCTGTGGCTAGAGTGTGGCAAGTAAGGGGGTTATGGTTTCAGAGGTCGGTGTGGGCCATGGGTGTGCAGGGGCTGGAAGTCCAACCTAAGTTTTGTTTTAAGCCTTCCAGTGGGAAGCTTTGGACACTTGAAAGCATAGGTGTGAATGATTTGCCTTTTGGAAAGGTTATTCTGACTCTCTTGTGGAAGACACATCTGAGAAAGTCCTGAATGGATGCAGATATACAAATTAGAATGTTCTAAGGATAAGAGAAGCAGAGGGACAGGAGAGGAAGTTGCCTTGAAACAGAGGGTGATGGGGGCAGGGATGGAGAAACGTTATTCCAGAAGTGAATTAGATGATGGAGTAGATGTGGGGCTGAGGGAGAGTGGAATCAAAGGTGACTCTTGATTTGTTTGTATCATGACTGGCCAGATGGTGGTGTCATCCTGGGTGGTAGGAAACAGTGGCTGGCAGCCAGGGTTGGGGGCAAGATGAGATCTGGTAATGATCTGATTTTGGACATGTTAGTCTAAAACGTGTTGGAGATACTCAGGAGGAAATGTCACATGATAGATGATACCCCTAGTGGGGAATTAAGAGGAAAGGAAGGCATCACAAAACGTTCACCAGCCTGCTCTTCATTGTCATCTGATCAGGAGCCAAACATCTGTGCTATTTTTTATTTTATTCTCCTCCGAATAACGCTGCCCATAGAGTCCATGCCCTTTGAAGGGGCCTTGGCAGCATACCATAAAAGTAAGATTGTCACACATGACCTGGAGTTGAGCAAAATGCAAGCTCTGTGATCCATCATGGCTACCATCATGGGAGGTCACAATGAGACTTGTATGCTGATTGTTTCTGTCCGTGTTGCTATTGTAATTTCCTTTGAGAGCATTTATTTGCATACTTTTCTCATTTCTTGAATGATGCCCAACACTATACTGTTATTTCAGTATTTAGTTGGTAAATGCTTGCTCAAGAAATAAATCAACAGATAACTGGCCAAATAAACATATGAACTCAATATATTTCTTCAGTACTCATTTGGTTAGGCACATGTGCCACACATTTATTGGGTGTTGCTGGTGTTTCTGAAAAAGGTGGCAAGGACCTAGAATTCTTGCCTAGTTCCGACTACTGCCTTGCTTCCTTGCTTGATTCTTGCACACAGGTCTAATAAACACACACTCCATCACTGGCTAGAGCTCAGCCTGTAAGCCTTAGTTGGCATAGGCCAGAGGACTTCTCTGTTCTACCAGCATGAAAATAGTCTGATGGCATGCTCTGTGTGTCCTTTCATTTTCCTCAGGCTGCAGTGATGGGAAAGTGCAAGAGGGGGCATGAACACGGAGTCCACTTTTGTGTAGTGAAAATGGGCACAACTGAGAGCAAAAAATTTTATAAATTAAAAAATAAGAAACTTGAACAGTAAATTCACACACATAAAAGGAGGCATCTGTAAACATGCCAAAATGCCCAGCTCAAGTGACTAAAACAATGTTGCATTTTTTCTTATCAGATTTACGAAAATTGCAAGAATTGCTGTCATTTAGTACTGAAAAGGGAATGAGAAATACGAGGATCAATTTGGCAATGACCCATGCTCTTGGATCCAGTGCTCTTCCTTCTAGCTATTTATCATCCTCCCAGGAATACCTAATATTTTTGGGCTCTGACCATGTACCAGATACTACTTCATACCCTTTACAGACACTAAGGCATTTACTTTTCACAAAATTCTATAAGCTAGTTTATGTTGTTATCCAGCTTGTAAACATGAGAAAATTGAGTCATAGAGAGGTTAAGTATTTGTCCAAGGCCACACTACTAATGAGCTACAGAAATCAGATTCAACTCCCGGCAGTTTGGCTCTAGAGCTACTTATGTGTACCCGCCTTTATTATCTTCTTGTACAAATAGGCAGAATGTCATGGTGCTGAAGGGTTCAGGCACTCAGAATGCTGCCCCACCTCCTCTTCTATCTAATGATAGGAGCCATGATCAGAACAGCACCAGCACACCAATTTCACTGGACGGGTAAGGGGGATCAGATTCTTTCTGAATGCAGAAATTTTGACACTTGTGTGTCCTTCTTTCTGACCTACCGGACACCGGATACTGTTCTGCATGGGTCTCCAGGGTACCTGGAACTCCTCTTCACATCTCTGTCAATGCTGCTCCTACAGATGGGTGTGTGGGTCCCTGCCTCTGGTTTGCAGGTGAGAAGATGGGCTGTGACTAGCTTTTGGAAGTTTTTAAATAAAGGGCTTTGTTATTTTACTGTTTACTTCGTAATAGCAATAATGATGATAATAATGATGATGATGGTGATACCACCAAAAAAATGAGAGCCAAGAGTTCATGAGTCCTAAGTAGGCAATATCTTAAGAACTCTTATATGTATTATCTCAATTAATCCTCACAAAAACCCCACGAACTAGTACTAATATGTCCATCTTGCAGAGGAGGAAATTGAGCAGCACAGTGACATTATGTGATCTATGCTACAGAAAGGTTTATCTGGATCGCAAGTGTCAACACATATTCAGCACAAAAGGTAATGAAGGTCTGAATGAGTTTGGGATGAGGTAGAGGGCAGGGGGACAGATGTGGGCAACATTGTGGAGGTAAGTAACATCTGTAGAACTTGGTAACTAACAAAATATGGGTGACAGGTGGGGGCAGTTACCAACTCTTCTTGGGCTTTTAAACCTAGGGAACTGAAAGAATAATAGGGATTTGTATTTATAAACTAATCTCTACCAGCCAGTTGAGTTGGTACCTTTGAGTTTGGCATACGCCAGACTACTTTCTCCAGGAAGGGCAGAATGTGCCAGGCATTTGATTATTGAAAGGCTCAAAATGACTTTGTTCTTAGGAAGGAATCTGATGTTTATTGAGAGTCTATAGTATTCAATAAATTTATTTAATTTATAGTATTTATTTACCTGAGGAAGAATCATTTTCCTGTTATCATATATAGATGAAAGCAGTCCTTTGCCCATGGTCACATGGATGGTAAATGACAGAACCATCTTTTTACTATAATTTCAGGGCATTTTAGAGCACCAAAGAGCCCAACATTGATTTTTTCTCTACCTTCTTCTTTTCTAGTTTTTTAAAAAACAAGATTTCACGAAGATTGAGCATTCTCCCTGGTTCCTTTGGCAACCTGTTCTTGTCCAGTGGTCTCACTCTAACACAGACCAAACATCTATGAATTTTCTGGTCTGTGACTCATACAACTCTTATCTTTGGTCCTGGCACAGTCTAGTAGTGCTCGCCTCTGAGGCATTTCAGCTTTCTATTTACCACCTTAAGGCTTTGCTCCTGGAAAAATAATATAAAATAGCTTGCCTTTGATGTCCTTGTTTTTGTCCATCTCTTCCTTTTCGTTGGCCATGACCGTCATTTCCTTGATGCCTTTCAGATGCTCAAGATATCTACACTCAGGACAAATCAGTTTTATTTTATTTTTTGTTTGTGTTTTTGGTCTTCTCCATTAAACTTATTTATCTTTTGTACCATTTTTTCAGAACCTAGAGATATGAATAGCTAATTTGGTAATGAAATATGATGAAAAGGATTTTTTCTTTTCCTAGTAAAAATTGCCCATATTAGTCATGGTTCTCCAGAGAAATATAACCAAAGGGATGTGTATACGTGTGTGTGTGTGTGTGTGTGTGTGTGTGTGTATTTAAATATAAAATATAGAATATATTTTAAAATCTCTATAAAGAGATTTGTTCTAAAGAATTAGCTCATGGCTTATGGAGCCTGGAAAGTCCAAACCTGCAGTGTTGGCTGGCAGCCTAAAGACCCAGGAGAGTGAATGGTGCAGTTTCCAGTCTGAAGGATTGCAGGTACAGACCCAGGATAGCCAATGGTGCAGATGACAACTGAAAGCAGTTGGCTTGAGAATTTCCTCCTGCTCAAGGAGACTTGTCTTTTTTGTTTGATTCAGGCCTTTAACTATTGGATGAGGACCATCTACATTAAGAAGAGCAATCTGTTTGCTCAAGGTTTACTGATTCAAATGTTAATCTCATCCCAAACCACCCTCCAAGTTGATTCATAATAGTAACCATTGTATCCTTTTACCAGATATTCTTAGATAATTCATTAAAATTTTTTTAATGTTTATTTATTTGAGAGAGAGAGTGTGTATGAATGAATGAATGAGCGGGGGAGGGGCAGAGAGAGAGGGAGACACAGATTCGGAAGCAGGTTCCAGGCTCTGAGCTGTCAGCACAGAACCCGATGCAGGGCTTGAACCCATGAACTGCGAGATCATGACCTGAGCCGAAGTCCGACACTTAAATGACTGAGCCACCCAGACGCCCCTTGGATAATGCATTTAAATAGTATAATTGTTGACCTATTGGCAAGTTAAAAGAGGGTTTTTTGAGTAAGCGATTTTCTGTAACTCCTTCCCACTCATCTACTGTACAAAAATAGAAGCCTTTGCTTCTATTTTATGAGAGTTGGCTGTTTGGAGGCATCTTTCTAAAGCATCTGTAATCTAAAAGTGTAATTTATTGTATTCTTAAAGTGGGTATGTAAGGAACAGTGCCAAGTTCACATGACTCTTAGCTCAGCAAATATGTGATGTGCCTAGGCTGCTGATCCTGAAGACAGAGGGTAGTTTTCCATTTACTTCCTTGTTTATTTCCTCAATCCCCATAACTGATAGCTGACTATCATTGTGTGGGCCACAATCTAACTTTCTTTGATGGCTCTCTGGGTCTCTATAACTTGGAGATGTTTGCCTACATCAGTGTGCCACTTTTCTGACTGGGCTGATGAAGAATGCATCACAGCAACAGCCTCTGGGTACATGCACAGGGAAAATACATAAACAAATAAGGGAGAAAAAATGCCAACTTGCAATTGTTATCTAGTGGTATTCTCCATTTTGTTCTGTAAAACCAAATTAGACACCTGCACAGCATTTCAGAAGCTGTGGACTCCTCCCTTTGGTTCAGAAGACTTCTGAACATTGGGGCATTCACTTCTGTATGAGACCAAGCTGTATGACATGAGACTTGAGGGGCTCTTCCCTAGATTTATAGATGTTGCTGCTGCTGTTGTCAGAGCTGTTGGCACTCTTACTAATACTGGTGAGCTATTTAGGAAATGCAGGTGTTAGTGGGGGAAAGGGGAGTGCTAAATGGATACTTAATAGAGTTACAAGACTTGATAATTAAGAGAATGTCCTAGGACAGAATTCTAAACTCATATGCTTACATGGAGCCAGAATACAGCAAGAGAAGCACTTGGCAAATTAGAGAGCTGTGCTTCCTCTAACACAGCAACAGCTACTCAGAGCAGCTGTAGAGGAATGAGAACTCAGTATGGACAGTCCTTTGGATTTACATGTGATCTGTTCATATGGAATGGTAGGTAGAAGGATCAGTGGCATTTATTTATTTTTATTTTTATATTTTTGGGACAGAGAGAGACAGAGCATGAACGGGGGAGGGGCAGAGAGAGAGGGAGACACAGAATCGGAAACAGGCTCCAGGCTCTGAGGCATCAGCCCAGAGCCTGACGCGGGGCTCGAACTCACGGACCGCGAGATCGTGACCTGGCTGAAGTCAGACGCTTAACCGACTGCGCCACCCAGGCGCCCCGGATCAGTGGCATTTAAAAACAAATGGGGTTATGTTATTAAAATGCCTGGATTTTTCTAAGAGAAAAGTGTAAAGATTCCTAGCTTCTTATTTTCATCAAAATAATGGTAGGTACCCAAATATTGTTATTAATTAAATTATAATTAAATATTAGGTTCTAAAATTTCGTAGAAGGATCAGGATTTTTTTTTATAATTTATAATTTTTTTAACGTTTATTTATTTCTGAGACAGAGACAGAGCATGAACGGGGGAGGGTCAGAGAGAGAGGGAGACACAGAATCTGAAACAGACTCCAAGCTCTGAGCTGTCAGCACAGAGCCCGACGTGGGGCTTGAACTCATGGACCGTGAGATCATGACCTGAGCTGAAGTCGGATGTTTAACCGACTGAGCCACCCAGGTGCCCCAGGAATTTTTTTTTAATGTTTATTTATTTATTTTGAGAGAGCTTGAGTGTGAGCAGGGGAGGGGCATAGAGAGGCCTCCCAAGCAGGCTCCATGCTTTCAGCGTAGAGCCTGAAGTAAAGCTCAATCCCACGAACCGTGAGATCATGACGTGAACCAAAATCAAGAGTCCAATGCTTAATCGAGTGAGCCACACAGGCTCCCTGGACCGGGAATTATTATAATTGAAGATTTACGTGACAGAGTGGGAAAACTTTTTTCCAAGAACTCTGTCAAAGCCAGAATGAGAAAGCACAAAGAAAATGATGGATGGATTTGATTACTAAAGAACTCACACTTAAAAGCACCATTTCTGACAAAAATATACCAATAAGAAAATTATGAAATGATGGTAAACTATTTTTACCATATAGGATAGTGAAGAGGTTAGTATCTTAATTATATGATAAAGTATTTACAAGTATTTGACCGAAAGAAAACTACTTTTAGAATAATGGGCAAAGGATATACATAAGCAGCTCGCAAAATGGAAAAAAATATTTAGGTTCACTAGTAATAAAAGTTGTAAATTGAAATGAGATATAATTACTCATCAACCACATTGAAATACTTTAAAATGATTAAGTAGGAGGCTGAGGTAGTGACAAATTAGAAATCCTATATATTGCTGGTGAGGATTGGAACTGGAAAAAAATTCTTGAAGGTGATTTGGCAAAGTGTGCTGAAAGGCTTAAAAACCTGCTTACTTGGGGCGCCTGGGTGGCGCAGTCGGTTGAGCGTCCGACCTCATCCAGGTCACGATCTCGCGGTCCGTGAGTTCGAGCCCCGCGTCAGGCTCTGGGCTGATGCCTCAGAGCCTGGAGCCTGTTTCCGATTCTGTGTCTCCCTCTCTCTCTCTGCCCCTCCCCCGTTCATGCTCTGTCTCTCTCTGTCCCAAAAATAAATAAACGTTGAAAAAAAAAATTTAAAAACAAAAAAAAACAAACAAAAAAAAAAACCTGCTTACCATTTGACCCAAGAATTTTACTTTTAGGAATATACCCTAAGATATTATACTTATTCCAGTATAATGTTACATATACTGGAATTCACATTCCAATATAATATTATATATATATTCATATTTCAATCTCTCTTTCTCTTCCTCACTAGAATATAAGCTCCACAAAGTCAAGGGACTCTGTTTAACTCCCTGTGCTTTTACTTGGACCTAGAAAAATGCCTGTCATGTAGCACATGATCAATAAATATTTATTGAACTATTATTATTTTTTAATATTTACAAAGGACCTTGGCATCTTACAGCACGTCTAGATGAGAATGACTAGGATATTGAGGAATTTGGAATTAAATCATGAAAAAGCAAGAGGAAAGAACTGTTGGAGGATTAGCCAGCAAAGGATTTGATAATGGCCTCCAAACATTGAAAGGAATAACATGGGGAAAAGTGATTTGACTCCTTCTACACAACTTCTAAGTGCAGAAATAGACCAATAGATGGAATTTATAGAAAGGCAATGTGGGACTCTATTTAAAGAAGTACTTTCGCACAAGTAGAGCTGTCCAAAATGGAATTGACTGCTTTGGGAAGAAGCAATTCCCTATGGCTAAAAATACTCAAGCATAAGTACTTATAGAAAAATTCATAATGCAGAGTAAGACCTTGATTGGTTAACTGTAAATTTCCTCTGCTGAGAAGCCTCACTTCCTCCTCCTCCCCCACATCACCTTCCACACCCTTTCTCATTTCAGTTTGTTACTCCTACCTTCTTTTCAGATGTCAAGCTAAATGTTACTCCTTCCTGGAATTGTTCTTCAACTACTCATCCCAATAAAGTATTGTTTGTTTATGCCTCTTAGAGCCATCTGACTTTCCCTTCATGCAATTGCCCTTTTGTCAGACTCTCCTCCACGAGGTTACAAGCTTTATGGAGCCAAGGACTAGTTCTATCATGTCCATCTTTTTATATCTGATGTCCAGTACGGTGCCTGTCACATGGAACGATCATATTTATCTTAATGAAGTGTGTACAAATAACTTCACATTTCATTTCTTTGGGAACCAGGAGTCATTAAATCAGAGAGACACATCTATTTTCCTCCTTATTTTTATCCACAGTTTTCAATTCCTCATGATTCTGTTCACTTTGTTGGTACATTGGCCTAAGTATACACTCTAGGGATTGTAAAGGGAGGACTTACAATGGCCTTCCTCCATCCTTGCTCCTGCATGCCTCCAGTCATCCCTGACGGATCCCCTGGGTCATTACCTGCAGTTCAGTCCACCCCTAGATGTTGACCTACATCTTTTTTTTTTTTTTAATTTTTAACATTTATTTCTGAGGGAGACAGAGTGTGAGCAGGGGAGGGACAGAGAGAGAGGAAGACAGAATCCAAAGCAGACTCCAGGCTCTGAGCTGTCAGCACAGAGGGCTTGAACTCACAGACCATGAGATCATGACCTGAGCTGAAGTCGGACGCTTAACCGATTGAGCCACCCAGGCACCTGACCTACATCTTTTTCTAGGGAGATTACATAAAGCTTGGTCAAATTCTCTGGGGGTTCAGCATGCTCAGCTTTGATGCAAGCCTTTCTCAGATATCACTCAACTTATGGAAGGTAGCTCTTTAGTTTTTCCAAATTGGAATTAGTTTTGTTTTTTTAATTATAAATGTCAAATATATTTATTATAAAAAAATCACATAAGACAGAAAATGGGAAGGAAAGAAGTAAAATCACCCCATATCCACCTGACGATTACCTTTGTTAACATTTTGGTATATATCTTTATGAATTTAAAAAAAAATAAGCATTTTATGACAAAGTAGTATCATAATACAGATACTATTTGATAACATACTTTTCCATTTGGTATATTGAGAAATCCTCTTCATGTCATTAAGTATGTATTTTCTCTATTCTTTTATCATGCCTATATAGCTTTCCAGACAATGAATATGCCATATTGTAGTTAAATGATTTCATGTTTTAGCATATTTAGGTTAATACTATTTTTCACATTTATGAGTAGTGATACAATAAACATTTTTGGTTGTATATATAATTGCATGTACTCAATTATTGCATTTGTGTAAAATTGAATATAAAATATTAGGATTACTTATGATTACTATAATACCTTTTAGTATTTTAGCTTTTGGTATATATGGCCAAGTTGCACTCTAAAAAGTATGTAGTCATTTCTTTTTTTTTTTTTTTTTTTTAATTTTTTTTTTCAACGTTTATTTATTTTTGGGACAGAGAGAGACAGAGCATGAACAGGGGAGGGGCAGAGAGAGAGAGAGGGAGATACAGAATCAGAAACAGGCTCCAGGCTCTGAGCCATCAACCCAGAGCCCGACGCGGGGCTCGAACTCACGGACCGCGAGATCGTGACCTAGCTGAAGTCGGACGCTCAACCGACTGCGCCACCCAGGCGCCCCTAAAAGTATGTAGTCATTTCCACGAGTCCAATGAGTATAATGCTATTGATGTGGCTGACCAGCTTGATGTTTTGTTGGTTATTAAGATAATAAAGTTCCCTTCAACCTACATGACAGGAAAGTTGATAGAGCCCTGAGGCAAGATAACGGACATGTACTGTTATTCTTGCCATGTGAATGAAAATTGTTTCTGATTTTTTTTTAACAATCAGATGGGAACTTGAATTTTTAACAACTCTGACGGGAATGAGGATAAATGCATTCATTAAGTTGAAAGTTACATATCAGATTTAAAAGATTGTGTTGATTTACTCAATGAAAATTTAACATTCAAAAACACACCTGTAATTGGCATAACCTCTTGAGTAAAGCATCCAGCTTTCCCTGAGTTGGATGTACCTAGGTGTATGAACTGGCTTGGATCTGGAAGTTGTTTTTTTATAGACTATGAATCCTCACTACTGATACTGAAATTAGGTTTCTGTCCACCAGACCTCTGTGTGTCAAGCTGTATTTTAGAGGGCTGCTTATCTGTTTTGTTTCTGGGACACCTGTGGTCAATTAACCATTACCACAGATCCCTTTAGGTCAAAACACTCTGATTATCACTTTTCCACATCTTATTGTGGTGATTACACTTACCTTCATTCTGAGAATTAAATGCCACTATCTGGTTTACTGCTGTAGCATCCCATCATTTCCTTTGAAGTCAGGGACTGTCTATCATCTTCCCCAGTCTACATAGCACAACTACATAGAGTTCTTCCAGGCACTCCCCTCCCCTCCCACCAATAATATCATTCATAATAGGAAAGAAGTATCTTCTGGATCATCCAGTGAGATATAGTTTAGGGAGAGGATGAGCACAAAACTGATTCATTCTATTGCTCCCCTTTTCCCTGAAGATTTGGTCTTTGTTCTAAAATGGACCCAGGATTTTGTTTTAATCAAATATGAGATGACAGACATGAAACATCCTTTAACGGCATTAAAGGATGACTTTATTACTCACAGTTCGCAAGAGGAAGGGCATGCAATGCTATGTAGGGCCACATGAGGAAGGACCTGGCTCAGTCAAGAGGCAGAAGGAGTAAAGGAAAAGCATTGTACAGAGCCTTTACTGCATTTTTTTTTTAAGGGAAGAAATGGGCAACATGGGGAGGTATGCTGAGTAAGCTTATGTTTGGATAGCTTGAATACTTCCTGTGGGCTCTGGGATATCTGGATGGTTCCTAGTTGTCAGGTACCTAGCTCTCAGATGATTTAGGGCAGGGACAATAGTGATTTGCTGTATGAGTTTGATAAAGAAGGTGTCTGGAGTAGATCCTATGTATTAGTTGGCTTCTTTATCAAAGCTATGCCTGAAAAGCAACTTGTTTGCTCTCTCTAGGAATCACTTAACTTTGGGAGGGGATAGTCTTTCCCTGGGTCTGCAAGGCTCTACGATGCCAAAGCATGAAAAAATATTAAAAATTTAAAAACATGATTAATACAGTCATTTTCCTCTATAATATGCCAACAAAGTTCTGGTGTTTTGATCTCGTTAACAGCAGACCAGCTAGCAGTTAGGTTAGGTGAATAGCAGCCAATGTTAGATTAATAGATACATCTCAGTGAATTTGGGCTAGTTATGACTTTAATTTGTCTGCCATTTAATGAACTTGGAATCCACTACCATAACACAAATTCCACACTTAAGATGATACAGAATGTCATGGTTCTATAAATCTTTCTGTTTATGGGCTGTCTTATCCCATAGAAAGTCATGTATTTCTCAGTCTGAACTTTATTGGAATTAAGTGTTAAATATGGACCTAGAGGTAGTAATGGATGCTGTGTGGAGTGGCTTCGGAAAAATTTGGCATTAGTTGGTGAGTCACTGTCTTAGCTTTCATCATTGAACAGGTTTTTTTGTAGGCAAATCAGGTTCCTTCGTATATTGGGGGGCAGGGGGCTCTTTTGCCAGTAAAAACGATTCAAACGTATTTAAGAGTCCTGAGTTCTCAGTATCAGAATCCTACTTTTCCCCAACCAGTATAAGATCTGGTGGAATTCAGCTCTCAGTTGGAATACTATTTTGTACCTCTTACAGTTAAGCCCTGGATTATTAGTCATAGCTCCTCTGTGTTCACATTTAGGAGGAGAAAGAATCTTTCTATGCTACCATAAGCTATATGATCTTCCTCACCGTGTTACAGTTGTATAGTTTTCAATTTCTTACTTTCTCTATTTATTCCTTTGGCTGTCTAGGGCCACAAGCAGAAGATGAGTGACTCCATAATTTTTATGATCACCATAGTAACTAAATTAGGGGCCTGTTGATATCCCAAAGCCTTGCCCTCTATTTGCATTTCATCCCATGCCACCACTGGAGATAATATGAGTAATTTTCTTGCCACCAATGTTGTATATTATTCAAGTCCCAGTTGCTCCAGCTGGAGGTTGTCGATGTTCTCCTGAATTATGTAAGCACCCCAATCCCCAAATACCATATTTTTGGTCTGTTTCATGGGACCCTGATCCTAATTACTATACCAGTTGGATCCTAAGAGGAAATAAATGACACCCTAAAATTTCCACCCTAAAATAGTACCCTAGTGTAAATTACCTAAAATTTAGTTTGAGAATAATTTGATAAAGAGACTACTAATAAAGATATGGGGGGACTACTAATAAAGTGTGGGGGAAATGAGGGATAAAGCAGTTCACAGAACTGGTAATGGTAGAGGCCATTACTATGTCCAGGCCTGAAGGGGTATGGAGAGGGAACAATTAGCAGATCCTGGAGACAGAGAGCTTTGTGGAGAGGACTATTTAACCAAATCTGGGACCTTTGGTTCAGGGACATAGCTGACTGCCAGGAGTACTGATAAAGGCAGGCAAATACATACCCTTGTCTCATGTTCATCTCTTGCTTTGATCTCCTCCTATAGGTCCTCCTCGGGAAGCAAACTTAACTAAAAGATGACTAGGAGTTCAGTGATGTGGTCCTTACAAGTCAGCATTCTGGAGTTC
Organism: Prionailurus bengalensis; assembly: GCF_016509475.1. Lineage (NCBI taxonomy): Eukaryota > Metazoa > Chordata > Mammalia > Carnivora > Felidae > Prionailurus > Prionailurus bengalensis. Next base: position 41,443,172 of record NC_057346.1, read on the forward strand.
AAGGGAATTTTCTTGGGTGGATATGGAAGGTCTCAGTTTGTGCCTTGTATATTCCAGTTTGATTTGGGCTGGGCTTGCTTTCTAAAAATGATAAATCTGCAACCTGACCCTGGCAATCTATCCATTTAGTGCTGTCACCTTGAGAGAGGCTAGTGGGATAGAAAGTAGAGCCAACGCCTGGTGGAAAGTGTGTCAAAGAGCAATCCCTAGTGTGTTCAGGCATTTGCTCTGTTCTCAAGTTTGAGACAGTTTTAGTCACTATAGCATGGGCTGGCAAATTTTCCACAAAGTGCCAGATAATAAATATTTTAGATTTTGCAGGCTATACGGTCTTTCTCACAATTACTTAACTCTCATCATAGTGCAAAGGCAGCCATAGACAACCCCTAAACACATGATGTGACTGGGTTCCTATAAAACCTTATTTATAAAAGTAGGTTAAGAACAGGATTTGGGCCAGGGCCATAGTTTGCATACCCCTACTCTACAAGAAGCTGGAATCAGAAACAGGAAATTGAATTGGAAGCCCAGTTATATAGACTGAACGAATCCAGCAGTAACTGGTGAATGCTGTGAGCATTAGTTAGCAATTTTGTGTTCAGGTTTTACCTTCAGGCAAACTGATTTACAGCAGTGAGTCTATGACTACAAGATTAATTTCTGACACCCCTGGGTGGAGGGTTGACACTGCTAAAATGCTGTTTTTCTAGTTAAGTTTGGTTCAGGGACCTGCTGGGACCAAGGCTATAGGTAGCAGTTACCCTCACTTTTGAGAAAGACAACGAAGTTAGCTACCCTGTTCCAATGGACTTGTAAGGCAGGTGCGGGAATGAGCCTCACTTTCCTATCACATCCTTCCCTGTATGTTCTTGCAAGTAGGCCTTATCGGTTGCTCTGAATTTCATCCCCCTGCTTGCTCTTGGGTCTCAGAATAGACCTGTATTCATCCTGTTTCAGTGAGCCTGCTCTCTAGATTCTACCTTTTCCTCATCTGGCCAATTCTAGTTAGGCGGGACATAGATTAAGATTGCTTGCATTTCCAGCTAGTATTTTTCTATGTTTTTCATTTACTTTGCATTAAATGAAAAGCTGTGGTTGTATTTTATTGGTTATTTTTTAAAATTGAGTTGGATGTGGTAGATGTAGTTTTAAGTCATTAAAAGTTTTAATTGGAGACTCAAGAATGCAATCCATTTGGTTCTCTAGATTTATTAGCCCCCGGATCGCACACAGCATAAACCGGAACACTGGAGAGTTCTTGTCCAGATTTTGAGTTACTTCATTGTGGTTTCAACATAGAGAAGGTACAATTCAGACTTTTAGCTCCAGATTCAAACACTTGATAGTAGAGAGCTCTGGATTCCTTCCAACAGTCCCGACACTTTAAAAAAGTTATGCACTTTTTTTTAAAGTGGTAGGAGTGGATTTCCATGTGCATAACAACCTTCGCTCAGTCCCTCACCTATCAACATTTCTGACCAAGGGTGTGCATTTGATCAAATAGGGGTTGGCTTGAGAGTGCGGCCATAGGGCAGAGCTATCATAACTGGCCCATGCAGGATTGTGTTGAAGAAATAAGCTTTGTTTTCACCTTGTTAATTGGACTAGGCAGAATTGTGAGTCGGCCTGAAGTGATCTTTAAAACAGACCTGCTCACCACACGTCTAGTTTAGTGGCTGTTTGCCATTTAAAAGGCAGGATGTGAAAACCAGCAGCAGTGGCTGCTAACTCAGCCCTTCTGGAGGGGATCCAGAGCAGCTGGAAGGGAGCACAGAGTTAGGGTGGAGATTCTATTAGATTTCTCTCAAGATGCCAAGTGGGGGTTATGGCTTCACATAGTTCTTACTACCATGGAAGAGTTAGGAAAATGGCAGAGGGAAGGTACCTCTCCTTGGGACCCACCACTCTCCCATGCATTCTTCTGAGCTTCAGAAGCCTGAGGTTGGGCAGGATTGCAAATTATAAAGAGTCCTTGATGAAGGAACAAGAAATCAGGATTCCAGTCCTAGCTCTGCCTTTAATTGCTATGTAAGGAAGGTCTAATCACTCAGCCTTTTCTGGGAGTTGGTTTCCTTATCTGTAAAGGGGAGATAATTAGTCCTGCCCTATCTCTCTCAAAGAGATGATGAGTACCAAATGAGAACATTAATGAATGTGAAAGAACTTCAAAATAGTATAAAGCACAAGAGAAAGACATTATTATCATGGCTGCTAATAAAAATCAGTGGACTCACTAGCATAGCAGTGCTTTCTGTATCAAACACAACCTCCTCCCCCAGGCTTCCAAGTCCTTTTCTCAACTGGATTTCACTTTATGAGGTATGGTTACAAATCCCTTACCTGGACTCTGCTCTGACTAGACTATTCTCACAGTATTTCTTTCCACATCACAATTTGCTCCTCCCCACCTTTATGGCTTTGTGTGTTTTGTTTCTGGTTTCCTCTCAACACCTTTTTTACCTCTCCTCACAGCATCTCTGTCTCTTAAAGTTCCAGAAGGGTACCCCACTCAGCTCTCTTCTCCCTCAAAATAGTCCTCGGAAGATCACAGGCACTTTCCGGGGCATTAACACCATCTGTCTGCTAAGTTCTTCTCATTTCACAGTTAATGGTAATGCCATTCTTCATTCTTTTCCCTCTTCCTTGTCCTTTCCCTCATATTCCACATTTCCTTATCCACCAAGTCCTGTACCTTCTGTCTCCCGAATCTCTGTAGCATTGTGGCTGCTTTATGTTGGGTCCCAATCTCTGGTGACTTGGATTATTGTTGCAGTTTACGGATTAGAGCCCCTGTTTCCAGTCTGTTTCCCTACCAATATATCTTCCACTCTTCTGCCAAACTAATGTTTCTAAAACACAAATCTGATCATAACCATTTCCCTGCTTCAGATGCTTCAGTAACTCATGCTTTTCAGAACTGAGTTCAAAGTAGCATGGTAGCACACACATCTCCTCATGAACTAGTTCCCACTTAGCCCTCTCCCCACTGGGTACAGGTCCTTTTTAGGACTTGAACCCATCTAAGAATCCAAGGAAAGAGAAAAGTATATAGGTAACGATTTTCAAACAAACGACCATTTGCTCCTGGAGCTCCTCCTTGCCACCCTTATGGATCACCGCATTTGTAGTTTCTCTCCAACTTCACTCCTTGCCATCTCTCCACATGGACACTTGGCTCCAGGCACAGAGGTTCCCAATGATGTGTGGCTCTTTCTAGCCTCTGTGCCTTCATACTTGGTATCCCCTCTGCTAGGAATTCCCTTCTTACCATCTTTGTCCAGCTAAAATACCACTTGTCTTTCAAAACTTTGTTCAAATATTACTACTTCTAGGGCGTCTTCTTTGATTGTCTATCTGGTTTACTTATTCCTGTTTTTTGATTCTAGAATAGCCTGAAATAGGTCTTGCACCCCACTTTTCCTCAAGAAAATTTTGATCCATTATACACTTACTTTCTAGGTTATTTGCAGGTAAAGATCTTGTCTTCATTAACTATGTATTTCCAGCTCACAGCATATTACCTGGTATATAAGAAGAACTCAGTAAAATGTTTGCTGAATGGCATTGAATTGTTCCTATCTAGAATATTCTTCTCTCTCCCTTTAACTAGTACATACCTTATAGTTTCCTTAAGATGAACCACAAAGAAAATCTCTTTATATAATCTTGCTTCCTTATACCCATCGTTTAATGATCTTCTCTTTGAATTTCTTCGTTGCTAGTGTGTGGTTTTAGCATCACATGTTGATTTAGAGGTTGCTTTGAAATATGTCATCCCTAAACCATCACTCTTCTTTAAGTATACGATGTAGTGTAGGATAGAGTGTCCTGGGAAAGGAGTCAGAAGACCTTATTCTAGTTTTAGCTCTGCCATGAACTAAATGTGTAGCTCTGGGAAAAGTGTTGTTCCCCCCCTCCCTTGGTTTAAATTTTCTTATTTTTAAAATGAGAGGTCTGTGTAGTCTATAAGATAGCTTCCTGTTAAAAGGCTATATGCCACTAATGACTTTAATTCTTTTACATGTCACATCTGTGTATATTAGTTTTCCAGTTGCACTGTAGTTTCTGCATCCAAAGGATATCTTGTGTTGTAATCTCTTTTTTGTCCATGTGCCACTAACTACACATCTGTAGATACATAAAATGAACATTTAGTAAACTCTAAGCATCACCGTGGGAGATTAAGTGTGAAAATATGGTGTAACAAAGGGTTAATGAAATCATTTTTTTGCAACATCAAATCTCTAGATTGCTTCCTGAGTTGTGTATTGTTAATGTATACCATGGATACATCCTTCTAACCAGGACTTTCGTTTAGAAGGAAAGGCAGATTTGAATCTGCAAACCTTCTTTTTGAAGTAGGAATTTCCTTCCATCTTGGGAAAAGAAGTATTCTGATTCAAAGTGGAAAAAAGAGCTTGAGGAGACTCTAAAAGAGCTTCAGAGGAATTTTTGGAATCCAAATTTTGCCAAGAAAATTAAGCAAAAATAAATCAGAAAAAATATGGCTGTTTTTTTTTTTTCTTCTTGCTAATCTAAAGGAAAATGTGCTGTTTGCATAGTATAAAAGATTTTACCAGACGGGAATTTTGACTGGTGGTCAGAGACATTTTTATAGTTTCAAAGAAAGGCCAAAGGTTGGTGGTCTGGGTAATGAGCAATGACATGCATTGCATCATACTGGCCTTTTTATTTATTTATTTATTTTAATAATTCTGTGTTTACCCAGGACAAATGCTCTTTGTTTCCTTTAATCTCAGATTTTGAAAAATCAGCATACTCCCTCAGCAGTGACCATATGTATAAAGGACTCAACCATGGGTCACAGAGGTCAAAAGCGTTGCATATGAAGTGATTCTGTATAGCTGAAAAGTAGATCTTAAACACCAAACCCCATCTTGTAAGAATAAATACCGTTTTTCCTCTTTAATTTAGATTGGCTCTGTTGAACCTGCAACAACTACTAAATACATAATTTACCTCAGTCAGCTCTTTCTTTTCTATTGGTCAATGTGAGTAGGATATAACCTTGATTTTCTAATTAAAGGAGTCAAAATTATACTAACTATACTTTTATCATGTGATTTTTGCATTTGTAATTATTTGTTTATTTTTATATCTCTACCAACAGTATATCTGGAGCATTTGACCCCTAAAGCAGATAAATTTTTAACCCTCCCCTGCTCTGTATATCACGATTATTTTTCTGTAGTGATTATTATTTTCTGTAGTACTTGGTACACTACACCATGAGTTCCTTGAAGTTAGGGACCATGTCTTACTTATCTTTGAATTTGTAGGGTCTAGTATTTTGTCTGATTTTTTAGTAGGTTCCCAAGAAATGAATTGAGTGAATGAATGAATGAATGAATGAATGAATGGATTATCATCTGTAGCATGGCCACGACTGGTTACCAAGTGACTTTAAGCATTCTAGAGATTATATATCACATTACTAGAAGTCTGCATTTTTTATTTTTTGTATGCCGAGATATTGCCTACAGAATTCTTTAAAGGTGTTATGTAGGATTCTACCAGTGGAAGCCTGTACATTTGACAATAGGTTCGTATGTTTCAATGTCAAGTCTAATCTCTTCAAGTCTTTGAAAACTATAGCTCCTGGCATTTCAAGTGCTCAAGCCATAGGCCCAAAGTGGGTTAAATGCCTGAACTGTCATAGCTAATTTGCCCTTAATATCGAAACTCTATTCTGGATATCAGAATCACACAAGTGTGTCTCTTACCCTCTAATTGTTACTCAGTTTTCATTTTTCACACCCATTTTGCAAGCACTAAAGTGCAAATTAAGCAGTAATTAGAGATAAAAAATACACAACTACACGATGCTTCAGTTTTCTACACAATATCAGTTGCTGCATAGAAATTCTCAGAAAGTTGCCAAACTGAGTACCACCATTTAAAGAATGTAAGTGCTCTACCATTCTGAGGGTATTCCATTTTAGAATAACCTTTCTGCTAGGACCCTTGTTTATCCCTGGCTACAAACGCATGCCAGTAAACAAGAATGCAAGCAATCTTAAAAAGTAACTCCTTTACCAGTTTTACAATTGTAGCTTGAAAAGCAGATTTATAAAAATGACTCAGATCTTAGTATGCTTCCCAAATAATACCTTTTTTCCCCACCCCACAAGTGTATTTATTTGTTCAATTAGTAATATCTTAAGCAATATCAGGCAGGCAATTTGTCACTTTACAATACACTTTAAAAATTCTTCAAAGTGGCCTAGTCTTCAAGGTGAAACCAGGCTGCTGATAGGAGAATGTGGTCTCTGGGATTTCCCACCCTGTGGGATGGAGAGGGCCATTCTCCCTCTTGATTAGTGCCCTGACAGTTCAGATCTTTGCATTTGAGGCTTGTCCAGATGAACGTGTGCCGGAAGAAATTTCAATGGCTTAGAATAATTATTTTTTGATTCTTTTTCTTTTTTATTTTAACATTTGTTGTGTTTTATCATTAGTATTTGCCTGGCACCATGTTAGGCAACCTTGCATGAACTATATAATTGACTTTAATTTTCTCAATCACCCTGTGAAATGGCTTTTCTTTCTCTTGCTTTATACATGAGGCAACTTAGGTGCTCAGATAATTAGCCAATATTTAAAATTAGGTTTTCTTATTATTTTATGTGGAGTACTCTTTCTGTAATACAATAGCAAAGACAGTGGTCAATGGCCACTGCCTTACTTTTCCTTTCTAGGCTCTTTTTCTCCCCCCATCTTACTTCAAACATAGGTTGTAACCAAATTGACCTTTTTTTTTTTCCCCCTGTTTGTCAAGCTTGCCGTGCATTCTTATGCCTCCTAGCTTCACACAGGTTATTCTCAGAGATCACCATTTCCTTTCTCTGTGCCTGACAAAATTCTCCCTACTGGAGCCCTCATAAAGGATTTTACCACCTCTGGGAAGCCTGTGATTTCCCCTAGCACCTGGCACTCCTACAATTATGGCACTGATTACACCATGTACTGAGGCCTCTCTTATTGTGCTGCCCATAGCTATAAACCTTATGAAACAGGGTGGGGCCCATTAGCAGCACTAGCACTGTGCCTGGAGCCTAATAGGTGCTCAGCGCATAACTATTGATTGACTATTGTTGAGTCTGATTGTAATTCCTCTGCTTTCTCTTCAAAATCCCTAGTGTGGAATGTATCAACAACACTAACAATGGTTGTCTTTGGAGTGTGGGACAGAGAGCTAGGTGGTGGGGTGGGGGAAGTACATTTCTCTTTGTATACCTTTGGTATAAATAATTTACCATGCTCATGTATTAACTTGCAAATAAAAGCAAAAAGTATTAAAAAGAAAAACAAAAACTCAGGCCATATGGTTTTGAAATGGGGGTGGGTACTCCCTCCTACCCCTCTCCACCCCCGCACAGTCTTCCCTAAATTCTTTGTATGTATTGGCCAACAAAGAACTCTCAACAGAATAACCAGTGAATCTGTTGGTGGTGAAATATTGCTACAGGGGCAAGTGTCTGCCATTTGGCTACTTTAGTCATCCTGGCCGTGAACCATAGTCTGCTGCTACTGAACACAGCACAGAAAGCAAAAACTGGGTAGGAAAATTTCTGATATGCAAGACTTATGAAATAGTCATGCCCAATATATTTGGTAGATCTATAGAAAAACTTTAATTTTCCCAAATATACATTATACATCATAAATCACTTGGAGCTTGAAGAAAACGAAGATATTTTGGCTGAAGTGTAATAGGATATTCTCTTTTGATAAGAAAACAATATAAATGTAATAGATATGAATCAGCCACAATAAATAATCCAAGAGATTTTTTAAGGTAGGAAAAAGAAAGTTTTTCAAGGCAATAAATACATAAGGGAACAGACTTCTAGAGGATATATTGAACCAACTTGGAGTCAAACTCCATTAAGGGAAGATTAAATTAAAAGCTCAGAAAAAACTTGAAAGTGCCCTTGTTTGGGGGAATAATATAGAGACTCTCAAGTGGAAATGGAATGTATAGTAGTTGATCATAAATATAATCTGTTAGTAAGGAGTACATATTAAGGATATTTTAACCTAACAAATGGCTATTAAGTGTTCTTTCTAGGAATATAGACCTCTGTTAGGTACTGCAAGGGGTATAGGATATAAGGCTGAGTACTTTTCTTAAGGGAATTTACAATTTAAAATGTGGAAATGAGAAAACAAGTGTTGAAATAACCCACAATGACCCTAAAATTAGAATTATCATCTGAGGGGTACACACAAAATCCTAAAAAGTAGAAGAAGGGAATGTCAAATAGTAGAGCCAATGAGAGACTTCACACATCGCAGGTGGCCTCAGGGATCTGTGGTGAAGCAGGGAACATTCTAGGAACATGGCTTAAACAGGAGCATAGGCCTAGAGGTGGAAGGTATGGGGTGAAAGGAATAGCAGGGTCTCCTTTGGCTGTAGTAGAGGATGCATTTAGGGAACTGATAGAAATAAAGTCTGAGAACCTAGTTTTGAATGAACTTGCCCACCAACTGGCATAGGGGAGGCAAATGTAGAACCTGAAAAAAGCTATGTGCTCGGACTCAGAAGACCTGGACTCAAGTTCTCCTTTAACATTTTGACATGATATTAGCCCCTCAGCATGTTCTGAATAATTATTTTGTTCTTCACAGAGCTGAGCTGGTGTGAGGAACCAATGAGGTAAAACTTTGTAAAGTAAGAGGAAATATACATATAAAAATCATTATTCCCTCTGCAGTGAGGGTCTCAGCTTGAGAAACTAAGTTGTGTTACTCACCTAGGATTCATTCATGCATTTCTTGCTGTATTTTGATTCCAGAAATATAGTTCCAGGAGTGCCTAAAGATTTATCTGGAAAAGAACATGTTCTAAATACAAGGTCTCTAAGTGATCAAGATAATGATTGACATAATGGATGTAAAGTACTTAATAGAGTGCCTGGAAACCATCACAAGTTTAACAAATTATGAGTATTATTGTTATCATTATTTTTATGCTCGATTTAAGGGTAGTAGGCCAGGGTCAGGGTGCAAAGATAAGGGTCAGTTGTGTTTTATGAATTACAACTCCATAGGGTCATGCCTGAGACCTAGGGAAAGATGTGACAATAGTACAATGGGCAAAAATTGGAAGAGTGAATTCATGAGGTTTGGGGAGCACAAGGGAGCACAGGGTTGTAGTCCATGAACAGACTGATGGGGCACTTGAGGATGGAGTCCATTGGAGCCTACTGAACATGTCACCCAGTGGACAGAGCCACTGATCACACATACCACATTTGGAGCAAGGAAAATGTCATGGACATAGGTGGCTCCTAACAGCAGCATCACTTCAAGGATCCAGAAGAGAAGGGGAGGAAAATGGTGGAAGGCGGTATGTTGCTGAGGGTAGAACTTGAAGTGATGTAGAACTACCTCTTTGAAGACTTGACAACTCTAAGAAGGAATTTCAGGAAGCTAGGGTAGGAGACCATGAACTATTATTTAGTTATTGTTTTGTGCCTCTTTACCCTCTGTACCTCCTCTCCCACCCCTCAAGCTGGTGTGATGTAGGATAACATTGGTTACACTGAGATGAGGAGGAACAGAACTTTGCTTAGGAAGACAGTAGCATGCGGTGGAATGGGTTGAGGAGAGAAGCTGGAGCAGAGACATTCCTCCAATACTTCACACTGTTCTCACCACCCCAGAGGGTGGGCAAGACTGTTCTTTATCAGAAGGAAATAAAATGTTGGAGTTGCTATGTCTATTTCTCTAACAGAAATAAGAAAAAAAATCAACTCACTGAACACTTAAGCTCATATTTGACACTGACTTCTTAATTTCATTTCTCGTATCAAAGGGCAGGAATCCTAATTAAGGCTGACCACAAACTATTAATCATTTTTAATTGGGCTGGATAATACTCTCTGCTGGTTTAATAGATGAACCTTTTGTTTGTTGTACTTTACAGCAGTTAAAGGCTTTAGACAACTTGTTATTTTAACTTCTTAACAACGTGTTGCTCTTTCAACATTTACTTTAATATTTAGCAGCACGTTTTGGGTGTCCATATAGTATTATTCCAGTGCACCCCTTGATTCCTTGTCCCCTTATTTTCCTGAGGTAGTTGCAGTGTAGGTTTTCATTTCAACCTGTAGGTGACTTTGAAGACATATTGCCATATGGTGCTAAAAACATTATAATACATCACCGCTTGTTTGCCAGATGTTGTTCTACTCTGCTAGGCAGTGATTCAAATGCTCTGTGATGATTTTGCAAAATGAATCTTCCTAAATTGGAGAGTTTTAGTTGTCACATCCCATCTCATTATTATTGGCTGGGTATTTCAAACATACAAGAAAAACACAGTTTGAAATGAATCCATTAGATATGCAAATAGCAGTATTTCCTTTTGCCCAGGTGCCTGCCAGCCTTGTGTGTGACAGCATCCCCATTGTACAAAATGGAAAATGGAGTCACGGGATGCTGGCTCCACGGGGTGACTTGGATATAGATGGGCACTGCCAAGGGTTCATTCAAGGCACTGGGATTTCAAGCTGCTTTATATATTGTGCAAGCAGAGACAGGCCTAGCCTTTCTCTGGGTTGAATGCCGAGCTGTTTACATGGCATGACTTGAGAAGGGCCAGGAAAGCCCCAAATTGACTCTATGTGCATTTTCACCATTAGTGATTTAGTATTTGAAGTAAGGAGCTTTTTCTCCAGAGTTTCTCTTTTAAATAGTCATATATGCCAGGAGTGGGGCAGAGTTTGTAGTGTACGAGGTTAAACTCAGTTACCTATCTTTGGTTACCTTTATCCTATATCCATCTTCAAGCTGGTGTCCCTAGTACCTGCTAGTAACTCAATGACTATTCATTGAATGAATACATGAATGAATGAATAGATGAACAAAAGAACATGGCTGGCCTCCATAGAAAGAATACTAGTAAAGAATGTATACCTTGGCAGGTGTATGGATTGGAAATATTCTGGGGATGGTAGGATAGTAAAATGGCACATCAGTTTACTACCTAATATGCCTTGGAGTCCCAGGACATGTTTTGGCAGAAAGACTTTCTTCGCTAAACGTCGCCTCTGCAGAGTTACTGAGTGCAGCTTCATAGCTGGTCATTTACTCCCAATGCTGGTGCATAGTACAGCTGATTCCTTGTTGGGATGGCTCTTTCTACCCTTAGTGATTGAGAAGGCTTTCTCCACAGTGTTCTGTATTGGTTGTGATATAGCACCAGTTTTTCACCTCGCCCGGGTCAAGCTCCAATCTGTCCAGTTCCACTGTCACTGATAGAACTGCCAGTCTGGCAGACAGCATATCCATCACTGGCTTTCTGTCAGATGCTGCTCTCATGTGTTTTGGCAGCTGGACCGCAGGACTTTTCCTGGCAAAATACCAGATTCTTATAAAAACGCCTTGAACAGGGACAACCCTTGGACCTAGAATACATTTGAAATCATTACAGCGGGATTCGGATTCACAGTCAGACGTTGGTATTCACATCACAATGGAGAAATTCAGACACTGATGGATTTCTGATAGTGCAGAATGAGCACTTAATTCAAATAGGACAAAAAGACAAAGCCAAGAGAAAGGCTGTTCCTCTGGTGGTGATGGCTTCAGTGAATAGCAAGAGGATTGTAGGGCAAAATGCAGATTTTCACTGTGCAGATTCAAACCATGGGGAGAAAATACTAAGCTGTTATAATGTAGGGGCTGGAAACTGTAAGGTTTGAAATTGCTGCTGGGTTAAACAAGTAGTTCAACTTCTTTCACTTCACTTTGGAAAGAAATGGGCAAAATTTCCTAACGACAAGTATTTAATATATACTTGCTAAGGTAATAGCTGCTTGGGCTTTGTGTGCAAAGCAGAACGCTAAAGGCATTTTGTTTCTCGTTTCTCTCGATTCTCATTACACTCCTGTGAAGTTGGTATTATTATGCCTATTTTCCGGATAATGAACCAGGCTTAGAGATGTCAAGTGATTTGGCTTGGGTCACACAGCTAGTAAGCAGTAGATAGCAGAGGCTTAAGAGTAAGTTTAGGTTTTAAAACTGGCTCTATCATGTGTCCCAACCACTGTGTTGAACCACTTTGGTAGGCCAGAGGAGGGTAGGAGATACTGGGGTACCCACATAGATCCCCTTTAACTGGCCCATGCACCCTCCCTAGGCCTAGCTGCTGTGTTACCTGTTCATGGCTTGTAGCCACCCCATCCCCTTCTCCTGCTGCCATGCCTAGGGTTACTCATCCCTCCCCAGTGGTGCGTCTCATAACAGACTGACACTTCAAGGCAGGCAACCCTGTGCTGTGGTTTCTACTCTAGAAAGCCTTAGCCTATTGCCAAGAATGTGCTGCACTGGGACTACTTTCCACTTCCTGTTCCATTCTCTTCCCTCTCTCACAGGTTCATCCTTAAGAGCATTCTGTCAATAAATCACGTCCACCTAAATGCCCATCTCAGGTTTTGTTTCTGGGCAACCTGAGCAATGGAGTTTCTTCTTCTAAGAAGCATACAATCTTAATATAAGGAAGAACTTTCGAAATAGCCAGAGCCACTCAAAGATGGAATAAATTGTTTGAGTCAGTACTAGAGTTTTGTCTTTCAGGAAGTATACAATATAGGCTGGGTACGACGATCATTTGGGCAGAGTGTTGTATAGGAATTTCAAGCATAAACTAGGAGGAGGCACTAGGTAAACTTTAACTTCAAGATTTAATGAGGCCATGATTGAGACTTGTTAATATTTTTTTCCATTTTTTTTAAAGTGGCATTGCCTCATGGTTAGGAATATGGATTCTATAGCCTGACTTCTTGGGATCAAGGCGTACCTTTGATATCTTTATGTAGTATAACCTGGGGCAAGTGTCTTGACAACTCTTTACCTTGGTTTCCTTATCTGAAAAATGAAGAAATAATAGTATGTAACTCAAGGTTTGTCATGAAGACTAAATTACTTGGTAACATGTGAAATGCTTCGAACAATACCTGGCATATAACAGGTGCTCAATAAATATTAACTAATCTTTTGTATCTCTCTAGATGTATGACACAAACTCACTGAAGCTTGTTATATTGAACAACAAATATGGTTTTTGCATTGTGGCTGTTTCTCTTTCCTACCGTGTTGTAAGCTCCTTTTAAGAAATTGAGATAAAATTCACATATCATTAAATTAATTCTTTGAAAGTATACACTTCTGTGGCTTTTAATATATTCACAAAGTTATGCAAACCTCACTACTATATAATTCCATAACATTTTTACTACCTTCCCTCCTCCAAAAGAAACCTTATCCTCTTGTACTTTCCCTCCTTCCAGCCCCTGGCAACTGCTAATCTAGAATCTGTGTCTGTGGATTTGACTATTCTGGATGTTTCATGTAAACAGAATGATATAAAATGTGGCCCTTTTTGACAGACTTTTTCACCTGCATAGTATTTTCAAGCCTCCTCCATATTATAACATGTATAAGTACCTCATTCCTTTTAATGGCTATATAATATTCCACATTTTATTTATCTATTCATCAGTTGGTGAACCTTTTCTCCCCCCACTTTTTTGGCTATCACAAATAATGCTCATAAGAACATTTGAGTGCATGTTTTTGTGTAAATATGTGTTTTCATTTCTATTGGGTATATACCCAGGAATGGCATTTCTGGGTCATGTAATAATTCTATGTTTAACTTTTGGAGAAACTTCCAGACTGTTTTCTAACATGGCTAGATCACTGTACATTCCCACCATCAATCTATGAGGGTTTCAATTTCTCCACATTCTTGCCAATATTTTTTTTTCATTTTATTTTTTTGAGAGAGATAAAGTACAAGAAGGGGAGGGGCATAGAGAGAGAGACAGAATTCGAAGAAGGCTCTAGGCTCTGAGATGTCAGCACAGAGCCTGATGTGGGTCCAAAACTATGAACCGTGAGATCATGACCCGAGCTGAAGCCAGATGCTTAATCAATTGAGCCACCTAGGTACCCTTTGCCAATAATTTTTATTGTCCATCTTTTTGATAATAATTGTCTTAGGGGGCAAGAAGTGGTATGAATTTCATTCAGATTTTGACTTCCATTTCTGTGATTAATAGTGCTGAGAATATCTTTCTATGCTGTTGTCTATTTATAGATCTTCTATGGAGAAATGTCTATTCAAATCCATTTCTCATTTTTAATTGGATTATTTTTCATTTTATTGTTAAGTTGTAATAGTTCAGTATATATTTGAATATTAGGCTTTATCGGATATATGATTTCCAAATATTTCCTTCCATTCTTTTGGTTGTCTATTATTTTATGATAGAGTTCTTTGAAAAACAAGTTTTTGACTTTGATGAAATCTACCTTATCTGTTTATCTTGTACTTGTATATCATATGTTATGCTTGTACTTTAGGCAGTATAGCTAAGAAAGAAGTCATTAGGGTTTATACCTATGTATTCTGTTAACTTTGTCTCTTTTGATTTAGGATCCCCCCACACAAAGCGTGATGTCTAGAATCTAGTAGATTCTCGAAACATGTTGGTTGAATTAGCGATGGGATGTATTGGAATGTGTGGTTAGACTATGTGGGCATAGGTTGCAGTGTTTTAGTATTTCTGCATTTCCACCTGGCATCTGGCATTGTATTTGTAGTGTAGGCAGTGCTTTGAGTTTCTTTGGTGGTTGGTCATTGGAATCAAGAAGTCTTATGATATTCTCACTTGATATCGAGGCAAGGAAGATACTATTAGCTCCATTTCATAGATGATAAAACTGAGAACCAGAGATTAAGAGTTACTCATGGCCATTCAACTAGTGAAAGAGCTCTGTCTCCTCTTTAGGGCTTCCTTATTCAGCTCAGATGTGTTGGTTCCTTTTTCTAGGCTTAGCAGTCACCAGGGTTTCTTAGCTATTTTTCTTTCAGTCACACATTTATGACTCTGAGACTTCTGAATGAACACATAGCCCTATGCTATGAGTACACTGAAACTGACAAGTATTAAAACAAATAATCCCCAAAGCATTTTTGTCCTTATTCTCATGTTCTCTTCTCTCTGTCTTTGGTAGTATTTGCTCCCTTCCTTTTGTCTTCATGGACAGACTTGACTTAAAACCTGAAAAGCTTGTTCTCTGAGCACCATCACTATTCTCTTGCCTGTGCCATGTAATTCACCAATCAGTTTCTATGTGTGCTGCCCTAGATTGTTATTCAATTATTTTGAATTTGAAGTTCTTCTCTACTTAATTTAATTGTAAGGTTCTTAAGCACAGGGATTATAGCTTTTGTGTTTCTTACATCTCTCCACAGTAGAAGGCAACATTTTTCCATTACTCTGAGATTTCTCCTTTATTTGTTTTATCATTCCATCTTGTTTGTGCATTTCCTGTATTTTGTTCAGTTTATCCATCACTTTCTCCAGGAAGCCTTTGCCCCATGCTACCTTCTTCTAATTGCACACGACTGCTGGTTTAAATAGCTCATGTGTCATTTATTTCACACTGCCTTGTGTCCTAGTTATTTAAAGTCATGCCTTATTTCTCTTACTACTCCTACTAAATTCTAAGGTTCTTGAGAGGAGCCATTATTTATTATCCAATTTTATGCCTTTCCATTCCCAAGAACAAGACTGGTGAGTTGCTCATACAAGGGCTCAAAACAAATATGTGCTTCCTGAGGGTCCTTAAAATGATGGAAAATGGATAAGGTTTGGAATCATATGACTGAAATTGAATTTCCATCTCTGCCATTTGGTGATCCCCAGCACGTTACTTCTTAATGGACCTCAGATTCCTCATCTGTAACAAAGTCTAACTCAAATCAGAGTTGAGAGGTTTGAGTTAACGAAATACATAGGGAAGCATAATGCAAAGTTTACCACTGGTAATGACAGTTATTCTTGTCAATTCTGAAATAACAGACAACACTTGAGTGTGTCACCAATAAGTATATATTGCTTTGAAGCATCTGTTCCTTACCTGCAAAGTCAGTACTAAAAGCTGAAAATCAGATGAAAAGAAAGAAAACAATTTCAGGAGGTTCCCAGGCATAGGTTCAGTGCTCAAACATGTACATTTTGATGCTAGACAGTTTGCTTTGTCTTTAGACCATTTCCAGGCTTACCCAGGTCTGTGCCTTTTTATATAATTCAATTTGCAAGTCTGCCACTTAATAATTCTATTTTTGACCAATATAGTACAGCAACTGAGAAGGACAATGTGTCTATATGCAATATAGTTTCTAGCTCACTGTTAGTGCTCAGTGAATGTTAATATTACTTAGAGCAGCTTCTATTGTAAAGAGAAAAATTATGACAAAAGTCAGCCCTTCTCTCTTCTTGTTAACATACAGACACCATTATTAAAGAATTGCTACAAAAATGAGTTCACTGCCTTAAATGTTCTCTGTGAAGAGCGAGCACACTTTAAAATGTTGGATGGTGTACTTAGCACAGAGCTCCATTGACAATGTTAAGGAGCCAGTTTCTACTCAGTTCATCATCCATATTAAAAATGAAACTAATAGGTGCCCAGAAGTCTCCTAGGAGCTGTAAGGGCAAGCCTAGTAACTGATTTGCCATTGTAAGAATAGAGAACCAAATTGCATTTCATTATTATTATTTTTTTTAATCCAGTAAATGAGAGAGCGGAATAGATCCAGGGTGAACCTATCAGCCATTGTGTGGTAAATGAATTTTTTTCTAGGGCTGTGCCTCCAGGATGTTCTTTTTGTGGTCTTGATGGGTGATCACTGTAGATCCCTTTGACTTTCTTCATATATTTTCATATTTAGGATCTTTCGCTGAAGAATAGGAGAGGGGCAGACATGTAATTATCAGAAGTATATCAAAGGCACTTCACTTAAGCAGGAAATTAAGTGAATGCAGTTAGCACCAGCATGAAAATGCCCCAAACAGGTAATCTGTGTCAGATGAATTTGACAGAACACAACGAGATATTTATATATCTCAGGTGTATGTTAGGAATTAAGAATCCTACTTTTTAGTGATTATTTTGAAGATGCCAGGTCCAATCTGGGATATTCTGAGAGCTCCCAGAGGTAAATGAAATTTCCTATAGTAGGGGATATACCATTCTTTCTTTCAGGCCTTCATTCACAAACATTTCTAAAATACCTGCTTAGGTACCAGCTACCTGGGCTGCAGACATGATACTCTCCTGTTATAAAAGAATTCACAGCCTATGGTTAACAAGCAAAATAAAAGGTCTATATCCTCAAAAGAGTTATAATCGAGGGCAGAATAAAAGTGGAACAATATGAAAGAGAACAACTAAATGATATACTTTGAGGAGTGCCTAAAAGTCCAGACAAAAAGTTTCTTAACCTTTTTGGTACAAAGATCTCTTTGAATCTCTAGTAAAATACTAGGGGTGCCTGGATGGCTCAGCCCGTGAAGCATCTAATTCTTGGTTTTGGCTCAGGTCATGATCTCATGGTTTGTGAGATTGAGCCTGCATCAGGCTCTGTGCTGATGGTACAGAGCCTGCTTGAAGATTCTTTCTCTCCCTCTCCCCATCCCCCAGTCATGTGTGTGCTCACTCTTTCTCTCTCTCTCTCTCTCTCTCTCTCTCTCTCTCTCTCAAAATAAATAAACTCTTAAAAATTGTAAGGTTAATTTCATCCACTAGAAAATAGCACATGAGCATTTATACATAAAAAATTGAATATAGTTTCAGGAAAACTTCTAAAGTTATTGGTGACACCAAAGTTGGGAGCTCATACAATAATACATGTCTAAATAAAACATATGTCAATATTGAATACTTTGTCCAAGGCAGGCCATATGGATAAATTAGGACTTGAATGAAGGGAGGGAGAAAAGGCACAAAATTACATAATATGTATTCGTGGTGAAATTCTAGAGGAATATTACATTATTAACAAAAAGAAGATGATTTGATGGGGTAGAAGGTTTGGAGACAGGGATTCTGACTGGGTCAACCTATTTATTTTTTATTTTTTATTTAAAAAAAATTTTTTTTTAACGTTTATTTTTGAGACAGAGAGAGAGCATGAACGGGAGAGGGTCAGAGAGAGAGGGAGACACAGAATCCGAAACAGGCTCCAGGCTCTGAACGGTCAGCACAGAGCCTGACGCGGGGTTCGAACTCACGGACCGAGAGATCATGACCTGAGCCGAAGTCAGCCGCTTAACCGACTAAGCCACCCAGGTGCCCCTGGGTCAACCTGTTTAAACAAAAGCATAGAGTTGGGTGATAAGCTTGGTGTGGGGGTACTAATTTCCTGTCCTGAAATGGAGGTTCATGCTGGTGAGTATGAGAGGCAAGGTTAATGGGTAGTGAAATATAGATTTGAGAGCCACTGGTGTCCTTTGAACAGGGACTCATTACAGAATTAAAACACACACACACACACACACACACACACACACACACACACACAAAGTTGTAAGAGAGATTTGAGCTGATTGGATCCAACCTTCTGGCATGCCAATACCTCTGGCAAGTGGTCATTTACTCTGTGCATAGATGAACACATTAGTGGAGAATCACAGTGTAATACCCAAATTATTCCACTGTTGAATGGCTTTAACCACTAAAAAAATTACTTCATCATATCAAGACTAATTTTCTTTCTTTTTAATTTCACCTTCCCATCCCATGTGGATCATCATGAGTTTGTTCTTTGGAAACACAAAATAAAACTAATCCTTTTTCACTTGACAGTCCTTCACGTGATTAAAAATAACTATTATAGCTTTAAATCTTCTCCTGAAAGGCTACATATCTTCAGACTTCAATCTGATAAAAATGATATTTTAAGAGGATTTGGCAAACATGTAAGATAGATTAGAGAAGGAAGAAAAAAAAACTAAATCTGGGGAGACTAGTTAGAAGGCAATCGCAATAATGATGGTCAGAGAGGACTAGAGAGAAAAGGAAGAATAAAGTGACATTTGGGATGAAAGAATTATAATACTGGGTGACAAATGGCTTTAGGGGATGAACAAGAGATGTAATTCAAAAGTTTCTCAGGGAATTGTGGCCTGAGACACCATAAGAATAATTATTATAGCCCACAGTTTTCAGGGGTTCGGTTTGGTGTCTTTCTACTTAATAGGAGGCATTGTGGTGTAATAGTTAAGAGCCCTAGCAGCAGAATGAGTGGGTAGGTTCAATTTCTGGATTCATACATAGGTTAGGGGACAGTGGGAAAATTACTCGACATATTTGTATCTTGATTTCATCTTATATAAAATGTAAATATCCTAATATATATACCAATTTTAGCTCAACTGTCAAAGAAGAAATACTCCATTGGTTCTAATTGGAGGTGGATGAAGTGCAAGTTAAGAACTTTAAAATAAACTATTCAAGAAGGGAACAATCAGGAACTATGGTCAGGTCATCATGTTAGCATGAGAACTGACACCACAGACTGAAATGAGGTTACAATACACAAAAGAACAGTCAGTTCCAGGGTCAGAAGCACTGGAGGTCAGACTATGGAAATATGGGTAATTTGCCATTTTTTCAAGACAAATGGCATAAACGGGAAGTTTGAAAAGGAACTTCTACAGCCTGGGAAAGCGGGCCTTACATTTTAAACCCTTGTTTCCCTGTGCACTGTTTTTCTTCACCTGACCCTGGCTCATGGGTTAATCCTTATATATGCAGATTACCTATTCCTCCAAGGTGAGGAGGTTAAGAAGATCACCTGGCTGAGAATGTCAGACTCCAGGCAATGGGCAAACATGCAAGTAAAGGTGTTTTATGAGCAGTTAGGACTCAGCTGGAGATGTAGCTGGTGGCAAGGTCAGTGTATAGGTGTTGGTGGATGCTTGGGAACGGTTGAGCTCATTATGTATTAATACATTCACATGTGGACATCTCCCGGGGATCTCTCTGTTTTGGTGTCTGTCTATCCTGAATCTTTTCCCATCCTTAAAAATTATAAGATGATTGATTTATAACCAAAGTTGACAAAGCACGTGCAGGTCATGACAGAGCAATACAGATGGTTTTAATCAGGGGCAAGTCAGTTACCTTTCTGAGCTTGTTTCTTCATTTGTAAAGTGAGAATTAATAAGAACCCTTGCTTTGTAGAGTTGTTTTAAGGATCACATAAGATGGCATTTGTACAGTTCCCTTGCATAGCACCCGGCACTTGGAGGTCACCAAATACATGTTAGTTGAAGTGGATGATGACTATCCTCAGTTATTTATTGAAATCCATCCTGTGAAAATATATATGGAGAGACCAATGGCAGAGAAGCTATTTGCTGAGTCTAACTTACTTATTTTTTAACATGATTTTTATTTAGTTCATCTAATTCTCACCTAAAAGTTTCTGAAAACCAGGCAACTGCCACCAGAAATTTTTTTTTTCAACTGCCCTTGGCTCTAAATGCTTGGTCAGAAAAATCATTCCATATGTTTATTCACCTTGAGAAGCTGAGTTTGCTGTGTCCAATTTCCCTGTTTACTCTTCCCATGCTAATGTTGCTGAGCATGTACAAATACAATTCTTTATCATTCCAAATAGGTCTGGGGCTTAATTATGGATTATGAGAAATGAGCTGAATGTTTGAGCACTTTGGAGCCTTGCAAGACTGATTTGTTTAGAATGGTTAAAGGCATTTCATTCCTTTGGAAAAAAAGAAATAAGCCTGGTGCAGCTTACTTGTGATTCATGAAAGATGAAGTGTGGCTGAAGTCAAGTGATGGGTCCCAGACCTCGCTCACTCAAATTGATTCATTAGGACCTGTGTCAACTTCCCCCAAGAGGCACACATGCAGTCAGATGCTCAGAGGATCGAGAGGACTTACATGACCTCCCAGGAGGAGAAGTCAGCATACAGCACTCTCCTCCCCAGTCAGCTGTGAGGAGCGATGAGGGTGTGTGAGTTGATTAGTGGCCATTTCTTTGCCTCGTCTTTCTGTGTGCCCCAGAGGCTGTACTTGTTAGGAGCATCTCTTCCCTACAGGAGGATTATGGCAATGTGGAAAAGTTGCACTTTGCAGATAATTAAAAGTAAACTGGCTTAGGTTAATATCTAGCCTCCTTCCTGATCGGGGGAACTGAGGAAAATGAAGAAGATAGGGGAAATATGGACACATTTAAAGAAAACCAAGTTTATGAATTAATTTTAGGAATTCCCAATTAAGAAAAAATAAGAGGTTACACATTCCAAAGGGACATATGGCAGTTCTAATTAGAGCAAGTGAAAGTTCACAGTCACTCATTCATTTATTCAATCTTTCATGCATCAAATATTCTTTGACCTCTTTTCTGCACTAGGTACTGTGCTAGCCACAGAGGATTAAATGATGAACAAGACACAGACTTTACCAGGTTTCAAAAGGTTCACATTCTAGTATGAGAGGTAGACAAAGGATCACAACACAGGGTGAAGGATATTGTGACAGAGGGGAGCACAAGGGCATGGAATACTGGTGAGCAAAGGAGAGAAAGTTCAGTCACTTGGAGGAATAGTCATGAGAAAGCCAGCTGAAGAAGGTACACAAAGGACTTCCAGGTGCAAAAACAGACTGTGTAAGGGCTCAGGGTGCAATGGGGAAACTGCACGAGAGGGTGCTGGAGGAACAGCTGCTAACTGCTTTAAGTTTTCCTTGTTAAAGTCTTTGGCCAAAGACAGTTTTTATTTATGGTGCAAGTGGCCCTCAGCAACTTCCTCCACATCAGTTAAACCAAGCACAAGGAATATAAGAATCATGAGACTTTTGTTGTCATCAACAGTGGATCTGGATAACCTAAAATCCCAAAGTCCTCTCTGTCTCACTAATACCTGGTTTACTAGATCAAGACCAATGCTTCATCTCCCTGTTTTATTCCCACACAGTCATCAGCAACCTCGCTCCTCCACCATGATGCCTGGGGGGGATCCAGAAGCCTGCTGAAACCAGGGATGGTCAATAGTCCTTGCCAAACCAAAGGATAGCCTTGATTAGAAACCGAAGCTCATGGTTTGTACCTGCTTTTGGCTCTAGCTTCTGAGACATGTGGTCACATAGGCAATACAGCATAAATAGAAACACAATGCTCAGGACTGAGGTACGGAGGAAGGTTTCTTCCTGCTTCACTGCAATGTCTGGGACATGCTTTAGAGCAATTGTGTAAAATGTCAGGTCTGTGGACACTGGAGATTATTGGTTCAGGGAAATAGTGTATATGAGGATGAAATCCAAAATTGACATAAAAAGAACATTGTCCATTGGCAGATGGGCAGATGGATAACTCTGCCACAGGCACATAGAGATAATTCAGATACTAAACTGTTCTGTTGATCATTCCAGGAATATCTGAGATCATGTTCTATAGTTGGCCCTACCTATTAGGAAGGTCATGAATTTGAGAATGGTCTGCTGTGCCTTATGGGGGGCCAGAGAGACCTATAAAGGATGGTTATGGTTCCTCAAAACTGAGATTTGTGAATGCTCAGGCTATACAAATTTCCAAAATATTTTTGTGCATTGATTTTAACTTTTGCTTTAGATTGACACTACTCAAAATCTACCAGCTTTGACGTAGTGTAAAATGTCATGAGTTTTGCTACTTAATTTAAATGGTTCAATTTAAATATATACAGTTGAGCCTCGTTATTCATGGATTCTGTATTTGAAATTTGCCTACTGGTTAAGTTATTTGTAACCCTAAGACCAATACTCACGAGACTTTCATGGTCATTTGCAGACATGGCGCCAAGTGCTGAAAAATTTGTATCTCTGAAGTTGGTTGTGCCTGGCTGAGGTCAAGGAGGCAGCTCTGCGCCTTCTTGTTTCAGCTCTCATATTGTAAATATGTGTCCTTTTCACCATCTTTTTAGTGCTACATTGTTAATATATATTTTTTGTGCTTTTTGTTGCTCACCTTTAAAATGGCCCCCTGGCATAGTACTAACACGCTGTCTATTGTTCCTGAATGCACAAAGCTGTGATATGCCTCATGGAGACAATGCCTGTGTTAGATACACTTCCTTCAGACATGAGTTATAGTGCTCTTGGCTCTGAGTTAACTATTACTGAATTTACAATAATATTAAATAAGGTTACTTTAAACAAAAATTAATGAAACAAGGTTAAATATTGATTGGTTGATGAAAATATTATGACCAGGGGAGCACAGGAACCTAATCCTGTATTTTCCCTTGGAGCAATGGCTCAATATTCATTCATTGAGTGTTTTCAGTGACTTTATTTTTTTATTTTATTTTATTTTTTAAGCAGGAATCAACATCTTTATTTTTTTTTTATTTTTTTATTTTTTTTTATGAAATTTATTGACAAATTGGTTTCCATACAACACCCAGTGCTCATCCCAAAAGGTGCCCTCCTCAATACCCATCACCCACCCTCTCCTCCCTCCCACCCCCCATCAACCCTCAGTTTGTTCTCAGTTTTTAAGTCTCTTATGCTTTGGCTCTCTCCCATTCTAACCTCTTTTTTTTTTCCTTCCCCTCCCCCATGGGTTCCTGTTAAGTTTCTCAGGATCCACATAAGAGTGAAACCATATGGTATCTGTCTTTCTCTGTATGGCTTATTTCACTTAGCATCACACTCTCCAGTTCCATCCACGTTGCTACAAAAGGCCATATTTCATTTTTTCTCATTGCCACGTAATATTCCATTGTGTATATAAACCACAATTTCTTTATCCATTCATCAGTTGATGGACATTTAGGCTCTTTCCATAATTTGGCTATTGTTGAGAGTGCTGCTATGAACATTGGGGTACAAGTGGCCCTATGCATCAGTGCTCCTGTATCCCTTGGATAAATTCCTAGCAGTGCTATTGCTGGGTCATAGGGTAGGTCTATTTTTAATTTTCTGAGGAACCTCCACACTGCTTTCCAGAGCGGCTGCACCAATTTGCATTCCCACCAACAGTGCAAGAGGGTTCCCGTTTCTCCACATCCTCTCCAGCATCTATAGTCGCCTGATTTGTTTATTTTGGCCACTCTGACTGGCGTGAGGTGATACCTGAGTGTGGTTTTGATTTGTATTTCCCTGATAAGGAGCGACGCTGAACATCTTTTCATGTGCCTGTTGGCCATCCGGATGTCTTCTTTAGAGAAGTGTCTATTCATGTTTTCTGCCCATTTCTTCACTGGGTTATTTGTTTTTCGGGTGTGGAGTTTGGTGAGCTCTTTATAGATTTTGGATACTAGCCCTTTGTCCGATATGTCATTTGCGAATATCTTTTCCCATTCCGTTGATTGCCTTTTAGTTTTGTTGGTTGTTTCCTTGGCTGTGCAGAAGCTTTTGATCTTCATAAGGTCCCAGTAATTCACTTTTGCTTTTAATTCCCTTGCCTTTGGGGATGTGTCGAGTAAGAGATTGCTACGGCTGAGGTCAGAGAGGTCTTTTCCTGCTTTCTCCTCTAAGGTTTTGATGGTTTCCTGTCTCACATTTAGGTCCTTTATCCATTTTGAGTTTATTTTTGTGAATGGTGTGAGAAAGTGGTCTAGTTTCAACTTTCTGCATGTTGCTGTCCAGTTCTCCCAGCACCATTTGTTAAAGAGGCTGTCTTTTTTCCATTGGATGTTCTTTCCTGCTTTGTCAAAGATGAGTTGGCCATACATTTGTGGGTCTAGTTCTGGGGTTTCTATTCTATTCCATTGGTCTATGTGTCTGTTTTTGTGCCATTCAGTGACTTTATAAAATGTATTTATATCAAGTAACATGAATTGACTGTACATGCACGGAAAATATCTGTATACATATATACATGCACACATTATATGCCTGTACACAAACACACTCATATTTAAATACATAAAGCAGAAGCATTGAGCACAAATGTAATGTTAGTAGCTAGTGGCTCTAGGTACTGGATAGGTGTGTTCAATGTACTATACTTACAAAAAATATTTTGATTTAGTTTAGTACACAAAAAATTTTGAGGAAATAATATGTCATTTTGAGAGGTCTTATCATGGATGTAAACTTTTGGAGGTGAATAATGTCACAGGTTCTCAGAAGTACAGAAATGTAGGTCTTTTGAGATCTCAGCGAACAGCTGTTTTCGTGATCTGGACCCAGTACTACCTTTAACTTTCTGTATGATCTTGGGCAGGTCACTACCTCTCTGGATGAGATTAAATTGCTCCTGGAGTCTCCTCAAGCTCCACTATTCTGTCATTTTAAGTGAGCCCCAGACAGGTTAAAATGCTAATACAATTTAGATACTTAGAAGAGAGTCAATCATAGAATCCAGTGCAATGCTAATTATGTGATACTAAAGTATGGGGTTAAGTTTTTTTTTTTTTTTGATAGAAAGAGAGAGCATGCACATGTGTGCCCACAAGTAGGGGAGGGGCAGAACGGGGGGAGAGAGAAATCTGGGCTCTATCTGATCTCACAAAACTGTGAGATCATGACCTGAGCCAAAATCAAGAGTCAGACGCTTAACTGACTGAGCCACCCAGGTGCCCCTAAAGTATGGGGTTAAAAAAACCCACAACAACAACAACAGAAAAAACACCTGCTAAAATGAAAGAACAATCATGTGATTGGCAAATACTCAGGAAATGGAATGTCCCTGTACATAGTCATGCATATTTAAAAAAACAAACAAACATAAACCTTCAAATAATATGGGAAGCATATAGTGACAAGATTACCTTGTCAGTTGAACAGTTTCCATGTGTTTCCATTTCTTTTTAAGTCAAAAAGGACTTACCATAGTATTCATTTGGAAAAATTTGTCTTGTATCCATAGCCATTTCTTTACATGTCTTGAAGGCACCATTGTATAATAGAAAGAACACAGGGTTTGGTATATGTGAAACCTGAATTCAAGTTCTGGTTTCTCAAATTCCTATTTCTGTGGTCTTGGAAGAATTCTATATCTTCTTTGGGCCCCTGTTTATTTGCCTATCAAAATGCTGATAATATTTACCCTGCAAGGAGGTTATATGAGATAATCTTACAAAAATGTCTGGTAACAAGAGGTGTTCAAAATGTTAGTTTTCCTTTTTTTTCAACCCATAATTAACCATATTTTTTTTCCTAGAAAGACTCATAATGTACAAGTTAAAAGCACAGTTTTTGGAGCCAGACTACCTGAGTTCAATTCCTTGCTCCACTGTTTATCTTGTCTGTAAAATAGGAATAATAATAGTACTTACCTCATAAAGCTGCTGTATGAGTTGAATTGTTAATATTTTTAAGATACTTAGAACAGTGGGAGGTATATTAGTAGTTATTTTATTTTATTTTTTTAATATTTATTTTTGAGAGAGAAAGAGAGAAAGAGAGAGAGAGAGAGAGAATATGTGTGTGTGAGTGCATGAGCAGGGGAGGGGCAGAGAGAGAGAAGACACAGAATCCGAAGCAGGCTCCGAGCTGTCAGCACAGAGCCTGACATGGGTCTCAAACTCATGAACCATGAGATGATGACCTGAGCCAAAGTTGGATGCTCAACCGCATGAACCACCCAGGAGCCCCTGTTTTTTATTATTTCCAAGAATGGTAAGAAATCCTATATATGCTAATAATAAAGGAAGCAAAAGTTTAGAGAGATAAAGAGTCCTGAATTATATAAGGCTATACATGAAGCTAACTGTAAAGGTGGACTTGATTTTTTTCTTTTAGACTGCTGGGAGGAAAATAATCCTTAGTCACTGATTGCTTAATTGAATTTTATTACACTGTACCGTAAGATTGCATTTTAAAACCTTCATCCTTAATTTCAGCTCTTGGAATGTATCTCTAGTTCTTCTATATTATATCTTTTCCTGGTAGAGTTGCTGAAATGTATGCTTTTAAAAACAATAATGGCTACTTTTGGTGAGTAGTTCCTAGGTGGAGGTCTGGGATTTAACTCTACTTGTTAGTTTGTTTTAATGGATGCTGAGAAGACACAAGGCTGCTAGATAAGAGACAAAAAACTTTTTATTGCTCTCGGTACAGCAAGCATCATGAGCATCAGCATGTGGAACAGTTCTCCTTGACCTCTCCCTGTCCCTCGAGTCCCATCAGGACAGTGTGATAATCCACATGGATTCTGTGCCCATATACAGATTTCATGGCAGCTAAGGATCACCAGATTTTGGGAATTCAACATTTTGTGGCTAAAAGTAAACAAGCATACTCTGAGTTCCAGAGGGAGACATTTTTTTTTTTTTCATGCTTCTTGCTTGCTCACTGCAAAACAACTCAGAAATGCTGGCTAAAGAGCTTTCGGGTTTTGTATTCTTATCTTAGTATACCCAGCTCATGGCAGATCACCTCTCCCAACATTGGGTTCTAGGACCAATGCCAAACACCTTAATTGGAGCATTTTTTACTGGTAGATCACTAAATAGCTAATATTCTATGTATATTTTACTCCTTATGGCTTCGTAAGGTTTCATGGAGAATTTAGCAGGGTTGCCTCTGGGCAATATAACAAACTGAGCACATTTTGTTTATGAACCCCATATTTCTATGGCAATCACTTTTCCTTAAGCAGTCCCCCACATTTAGGACTTGTGTTCTTAATGGTTCTAGCCTGATCTTTAACTGCCTTTCTTCTTGGTCTGCCCCCATGCCATGTGCCAGCTCATTGCTTTCTGCCTTTTTGCTCTGAAACAAGACTTACCTATTCTTCAGCCAATCTCTTCAAGCCCTCCTGTCTTATAAGACTGAGAAATCAAATTGGCATTAAAATATGTTAATAGAAGGGTGTACATGGGTGACTCATCAGAGAAAATAAAATTTTATCTTAAGAGAGACGTTTTCAGACAAGCTGCTTTAACCTAAAGGATAACTTGAATAGTGGGAATGTGAGATTCCAGGAATATATATACAATTCTGTATTGCTTCCTTTGTACATGGACAGCCCTGGGTCTCAGGGATAAATTTAGTTTTGATTTTATATGAAGCATTGATTTTGTGTTCTTTGAACAGGAAAAAGAATATTTTGAGGTGTGGATTTAAATGCCATTTCCTTTTCGCTCCCTCTCATCCACAGGTTTATGAGATACAGTTTTTGATCTTAGTGAAAGCTATGAGCGGTCATGACTACCTCTTTGCAAGTCCATAGAATATCAGGAATTGCTCTCCTAATAAGCAAACCATTACCAAAGCCCTACTTTTTAATAGAGGTGCTGCTGAGGGACTTCATGTTAGAACATGGAAAATGAAGCTGCACTTAGGCTGCAGAGCAGCCGTTCCGTGACCTAACGCTTCTATTGGCACCTGCGTTTTGGGTCTGTAATGTTTTCCTAACTGTGCTTTCAAGACCCAAGTGATTTAAAAAGAAATGACTGTGTTCATAAAAACGGGAAACTGTAAACCAGCATAAATGTCAGTTTTTATGTTGATATTTACATTTATCCCACGGAGAGACTGAATTGTTCGGTAATATGATTCAATATTTGGGGTCAGATATTTTGGTAACAGTTACAGATCAATAAATTAGACACATTCTATCTTAAATGACCAGAAAGAGCTTAGTTTCCCAGTGTGAGGCAAACTTAAATTTTCAGCAGGGAATGCTCCCTGCAGAATTGTTAATTGCACTGATGCTATAATAGTATTACATTTTAACTACAACTGTGTTAGATTTTCAAGCATCTCAGAGGTTATAAACTAGTCATTAAAATTCATTCCTGTTGGCAATTTGGTCTGCAGAGCCTTACCCGGAAAAGCACACATCTAATATTTATGTGATTTCCATTTTAACACAACTATTTGAATTACTTGCAATACTGTAGCCTTTGTCATGTGCTCCCTTTCTTATCCCTCTCACACAAGCTCTTACTGTATTAGCCTGTTAAGGGTGAGCTTCCCTACATTAGAAAATGGGTCTGCCCCCTGTGATTTCTCCTGGCTAGGGCCCACGTGATGAGGGCATGTTGCCCAGTGTGATAGTGGGGAATGCCATTTTTACCCTGTTCACATGAAGGAAACATGTCGAGGAAGATGATATAAGCTGCATGTACTTCCTCCAGAGTGAATATCAGACACAAATCTGGTACTATGTGTTCCCAGCTCTCTAAAACATAATAGATCAGGCAGTCATCAGGGAGCTAGCCTAAAGAAAGTCAGCTTGCACTTCCCAAGACATTAATGTCTCTCTTTTCCGGCCAATCTTGGTTTTCTTTCTTCAAGTGTGACTTATTGTTTCTACCTGGTTTAGTAGTTTTATCCTTACTCATTTCCCCTTAGAATGGATGTGGTTAAGAGCAAGACTCATATTGTGTCTACTCCCTTTGCTTCCTAAGCAGCTCGCTTGGTGCCTAGCAGTAAGCAGATGGACTATAATGTGTTTTGTGTTAAATTTAAGGATTTAGCTCTAGGCAGGCCTTGACACTTTAATTCCAGGCTTTTCAATTAAGTTGGACCCAGATGAAAAAAATATTTATGGATTACCTGTTGAGTAAAGAAACTATTAAATATCATAAAAGCTTGGAAAATGTGATGTGGCCTCATATCAAACTACCAATATTAGGGTGCGAGATAAGAAAATTAAAGGAAATCACATGTGCCACTTCCAAGTGATAAAAAAAACCAATGAACTTAAAAGGATCATATCCAGCGTTATGACAGGGAATATATTCAGGGAAGATTTGATTAATTGCTTCTAAAATGAGGTGGGATATCTTGGAAATTACTTGGAATAACTTTGGATAAAAGGTTTTTGATCAGCAGAGTGACATGATGACATATTTGGAAGATATGTTATGTTAGGGTTGACATATGAGGGACTTTAGATGTGGTATCAGGATGGATTTGAGGAAGGATGAGTTTGAATGTAATGTGACTAGAAGAGAAGGGAGAGATTAGGAAGCCACTGTGACAGTTTAAATGCAGGTAGATGATGGTATCCTAAATTTAACGTTGGCAATTGGGACGCTTAGAATGAAACTACTTTTGAAGATATTGTGGAAGCAGAATTAGCAGGACTTGACAAGGAGGGGAGTTGAACCAGACTCTGATTTTGAGCCTGCATGGCTTAGAAAAAAGTGGGTGACATTAACAAGAATGGGGAAGGCAGGATGATGAATGCCATTGGGTGGCAAGGGGAGAAAGATAGTGACATTGGATGTCAGTGTTTTTAGGTGTTTAGGACCCTGAAATCTCTTGGGCCTGGAAAGCAGGGAGCTGTAATAAATTAGAGCAGATATGGCTAACAAAGAAGATGCCATTAGTCTGATAGACAAAGAATCCTGTTAATTGTTAGCTCTGTGACCTAGGGCAGGTTATTATCCAACCCTCTCTGATCTTCACTTTCCTTGCCAGTAGAAGAGTAAACTGGCTTTATAAAAGAAAGCTTAACAGATGGATGCAACCCAACAATCATGGCAGGTAAGAAGTGCTGTGGAACCTGTTGAGAGATTTCTCATGTGCCAAAGGAATTTGCCCTGGATTCTCTACTCACTTTGGATCAATGCTGTTGTGTCACTATGGTCCCTCCCCAAACTTGGAGATTTGCTGTTACTGTGATCATCAAGGCTGCCCAAGCTGATGCTCACAGATGCCACAAGGGCCTTTGCTTATGAATCATGAATACACGTGGTAAAAAGGAGGTTTCTATCAGATGTATGCTGTCAGCTTTCCAAAAGCCTACTTCCATTTAAAAAAGGTACAAATAGGGCTGCCTGGGTGGCTCAGTCAGTTAACATCCGACTCTTGGTTTAGACTCAGGTCATGATCTCACGGTTTTTGAGTTCAGGCCCCATATCAGGCTCTGAGCTGACAGTGAGGAGCCTACCTGGGATTCTCTCTCTCTCGCTCTCTTTGTCCCTCCTCTGCTCATGCTGTGCCTCTCTCTCTCTATCTCTTTCTCTCTCTCAAAAAAAAAAAAAAACACTTAAAGGTATAAGTGACTTCATTCCTTTTAATCCTTTCTTGTCTTTTCATAAAAAAATATAAAACACCCTTATAATTTTAATAGAGAAGATGAGAGGAAGCACAGATTATCTTCCCTGATTTTGTAAAAGGTTCCTCATGGTAGGAGTTGAGTCCTCAATTCCCCTTTTGAGCACCTACATCGTAACATAATAACGTTTGATTGGGTAGAGTTATGTTGCCAATGTTCTGTCAGTTTAACTCCAAAATGCAGACAGAAAATGGTAAAAATGTTGCTCAGCTGACTCACCTGCATCTGATGAAAAAACTTGACTTTCTACTTGGGATATTTTCTTTTATAGTTAGATATGTATAAGTTTGGTATTTGCAGCTGGGACTATTTCCCTGCTGGTTTTCAGTTCATTTTGTTTCTCATTAACCTTTATAAATATTCTAGTCAGAAATACCCTTT
Organism: Prionailurus bengalensis; assembly: GCF_016509475.1. NCBI lineage: Eukaryota > Metazoa > Chordata > Mammalia > Carnivora > Felidae > Prionailurus > Prionailurus bengalensis. The sequence continues at coordinate 41,474,406 of NC_057346.1, forward strand.
TATTTAGGATACAGTGCTTTCTTAGCCAAAGAATGAAATGATGCTTTAATGTTGCTGTTGTTTTTTTCTATCACCCACCCTGAGAGAACCATAGAGAAAGGCATTCTTAGAAAAGGAGTCTGTGGTTACGAATACCTCAAATTCCAGCTCTGTGATATACTTCATGTGTGACCACAGCCAAATTGTTGTCCAGTCTCTCTTGGGTTTAGTGTCTTCATTGGAATGATGGCAATGATTGTTGTTAAGAGTATTGTGGGATCATCAAGTGAGATAATGGTGACATTTATCCTAAGGTCTTTAAGAAGAGGTATTCTAGAATTATGTTCCATGGGCCCACACCCTGGTTATACTATAGTCAAGATATTTGGCTTCCCTAAATTCCTTTCCTCATCCATAATATGAGAATTATAATAGTACCTACCTTATAAGCTTTGTGATGATAAATGAACAAATCCGTGAAAAACAGAGTGACTGGATAATGTGAAATGTGCAGTGAATATTAGCTGTTTCAACCACTACATAGTAGGTATTCAGTAAATGGAAGCTTCTCTCATTTTCTTCATGTAGGTCCTTATGTAACCTTTCAGGGGACACCAACCTGAAGGAGAGCCTCCTTTCTTTAAAGCGGTAACAGTTGGTACAGTCTTCTAGTTGATGAAATCACAAGTAACCCTGCCTATCTCCTATCTATTAGTCCAGCTTCAAACACATTTTGAGAAACCCTCTGGGTGCTATCTTTCTTCTTAGTGCTTTTTTGCCTCACTTCTCTCTTATGAGAAATTTCTCAGGGTCCTCAAGGCACTGATTTCTCTTATGACAACTTTGAAAATTGTAGATTTATGTAGACCACATTTTCACCGGGTTAAAAGGCACTTTGGCTGGTAATGGCAGCAGAATTTAAAGTCAAATAAATAAATAACCAGTTATCCACTTTCTTAAATTCTCCCTGAACAAGATATGATATTGATTATGTAGGAAATAACAAAGTGATCTACAATTTTCCAGAATTCAGATCATAGATGAATTATCAGAGGCCTTCGTGCAGCTCAGATGAGCTATGTCACATTTATCTATTCATTTGCTCAATCTCTCAGTGTACTGTTAGTGAATGCCTAATGTAGGCAGGTTATTATTAGAGCAGTAATAACAGTAATTGTTATGGGCTGAATTATGTTCCCCCCAAATTCGTATGTTGAAGCCTTAACCCTTACTGCTTCAGAATGTGACTGTGTTTGGAGATGTAGCCTTTAAAGAGATAATTAAATTAAAATGAGGCTGTTAGCATGGGCCCTAATCCAATCTGACTGGTGTCCTTTAAGAAGAGAAAATTTGGACACTCAGAGAGAGACACCAGGGGTACACAGGCACAGAGGAAAGACCACGTGAGGACACAGTGAGAAGGTGGCCATTGGCAAGCCAAGGAAGGAGTCCTCAGGAAAAACTGTACTTGTGGGTATCTAGATCCTGGATTTCTAGCTACCAAAACCATGATAAAATAAATTTCTGTTGTTTAAGCCACCTAGTCTATGGTATTTTATTATAGCAGCCCAAGCAAATGAATACAGTACTATTTTGTATTTATATTGTGTATATTGTATTTATACTCCCAACAATTTTATGTTGTTTTCACATACATAATATAGCATACTGGCCAAACACATTGGCTCTGAAGCCAAACCTCCTGGGTTTTAATCTACCACCTATGTGACCTTAGGCAAGTTACCTAATTCCTCTACTGAGCTTTCTTCATCTATAAAATGATTACAATATCTACTCCACAGGATTGATATCTAGATTAAATGAGTTAATGTTTGTAAATCACTTTAACAGTCCTTGGCACACAGTAAGCTCTAAAAAGGTATTCCTTAGATTAATAAAATAAAATGCATGCCATAGTTCATTTTATTCCTCTTAAATCTTGGACCCAAAGGGAAAGAAGGAAAGGGAAAACATTTGCTGTGCCTTTATTAGGCAGTAGACAATGTGGTGACAATTTCACTCACGTTTGCATATGTGAGATTAAATTATTGGCTATGTTTGCAAACTGCTAAGACATTGGGATGTTGGGACATTTGCATACTGCTAAGGCATTGGCTTGGGACATTCTCCTATTTGGAATCTAAATCTATTTTCCTTTCCTCTCCCTTCCTTTATTCAGCATTGCACCTCTATACCTGGAACAGTGGTGGTATCCAAATAAAATGAAAAAGATAGTCATCAAATTGGGTATTGTATTAGTCGAAGATCAACTAGAGAAACAGAGCAGGTGTGTACACACACACACACACACACACACAACCTATCACTCTTTGTATATAGATATATAGTGAATCATTCTATCATCTATCTGTCATCTATTTATCTATCAATCATCTATATCTATCTATCTATCTATCTATCTATCTATCTATCTATCTATATCTATCCATCCATCTATATATCATCTAATTAATATTATGCAGTTAATTTGGGGGAAATTTGAAGTCCATAGGACAGTCAGGAAGGGAAGATTGTGAATAGACTGGAACTCTATGGACACAAGCTGGAGTTTGTTCTCCACAGGTAGGAGTGTCTGTCTATTTCTCTCTCAGAGAGGAAAGCAGCCTCTTAAAGGGCTTCCAAGTTATTAAGTGAGGCCCACCAAGATAATCTAATTTAAAGTCAACTGATTAGAGTCTTTAATTACATCAGTATAACATTTTCACAGCAGACTTAGAGTCTGATTAAATAATTGGGAGAAGATGTATGTATGTATGTTACAAAAGTGGCTGCTACTTTCCATTCTTTGACTCCCCTGAAAAAATCTCTCTTATAGCATACCCTATCTGGAAACATACTAGACAGGGATTCTGGGAACATAGTTTAGCTTGGTCAGTCGACACACCACAAAGTCATTGCTGTTATTTCTTTTTAAAGACTATAATTCACTGTGTGTAGAACAGTGGCATATTTTAAAATGAATTTCTTTTCATTTAACTTTCACAAAATCCTTGAAATATTATTACCATTTTATGAATAAGAAAACAAAGGCTCTGATGGTTTAAATAACTAGCCCAAGTCACACATCAAGCTAGTGTGGAAACTAAAATTAGAAGTCAGAGCTGACTCTGAACACTATTGTATTCAAGAACAATAGAAAATAACCTCAAACTACCTTAAGTTCTGAGGTAGCTTTAGAGTGGAAGAGAAATCAATGCTGGTTGTGCCGCATCAGCTGAATTACATTTTTGCAGGTAGGAAACATGAATCTACAATTGTTAGCCCCCTCATGAAGACCTGATTGTAGGCTCTTAAGATTTTCTTTTGAGGATAGCTATGCACTTACAGGAAATTAGGAATTACTATTTGCAGGAGTGTGTGTGTTTGTGTGCGTGTGTGTGCACTGCTCTAAGAAAGAAGTTGCTTAGTTTAATATTTTGGATAACTTCTCTATTATTCAGATATTTTCATAGTTCTGTGACAGATCATGTGATACTTGATGTGATGTTAGATGAACATATGGGGGGGTGGGAAGAGTGAGAGGGAAACAAACCATGAGAAACTCTAAAGGATATAGAACAAACTGAGGATTGATGGAGGGAAGGGAGTGGTTGGGAGATGGGCTAGATGGGTGATCGATATTAAGGAGGGCACTTGTTATGATGAGCACTGGGTGTTGTATGTAAGTGCTGAAGCACTGAATTCTACTCCTTAAACCAATATTGCACTGTATGTTAACTAATTAGAATTTAAATAAAAATTTGAGAGGAAAGAAATAAAATTAAATTTTCCATATTTAAATATTTGTTAATGATTGGCACTTGAAAATTGGAAGTAGACTCACTGCCATTATAATAATTTGCATTATTTTGTATTTTACTATGTGCCAAGAACTGTATGTAGAACCTTTGTATACTGTCACTCATTTAAGCCTCAAGACAAGTCTATGAAGTTTACTGTATCCCTATTTGATGAAGAAATGAAGGCTTCAGAAGAATAAACAGCTGCTCCAGGTTTATTGCCTTCTGTGTAGAGTTCAAATGTGAACCAGGTCTGGCTAACTGTGAAGCCCAGATGCCTCGTAACTAACTAAACAAAATCCCCATACAATGTTTGAGTGATGCCCAATTTATTAAAGTTAAAAAGTTGTCTTGCTATTTCTAAAAACGTGATACCAAGATTTGAAAAGACAATTTTATAAAATTGTTGTATTGATTTCAAGTCAATCAATTCAAGTAAAGTATTGCAAATGAATGATCCTTAATCTTTTGAAATATTCTTTCAAAATCCTGAATAACTTACCTTTGTGAATTTTGCTTTTACTGTTCCTTGGTGAGAATAATTGTGAAGTCACAGAACCAGCCATGTTGGAACTCTGCCACAGATTCTGGTCCCATTTTCTTTTTCTTTTTCTTTTTCTTCTTTTTTGTTCTCTTTCCTCTTCTTTCTTCTTTTCTTTTTATTTTTTACAAGTTATTTATTTATTTTGAGAGAGAGAGAGAAAGAGAGAGGGAGGGAGTGAAGGAGGGAGGACCAGGGGAGGGGCAGCGACAGAGGGAGAAGGAGGACCCCAAGCTCAAACTCATGAACTGTGAGATCATGACCTGAGCCAAAATCAAGAGTCAGATGCTTAACTGAGTAAACCACCCAGGTATCCCTCTTTCTTTCCTTTTTTTTTTTTGTTAAATTTCAAATGATTATGTTTAATAGGAACAAGGTATAGTGCTTAACATACATTTTTCAATTTCATTAAATTCTCAGTTTTGATTTATTTCTCCCAATATTTCAATCAGGAAAATATGGGTTACATTTTATGTATGAGTAGACACACACACACAGGAATATTATTTAGTTATAAAAATGAAAACCTGCCATTTGCAACAACATGGATGGCGGTAGTGAGTATTATGTTAAGTGAAGTAAGTCAAAGACAAACACCATATGAATTCACTCATATATGGAATTTAAGAAACAAAAAAAATGAACAAAGGAAAAAAGAGGGAGAAACAAAGAAATATACTCTTGAGAACAAACTGATGGTCACTAGAGGGGAGAAGGGTGAGGAGGTAGGTGAAACAATGAGGATTAATTAAGGAGTACACTGGCTGTGATGAGCTCTGGTCCCAGTTTCTATTTATCTCTCATGATCAAGTCTAATTCTATAAGAATCTCTTCAAATACCCATTTGTTGACACACAATGGAAATTCAGAAAAACAATATGGGGGAATATTCCATAGTCATAACATCATTTGATTGCAATTCCAAATTCCAGTTAACTCTGATAGCAGTAATCCGACTCTTTTTACCATCAGGGCAGAATATGTAGGCTAGTGTCTACAAACAGAACACATTTGTTATGGTCTTGTTTTAGTTCTATAGTTAAAAAATAACCATTTGTCAAATTTGATATAATTCTCTACTTTCATAATGGCTGTATAATAATCTATGAAAATGCTGAGGGAGGCTGGCCTTCTTTGAGGAAATTAAGGCTGTACGAATTGCATGTGCTTATGGAATCCCAGCATATCACATCTCAGTGATAAGCTATAATGACTATAATAAGCCATGGAAAATTCAGTCCAAATTTCAAAATGGGGTTCTAGTTAACAATAGAAGTCTAAAGGTTACTCTAATTAATGAATGTGCTTGTAGTATTTTAAGTGTATTCATCTAAATTCAGTTATATATTAGGAGGCATTTAAATCATTTTGAACATGCACTCAGAAACCACATCCGTTGTGCTTAATAGCTGAAGACTGTATTTTTACAGGGCGAGTACAATTTATATCAGAATTGCCTGTTGTGGAGTTCACCATGAGTCCTTAGGATATTAATAGTTTGAACACATAGTTCTACAACCCTAATTCCCTTGGAGAAAAAGCGTAATTTGATTTTAGCGAGAATAAGGTAACTTTAGGAAAGAAAAAGCAAGCAAGCAAGCAAGCAAGCTTAAGGAAATCGGTCAGTAAGAGATAATACTGACACTGGGCAATTCAGACCAGCTTCTAGGCTTATATTTTCATGGAAATGTGCTTTTTTTCTTTATCAGTGTATGTTTCCATCCACACAAAGTAATGTAAATCAAAGGTCTCTCTCACAGCATGCTTTTTTCCCCTTTTTTGAGAAAAGGCATGTATTTTTTTTTATTTTTTTTCCTCTAATCTATTTTATTTTATTATTTTAATTTTTATTTTAATTTTTATTTTTTTCCATGTTAAAAGTGCTATTTCTTTTCTTTTTAATATATGAAATTTATTGTCAAATTGGTTTCCATACAACACCCAGTGCTCATCCCAAAAAAAAGGGCATGTATTTAAATATTACCTTCTAAAGTGAGACAGAATGAAAAGAAACAAAAACACTCTCTATAAGTAACCTTATTAACAAAATGGATGCATGTGTTGGTGCATTTGTAAAGGAACACATGCACATACACACAACTCATGAGACCATCCCTGTGTTTAGGCTCAGATGTTACTCTTCTACGAAGGGAACACAGGTAAAGTGTTTATTAGCTCTTCAAAAAGCCTTTACCCGTGTAAACAAATTGTCAGGAAAAGCCCAGAGCAAGCATCCTGAATGAAATGGTTTTACTGTTAGCAGTGAGGCATTAAACAATGTCTGTGCTACTTCTGGGAGACAGAGAGGGAGAGGGGGGAGGGCGGGAGGAGGAGAGAAAAAGAAGGAACCCACACCTTCATTTAAATTGCAGTCTACCTCTTAAAATAGAATTTGACCTAATCCTCACGTAAGTATCATGAGATTATCTGGGAATCTGGCTTTAATTAATGGGCTCAGATATAGCTGATTTGAGTGAAAGCAAACCCTTTTGTGAGCTGTTTATTACTAAGCTGTACTGCTCGGAAATGAGAGTGGTTGGCAAGGAAGGACCCAGCCAGGGATGTCCCTGCTGCCATCGCCCACCTTTCACTCAGATTATTCAAATGCAATTGTGCAGGAAGGTGACCAGGGAAGGGGTATCAAGATGACCCTCCTGCCTATAATACATGATCCGTTTATTATGCATACTATTCTCCACGAAACCATCACACCATTTGCAAGGAGGAAAATGAAATACAGCAGATGAGAAAATGTGTCTCTTTTTGGGGTATCATTCTGGAATCTAGTTTCATGACAGTTCATTTACTTTTTAATCTTTTGTTTGCTTGTTCAATATCCACAGAAGGAAGAAGGGACGTAAAGCGAGCCTAGAACTGACTCAGTGAAAACCCATTTGCCCTTCCTCCTCCACTTGCAAAATAAGCCACATCTCATTTTCAGACATGCTAAAATGCACTGAGGGTCTACTATTGGTAAGGGAACATGCCACCTGAGCGACATGGACAAAGATGATTGACACATAAGTAGGGCTCTGGAAAGAGCATTGGGTATGAAATCAAGCCCAGGATTTGAGTTCCAGGTTCTATGATTAGCTTCATGACTGAGAGTGACTTATTTGATTTTCACGAGCCTCAATTTTCTCCTCTATGAAACAGAGTACTAATAGTTGACATTTTTATCATCTTTGACATTGTTATAATTTCTTATAGAATATTAAGCATCCTGGGGTGCCTGGGTGGCTCAGTCAGTTAAGCATCTGACTTCGGCTCAGGTCATGATCTTCAGTTCGTTAGTTTGAGCCCCCTATCGGGTGAGCTTGAGCCCTGCTTTGAGTGAGCCCTGCTTTCTCTCTCTCTCTCTCTCTCTCTCTCCCTCTCCCTCCCCCCCTCCCTCCCCGTCCCCCTCTCATGGGATTCTCTCTCTCTCTCTCTCTCTCTCTCTCTGCCCCTTACTCACTTGCACCCCCCCTCAAAAAATATTATTAAGTATCCTGAAAGCAAATATATGTAAAGAGATTTTATATACTTAAAAGGGCAAGAAAGGTTACTCATTATCATAATTATTTTAAAACCACATTTGTTCATCTCCTGTGTTATGGACAAATTGTTCCTCTGTTATCCAGCCCTTTCTGGACTTCTCAACTCTGTAGACAAATGGTAGTCAGCTAGAAATGAAAACCCTAGAAGTTATTCTTTCTGGAATTCTCTCCAATCTTATAGATAATTCTCCCTCTAATTTAGGATGATGTTACACTGCTTATGATGATTAACCAGTTGGTATTGCTTTTGGCCTAAATTAAAAAAAATGCAGTGATGAAAAGAACCATCCTATTGGTAGCCAAATCTCAACTTGTAAATCTAGTCTAATTTAACGTATGGTATTGGAATAATGACTTCCTCAGATAACAGCCCCATAGTGACTATGGGGAGAGAAGGTTATTGAGTAACCCGCTACGTAATACAGGCCATATGAATTTTATGTTGGCTGTATTAAGTACTTATTTTTTTCACAGTAGTTAATAAGCTAGTAAAAACCATAAGCAATCTTTTGAAACACTGAACACTCTGCCTGAAGTTTAGATTTCCTGGTATGAGAGACCCTTGTAGACCAATAGCTGGACCGATAAGCATCTATTCTGGCAGAATTACTTTGGTCATTTAACAAAAATAGGTCATTGAATGATTCAGTATAATGCTTAAGAAAATAGACTTTGGAAGCAGACAGATAGGGGGTTAAGGCCAATTGAGGCACTTCATAGCTGTGACATTGCTTTTTGCCTTAATTTGCTACAATAGTACTTTTAAGTTCTTGAGAGGATAGGATGTAATGATGCATGAAAAAAAGCATTGGCAAAATTAATCATTAATTCTAAAATTGTATGTTGGTTACCTATTGCCATATAACAAATTATCTCTAAATTTAATGGCTTAAAATAATAAACATTGAGATCAGGAATTCAGAAATAGCTTACCTGGGTGGTTTGGCTTGGGTCTGTAATGAGGTTGAAGTTATGACGTTGGCCAGAGTTGCAGATGTCTGAAGACTTGACTGGGGCTAGAAAATCCAGTCCCAAGATGGCTCATTCACATGGCTGTTGGCATGAGGCCTCAGTTCTTTGCTACATAAACCTCCCCATAGGGTGGCTTGAGTGTCCTCACAACATGGCAACTGGTTTCTTCCAGAGCAAGTGATTCAAAAGAGAACAAGATGTTAGCCACAATGTCTTCTATGCCCTGGCTTTGGAAGTCACATTCTACCTCATTTCCATGATATCCTATTATGTACAAAGTCAGCCCCACTCAGTGTGAAGGAAAAGGGCTACATAAGAGTAAGAATGCTATGAGGCAGGGATCATTGGGAGTCATCCCAGGTTACCACACTTGGGAAAAGTGAGAACCTATCTTGTATAGTGTATTCAGACTGTTCCCAAAACAGGATGTCCCTTAGCTCAAAAGGCTGAAAGGGAGTCTGACAGCTACTGTGTATGACAATGATAAAGAGAGACTCAAAGAAAAATGCAGGAGGGAAAAACACACTTCTCATACGTATTGATGGAGTTGAACTTTCATAATTCTTTGATTCTGAATTTAGTATTTAATACTAGTTTCTAGTTTCTAGTTCTCTTTGGGTAGCTAATGTCATGAGCTAAATAATCAGGTATTCCTGGCCTGAAAAGCCACATATCTTTTTATTAAAAAAATTTTTTTAACTTCTATTCATTTTTGAGAGACAGAGAGAGACAGAGTGTGAGCAGGGGAGGGGCAGAGAGAGAGGGAGTCACAGGATCTGAAGCAGGCTCTAGGCTCTGAGCTGTCAGCACAGAGCCCAACACAGGGCTCCAACCCATGGACCTTGAGATAGTGACCTGAGCTGAAGTTGGATGCTTAACCGACTGAGCCATCCAGGCACCCCTGAAAAGCAACATTTCTTGAAAGATCCAAAAGGAAAGGCTGATAATTTTGGGGGGCACCTGGGTGTCTCAGTCGGTTGCACGTCCAACTTCATGAAGGATCATGATCGCGGTTTGTGTGTTCTTCACAAACACACAAGATCATGATCTTCAGGTCATGATCGCGGTTTGTGTGTTCAAGCCCCGCACCAGGCTCTGTGCTGACAGCTCGGAGCCTGGAGTCTGCTTCCAATTCTGTGTCTCCCTCTCTCTCTCCGCCCCTCCCCTGTTCACACTCTCTGTGTGTGTCTCTCTCAAAAATAAACATTAAAAAAAATTCAAAAGGAAAGGCTGATAATTTTTTAAATATTTTATAATGTTTATTTTTGAGACAGAGTGTGAGAAGGGGAGGGACAGAGAGAGAGAGAGAGAGAGAGAGAGAGAGAGAGAGAGAGGATCGGAAGCAGGCTCCAGGCTCTAAGCATTCAGCACAGAGCCTGATACAGGGCTCAAACTCATGACCTGTGAGAACATGACCTGAGCTGAAGTTGGAAGCTTAACCGACTGAGCCACCCAGGTGCCCCAAGGCTGATAATTTCTTTAAAGCTCCCTTCAACAGGGATAAAAAGAGAATTGCTTCATTTAAAAAATATTTTTATTATTTTTAAAAATATTTTTGGAGATAGAGCGCAAGTTGGGGAGAAAGGCAGAGGGAGAAAGAGAGAGAGAGAGAGAGAGAGAGAGAGAATCTTAACCATGCTCGGTGCAGAGCCTGACATGGGGCTTGATCCCATGACCTTAGAATCATGACCTGAGCCTAAATCAAGAGTTGGATGTTCAACCAACTGAGCCACCCAGGTGCCCTGAGAATTACTACTTTTAAGGCAAATATCCTTATCAGTTGAATAAGTTCAACCATGCTTTATCGATGCTGAATCATACATGATAGCGTCTAAGGCCTGTCCACAAGTCTGTTTTACCTAGAGGTGTCTTGAAGTATCTTCCTTATCAACTCTTCAGTTATTTTTCTCTGTTATAGTATTATAATGAGAGTTTATAGTATTTTGTTTTGGGCGATGGTGGATGACAGGGATTAGCAAGAGAGCCAAGAGTCTCAAGCTGGTCTACTATGACAAGTATGGGAAATCAAATGTATTATAAATGATGTTTTTCTTCTGTTCATCAGTGTATTAACTAAATGCTTATACATTCAGTGTTCTGTGGATCAACACTGGCAGTCAGCCTGGAGGAGCTCGTAATGTAGGCCTCAATTTACCATTTTATAGCTTTTAGATCTTGAACAAATTACTAACCTCTTTGTACCTCATCTTTCTTATTTTCCCAGTTCAAATAATAATAGTATCTCTCTCTTAGGGTTTTTGTAAGGATTAAATGAGTTAACATAGATAAAGCATTTAGAACAGTGCCTTGAATATGTTGATCATCATGTATTAATTATTATTATTGTTACCTGACAAGAAAGCATATATATTTACTTATATTTATACCTCTCCCTCTCTGTGTGTATTTTTTTTTAATGTGTACTTGAGATGAAATTTTTGGTCTTTTAGCCAATTCCTTAGGCAAGATTTATATTCTTAATAAAGGTCACTGGGGAGAAAATTTCATTTATTCACTCTTTGCTTACTTAGCAAATCTATTTTAAGTCTCTGCTATGGGCTAGAAATTGTGAACAAGGAAGGTCCTGGAATAAAAATCACACCACACACACACACACACACACACACACACACACATTGAGAAATTTATATAAGATTAAAATTTAGTAAAAGAAACAGGCATATTTGTAAAAAACTCTAAACCAGCACACATATCACACTGTGGCAGGGCTCATAAAGAAGCTTACAGAAAATGCAGTTGTGTGAAGTTGAAAGCAATGGTTTCCCAATTGGGAGCATTGGGATTGGCAGCATAGAGAAGGATGAATTCAAACTGGGCCTTAAAAATGGGTTAGTTCATTGGCGCCTGGGTGGCTCGGTTGGTTGAGCATCTGACTTCAGCTCAGGTCATGATCTCACACTCTGAGTTTGAGCCCCGCGTCGGGCTCTGTGCTGACAGCTCAGAGCCTGGAGCCTGTTTCGGATTCTGTCTCCCTCTCTCTGTGACCCGCCCCTGTTAATTTCTGTCTCTCTCTGTCTCAAAAATAAATAAACGTTAAAATTTTTTTTTTAAAAAATGGGTTGGTTCAGACAGACAGAAAATATCTACAAAGGGAGAATGGCAGTCCTGTTAGAGGGCACAGCAAGAAAAACTTACAGCAGAGAGAAACATCCTGCTATGTGAGGTGAGTGGGGATATGGCACATGGGCTTGGAGGCCAAGAGCGGCCCTGGAGTAAGAGAAGGAATGCTGAGGGTTCCTGCCATTAGTTAATAGATGTCTGGAATGGTACACAGTTTCTTATCAGTGTTTGAATGTGTACTAACTCCTTTTCTTTGAATCACTTATTTAGTTGTTTGAGCAATTTGTTAGTTCTGGAAAACTGGGAAGTCTCTATGTGAAAAGCCCCCCAAAAGCTGTGAAACCATATGACCATCTATTTGGGAAGTTCTTGGGAGTCAATGTACACAAAGTAAATTTTTGTCTTCCTTTGGGATTTGAGTTTATCAGATTTGGTGCCACGAAGCTCAAAGGGCTCATGTGAGCAAGAATGATGGGCTTATTTGGAGTGGGGTCCTGTCCCCCAGATGCAGTATTCTCAAGCAAAGAGTGCCCAAGTTGGTAGAAGGACAAAAGGGAGGGATTGTATAATGAGTACAGGCTTTGGAGATGGACCTCTTTACATAGCTCTGCTATTTACTATCTGTGTGATTTTTTAAAAAGTATCCTCTTTAAGGATCTTCTTAAGAATCTTCTTTAAGATTCTTCATCTGTAAAATTATAATAACCAAGGCCTCTGTATTGTATGTTCTGAGGATTTATAGATATCATCCATGTAAAGTTCTTGGTACTTGGCACACAGAAAGTGCTCAGTAACTGAGGAATGTAATTATTGATGTTGTTGTCGCTGCTGTGTTGTTGTTGTCGTTACTCTCACATGTGCAAGATGGCAAGAGATCTATGTCCCACAATGACAGCATTGGTTGAGAGTGAGGTATTTGAACTGTTATCATGTAGGACATCCTTCTGTTTAAAGTCTGCCTCCCCCATTTTACTATAAATGGTCAGTGAGGGCTAATTTGGAGGGCCTACTAGGTCATCCACCTTTGTGCTATAAGAATAGCCTTTTTGTCTAAGAGAAGATTATTTTCTTTGAGATTCCATCTGTGGGGTGGTAACTTATCATGAGTGAGATCAGTAGAGCGGTCTGTGTCTAGTCTATCAGAATCCTGGTGAATGATTCCTGGTGTTTTATGAATGCATCCTGGTGTGTGTGTGTGTGTGTGTGTGTGTGTGTGTGTGTGTGTATGTGTGTGTGTGTATGTGTGTGTGTGTGTGTGTGTTTGTATTTATTTATTTGTCTTGAGAAAGAAAGAGAGAGAACAAGCAGGGGAGGGGCAGAGAGAGAGAGAGAGAGAGAGAGAGAGAGAGAGAAAGAGAATCCCAAGCAGGGTCCACACTGTCAGTGCAGAGCCCAGTGAGAGACTTGAACTCATGAACTGTGAGGTCATGACCTGAGCAGAAGTCAGATGCTTAACTGACTTAGCCACCCGGGTGCCCCTGAATCCTTGTGTTTTATGGAGTGAAAGGTGGTGTTCAAATTCTGCTGTTTGTATTTTCTTCTTATAGCTTCTGAAGGGAACCCAGGAATGAGTTCAGCTTCCACAGCACTCATAGCAATATCAGGTACTATGTAAGAACAGAGACTCAGATGTTAGACCTTTCTATTCTTCAGTTTTTCGACTTAAAAAATGCTGAATTTCTGTGTAGCCTAACTGAACTAATATATATAAGCCTCATCACAGTATCTAGAATATGTGCTTTGGATATGTTAGCTGTTACTTGAAATGATCAGCACAATGTGCAGCCATACCCACTGTTAGACTCTAAGCTGATTTATTTTTAAGAATATATCAAACTCAAGAATTTATGTCCATAGGGAAATTGTAGGAAAGTAGAAACTCATCAAGTAGTAGAGAAGGCCCATCATCCCTCAGAAGGAAGAAGCATTTCGTATCTTGAAAGTGGCCTGCAGCAACCAAAGAGGCTCCAGCCTGATGTGCTCTAACACCAAACTGTGCCCAAGGCCTGATGTTAGTCCTTGGGTTGCTGGGTCTATGCCAAGAGCATCAAGGGTGACCAGGCCAAAGCCAGCCAGAGTAGGAAGACTGTACTGGGTAAGTCCCTTTGAGCCCCTGACAAGGAAAGGTGGAACTGGGCAGAGAGTGTAGGAGAAAGCTCGGGAAGTGAGGGTACTGAGAAGGGAAGAAGGACACTGAAAACATTTCACCTACTCTGCTGTTTCCCATCCAGCCACTTGATAACCATAGCAACAGATGTGTGATGCCTTAAGGTACCACACTTTATAAGCCATTGAGGTGTTTGAAAATTATTTTTGGCATAAAGGTTGTATGTATTCTAGATTCCAGGAATTCTGAGTCAAAGTGGCTCCTGAGAACTACTGGGTTTGGAAATGTTGTATCTTCTGGGAAAGGTTTCATTATTTAGTGTCAACCCCATTATTAGGTCTAGGGTGATTGCAAAACTGCATTTCAATTTTGTCCTTTTTATACCCAGAGCTGACACTTAAGCAAGGTTACTGTAGCCACCTGAGCACTATTAACTTGGATTTAAACTAGGATCTTTATTCTTACATTCCAACACGTGATCAGAAAGCTGAGGGATAATGTTTTCTGCATTGTATCAGAACGTATTCATATAAAATCCTTATTTTTAACTCTGTCTTCCTTTTACTCATGTTATTTCTAGACTGTGATTGTGTTAGGCATTGGATTTTTGTTTGTTTGTAATATAACTCCATACTAATAAGTTTGGGAAATAAGTATACAAAGAAAATTTTAAAGTCAATCACAATTCAATACATAAAGTTAAAGAAACAAATACCACTGATCTTATTTTTAGTTTTTTGGGTTTTTTTTCTTTTCTTTCTTTCTTTCTTTCTTTCTTTCTTTCTTTCTTTCTTTCTTCTTTTGTTATTACAAATCATGTGGCTAAAAATATCCTTGAATAAGTCCTCAGGTGCAAGAAGTTCTCTAGTATAGAGCAAGAAGTTCCATGGAGCAATCAGAAGAGCTGAATGAACTCTGGTGTCTTGATAGATCTTAGGAAACGCAGAAATGTAACTTTAGTAGATAATTCTGAATTTTACTGTGGCAGAAATCACTTATACTTCTACAAGAAATTTAAGAGTTCCATCACTCCTAAACCTCACCAACATTTGGCTTCTCATACATATTTTTTTTTTTTACAATCTGGCAGACATTATTTAAAATATTTGCTTTTAAAAATTATTAGTGAGTTTTTTATTTTGTATATTTTACTTTATGATTTGAACTTTACAGCCATTGTGCATTTTGTGTTTTTTTTTCCTCAGCCTCCAAGGTGAGCTCTAATAATTTCTGCTTCCAAATATCATGCCTTTACATAGTGTCCTTCTACATGGTTTTAGGATTTTTCTGTGCAATTAATAGAACATGGCAGAAATGGTTGTATATGATCTCTAAGGCTAGGTCATAAAACAATTTTGTCTTCTTTCTAAGATCACTCTCTTTAGGTGAAGCCAGCTGTCATGTTCTGAGTACATTCAAGCAGACGTGCAGAAAGGCTCACAGGGTAAGGCACAGAGGTCTCCTGTCAGTATCATGTGAATTCACCATCTTGGAAGTCAGTCCTCAGCCCCAATAAAGGCTTCAAAGGACTACAGCCCTAATCAACATCTTGACTGCAACCTCATGAAAGACCTTGAGCCAAATCCACTTTGCTAAGTTGCTCTTAAATTCCTGACCCACAGAAACCGTGAGATAATAAATACTTGTTGCTTTAGCTGTTAAGTTTATGATAATCAGCAATAGATAATTAATGCAATATTGATTTATGAAAGCATTTCATATAAATGATATATAAAAGTCATAAAAGCTTAAAATCATATATGTTATAAAGATTTTTTTTCCTCATGTGAATTATATTCTTTATTTATACAACATACCCTTTGTCTTTTTAACTGAATTTTCTCTGAAATTCTACCAGGGCTGATTTTTCATATATTAACATTTTTTCTTTCTTTCTTTCTTTTTAAATATATCTTTACTAGACCTTATAATCACAAACTTTTTTTGATTTTTTGTTGTTGTTGTTAGCAGCACATGGTCAGGTCATTTGAACCTAGTTTCAGATTATTTGTCTTAGGGCATTTAACCTACTTTCATCTATTTTGAACAAATGTGTTTTATTTGATTTTTACATTTTCATTTATGGTTTCCATTTATGCTTCCTTCTTCACTATTATCTTTTACTAAATATACCCTACACATTCTTAGAAAAAATTCTACTTCAAAGATGTGTTTATAAGTAATGCTTGAACCAACATAACTTTAATTATCAAGATCAAGAAAACACAAGGTTAAAGTCACTGCTTTTTAAAATGAGTGCCACATTTTGTGTGTCCCATGCATTGGGACATAAAACCAATTTAGTTTAGTGTGTTTCAAGTCTTTTTAGCCATGGTCCACATTAAAAACTCATTTTATCTTATAATCAATATATATGTACATCACGATGTTGGATAAGAAAATTGCATACGTTTGTGCTGGAGAGTAATGAAAAATGTGCATTGTATATGGATTAAAGTCAGAACAACTTGAAAAATATTGGTCTGGTCTATTTAACTTTTCTCTATAAAAAAATGAGGAGAGTGATATGTCTTAGTCTTGTCACCATTCCTCTATCCACTTCCTAATTTTTCTTGCTAATAATGTTGATTTTATATATAAATAGAGAGAGACAGAGAGAGACACACACACACAGACTATATATATAGACTATATTCCTTGTGCTGTACCACTTATTCACTTGACTTATTCATTCTGTATCTGAAAGGCTATACCTCCCACCCATCTTCACCCATTCTGTCCATCCTCCTCTCCCCTTTCCCTCTGGTGGCAACTACCAGTTTATTGTATTTATGGGACTGTTTCTGTTTGTTAATTTATTTGTTTCTTTGTTGTGTTTCTTAGATTCTACATATAAAGTGAAATCATATGATATTTATCTTTATCTGACTCATTTCACTTAGCATAATATCCTCTAGGCCTATCCATGCTGTTGCAAATGGCAAAATCTAATTCTTTTCTATGGCTGAATAATATTCCATTTATCTGTAGATGAACACTTGGGTTGTTTCCATATCTTGATTGTTGTAAGCAATGTTGCAATCAATATAGGGATGTATATATCTTTTTCAGTTAGTGTTTTTGGAGAGGGAAGGAGGCAAACCATAAGAGATTCTTAAATACTGAGAACAAACTGAGGGCTGATGGAGACACTGGGGAGAGGGGAAAGTGGGTGATGGACATTGAGGAGGGCACCTGTTGGGATGAGCACTGGGTATTGTATGGAAACCAATTTGACAATAAATTATATTAAAAAAAAACTTAGTGTTTTTGTTTTCTTTGGGTAATACCCAGTGGTGGAATTACTGAATCATATGGTATTTCCATTTTTAATTTTTTGAGGACCAATCATAAGGTTCTCCACAGTGGCTGCACCAATTTACATTCAAGGATTCCTTTTTCTCCACATTCTCTCCAACACTTGGTATTTCTTGTCTTTTTGATTCTAGCCATTCTGACAGGTGTAAGGTGATATCTCATTGTGGTTTTGATTTGCATTTCCCTGATGATTAGTGATGTTGGTCATGTGTCTGTTGGCCACTTGTGTGTTTTCTTTGAAGAAATGTCCATTCAAGTTCTCTGCCTATTTTTAATCAGACTATGTGTGTGGTTCTTGTGGTTTGAGTTGTATAAATTCTTTATATATTTTAGATAATAACCCCATATTGGATCTATTATTGGTGAATATCTTCTCCCATTCAGGAGATCACCTTTTCATTCTGATGGTTACTTTCACTCTGCAAAAGCCTTTTATACTGGTGTAATCCCAATGGTTTATTTTTGCTTTTGTTTCCCTTGTGTGAGGAGACATATCTAGAAAAATGTTGCTAAGGCTGAAGTCAGAGAGATTACTGCCATTGTTTTCTTTTAGGAGTTTTATGGTTTCAGGTCTTATATTTAGGTCTTTAATCCATTTTGAGTTTGTTTTTATGTATAACATGAGATTTTAGATACAGTGATTATTACTAATACATTATTTGTATGTGATACATCTATTTTTCATCTATATTATATTTGTAACCATATTTATATCAAATGTATATTCCTGTTATACTTAATTGATTAAAACACCACCAGTTCTTTGTTCCCAAACTCTGTTCTTAAGGTTCTTTAGGTTTTTATGTAGAACTTCTCTGAGTAATTTATTGAGGAAGGTATTATTTTATTTTATTTATTTATTTTTTAAGTTTATTTATTTTGTGAGAGAGAGTGTATGTGAGCAGCAGAGGGGCAGAGAGAGGGGGAGAGAGAGAATCCCAAGCAAGCTCTGCATGGTCAGCATAGAGCCTAATGTGGGGGTTGAACTTACAAACCGTTAGGTCATGACTTGAGCCAAAACCAAGAGTCGGATGCTTAACTTACTGAGCCACCCAGCTGCCCCAGAGGGTATTATTTCATTATGAGTAAAACTGGGAACTGGAATAGTTTGACTTGAGCAACTGATAAACAACACCTAATATCTTGGTATTTACTAACGTGCATTTCAAAAATGTGCCATCAGTTTGAATAGATTAAATGTTTTTTTTTTAAAACATCTCTTACTCAACAAATATCTTAGGAATATTAATTATTTTCCAGACATATTTGTAGGCAAAAAGAATATGACATCTGATTGTAAATGGTTCAGAAAAATATATGGGATGGACTCCGTGTGCAGAATTTAATACAATAGTGATGAAGAGGATGATGATATCAACTAAGTCTCACCAAGCATTCACTGTGTGTTGCTGGCACTACTTTAAATTCTCTAACAATATCAGAATCACTTAATGTTCAGGAAACCCTAAAATGTAGGTGCTATTATTATGCCTATTTTAAATTTGATGAAAGGGATGCACAGATTGTCAAGTAATTTACTCAAGGTGAGTAGACAAGTGGAAGCAAAGCTGTGATTCAGTGTCAGATAGACTATCTCCAGAACATATATATTTGATTCTTAATTTGATATGCTAGGGTTGGGTTTTTAAGTTCTTTTAGAACTTATTTGTACTAATATTTTATGAGTAAATATCTTTTAACTCCATTATGGTGGATTGAGTCAAGAGAGACCCCTACTACAAATATATACAAATGGTACAGACAACACGACCAAAAAAAAAAAAGTATCTGAGCTCAAAAGAAGTGGAAATTCTTACATGATAGAAACAAAGAAGGAATTTAAAGCCAGGCAAATGCTAAACCTGGAAGTATAGAGACCCTGAGGGAGCCTTGTGTAGGCAGAGTTGAGGTCCGGGAAAGGCTACCTTTATATGAAAAGATGACGAGAAAAACACCTTCTACCAGCCAAAGTAAAGCTGTTGGAAGTGTGACTTTTTGGCTCTGAATGGGGAAAAAAGCAAAAGTAACCCATGAGCAATCCTAAATTCAAAGCTCCCTCATATGTGGATGCAGATTCAAATTCTTGCAGTACTGGTTTTGTGAGACTAATATAAGTCTGGTACTGACCCAGAGAAAGCCTTAGAGCTCTTGGCAGACACACACACAAGTCCATTTTAGGGATGCTCCCAGGACACAGGAAAAATGGACTATACACAATGAAAGACCCTGCAGTGAAAATAAGCTCACAACAAAATTCACTAACCACATGCTATACAATAGACAGGACCTGGAGGGCTAGCAAACCAAGAATTTCAGATAGTAAGAAAATTTGAAGGACTATACAAACTTACATTTAAAATAATTTTAAAAAGAGTTGAAAGAATGCAAATGATAATGAAAAAATAGATTACTATGAAAGATTCCAAATGGAGTAGAAAAAATGACAAAACTTGATCAAATAAAAATACATAGATGAATTTTATGGTATGTGAATTGTATCTCAATGAAGCTATTATTAAAAGATGTAGAGAGACAAAATTGGAAAGCAATGCTGAATGTTAAATAATTATGTCTGAACAGCATGTTAGGTACAACCGAAGAGAGTCAACACAACATAAGATTTATATGAAGAAGTTAGTCAATATGGAGCACCAAGAGAAAAGGAAAAAAATGTGAAAGAGAGTTTAAAAGACATGGAGAATGCATCTGTTCATTCTGCAAACACTAGTAATTGAACACCCACTGCATATATAACATTTTTTCTGTATCCTTGGAAGTGTTACTGAAGGCAGAGGGGGAAACAAAAACCTACCTGTCCTCATTGGAGTGCATATTTTATGGGGAAAATGAGAGATAATAAAGAACTTTGGCAACTAAAATCCACAGCATTTCAGATATTGGTACTTGTCCTGGGATGGGGCAGGATAAATGGTAGCATATGCAAATGAAATGCTGGTGTGGTGTTGCAGTTTTAGTAGAATAGTCAAGAAGACCTTCACTGAGAACCGGCATTGGAGCAGACACCTGAAAAGAGAAGTCAGTGATGCAGACACCTTGGGAAAGAGGCTTCTAGGCAAAGGGAAAGGAGTGGGGACATCCTTGGCATGTTAGAGGAGCAAGAGGGAAGTCAGTGGTTTGGAATGGACTGGAAGGAAGAGCAGAAGGACACGAAGGCATAGAAGCAGACACGGATAGGAGAGGGCAGGATGTTTTTAGGCCTTATGGGACTGTGAGGACTTTTGCTTTTATCTGGAGTGAAATGGGAAACCATTAGATGGTTTTGACTAAGTGTTATATCATCTGAAAAATATTTTTACCAGGGCTGTTCATGCTACTGTTTTGAGAATAAACTGTAGGGAGATAATGGAACAATAAGTCAATGAGGAAACTTGCAAAAATTTAGGAAACATATGATGGTTTGGACTGGGATGTAGCAGCAGAAATAAAGATAAATAACCAGATCCTGGATTTATTTATTTTGAGGCAGAGCCAAAATTTCCTACAGGTTTGATGTGGATGTTAGAGAGAGTGTAGAATGTTTATGTCTAATGCAAATTGAATTAAGAGTCATAGAATGAGAGAATAGAGAGAATGAGGAAAATTTTCATCTTGGAATTTTCCAGTATAGATGACAGAAATATTAATCCTTCAGATTAAAGAAGCATACCAAATTTTGAAGGGAATAGATAAAACAAGATAGTGAAACCGTAGAACACCAAACAAAGAGAATATCATTTGAAAAATCAAAAAGAAAAGTCTAAAGACCAAAGCAGTGACAATTAAGCTCAGGACAGACCTCTGGTAGCAAAATAGATGCTTGAAGATCATGGAACAATATCTTCATGGTGCTGATGGAAAAATAATTGTCAATCTGGATTTCATGCACAACCAAAGAAACAAAGAGATATTTTCAGATGCAAATAATTGAGAAAATACACCACTCAATGAGCAGCACTGGAAGAACTTAACGAAAGACACACAACAGGAAAACGTTTAGAATGCTATAAACCAACAACAACAAAAAATCATGTTAAATGATTTTTAACATTAAAATATACTGTTAAAATCAAATAAGTCCTAATTGAAATAGCAACCAGAGCAACTAATGTGGGAATATTAAAAATAAGGTGGGTATACCATCTCAATAAAACATTTTCAGGAAAAGAATGGAAAATCACATTCACCGAGTAGAAGAATGGCAGAAATGAAAATAAGAGCAAAAATTAATAAAACAGAAAGCAAACATATAATAAAGAGGATCAATAAACCTCTTGATTCTTTGAAAACACCAATGAAGTTGGCAGACTTTTGACAAGACTCCTAAAGAAATGAAGCAAAGGCCCAAATAATATCAGGAATGAAAAATATCTATAGACTTCTATCATAAGAGATTAAGAAGTTATGCAAAAAATCTTTGAAGATTTGGATAAAATATACACATTACTAGGGAAACATAACTTTATAAACTGATAAAAGAAGAAACAGACAACTTGAATAGTCTAGTGATTATCACAGAACTTGAATGTATCATTAAAATCTTTTCCACAAAATACTTTATGTCCACAGTAGTTTTACTGGTTAATTCTAGCAGTGAGGGGAAAAAATAATGCTAATCTTGCACACAATTTTCCAGAGAATAGTAAAGATGAAACATCCAATGGGTTTTACCAGGCTGGCATAATCTTGACACCTGTCTTAGCCCATTCTGGCTACTGTAACAAAGTAACAGGCTGGGGAGCTTATAAACAACAGAATTTACTTCTCATAGCCTAGAGACTGGAATTCTGAGATCCCTCTACCAGCATGGCTGAGTGAGGGCCCTCTTGTGGGTTGCAGACCTCATTAATCCTCATATGACTGAAGGAGGTGAGGGAGCTCTCTGGAGTCTGTTCTATAAGAGCATTAATCTCATTCACAAAGGCTCTACTCTCATGACCTAATCATCTCTCAAAGGCCCCCACTTCCTCATATCACATTGGGCATTAAGATTTCAACATGAATTTTGAGAGAATACGAGCATTCAGATCATAGCAATACCCAAATCATAGCTATAATGAGAAAGAAACGTTACTGATCAGTCTCATGAATGTACGTGTAAAAATTACGATTAAAGTTTTAGCAGACTGAATGCAGCCATATGTAAAAAGAAGATTCCTGAAGACTAACTTAATTTATTCCAGAAAAGCAAGGTTGGTGACATTTAACAACAAATCAGTTTAAGACATCATATTAAAAGAATAAAAGATAAAGATATTTTAAATGTTTATTTTGAGAGAGAGAGAGAGAGAGAGAGAGAGAATGTAAGTGAGGGAGGGGCAGAGAGAGGAGAGAGAATTCTAGGCAGGCTCCACACTGTCAGTACAGAGCCATATGGGGCTTGAGCCCATGAACTGCAAGATCATGGCTTGAGCCAAAATCAAGAGTTGGATGTTTAACTGACTGAGCCACCCAGGCGTCCCTAAAAGAGAAGTATCTTATAGAAATCTCAATAGATGCAGAGAAAGCATCTCTGTCCATTCCCAAAAACATCTTCAGAGTGGAAGGAATGTTGAGGCTAAGACTTGAAAAATAACTAGTAGAGTTCTCTAGGTAAAAGAATGTGTGTGTGAGCATGTGTGCACCTGTGAGTTTGTGTGGGTGTGTGTGAGAGTGTGTATGTGCATGAGTGTGTGTGTGTTGATGAAATTGTGGGGGAAGAAGAGGATGTGTGGGAAGATAGTGTCAGAAAAGATTGAATTTTTAGGAAACAAAGTGGTTTTCTTTGGGGCAAGGCACCTCAGAGGTTAAGAATGCAGTCTCCCCTGGTTCCCCAAGCAAGCATTAACGTCTGGCTTTGTAAAATAATTAATTTTGCTAACCCTTGTTTTTCTCATCTGAAACATGGGTGGGTTGTCAACTATAGTATTTATCCCTCAGGCAGTGTGAATGTACTGGGAAGCTAATTAAGCTTGTTTACTGGCATTCCTGCCTAGGCTCTGAGAAGGACTTTAGCAACATAGATACAAGATTCTATGTTTTGTGTGTGGCAGAGGGGATACCATGTTTTACATGTATGGACCTGGAGTTCAGGCTGGAATCTTAGGGCTTGGGCAGGAAAGGAACTTGACCCAGGTTTTCCCAAGCATGACAGCAATTATACAAATTTTGTTGACATTACCATTAACAGGTTGGGGAGCTGTTAAAAAAGGTTTTGTAAATTATAAATAATAAAAGCAAATTAAAAAATTTTTTTTTTCAACGTTTATTTATTTTTGGGACAGAGAGAGACAGAGCATGAACGGGGGAGGGGCAGAGAGAGAGGGAGACACAGAATCTGAAACAGGCTCCAGGCTCTGAGCCATCAGCCCAGAGCCTGACGCGGGGCTCGAACTCCCGGACCGCGAGATCGTGACCTGGCTGAAGTCGGACGCTTAACCAACTGCGCCACCCAGGCGCCCCTAAAAGCAAATTTTAATCAACCATGCTAGAGAAATGGCAAAATTAATCACTCTATCATCACCACCATCAAAAATATTACAAAATTATTGTCATGTACATAGGTGATCAAAGAGAGTGTATCCAAAATATGAAGTATGAATGTACTATAGAGATGTGTGGTGAAGGTATTTAAGAAAAATCTTCTCTTTTCTGGATCTTGTCATATCTTTGGTACTTGTAATTTTTTTCAGAATTTGTAATTTATTGTAATTTGTATTGCATTCAAACTCATATTTCATAACATAAGGTAAATATTCACTTTGTACCTAATTTTGGATTTGTAAAAGGCACTGAGCCTAATACAAGGAAAACACCAATGCTAATACTAATGCTGCTGTTGTAACATGATCAGAAGTCGATTTCCCCAAATATAACAATCTGTTATATTTGAAATGGAGGTTTAGAGAAAAGTGGTCCCTATTGAAAGGTGGAATGGACTACTTGTTCAGCCACTCCGAAACTGCCTGATTACTTGGCAATAATACAGAAAAGATTTCAGTATCGGGACTCCTGAGTGGTTCAGTCAGTTAAGTGTCCAACTCTTGGTTTTGGCTCAGGTCATGATCTCACGGTTTCGTGGGTTTGAGCCCTGCATTGGGTTTCGTGCTGATAGTCTTGCTTGGAATTTTCTCTCTCTCCTTCTCTCTCTGCCCCTCCCTCACATGCACCGTCCCTTTCTCTCTCAAAATAAATAAATAAAACTTAAAAAAATAAAAGATTTCAGTATAATATAGGAGGTTGGACTAACTTATCTTTCACTTAACCTCCAAAGCTATAGTGTCATGATAGGCTTTACAACTATATCTTCTACTCCTGTTCTGGAGAAATCATCTCTAGAATCAGGGTTTGTAGTCCTGAGGGCTTTGGAAATGATGACAGAAGTCATGTCTCCCCACAGGGACTTCTGTGTGCAGGAATGGAAGGGCTGCTTTGGGGTGGGTTTAAACTATGTCACAAGGACAAGACTGAAAATGGCCAATTTAAGCTTTGTTTAAAATTCTGCCAAGTGCACACATCAATTCTTCCTCCATCGGAACTGGTTCAATCACTCTTCAAACAGCACTCTGTGGCAATATTTAATTTTTCAGCTAAATATCCATCTAACAAATTACGGAGAAATTTTGGGTATATTAATAAATCACAGCCCTCTGTGATGTGCACAGAGAACTCACCATGAAACTGAGCCTGTGGTTTTCATGCGGCTGTTCTATTTTTCTTCCTCTCCTCGGTGCATGCCACCAAGAGAAATGCTTTTCTACATGATAATGAATTTCTGTCATTCTACAGGCAGTTAGTTTGATCAGAAATTAAGGTTAAATTTAGACCCAGAGGGAAAAAGGAGTGATATTTAACTTTGGAAGGATACATTTGCCTTCAGCAGTCTGCAAAATGGTAAAGGAACATGGTCTCATCATTTCCTTTTCCAGAGAGTGTTGTTCCTCAGAAGTACATTGGACACTGCTTTGTTTTTATAAATCTGGGTAATTTGTTTTCTTCTTTTGGCCTCTGCTGTGTTTCTTCTTTGACTGTTATGAATTTTGTACAGCTTCTATCTGAATACCTGGCTGTGTTGAAATGTGTGTGTGTGTGTGTGTGTGTGTTTGAGGTCTTTCACACTAGAACCTATGAGAAGCCAACATATATAGGAGAGAAAGTTGGAAATCTCTCACCGCAGAAATCAAAGTCCTGGCAGCCTAGAGGCTATTTTCCATATACTTTAGTGGAAATAGGGCCTTTTCATCCTAGTCTGTATTTCCCACATCGTAAAAATAAAAATTCCTCCTTTGTCAGGTTTACTTTATCACTGGCTGTCAGACTGTGTCCACTCAAATCTAGAACAACTCATTGATTCATATATTTGCTGACCAAATCTGTCAAATCACATTAAAAAATTCCGACTGGTGATTTGGCAGAATCGTGATTGGATAACTTTGCATAACGGGCAGCATTGTGGTCTGTTTTCACCCACTTCAGTTTCCCATACTTGTTTTTCTAATACAACATTTATTCATTTATCAAATTTACTAAGGCTGGGTATCCCAATCGCTGTGCTAGGCACCGTGGAAGATAGGTATGTAAGACCTAATTCCTTTCCTCACTGAGACAGGCAATTTGTATGTACAATGTAATGGAGGCCCGTAGGCACAGGGTACAAGGGGAGCAGACTTCAAACCATTTGAGACACCCTTTATATGCTGTAAGGAAGTCATGTAATTGGTATAGGTCTCCATCCACAACATGTAGAAGTAGAGTTTAACGTTTTTCTATAATCTGACAGTTTCTTTAATGTGCCACTCTGTTGGAGCAGGTTAGAAAATTAATTTCAATATGGGGGTCAAACTCTTAACATTTTCCCTGAATTTCATTACATCCTAGGGAGTTTACTTCATAACAAAGCATTAGGAGGCAAGGGCCCATTGGGTCCTCTTTGTCATGTAATTATGCAGGCATCCTCTGAGACCCCTATTGTTCCACCTGGGGCTTGGTCAAGGGCATGAAAAGACTCCCTAGAGACATCTGTTTACATCTACATGGCCCTTCAAGTCTGGCCACTAGCTTCCCCACATTCCAGTCACTCTTGGAGGCATGCATGTCATTCCTCTAGACCATGTTTGGGGTATAGGCGAATCTCTGAGGTTCTCTTAAGTCCTGTCTATAAGAACCTGACTGGGCATCATGGGATCATGGTGCCTTCCATCTTTCCAGGATGAGGGGCTCAGTTCACCACAGCACATGATACCTCCAGAGCTCCTCTTGAGCTCCTCCCTTTGGGACACGCAAAATCATGACTGCCCTTTTCATTTCTGCCTTCCTTTTCCTTCAGTAGGGGGGTATCCTTAAGAGAGAAGGCTAGGCCAGGCTGCTTTGTTTGTGTACACACACGTACCTTTCCAAGTAGCTAAGCTTTTAATGCATAAAAATCAAAGGAGAGACTTCCCCCTTCCCTCCCTCTCCCTCTTCTCTCCTCTTGGGACTGTCATAGCCATTTCCTAAGTCCTTGAAAACAGTTTGACTGCTCGAATGGTGAAAAGGGCCAAACAGAAAAAAAGAAATAGAAATCAGGAAAAATATTTAGTTATTTTAAAAGTTACTGTATTACCACAACATTTATTTTTAGTAAAAGACATTTTATTAAATGTCTTTTAGACACATGGAATTGGAAATCATTTCAAGAGATTAACTATGGAAAATGCTGGGATCATCTCTACATGTAAGTAAGTAATGGGCTATGGTGGGAGTTCACTGTGCTTTCTTGCCTGAAGTTTTTATGTTGGGATTGAAGGTTCCCTGTTTCTTTAAAAAAAATTAATGTTTAATCATTTCTTGAGAGAGAGAGAGTACGAGTGGGAAAGTGGCAGAGAGGGGGAGACATAGAATCTGAAGCAGCCACCAGACTGTGAGATGTCAGCACAGAGCCTGATGTGGGGCTCAAACTCACAAACTGTGAGATCATGACCTGAGTGGAAATCGGAAACTTAACTGACTGAGCCACCCAGGAGCTCCCAAACCTTTCCTGTTCTTGATGGTTTAGTGCAGTCCTTACACTAGCTGCCTGACTGAACTTTACATAGATGTCATCATATATTCCTCTGCTTAAAAATGCTCCTTTGTACTCATACTTTTTCAGGATATCTTACTTGGATGCATGCAAAACTTTGCAATTGGTCCTATAGTTTCCAACCTTTTCTCCTTTAAGCATTGTAAATTCTGCTGTTAGATTAAGCTGTGTATTCCCTCTCTGGCACTCAAGGCTTCCCATGGAGCCCTCCATGGTTTAGCCCCTGTGCAGTAAAAGGTTAACTAAGCAGGTCTGAGGTGCTTAAACCCTGCATATTCTAAAGAAGGGACTGGCCCTTGACAGTGTCTTGAAGATAACCTCTAAGCTCTTAGATTATCCTGCCTGATAAAAGTGTTTTTGAATATCTGGGGGCCTTGGACAGATAGTCTATGCTAACAATGTGATTTATGATGGTTGCTTTGGGCCATGCTCTATCAGTCTGATCTCTGGAGGGGCTGCAAACTGGATAACTAAGGTCATCAGAAAGGTACCCCAGGCCTATGTGACCAACCCCCGATAAAGACCACGGGTGTCAGGTCTTCAGTGAACTTCCCTGGTTGGCCTTACTCCATACCTGTTGTCACACGTTGTTGCTGGCAGAATTAAGTGCGGTCCCTAGGACTCCAGTGGGCATGTGCTGTGGAGGAGAACTGAGCCCCTTAATTGGAAGTTTGCACCTTGTCTTTCCTGGACTCTGCCCCATTCACTTTCTAACATTTGCTGATTTCCATCTGCATCCTTTTGTTGTACTAAACTGAAATCGTTAGTACAACTTTCTGAGTCCTGCTAGTGCTTCTAGCAAACCACTGAAACTGAGGGTAGCTTAGGGATTCCTAAGACATTCCTGACCTGTCTTTCCAGCCTTGACTCTCATCTCTCGCTCCAGATACACAACGTTTCAGCCAAATGTAGCAATTTACCCTTTGGCATGCTTGTTCTGGGCCCAAGTATTTCTTTATCCTGTTTCTTTTCCATAAAATCCCCTTCATGCTTGCCATTCAATGAGTGAAGGCAGAAGAATTGCAAGGTGGTCTATCTCGAATCCTAGGCTGCTCTGTATCCTTTGACTTTTCAATTATGATAGATTCTCTCTCATGGCCCTGCTTGTATTCAGAAATCAGTTTAAATACTAATTGAGGTGTCCTAGGCAAGCTCTCAAGCCTCTACCAATTTCTTTATAATTTTTGATTATTCAAAGTCTCTTCCTACTTTCCTTTTGTACAGCTTATCACCTGAATGAATGTGAATTCTGTCCAAGTAACTTCCAGCTGTTTTGTTCTTTGTACTAGCAAATCGCATTCTTCTGACACCATGAGGGATTTTTGTTATCCTCATCTCAGATCCATACACATAACAACTATCTTTAAAGGCCCGAAGTTTTAGATGACTGGAAGAAGAGGGATAAAGTCTCAGACCTAGCAACCTCTCTGGCTATGCAAATCTCAAGTCTGTATGTACTATTCCCCTGGGCAACAAAATACTGGCATACGTCTCTGCGTAGATTTTTTTTTTTTTCTGGGGAATAGAATCTTAAGTATTCCCTACACAACTATGAATAATTGAGGGTTGAAAATTTTTGTGCTTTATTAAAATGTATCTTCATAGGAAATACGTACAATTTTCTCTCACAGGAAATCCCAATTGTTGGTAATGAGATCTAATAACAACATATCAAAGGCAAACAAGTAAATAATTTACATTCCTAAGTAGCAGAGCCTGAAAATGTGCAGGTTTACGTTGGACATTCTTTAAGATCTTCTATAAGGAAATTGCATAAATTATCCGTTGCTTTGTAGAAGCAGATGAGCTGTGGTACTAGAGCATTAAAGATAAAAGAGTGGTTGGTCGGCCCCTACTGCTGAGGTCTGGGAGAGGATAGGGCTTCTCTCCTGTGGGTATCTGCATGTTAGTTAATGCTGTGAGCAGCCTTCTGTTGTTCTCGGGCAGCTTTTGTTTATGGAATAGTCCCAGTTCAAGTAAAATTTGAAGCAATAAGGTGGAAATGCTTCTGGCTTTAAGTGGCACTGCAAACTCAAACGTAGATCTCAGAGGCCTGACCTTGGAATTCCTAATAAGAAGTTTCTTAGTCTTCTGTCCCCTGGAGGGCCATTTCTATGATATCCAGTCTCCTTGCCTACTTGCATTACTTAGGAAGTAGAATTTTTTACAGAAATCTCATTTCCTCTCTCAAATCTTCCCTAAAGATTTGAAACTTGTGTGGTAGTTTCAGGTCTAGGAGTCAGAGGCCTAGGTTTGAAACTTGACTCCACCATCTAATAGCTCTGTGACCTTAGGCGAGTAATTAAAATATGAATCCTCAGTGTCTCCATCTATAAAATGGGGGATAATAACTAACCAGCCTGCTTCACAGATCTATTGCGAGTACCAACTGTAACAATGGAAGTACTCTTAGATATTAAGACACGTATAAAAGCAAGGTTTGTCTTTTCTGTTTTTTCTTTCTTTCTAAATATTATCAGACACTTTCTTTGCCACCCAGTCTGTTCAATGGTGTATTCACGGACCACAACATAAGGGTGCTCTTAATATATTTTTTGCCATCTCTGCCCATCCTCTAGCCTGCTTGTGCCGCTCCCAGACAGGGACCACGCTGCTTCTGCCAAACCAGAGGTGTCGGGCCAAGACTGGCCACTGAGAGGGGAAGGTAGGGAAGAACTCCCAGAGGAACTCCAGCTCCAGGACTCAAGTAGCATTTAACCTAGTGTTCTGCAAGTGAACTTCTCAGGGAGCATTGGACATTCATGGTCTCAACCTGACTGTTTTATCTTTTCTATTTTTAGATTCCTCTTCCAAATAACATTTATTTTGACAGATCAAAGCTGGAAAGAAACAGCAGCTTTGGGGCCCAAGAGAAGTCCGTGTTTCTGATTGGAGGCAGCATATGTGTGAGGGAATATAAAGATGAACAGACAGGGCATTTCCTCAAGGAGTTTATAGTCTAGTTGTGAAACAAATACGCAGTTAAACAAGGCAAAAGTAATCACTATACAGGGACCATATGTACCATGTGCCAGATAAGGATAGGACTCAGGGTGGGGCTAGGTGAAAAAAATACAAAACAGGCCTTGGTGTGGGGGTGAGGGAGGAGATACAGGAAAGGATTTATGGGGGAGGAAGATTGGAACAAAGACCTAGTGATGCTTGCTCTGGAATGTCCAATAAAAAATGTGGAACTCCTTGAGAGGAAAAGCCCTACTCTATTAAAAACTTGATGAAGGGGTGCCTGGGTGGCTCAGTCGGTTAAGCAACCGACTTCAGCTCAGGTCATGATCTCACGGTTGGTGAGTTCGAGCCCTGTGTCGGGCTCTGTGCTGACAGCTCAGAGCCTGGAGCCTATTTGAGATTCTGTGTCTCCCCCTCTCTCTACCCCTCTCCTGCTCATGCTCTGTGTCTCTTTGTCTCTTAATAAGAATTAAAAATGTTAAAAAAATTAAAAAAAAAACTTGATGAAGCAAAGGTAGCAATGAATGAAGAGACTGAACTGAATTCCTCCCTCTAATTGTGGATAGGAAGCAAATAGGCAAGGGGTCTCAGAACGCAGATTCCCTGGACTGGCAGACACAGAGCTAGAGAGGGAGGGGGTTGTACCATTCCTGGGACCATTGCCAAGGGAAAGCTTTGTTGTCTTACCCTTCTAAACAAATATTCTCTGCTTTCTTCCATTGGTAACACTCTTAATGCCTTTAAGTAGCATTGAGAACATCTTACATATATATGAATAAGAAAGAATGAGTGTGTGTGTGTGTGTGTGTGTGCGCGCACACGCACTTGGGATGGCACAGGCAGGAGTGGTCCTAGAAAATGTCATTTGCAAAACAATTTGCTATTTGGTATTCAACAGATATTTATTAAGCACTAACTGTATACCAGGTATGGTGATAGGCTCTAGGGAATACAGTAATGTTCAAGGCAGACATGATCTGTGTCTTCATTGAGTTTATAGTCTAGGCGGTAAACTCTAACAGGATTTCATGACCTATTTGGCAGTTGTCTGGTGGGCTAAGCTAAAAGTTACATTTTCATAAAAATTCCCATTTCTGTGCACTGAGATGGGGCATTAAGAATTTAGGTTAAGTCATAAACATGATCAGCACAGCAAGCTGCATCAAGACGCATAGTAATTGAGGCCACAGGGAAAGCTTAAAATGCCATTGATTTATTGTGCATACAGGCGTCCTGAGCCTCTGATATGATAAGAAGGTAATGTGGAGGCAGGCTTGTAAGATGATGAAGCAAGACATATTCTGTGGGAAAACAAGGAGCTCCTCAGAGACTGTGATCTGAACGCGCACAGCTGCTTAGCATTAGGCAGTTGGGTGAAACGTGGATTTGGATGAGGATGGTGATACACACAAGAAGAATAAGGGCTCAGAGAGTCCTAAAAACATTTTTTCACAAGCAGTTGTATGGGAGACTGACATAGTGGTTTTTCCAGCTCTTTGGTCAGATGAGGTGGGTATTTTTTGGTCAAATTGTCCTATTAAAGCATGGAGTTATGTGTTATCTAGGCTGGAAGGGAGGAGGCTACTGAGCTGAATTTTCTTTTTTAGAAAATCTTTTTTTTTAAGTTTATTTATTTTTAGAGAGACAGAAGGAGAGTGTGAGCAGGGGAGGGGCAGAGAGAGAGAGGGAGAGAGAGAATCCCAAGCAGACAGTGCAGAGCCTGACATGGGGCTTGACAAACTGAGATCATGACCTGAGTGGAAATCAAGAGTCAGACACTTGACCTAGACTGAGCCACTCAGGTGTCCCATCTACTGAGCTAATTTTATGTCAAATTGGAGAGATAGAACAAAAGCAAAAGACAGATACCAGCTGGTCTTTCATTTATAGTCTCAGAGGGATTTAGGCACCATAGACCTATGGCCATGGCAGTTAGAACTGTGAGTTTTATGACTTCCCTGTGCTAGTTATTTTGTGTTATCCCCTGTATGTTTCTCCATAGTCATTGGGAGTCTCTATGCATTTTGCTTCAGAGACAACAAGGATATTGAAAGACCCTCTATAGCCATGGTTCCAGCCACCCCACCCTTGAAGGGGGAAAAAAAAAATAAAAAGAATAGACAAGGGCACCTAGGTGGCTCAGTCGGTTAAGTGTCTGACTTCAGCTCATGTCCTAATCTCATGATCTCATGTTTGTGAGTTTGAGCCCTGCATCACGTTCTTTATTAGCACAGAGCCCACTTGGGATCCTTTGTCCCCCATTCTCTCTGCCCTTCCCCCACTGGTTCTCTCTCTCTCTCTCTCTCTCTCTCAAGACAAATAAATAAACTTAAAAAAAAGAACAGAACAGGTAGTGGCTACATTGAGAAGAAGGGAAGTCTGGTTGTATCCTTGGGTCTTTGGCGTAGAAGAATTTGAATTGGACACAGGGTCTGAGCTGAGCCTGTGTAAAAACCCTGAAGGTGGGCTATACTTGGTTCCAGTATAGCCCACCATATATTTTCTTTATTCTTTAACAATTTTGTGTGTTTATATGCTTTAATTTTCCTTTTTCCCTATGCTCTCAACATGCCCAGGTCCATCCTGTGCTTTTCTTTATCCTGTTCTGTACCTCAGGGAGGCTGACACTTCAGATCATCACACAGGCTCCTTTGCTGTCTGTATCCCAGTTGGGTTTGGGTTTGGGTATGGGTATGGGTATGGGAGGCACTCACTGGAGATTAAAGTGTGAGAGGAGAGAGGTCAAAGCATTTAGTCCCTACTCGTACTTTCTTTGTGCTCTGGGCCATATGTTGTGGCAGTGACACGTCGCTCTCGGACACATGGTATCCCAGTTCCACGGTTCCGTGTTCACTGGGCCTTGTTACTAGTATTTCCTCCCCTTGCTTTTTCAAATGTGGTGGTGGTGTTGGCTTCTTCCTTTTGATAGTTTCCAGGTTCTCCATCCTCCTTACTGGTTCTTTTCACTTTGCACATGCCTCTGTAGATTATTTCTTTATTAAAGTCTGAGTGGGATGCTGTTTCCTGCCAGGATCCTGAGAAATATAATTTGGAACCTACTTAAAGGCAGGCACTGTATATAATGATTGTTTTGAGCCTTTTTAGAAAATTATATATTTGGGGCTTAAGTGATGGACACTGGAGGTATTAATAGGTTCTTATATTTTCAACTTTGCACTGTATCTGATCCATGAGAAAGTCCAGTTAGTTCTATTCTAAAACAGATGTAAACCTATCACATTCTTTCCATCTCCAGTGCTATACCCTAGATCAAGTGGTATTCACTCTAATCTGGATTCTGCAAGAGTCAGTCACCTCTACCTGGTCCTTCTGCTTCTTCCCTTTGGGCATATAGTTTACTCTCTACACAGAAGCTAGAGTGATCCTTTGAGCATTCAAATGAGATCATGCTGTTCTCTGCTCAAAGGTCTGCAGGGACTTCCCATTGCATTAAAACACAAATCCGAAGTTGTTATCTTGGGTGACGAAGCTCTATCCATGTTCTGGCCCTTGTTTAGCTCCTAGAGTTCATCTACCTATACTCTGCCTTGTCACAAGGCCTTGTCACTCTTTCTCGAGCATGACAAACTTGTTTCACCTTAAGGCAGCATCTGCACATGGTGTTCCTCTGACTCAGACCCTCACATGGTTGGCTCCTTCTTGTCACTCAGATTTCAGAGTTTCTCAGGGTATTTCTCTGGCTATTCTAATATAGCACCTGAGTCATTCTCTAGAACCTCATGTCATTGTATTTTCAATAAACAATAGAGCTCATCTCTATTTGAAATTATAGCCTTTATTCACCTCCTTGCTTGGAGTCTGACTCTAATGAGAAGCAAGAATCTAATACCTTGTCTCCTCAGTGTGTAGGAGTGTGTTGGAGTACCTACCCCATGGCAAGTGCTCAATACACGTGCACACGCAAACACACACACACACACACACACACACACACACACATGCGCAGGGAGGAAAGATTTACTGATCAACATTCTTCTAAATGCTTTACATGGATTATTTAATTTAATCCTTACAACAACCTCATTCATCAAAGCTATTATTACTCTTGTTTTACAAATGAAGAAACTGAAACCCAGTGGAGTTAGATAACTTGCCAAAGGACATACCCAATTAGGAAGTTGCAGAGACAGAATTTGAAATCTCGCCATCTGGCTCTTAACTACTAAACTATACAGCGTCCTAACATTTGCTCAATAAATTAATGAACACTTCCCATCAACTTCTTCCATTTCTTATTTGGGCTTTAGAAAGAAAGAAGCTATCTAATTTTTAAATATGGGAGTCTGCCCAACCTCATGCTGAGGGGTTTTCTACTCCTAAGAAAGGACACTCTGAGCCCAGGACAGCAAGAAAAGCACAAATCTCTTTCTTGAATACAAACTCTTTGGAGAAAATTCCCAGAGAGCCCCCAAAGTGTTGAGCCCATGGATTGCCAGAAATGTGGGCTGGAACTCCTGTGCAAGAATATATATATATATATATAGTCCCAGTTTTCCATCATTAACTAATTCAGAAAAGGCTGAACAAGCATATCTGTTGCACTAAACACTTGGGATACAGAGATGAATAAGACATGGTCCCAGCCCTATATGAGCTTCCAGGCTAATTAAACAACTCTACTTCTAGATGCATATTCTATTCATTCAACCATTTTTATTCAATCCATTAGAAAATAAGAAAATAGACCAGATGTTATCTGAACTAACTCTGTGGCTTGTCAGAATGTCGAGACTAGTCTCAAGTTCAGACAGCCTCCAAAGTCTGTTTTCACAGTCCTGGGGCACCTGGGTGGCTCAGTTGGTGAAGTGTCTGACTTTGGCTCAGGTCATGATCTTGTGGTTCCTGAGTTCGAGCCCCACGTCAGGGCTCTGTGCTGACATCTCAGAGCCTGGAGCCCGTTTCCTGCTTTGGATTCTGTGTCTCCCTCTCTCTCTGCCCCTCCCCCGTTCACACTCTCCAAAATAAATAAACATTAAAAAATAATAATAAAAAAATAAAATGTATTCAAAGCTGTTTTCACAGTTCGGTCTACATCAGCAGTGACAATTCTTTTACAGCTCCCTTTGGATGACTGTGCCACGGTTGCTGCCCATTTGGAAGTCCTCGTCAACTTTTCAAAACTGCCTTTTCTTCTCCCAGCCTTAGTTCCATTTTGGCAAGCCCCGCTCTAGCATAGGCTTCTCATTAGGGCACATACTGTTCCTATGCTCGTCTTCATGTTTACTCTCGTTTGGCACTAAAGGAGATTACCTACACCAACCCATCTCCTTTTCTTGTAATTCGATCACTCCCATCCATTGCTTGTTTCAGTTCCTGTCTTCCAATGCCCCCTGTTTGTCTACTTCACTCTATCACCCAAGCACCTGAAAGCCAAACTCATTCTACCACATGGCAGCTCCATGTACGGATCACCTTGCAGCCATGTGTGGTAAAGTGACTTAAAATACAGCCAAGAAAGGCAACCTGTTTTTTTATTCTACTCACTGCACCGTAAGCTTATGTTGAAGTGTCTAATATCACCTTCCTGTTCTTTTCTTTTCTTTTTTTTTTTTTTTCCTTGCTGGGCTTGTGCTTTCCAGGTTTCTCCCTGGAAATTTAAATAGCTGTGTTTCAGGTTCCTTTCCTGCAGCTGTATTAGCTTTCAGGTCTCCATGCTGAGGCTCATTTGGTCATTTCCTGCCCATATTTCTAAACTCTGCAGCTCCTTTATGTTACTTGCTGGTCCTTAGTGGTTTTTCTGTGCCTTTCATTTTAGCTTGATCTGCACATTTAATTAGTGGGCTGTATGCCCTTCCATTTTAAAGAGTGCATAAGATACAGGCAGTTTTCTGCAACAGCAGGTGGATAATGGAAACAAGGAACGTGGGGCTTTGTGCTGTAAACAGCTCTCTGCAAAATAAGGAGATGGAGGAGGATGAAAGAAGATGCGGATGACATGGCACAACAGCTGGGAATGTGACCTTATTGTAGCGAATGTGCCCCAGATTTGCCAGGCTGTCCTGCACATATGGTGAGAACTTGTACAATTTCAAACGCAGAAACACAAAGGGCAAGTGAGGTGGAGAAGTGAGATTGCGGTTCAGGAAAGGGCCAAGGAAGATGCAGCCCCAAATTGGGACGGTTTCCACAATTTAATCTCTAGGAATAAACTCCACGTCTGTCTGAGGTCAGGTTTCTGGGAAACAGACCACAAGATGAGATTTTACTGGGGAGTGCTTTCAGAATCCCACCCACGAGGGAGCAAAGGAAGCAGGACTGGGCAGAAGGAGGAGCTGGGCTGTCCTGGAGGCTCAACAAGGACCTCAGCTGATTGGCATGAGCATGTCTTAAGTAGGGTGTCCCTTCAGGGGAGCTGGGCTTCAAGGTAAGGATCTGAGGGCCTGTTGCTGTACCTAGAGGGAAGGGGGATAAACTTGGGTGAAGCCGCTCTTTTCAGAGGAAGGCAGTTCAGAGAAAAGGATCATCACGTGCTCATCATGTGAGCGTCCTTACGGCCAACTTTACCAGCAGCTGCGAGAATGAGGGCCTCAGTCCTGGATAGGACTGGGTGGCCCGCGACCTCATCCACCACAGCCTCATGTGAGACCAGGCCAATTCTCTGTGACATTGAGCATGGCTGAGCTTTCCCTATTCAGCAGGCGGTTTCCCTCCTTTGCCTTCTGTGAGTCAGGGGTCTCATTCTTCTTGGCCACTCCTTCTCTGTCTCCTTTCTAGCTCTTTATCCTTTTTTTTCCTCCCATTTGCTTTTTAAATAGAGGCACATTCAGGGTGGCTCAGGCGGTTAAGTATCTGACTTTGGCTAAGGTCATGATCTCATGGTTTGTGAGTATGAGCCCCACTTTGGGTGAGCACAAGCCCCGCTTCAGGTGAGCCCCACATCTCTCTCTCTATTTGCCCCTCATGGGATTCTCCCTCTCTCTCTCTCTCTCTCTCTGCTGGTCACTTGCACCCTCACTCTCTCTCTCTCTCTCTCTCAAAATAAGTAAATAAATAAATATAAGCACGTTCATTCATTCTGTCAATGAGTAACTATTAAGTGCTTATTTTATTCCAGATCACCCCTAATACAGTTTCCATTCTTTTTAACCATTCTTTCTCCCTGGGCAATCTCATCCACTCAGGTTTGTCTTTTTCCTCTCCCCATCCCCCAGTGATTTCCAACTCTTCAAGTCAAGCTTTAGTTTCACTTTTAAAATAACTGTCCAATTTCTTTTTTTTAATTTTTAATGTTTATTTTTGAGAGAGAGAGAGAGAGAGAGCACAAGCAGGGGAGGGGCAGAGAGAGAGGGAGACACAGAATCCAAAACAGGCTCCAGGCTCTGAGCTGTCAGCATAGAGCCCAATGCGGGGCTCGAACTCACAACCCCTGAGATCGTGACCTGAGCCAAAGTCAGACACCTAAGTGACTGAGCACCCAGGCACCCTGTCAACAATCCAATTTCTAATTTTTGGCTGGGGTGCCTCACACTAAATGTATCCAGTAATGGTAATCTTCACCTGATCCAGTGTCATACCTCATTCAGTGAAACATCATAGAGCCAGCTTCACAAGAATTATATACCTGGAGCTGTCCCAAATCTTGCTATTCAAAGTGTGATTCATGAACAAGCAGTTTGTTAGAAATACAGAATCTTAGTCCCCACTCAGACCTACTGAGTGAGAATCTTCATGTTTTTAAAATTTTATTTATTTTGAGAGAGAGTGGGGGAGGGGCAGAGAGAGGGAGAGAGAGAATCCAAAGCAGGCTCCCAGCTGTTAGTGCAGAGCCCCACATGGGGCTCAAACTCATGAATGGTGGATCATGACCCAAGCCGAGACCAAGAGTCAGATGTTTAACTGATGGAGCCACCCAAGTGCCCTGAGAATCTTCATTTTAATAAGACCAGTGATTCACAAACATATCAAAGTTTGAGAAGCATAGATCTAAAACTCTCTTCTCCTTCAAACTCCAGATCTAATGGATAACTAGTTCCATCTGTTTTGTCTTTTAATCCCTTTCTGTGATATCACAGGAACCTCCTAAGGGGTCTTACTGCCCTGCTATCATTGACCCTTCATATTGATGTATACCTATCATCCTAAAACATACCATGTGCTCTTGCACAAACTCTCAACTGCTTGCACTGCCTAGAGGATAGATTTCAAAGTTCTAATGTGGTGCTCATAATCTGCTTTTCTGGTTTTACCTTCCACTGCCTTCTTCTGCATACCCATGCTCCAATTTTCCTGGTGTTCTCCTACCTGAATGCACATTCACACCATTGTGTCATCCTTTGTGCTGTTTCTTCAAAACACTCTGTTTCCGCTCACCTTGCCTATCAAAAATCTTACTTAGGCTTTAAGATCTAGCTTAAATGCCCTGTCTTCCAAGAGTCCCACAAGCCTCTTGCATGAAGTAATCTCAAAACCCCTTGGTTATCTATTTGGCCCACTTTCATTCTGCTTTGTGTGAAATCTAAATCTTAATACCTAACAAAAGGGCTTAGCACATAGTTGATATTTGTGTGCATATAAAGTTATGTAGTTATACATCTGTAAATGAAACAAATGGACATCTACCATCAGCAATTTTTATACATACTGTAATCAGTCTGGAAAATTTGGTATCTCATGGATTTGCCAACCACAGTATCTAGATTTTCTGAAAAAGTCCTATTGTAGTAAATTTTCTAATTTTCATGTAAGCATATGCTCTTATATTTGATTGTCAACCTAAAAGTGTGATCCTCACTTTCATGTTCTCTAAGCTGCATCACTTAGCCACCTTTGAAACAGGCTTTGAGGGTGCTACCCAGTTCCATGCTGTAAGTGATGGATTATACTGGGTATCCCAGAGCAGGTTCATCTGAGATCTCCCCATGGTTTGCCACAGGCCTGGCTGCTTGCCTTAACATTTACACATCATGCCCTCCTCCCCTCTCTTTCCCTGCCTTCCCTGGTTTCCTACTGCCAGAGTGGAAGGAGAGAGATCTATTTCCCTTTGCTAACTCTTTCTGAAGTGACAGAGTTGATCAATGAGTTGCTGTGCCTGTCCGGGAAAGCCGGTTTGATGGTCCTCCTGTGGCTGGGCTGACAGCCCTCAGCCTTTTATGAACTGAATAGTGAAGCACTCTTTGCAGCTCAGTTTCGCCTGTTTATGGTGGATTCCAGCTGTATTTTTTATGTCTGCTGTTATTATATTGTTGCCATTGGTATTAATCTCTGGCTAGTTTATTTGCTGTGGATTTATAATGACTTTGCATCATAAAAATAAAAAAGAAAGAAAGCAATGGAACAAACTTTAGATAGTGAGGACATCCAAATGAAAGGGTGAAGAGACTGGAGGGTAATTAAGACCTACATAGCTTCAAAAGCCTGGCTCTGAGGCAGTCATACTCCTGGAAAGGAAGGACCTGTTTGGATCATCACACTTTCCATAGTTGTTAAAGATGAAGTAAGTTTATGGCTGTAGCAGCAGAAAGGCTCATTCCTGGGATGTGAATACTGTTACCGTAATCCTCACGTCAGGAGTGAAACAGCAAACAACATGGAGTGAGGGGCCCTCTTTGGCTTGGTTGCCTATTTGAT